>NC_090931.1:374154099-374779099 GCF_040938575.1 Ambystoma mexicanum
ACTCATTTGGAAATCCAGGGCATGGAATTCACTGGAACCACATTTCAGGCTTCTTGGGGAGACCCAGACCTGTGGGTAGATGCAGACTGCCTTTTGACATTCTCTTCTGCTACAGAGTTTTAAGCTTGGCTTTGAATTCTTTTTATGTCTGTTTTTTCAGGCTGAGAGCACTGCTTTATTTCATTTACTTTGGGTAACTTAATTTTTGCTCAGTTGCACCTTCCTTCTTTTTGGAAAACAGTGATATTCTCAGTCTGCTCCTATCCCAATTGGTCTAGTTGTGGGGAAAATTATGTTCTTCTAAAGAATCCGCCATGGGAGGTTGTATCTTTGCTCCCACATACCCTGTACTTGATCTGTCTTTTAGTTTCCAGCCTAATGCACAAAAGGCCAATCTGTACCTTGACAATAGAGCTCAACCCACTTTACCTCTTGAAGTTACCATTCCCTTGGATCTATCGAGTAAGGAAAATGAGATGACCAGTTGACTCAAGTCGAAATGGACAAGTCAGATCACATCTTATTGTAGGTAGCAAGCCAATACCGACAGCATTCCTTTCGCTAACCCGCCACCTTAGCCAACCCACCTTCCACCTCACCTGCCTTATGCAATCCAATTGTCCGTCCCCACGGTTATCAACACATCCAGTTGACATCTTCTGCCCCCTTTTCGAAAAATTGGCTCATTTACAACCAGTCTCTGTTCTCAATCTCCAGCAAGATATATAGATATTCTCTGCATCCCACTATATACGTTAACCAACATTCATTGGCGTGCAAACTTTGTGATGTCACATACGTACAATCAAGTCATTGCCCAGGAGCTGTCCCTGTCCACAGACCTCATCTTTTGCACTTATTGCGCAACACCTTCTCCACCTTGTCCTCTTTCCCCAATTCAACTGTTTTTCCTTTGCATGGTGAATTCTACTCTGGATTTCACCAGCTTTTGCTTTGTGCTGCTGACCATCTACATAATGTTATAAATCATTATTATATTATTCACTGCAATATCAACGTACTTCAACAGTGCCTCCATTATGCTTCAACAGTTTACTCATCTCTTGCACCAGCATTTTTCCTTCCTGCTGGACTTCAATCGATGCGAAGTATGAGTAATTGTCTGGGGCGGAAGAAGGCGGGGGAGCTGGAGGGCCCAGTTTTAACCGCTACGGATTCTTGTCGTACACATTTGAGAAACCTGAAGGTGTCTCTCCCGCTAGTACGTGGGGATCGTCATCCAGGTGGCCAGGACACGGCCATCGCTTTTGGATCTGGTTCCTTGGGGGGGGGGGGAGGGGGGAGGTGAGGGGGATGACCAGTGCAGGAGGATCACCTGGATGAAGGGTTCTTCGTGGAGTGGAAGTGGGACACAGGACGGTGAGACGTGGTATCCTCTTCCCTGTAATACATTTTTCCCCATCCTACCAGGATACCTCGGAACTAACCTCCCCCCCATGCTTTCCCGCCATGCACACTTTCTCACAGACAGCTCACTGTGAGTGACAACGGACTAACACCGGAGCCGTATACCTGACTGTCCCAATACAATGGTCGGGCAATTACTGGTCACTACATGCATCTGACTTCCATCACACTTCCCCACATGGAAAAAAGGCGGAGCATAAAAGCACACTCTGAGCGAGGCAAAACGCACGAGGAAACAGCAGTTCCGAGATGGCGGTTTAATATGAGGATAAAGACGGCGAGAGCAGAGAGAGTTTCAAGGAGGGAAGTTCCCTAGACCTTTAAAGACAGTTATTTCTCTGAACCTTGGAAAGTAAGAAACCTAAGACGAGGAACTAAAGCTGTTCAAACCTGCACAAAACGCGCCCTGAAACACTTGTGTATAGGCGCGTTATAAATGCCATATCATATATCATGGTGTGTCGGGGGTACACGGGGCTCTCCCGCATCTATAACCAAGGTGGGGAGGAGCGATTGCCGATGTGGAACTGTCCTTGGCTCCTACAACAAAGCAGCGTCAGTAAAGACAGCACTGCTGGTTAGTCAGAGAGACTGATACAAACCAGCCTCTCTTTTGAGCCAAGGTTGCAAGCGACAACATTGTACGAAGATATCCAAAGAAAACGGTGTGTGTGACGCATGTGGCGAGCGATGAAAATATAATTGGAGACCAAAGGAGTGACTGAACTCTGGGAGGCCAAGAAAAGATACCATAGACAGTGGTCCGGCGCAACGTGGGTGCTCATTTCGAAAGTCTGTTAGGTATCCAACTGATGCCAAGTGTGAGAAAAGGGAATCATGAGTTCAAAGTGGTCCTGCAACATATCAAGATGCATGTTGTGTACATCCAAAGGTCTTAGATCATTTAATGTATACTGCAATTGGTCTGAGCCCGGCTTAGGGAGACTAATTGGGGGGGGGGGGGAGAAAGAAATCTGAGACCGGAAGAACGGGTTCCAGGGGGAACACCCAAATTGAATACTTGTAAAAAGAAAATAACTTTTGCATCTTGTTTTCATACATCAGGCCCTCTGAATCAAGAGACTTTTTAAAAAGTAAAGAGACTTGGAAACAGAAGGTTCTGATGCTGATTAACTGTATCCTTGTGCTGCAGATGCCAGAGTGTGTGCTTTGCTCAAGTGAACTGTGTTGCCCCGTGCTGAAAACGTGGGGAAGGGAGGCCAACGGCCCAAACATCCTGACATATAATTTTGTGAACTCTTCTTTCTTTTTCATAAACACTACCCCTCACAATTTGTAAATTAGCCGTTAGGATTGTCAATAGTTTTTTTGAAATCATTTTTTTTTTAAGTATAGGCCCCTTATTTTGACAAAATTCCACTAGGACTGCTTTATTATTATTTGATTCATAGCTTGCTTCCATCTGTAGATTTAGGTTTAGATAAGCGTTAATGACACCCTTGCAACAGTTCAATAAACACCCTCGAACTGTGGTCACTTATGTCTGTCGTTCTGTAGATACCATGCCTTCCTTACACAGAACACAGTAAAGTTGTTCAGACACTTCCTGGTGAACTGCACATAAAACATCCTCCAGAACACGCATAGTGGCAGTGCGGTGGGCCACTTCAAAAGTATATTTTTCTTCATTATATACAGTACACAATATGTGCAAACTACTAGTGATATTAATTTCCTTCCTCATCACTTCTACCTTTTTCAAGTTCTTCAAACCTGTGTGGCACTAACTTTGACCAACCTTCAGAACTTCAACATGTACCTTTTTCTATATCCGTTCAGAATAATGTAAACTGCCTGTTCTCTGTGAAATTAATCTGTTTCAGGTGGTGCTACAAGCGCTACACATCTGTCCTTTCCTTGAAGCAGCCTTCTTCCCATTTGGGTATACACCGCTTCATCTTCCCAACATACCCTGTTTCCCACCAGCATAATCTTCCCCTTGTCTAACTTATTCAAATTATGTGACTTGGAGGGAGTGGGGGCTGTAAAGACCATGATTTCCAGTTTCAGCCAATTCCAAACCACAAATCGGGGTTTATCCCCAGGGCAAAGATGGGGTATTGGGTGGCACTGTCTGGTGGCTTCACCTTCCAGACATAAGGATGGGCCATCCACTGCCAGTTGCACCCTGCCCATGCACCAGGCAGTATTCCGCTTGCTGGTGACCATAGTCTTTTGGGCCTGGTGCAGTCATTGAGCACTCTTTGCTTCACAGTACCTGCTGCTGTACTTCCAGCAGTTTCTCCATGGCCAAAGATACTCTGGTGCCTGAATCATTCTTTAGCAGTCTTGGCCAGCTGTCATGTCAGACATACTCCGGGATGGAGAGAAGTTGGGAGTTCATATAGTCTTGCACCTCTTCACACACCATATCCCACTTGTGATTCTTGCCAGCTTCTGTCCGTTCCTTCATCAAGCGCTGCAGGGCTTCTCACGTCTGTTGGCTTAGGGTGCTGATGACATGTGATTCTCCAACATTGCCTTGCTACTGGAAAGCCTTGCCTCAGATAAAAGGTCTATTCTAACCTGCTAGCCTGTTTCAGCATATCTACTCGGCTGTCTAAATGTATCCCTTTTATAGACTCTCCACGCTGTATTTGCTCCATTCCATATTTTGACAACCACTTCCCCTTTGTCCTCCAAACAGCTTCTCTGTTCCAGCCTTTTTCTGCCCGCCTTGTACAGTTATGGGGATGGGTGGTGACCTGAAAGGCACACAGGGAGAGTAAATAGGATGGTAGCTAATGTTGCATTAATACTAAATACCTATATCCGGTTCTATCCAATGTTGACACTGTATTATAATCGAGTTTCTGACTATATACCTGTGTATACTTCATAAATGCTCCTATATCTATTTCTGGTAATTGCAGGTGCTGTTTAATGGTGCAAGTCCTATTATCCAAGTCCCTTGAAAACTGGCATTGTGTAGAATTTGAGGAAACCTTTAGCATTAAGGTATAATTTCTGGAGTCTAATACTGGAAACAACTAACACTCTAGTTCTGTGAGCCGCTCCCTACTCTTGCTCAATACAGCACCAAGGTCCACTAACTCACAGTAACCAGGGGCCCACCACTCGGTGCATTGCCACCAAGTCCTCATCGTACTGTCAGTAGCCTAGTACCAGGCCACGGCTTAACCAATAGATGGTAGTTTGGAGATCATCCTACTTCATTTCCTAGTGAAGAGAACAGAATAACAGAGAGTCAAATCTGTTATGTGGGAAGGCTATGGGTATCTATCAATAGTTTTAGGTGCAATGGTGAGTAATGGTAGGCAGTGTTCTATCGCTAGGTTGATGTGTTACAAGGGATTCTTCTCTCTCTCTGCATGTAGAACTTGGAGGTAGTCCTCACCACTCATCCAATTTGGAAGAGCTTCACACAGACACAAAATTATTCCAACCAGGCGTTTGGCAGGCCGTGGCATAAACACTAAACAGAAGTCAACCCTGCACTCATGGGGACAACTTTTATTTGTACCGTTGCCCTTATGCCTTGCCTGAAGAATTAACTATGTTGGTCACATTATGCATACCTAGTATTGTCTGTACAACGTCATTAGGCTCAGTCAAGGCAAAGTTATTACAGGTCAGTGCAAACAAACCAGGCACAGTAGTCCTATATATTACTCTGCAGCGGCTACCACCCTCTTGCTGTGGATAATGTGCACCCATGTTGGGTACCCCTGCGCCTTCACAGCTGAATTAGAAGTGAAGAGAACCAAGAATGACCTCTGGGTTTTTTTCTTTTGGTGGACCTTTGAGGATGCTGTCACAGGGTTGCAATGAATGATCTGGTGTAGTTTCTTCTCGTGGCTGAGCTGTTTTGACCAGATCGTGAATGAGACTGACAGAAGAGATTAAGGGGTTCACATATTCGAGCAGGCGGTCATCAGACAGTTGCAAATTATCAGGCACAGTCTTTACAGGAGGAGATGCAGGCAATTGCATTTGCCGCCCATAGAGGGTACTTCTCATGCCAAATAGAATTTACGCAAGGGCACCTGGCCACTTCAGTCCTGTTTTCTAACGTAGCTTAGTCAGCTTGTTTTTCAAAACTCCATTCTCCAGCATGGGGTCTGGCATGGATTCACATGCTCATGAATATTTCCCGTCGTCAGACTGGGAATCCTCGCCCGTCGTCTGGCTGGGAATCCTCGGTAAAGAAAAAATCAGTTTCAGTTTCCTTAATGAACTGTCTTTCTACTAGTAACCAATCACTGGTCTCTGGGTCATACTGCCCCCAGCCAATGACTGCCCGCTACATAAGCCCCTCCTCTGGCAACCATCTTCAGATTTGGTAGCACGTAAATGGCAGTAGCACCAAGAGAAGAGCTGCAGAGGGTTAGGAGGGAGGGTTCTCATGTGAACCCTCCCTCCTAACCCATGGGTCTGGCATGGATTCACATGCTCATGAATACAAGAATACATAGCCGTACACACATGCAAAACCATGGGAGGTGGCAAGGCTCAACATTAAGCATTTCAACAACTCAATATTATGCATCTTACCTCCTCACCAGGCTCACCTTCAAGCGAACAGGTTGCGCAACACTGCTTGGCCGACTCTGGACTCCTCCCTGGAATCCCGGTCGACGCAGTAGAATTTCGTGAAGGTGTGTGTCGACCTCCACGTAGCTGCCCTACAGATGTCTAGCAGGGGCACACCAGACAGGTATGCCATAGTAGCAGCGGTCGCTCTGGTCGAGTGGGCTCTCGGGCAGCCAGGCAACGGTCGGTTTGCCAACCGGTGACAGTGCATGATGCAGCCGGAGAGCCATCTGGAAATGGAAGCCTTGGAGATGGCCTTCCCTTGGTTCACGGGGCCAAAGTTCACAAACAGCTGTGATGTCTTCCGAAAACTCTTTGTGCGCTCCACGTAGAACTTCAGCGCTCTAGCCACATACAGCGAGTGCAAAGTCCTCTCAGACGGCGACGAAGGTGACGGGAAGAAAACAGGCAACACCAAGGGCTTGTTGAGGTGGAAGTCCGATGGCACCTTGGGCATGAAGGAGTGCGTCCTCAGCACTACCCTCGTCTGGTGGAATGTCAGGTACAGCGGTTTACAGGAGAGGGCCTGGATCTCTCCCACTCATTGTGCGGAGGTGATGGCCACAAGAAACGCTGTCTTCCACGATAGGAATTTCAGGGGTGCCGAATGCAAAGGCTCGAATGGTGGACCCATGAGCCTAGTCAGCACCACGTTGAGCTCCCACGCCGGGGCTGGAGCCGTCACTGGCGGGAATGAGCGGAACAGTCCTTTCATGAACTCCTTCACCAGGCGGTGCAACCACAACGATGACCGTCCTGAAGTTCTGGGGTAGCGGGAGATATCCGCCCAATGAATTTTGATGGAAGCATGTGCCTGCCCTGCCTTGGCCAGTGACCGCAAGTACGGCAGCACTTGGGGGGGGGGGGGGGGGGGGGGGGTTGTAATCCGTAGAGGGTTGATCTTCTGTGCACGGCACCAGACAGAGAACCGCTTCCACTTTTGTCCGTAGCACTCAAGAGTCGATGATGCTCTGGCCTTGGCAAGTACCTCCTTGCAGTCCGCCGGGATATCGTAGCCTCTGAACTCTAGTGCTGCAGGAGCCAGGCCTGCAGGTTCAGCGATCCTGGTTGGTGATGCATGATCGTGCCTCCCTCCCTGTCGAGAAGATCCGCGTCTGCCGGAAGCTTGACTGGAGGGGACGCTGACCTGTCCAGAAGGTCCGGGAACCATATATGCCTCGGCCACGCCGGTGCAACGAGGATCATCCTGCACCGGGACCGTCGAGTTGACTGACTGAGTCGCAGTAGTAGCGGCAATGGTGGGAATGCATAGAGGAACAGTCGGTCCCAGGGGAAGGAGAATGCATCCCCCATGCTCCCCGGCTGGGGAAACCTGCTGGCGAACCTCTGTCACTTCGTGTTCGTCGCCGTCGCGAACAGATCGATCTGGGGACTGCCCCACCGTCGGAATAGAAGATCTACTTGATCCTGCCAAAGCTCCCACTCGTGGCAAGAGCGCAGCTCCCTGCTGCAAGAGTCGGCGACAGTGTTCTTCCCTTCTGCCAGGTGAAAGGGTACCAGGAACATCCCCTGGCCGACGGCCCAGTGCCAGAGATCCTGTGCTTCCTTGGATAGACCTGGAGATCTGGTGCCCCCCCCTGCTTCACGATGTAGAACATCGTGGTGGTGTTGTCGGTGAAGACCCGTACAACCTTGCCCTTGAGGGACGGAAGGAAGGACCTGAGGGCCCAGAACACTGCCCGGTGCTCCAGGACGTTGATGTGCAGTGACCTCTCCTTCGAGGGCCAAAGGCCTCTTGCGTAGAGATCTCCGGTGTGCGCGCCCCATCCTTCCAGGGAGGTGTCCATCGTCACGGTTTCCTGATGCGCTGGGGTCTGGAAATCCATGCCCGCCGCGAGATGCGCACGGGTGCCCCACCACCGGATCGTTTGATGGAAAGTCTCGTTGGGGGAGATCTTGTCTTCAAAGCTTCCTGCCACTTGTATCCAACGGGCGTCGAGGAACTCCTGCAGTCGGTGCATCCGCAACCTGCAGACGCACGAGGTAGATACATGACGACATCATGCTGAGCAGGGACTTGATGGACCTCACCCTGGCTACTAACATAGTCAACAGCCGTTGTACCTTGCCCAGGATGGCCTTTATCCTCTCCTCCGACGGTGCAGCTAGCTGCTCCACTGTGTTGAGCCTGGCCCCTAGGAATAGGGCATCCTGCGATGGCACCAAACAGAACTTCGCAAAGTTGATTGAGAACCCCAGTTCCGTGAGCAGGCCCTCGCTGTGTGGTCGACGGCGAGTTCCCTTGACTTCGCTCGGATGAGCCATTCATCCAGATAGGGGTAGACGTGGATCCACTGCAGGCGCAGCCGCGCCGCCTCCGGCGCCAGCCACCCTTGGCGCAGACTTCAAACCAAAGGGCAGTGCCTTGAACTGGTAGTGCCGCCCCTGGACCACAAAGCGTAGAAACCTTCAATGTCCTTTGTGTATGGGGATGTGGAAGTATGCATCCTCCAGGTCCAGCGACGACAGGAAGTCCCCTTCCTCCAGCTGTCCCAGCACATGCAGTCGGGTGACCATCCGGAATTTTTGGGATTTTATGTACCTGTTGAGGTGGCGGAGGTCCAGGATAGGCTGCCAGCCGCCGGTCTTCTTTCGGACGAGGAAGTACCGTGAGTAAACTCCGGAGCCTCTTCGGGACGAGTTCTATCACGCCCTTTGCCAGCATCGCTCGTACCTCCAGAACTAGTTGAGATGTGGTTTTCTTTCCTGGGCACTTCCTTTGGAACTCCAGAGTGTGCCAGTGGGCCAGGGAACCCATCACACAATAGTCAGTGGAGATGGATTACCACACGCTGACGAATTTCACCAGCCGGCCTCCCACTGGGGTGCTCGGGTGGGGGCCTGATGTCACGGCCGGTTCAGTCCTGCGTCGCCGAAGCCTTGCCCCCTTGGGCCCCTTGGCGACGATGTCCACAGGCCCTGTTGCGGCCTCTGTAGGCTTCTTGCGACGAGGAACGTGCCGCCTGCCATTATGACAAAGAGCTGCCGCTGTCTCCGGAGGTCCGAAAGGACGGCCGTCGCTGATGTAGCGTGCCCAGGGCACGGGCCGTCTCGTTGTCTACTTTAATGGCCTGCAGTGACTCGTCCACTGCCTTGCCAAACAGTTTGTTCCTGTCGAAGGGCATGTCCAGTACCCTGGTCTGCATGGCCTGACGGAAGTCGGTGGCCGTGAGCCAACCACGTTGGAGAAGGCAAACACTGTTGCCCATCTGGTGAAACCCAGTGTCGGCGATGTCCGTGGCTACCGTGATGGTGTGATCCGAAGCCACTGCTTCTTCTTCCAGGATTTCGAGGGCCTCTGCTCTCTTGCCGTCCCGGAGGAAGTCCAGAAAGGGGGCGATTTTTAAACAGCTCCCTATCGTAGCGGGCCACGATAGCGAAAGCATTGGCCGCCTTAATGGTCGTCGCTGCAGACTAGATGACCTGACGTCCCATGGCGTTCAGCTTCTTCCCCTCGCCGTCCAGCGGGGAAGTGGAAGTGTCTGCCGTCGACCCTGCTGTTTTCTTCTTGGCTGCTGCAGAGACTACTGAGTCCGGAGACTGCTGCTCCCTGGAGCAGAATCTGGGACCCGGTACTTCTCGTACCGGTCTCTCTTCGCAGGTGTCGTGGATGGGTCCCTTCTTTAGAAGGGACAGTCCCTTGTCCCAGATGTCATCCAAGAGCGGGACTGAGATTGGCCTCCCGTCGTTGATACAGGAATCCCTCCGTCTTCTGCTCTTCGGGGCATAGCTGGAAGAGCTCCGAGGTCCTGGCGATCATGGTGTGAAACGAGCCAATTTCGTCGGGAGGGGAAGCCCGGGGAGGGGGCGATGGGAGATCTGTTCCGTCGTCTCTGCCGTCTTCCGTCCCCATAGTCTCAGTCTCATCCCTCGGAGGAAGGGATGGAGGTGAAGGATGGAAAGGTGGGGGTGGATGGACTCGCCTCCGCTTGGCTGGAGGGCTCCCCGATGGTCCAGGCGCCGCTGGATCGTCTGCCGGCGGTAAGGGCAACCTTTTCCTAATCTCTGTGCACAAGGTGTGCAGTGCCAGCCAGATGTCTTCCGACCTGTCGGGTAGTGTTGGCCTCGGTTGAGACAGGAGTGTCGGCAGAGGCTCCTCCGGTTTTTCCTCAAACTGCTGCTCCTCGTCGCCTCCTAGGACTACATCGCCCCCCGCCCCCCCCCCCCCCCCCCCCCCCAAGTCCCCTCCATCTCGGTCCAGGGCTTCATGGGGGTCATTTCGATCGTTTGGATAGACAATTCCCTACGGGATGGCAGGGAAACTCTAGGCCTGGAGGCTGTCTCCACTGGGGTCACCTCTGCGGGCTTCACCAGGGACACCACGACTCCTGAACAGCTTGGATTCAACGTGCCTTCAGTCTCGTTTGTCTTGAGCCATGACCGCACGGGGTAGGTCTCAAAGATCTTCTGGAATCCTCCAAGAAGTGAAATTCGATGGAAAATCGCCCTGGACGGGCATAGAAAATTCTGAAACGGGTCCCCGTTAATCGGAAGATGAATCAATGGAGCTTGAGGCTCGAATTTGAGCGAAAAATGAGAGTAAACTCTTTGAAAAAAACGCAACACGCAGTAAAGCTCGAGACCTAAGCACAAGAACTCCCAACACTTGCATATGCAGTAAAAATCTGAAGATGGCTGCCAGAGGAGGGGCTTAGTTAGAGGGCAGTCATTGGCTGGCGGCAGTATCACCCAGAGAACAGTGATTGGTTATCAGTAGAAAGACAGTTCAGAAACGAAACTGAAATAGATTTTTACCGAGGATTCCCAGCCTGACGACCGGGAATATTCATGAGCATGTGAATCCATGCCAGACCCATGCTGGAGAACAACAGTTACAGGTATGTAACTTGTTTCTACCTTCTCCCTAATGTCCCTACTGACTACGGAAAATGGGGGAAGTGCAGGTTATGTTGATCGTTAAGGTAAACATGAGTATTTTAAAATTATTCACAAAGGAATCCCTATTAATGCACACAGGTATTCTAAATCTGGGGACAAACCCAGCAAGGTTTAAACCATTGTTACTGCATCTACCTTTCTACAAGAGGAAACTTCCTCCTAGCCAGAAAACAAATCAACAATAACAAGAAGGTACTACCACAGGTTACATTGTGGCAACTGAAGGAAATCAAACCGTAGTAACACAAATGGCCAGTATGGGGGGAGAGGAGGCAAGTGCGCCCCCTGTCTAATCTGTGCAGTGTCGCCTACATTATTGTATAAACAAAGTATTCTTCGGCTATGGTTGTAAAATCAGGGGCAAACCATGAACGAGTCATCAACATTACCATCCCTTCTGGACCCACGTGCGTCTGACCCTGATACATTGTAACAAGATGTGACCGCATCCTGGGGGCCAGCCAACCCTGCTCATCTCTCCACAGAGAGTTGCCATGCAACCAACAGCCCTTCCTTGTACAATGTCCTTCTCACTTGATGGGGTCTTTCCCTCATAAAGGCCAAGTCCTCCATTGTTTTATAGGGTACTGGTTATGGAGCAGTTTTAACAGGCAGAATATAAGCATTAACTTCCTTCAGAGTGGCCACCAGCTTTGCTGTTTCATCTGTGAAATAATAGCTGCAACTAATTGGTCAGTCCAAGTTCTGGAGAGCTGCTCATTTAATGATCGCTATTTGCTCGGGCAGCATTATAGAATCTAATGGAGCAGTCAAATACTGACTATTCTTAAAAGACGTTCCGTTTGATATCATGAATCTTCTGCTTCCCGACTTTGCCTAAGTCTTGGGCCACACCAAAAGCATAGCAGGAATTGGTATAGATGTTAACTGATTGCCAGTCGACAAACCCTAATCAGTCAACTTTCCTGCTCTCCACCACCTCCCAAGAGGGACAAACTGCATACCCTGTCATTCTCGTTCTGAGCCCGAAAACCAGAACCATCCACATAGTCTTCAAAGTCTGGATATGGCAGGGACATATCACAGGTCACCTCTGGGCTTGACCAGGCAGTCAGTGATTGGCCAATGATTATGAGGGGTGGAGTCCTGTGGCTCCCCTTCTTGTGCGGTGGGGTAGTAGGGAAGCTGGGTTCAAGACTGAGAACCTGGTTACAGTGAGTTTAGCAGGGGCAACTCCTACTTACTACCCCTTGAAACAGACATGTGTTGAGTTTTCATCTTCGTAGTAGGGGTACCACTACATGTGGCACAGCCACTTTCAAGGGACGGGGGATCCCAATCAATGTTCCCTCTAATTATTTTTGGCTGTGTGCGCCAAAGAATTTTTGTGTGCGGGCAGTTTTTTAGCCTTGTGCGCAACTGAGTGATGCGGTGCCGGTGGCAGTCGGCGCCGGCGTGCTGGGCCGCCACAGCAAGTGTTTAGTGATCTACTGTGCAAGCGAGGAATGCAAATTTGCGGCACAGCATGCTCTACTTCAAGGGGTATTTGGGTGTTCTATTCTCCTCCTAAGTCTAAAACTCATCTGAAGTTGTGTCTTTTTAAATCTCAAAATATTAGCAAGACCTTTTGTTTTACGATGGATTGGTACAAGAAGGGTTCTTCTGGTGGAACACAGATTCTGTCTCACAAATTAATATTTAGAACAGTACTAGCAACAGTAGCTCCTGCATTCTCATTTCAGTAAACCTATGGAATATAAAGGAAATACTTTATATTGGTTGAACGAATTAAGCAATACATGAACATGATTAAATAACAAAGATGACTAAAGAGAGGGGGGGGGTATGGATGGACGGTTAAATAAATTCAAGTAAATCATGTAATATTAGATTGTACTGGAAGTCAAACCGACAGTCTCAGAAGTGTCTGCTCTAGGGACAGAAAAGTAAATCCGCAAGGCAAAATCTCCCATAAAGGATGAACACGGACAGCGTGTTGCAAGCAACAATTGGAAAGATACCATCCAGCAGCATACTCAATGCATCTATGAATATAAACCCTCCACTAACACTCTTGGATACAGCAAAGGAGTACTGTTAGTGTTAACAAAAGATTCTATGCAGCATACAAGCTCACAAACATATATCCAAAATTCCAAGTAACTCAAATGGTGCACGTTTGCTGAAAGGGCATTTACAGTGTGCAAAAAACACAATATATTACATTGAAAAAAATGTTAAGTTCACAGCAATGGATGGGTTGGCAGAGCATCATCTCTGTTAATGAAACTCAGTTATAGATTTCTGCAAATGTTATGCTATGTGGCAGTTGCATACCACCTGCTGACATTAGTATGGCCATAAAGCGCTAAAGGTTTGCTGTGTTTAATTTCTAATGCTGTTAGGTTACATTAACCACCCTGACATGTGTGGGCCCAAGCAGAGGGAGTTGGTAGTCAGTCACGAAATACTGCAGCCCAGGCTCCCTGCAATCCTGATAGGACAACCATGATGACTGCAGTCCTCAAAACCAGCAGTGTTCAACAACCCTAGTAAGCAGTCCAAAACTGCCTGCACTGAAGCCCTGCAATGTGCTGCAAGGCAGCAGCCATGGAGGTAGTTAAGCATTGTTAAGATAGTTCAGTGGAATGTGCTCTCACTTGCTGCTGTGATCTTTGTGTGATCTGCAGGTCGCAGGTTCGAATCCCGACAACACTCAACCTTTCATCGTTATGAGGTCAATAAATGAGTACCAACTGCCAGTGGGTGATATGGTTTGATTCATCATCATGTATATATGTTCTGTGTAAAGCGTTCAGGTATAGGTGCTATATTTAAATAACCCAACATTATCATTGTTAGACATCCCTAAAAAGATGGCCAACCAACAATTCTGTGTTCTGCAGCCTGTAACCACAACATCGAAGCCGCAACTGCAATGTTCTGAATCTCTAATAAGCCACTTAATACTGCAAACCTGACAGGCCATCCGAAGTTTAAGGCTTTTTGCAGCCAAGAAGAGTCTGACTGTTATTACCCTTATGAGCCACCCAATACTGCAGCTGCTTCTTTCCAAACTCCACAATATACCATGGAAGTAGTGCACCAAAAGTATGTCATCTGGCTGACAATGCATGTACGCTCGCACAAAAGCAAGTGTGAAATGAGAGCTCAAAAAAGATGTAGAATAGATTGGTTCTGCAAATGTAATGCTTTTCCTTGGGTGCTGCTGTGCTGTCAAGAATGTTGTGCACAGACTGCATATCTGACATGATAAAGTGGGCTGTTTATGCAGCCTGTCATTACCTGGGCCATCCATCGCCGATTTTAGTAAACCTGTGTTGGCAAACATGTCCCGTCATCGCTGCCTAAAGGGGTGGGGGGAGCCTGGGGTCAGATTGACATGGGAACATGCTATACGCACGCACCCAAACCACTCGTTTGATCATTTTAACCTGACAGCATAAAAGTTAAACTTGCAAACTGAATCAACACCAGTTTTCAAAGCTCATTTCATTGGTTAACAAAACTAGTGTTTCTCGGTTGGAAATAGACCTGGAATTTCTCAGACCTATGTGCATTTCAATCTTTCAAGCTGTGGGGTTAGAAAGAGCTGCAGCCTGCAAGTATGTTAACAAGGGACCTACTAAAAGACCTTTGGGCCTCCAAGTCTCACATCTTCATATTCTTGGGGTGCTCAAATGTGTAAGCCACTAGTTAAAAATAGACTGGAGCTGATCTGAGCATCTTCCTAGAAGTGAAGCCCTGCTTTACTTGACCATAATCAATCCCTCCTGCTGTGCAAAAGAACAGCAGATCTCGTGCACACACACCACGACAACCAGGGATCAGCTGCTCTAAGCTTCCCTGATTCGTCTATGAAGCTGTCCCTTGACACTGTATCACGGGTTACTAGATTGTCTTTGTGCTCCACCGAAGAGAAGCCTGAAGACTGCAGTGTAGACTGGGGAAGATGTTGGCTGTGAGTGGAGTGCTTGATTGAAGCACATGGTCTCTCTTTCTGGATCTTTTCCTGTGTGGTCCTCTCTCGCTCTCCCCACCGCCAAACTCTCTCTCTCCCTCTCGTTCTTCCCCGCACTCTGTGCTTTTGTTCCCCCACACTCTGTGGTTTTGTTCCCCCGCTCTCTGTGGTTTTGTTCCCACGTTCTCTGTGGTCCACTCTTGCTCTAGTCTGGGCAGCCCTCTAGTTATTGCTCAGTCTTCATTTTGAGATCTCTGACAAATTCAATCAGTTTAATAAAAGTGTTCTTGTTCAAGCATACAGAGCATTGTGCGCCCCCACACAAACATATGGGTGGTAGCAGGCAGGGCTGTTTAAAATGAATGTTTGTAGGTTATTATGAATGCCATGATTTATATAGGGTTTAATAATTAGAGTGCTAACTTGTTACATGGCTCAGCTGTGAGCCTGTGAGTGTTTGGAACAATTCCAGGGACATGCTCAAAAAAAGCGCGGGCCCTTTCAAGGAATGGAACTGAGATCTGTTGTCACGCACAAGCCTCTTCAATGACGATGAGTCAGACCACCAGATTGCAAAAAGACTGGTGTGGTCGACTTGTCACTGTAGAGACTAGTTGCCAACTTGCCACCAGGAGCGACACAACAGGAGTGGCAGGCTTGTGCAACGCAGCTCCTCCCAGTTCCATTCCTCACTTTTAAATTAAAAGGAATCCGTTCTGCAACGGTTTCATTTCAATATAAAATTGCAGGAATGGTAAAACCTTTGGTTTTATTTTACAAAGTAAACGCGCCTTTACTTTGTAAAACAAAATCAAAAGTTTTACCATTCCTACAATTTTACATTGAAATGAAACCGTTCCGGAACGGATTCATTTTAATATAAAATTACAGGAATGGTAAAACATGTTGTTTTGCAAAGGAGCGCCGCAGCTCCTCCCAGGCGCACAATCGCTACTGTGCTGCATACCTTTTAATCTGTCCGTCAATCATCGAGGAGAGGGTCACGCTCACGCTGCCAACAATCACAGGGCCTATCCCACTCCAGTCCAGTAAATGTAGGCAGTGGCACTGGCAGGCAGCGCATGGTCCTGAAACACAATCTGGGGCCTGGAGCACGAACGAGGACAGCCACACCGAAGTGGAGAGCTAGCAAGGTGCCACTGCCATGCCTTACGCATGGGGGCGGAGCGGAGGGAACAGCCGTGTTTGATTGGCTGTAGTAGCACGGCACGTGCAGCCAAGTGCTGCGGCCGCCAATCATAATAAAGCATGGTCTGTCACTTATAGATTGGATAACCACGCGCATATCATTCTAATGATGAAGGGAGGGCAGGGCAGGCAAATGGATGTGCAAAGTGATGTGCTCGGTAAATAAAACAATATGCGCAGCATCAGAATCAAAGGTGCAGCGCCGCACAGCCGCGCACCTTAGGGGGAACATTGGAGGGGACTGTCTCCGGAAAGGGCACCAGAAAGCCTAGATGCCACCCTGTCCCTCCTGCAACGTTTGGGCTTCGCAGTGAACTTCGACAAGTCTTCGTTAAAGCCTTCAAGGACCTTGGTCTTTTTGGGGGCAGAGTTCCACACACAGTCGGGGCTGGTGAAACCATCCCTCGAAAGGATTCACAGACTGCAACAAAAGGCATCGGAATGGGATGTCGACATCTGAGTGTCAGTACAAAGGTACATGTCCCTGCTGGGGACCATGTCGTCCTGCATACCCTTGATAGACAATTGTCGCCTCTTCATGAATTCTTGATGGATCGATGGGCACAAAGTGGAAGACGCTGGTCGGACAAGTTGACCATCAACGGCCAGCTCGTGCAGGCGCTTCAAAGGTGGAGAATCTCCATACACCTAACGAAGGGAATGCCCTTAATGGAACCTGCGTTCCAGAAGACAGTGGTTACGGATGCTTCTCTAACTGGGTGGGGAGCTCATCTTGACTCCTTACAGGTTCAGGGTCATTGGTCATCGGAAGAGTCCTCCCTCCACATCAACCTGCTAGAGTTGAGGGCGGTGCGTTGGGCCCTAAAATCCTTTCTGCCACAGATAAAGGGCTCAGTGGTGAGAATCATGACAGACAACACGACAACAATGTTTTATCTACGAAAGCAGGGAGGAACTCACTCCAGGAGCCTGCCGACGGAAGCCCAGGAGATCTGGCACTGGGCCCTACATCACGACATACATCTGTTGGCGTTGCACTGTAAAAAATGTGCAAGCAGGCGCTCTCAGCAGGGAGATGAATTGTCTACACGAATGGGAACTGAACGATCAACAACTGCACCGTGTCTTCGCAGAATGGGGTCATCCGTCCCTCTATCTCTTTGCGACGACAAAACAACAAGAAATGCTCCCAATACGCAAGCAGGTGGCCACAACAAGACTCGCTAGGGGACGCGTTCTCCTTCCCGTGGACGGGCAAGTTTCTGTATGGCTTCCCCCCCCCATTTCCTCTCATCCGTCGGACTCTGCAATGGATCCACAGATATCCTTGTCGGGTGATCCTGGTGGCCCCGTATTGGGCCAGACAAGTGTGGTTCTCCGATCTACTTCACGTCTCAGCGGCAGAACCAATGAGGTTCCAGAAGATCCCCAACCTTCTGTCTCAGGAAAAAGGGACCGTTTGGCATCACGAACCGGACAACCTCAGTCTGACGGCCTGGCTCCTGATTTCGCCGAGTTTGGCGCGTTAGCGATTCCAGCGGATTGTCATCGTATTTTGCAAGCTGCAAGGGCACCTTCCACGAACACTTCATACACATACAAATGGAAAAGGTTCTGCATATGGTGCGCAGGTCAACCAGGTCTGGTCCCGCGGGCGATCACACCGGAACAACTCCTACCATACTTGTTACTCCTGGCAAATAACGGTTTATCTGTTTCATCCATAAAGGTGCATCTAGCTGCCATCTCGAGATTTACTCGGAAGAGACATTCCACTCCATTGTTCAGTGACCGACTAGTTAAACACTTCCTTATTGGGTTGTTTAGAACCTTTCCTCCCAAGAAGTTGTTTCCTCCGATCTGGAGTCTGAACCTGGTCCTGGCAGCCCTGATGAAACCCCCTTTTGAACCAATGTCGTTGACATCATTAAAAATGTTGTCTTGGAAATTGGCTTTCCTGGTGACCATTACTTCTGCTCGTCGCCTGTCGGAAATACAAGCTCTGGTGGTCGACCCTCCGAATTTGAGGTTTTTCAGTGATAAAGTTGTGCTGGCCACTAACCCGCATTTCATACCTAAACTACCTTCCATGTTCCATAAACACGCTTCTATAGTGTTGCCTACATTCTTTCCAACACCGTCTTCAGTGGCAGAGAAGACTCTCCATACATTGGACGTGAAAAGAGCTTTAAAATTTTATCTCCATCGAACTCAAAGCTTCAGAGACACAAGACAACTCTTCGTAGCTTATGGTCTTGCGGCTAGGGGTAAAGCGGTTTCAAAACAAGGACTATCCAGATGGGTGTCGTCGGCCATTTCTTATTGTCATTCCAAGGCCGGAAAGCCGCTAGAAAAGCGTCCAAGGGCCCATTCGACGAGATCTACATCGTTGTCGACGGCTTTGTGGTCCGGAATTCCGCTGGGGGATATCTGCCAGGCGGCTTCCTGGTCGGTACCACACACGTTTACCCGACATTACTGTCTTGCACAGCTGAGGATACACAGATGAGGCGGGCAGTACTACGTCACCTGTTCCAATAAGGTAAGCCCCAAGTGGGGTTGCATCCTTCGGCAACTATGCTTTAAAGTGTTGTGTCTTTTACAGTTAACATGCTATAATGTAATGTGTTGCCATAGTAAGTGGGCACTGTGATTATTGTGATGTTGGTTTGCATATACGCCTCCAATGTTGGGGGATACTGCTACACAATCTATTCTAAGCATGTGAATCCATGAAAGATCCAATGCTGGAGAAGGGAATAGTTTCTTACCTGTAACTCCATTTCTCCAGCATTGGTATCTTTCATGGATTCACATGCGCCCGCCGGCCTCCCCTGAGCATGCTAACCAGAGATCCCCCTATACTACTTTGGGGGCTGAAATCTGAGGGAGCCACGGGGGCAGAGCTATATATAGCCCTACGTCCTAGTGGCGCCGGCGTGCACGGCCCAAAACGACGTAGATAGGACACAAAAGTGTGAGAATTTTTCCTATGGAAAATGTCTATATAACTTATCGAGGATTCCCAGCCTGACGACGGGGAATATTCTAAGCATGTGAATCCATGAAAGATACCAATGCTGGAGAAGTGAAGTTACAGGTAAGAAACTATTCCCTTCCTCCTGTGTTGGGTATGTTTCGCCCCATATATCAATGAGGGGGAGGGTTGACATGATCTGCAGAATTGTCAATGGGGCTTTGGAGTGATTTCACTGTCCCACTGAAGTTCTATCTTTATGCAAATCGAATATTGTGTTCAGGTCTCCTCTCCCAGCGGTGTATTCCGGTAGACAACTTTAAGATAGAAGTCAGGAAAGTCTATATTCGGGCCATATGTGTTAACCAGGATCAGTTCTTGGTTGTCTAGCACTCCCCATAGAATCACACACATATACCCGCTTCATCAATTTCAGACTTTTGGAGGTGGAAACCGATCCGTTGATGAACAAATGTCAAGAACCCCCCCCCCCAACACCCCCCTGGATTGTGATGAGTAGCCCGTAACAACTTTAACCAGCCCCCAATCCCGAGCAAAAGCGTCTTACCTTCTGGATGGCAGGTGTCTCTTGTAACAGGAGGACATCAATCTCATGTCTGTTGGCGTACGCAAGAACTTTCCTTGCCTTTATAGGATTAGCAAGCCCTCTAATGTTACAAGTCAAAAATGTAAGCGACCGACAACGTCTGGGTGTAGACCTCACGTGCCCCTATACTCCCTCGTATCTGCTACTGCAATAACGCTAAAACCTTCCCAAGAGTACATGTTTCCGTTATCTTTTCTCGTTGAACTTTCCCCCGTAAAACTACTACATAACCAGTAGGGCAACAGTCCCCCCTCCCCCCCTTTATCCCACCCTCACCATCCCCATAACTGGACAGTGTAACCCCAACATCTTTTGCAAAACCTGCAACTGTGTGTGGTGCTGTATGGACAGACCTTAACCTGACGTTGCAGGCCACAATAGGGAGCCGCTGTGGTGTTTCCATGCGGTTCGGGCTAATACCAAAGTACTTAGCTCATTCCAGCCATCTTAATCTGCTCATCTGGCATCTTGCGAGCGAGAGTTGCTGGGCTTCTCACCCGAAGGGACTGGAATATTATGTTCAATGTATATCATGCCCTCTTCTGGCATTTCAAATAAGTGGGCTTTTCCCTGCATGTTGTAGTCAGAGTTTCGCCAGGAACATCATGACATATGAAAAAGTCCTAGCTCTCAGAGCCCTCTTCAGATGGTCAAAAGTGCGTCTCGCAGCCTGGACCCCGCTCGAGAAATCAAGGTATATATGCACCCTCATGGAGTCAAACGTTAGTCTGCCCTTCTTCCGTGACTGGTGGAGGATCAGGTCCTGGTCCCGGTAATTAAGCAGGCGCGCAATGATAGTGCACGGTGGGGTGCCAGGCTTGGGCGGAGGGGCGAGCGATCTGTGTGCTTGCTCGACCAGAAATTGATGGGAAATGTTGGCGCCCAGGAACATTTCTCGTAGTGCCTCTTCCATAACGGTTCCATGGCTTGTTCAGAGGTTTCTCCGCCAGGCCCACCACTCTGATATTATTTCTGCGCAATCTGGATTCCAAATATTCACATTTGGATTGGACTCCTTTCAAGTTTCTTTTGATGTTCTTGATCTCCTTGTCGTGTGTTATGGCGGTATCTTCCAGTGTGCTAACTCTTGCCTCTGCCTCCGTTACTCTGGAGTTCACTTTCTACAAATCGGATCTGATGGAGGCGATATTGCTGCCAATCTTGTCCAGTCTGCTATTAACCATTGCAAACCATGCCTGCATCGCCGCCATATATGGATCTATTGGGTTCTCTGCCTGCGTTGGACTGGGTGCTGGGTTGGCCTGTGGGGAGTTCAGATCCTGCTCAGCAGCATTTGTTTGTATACACATCCATGGGGGCTCTTTTGCCCCCTGCGTCATCCCTGCGCTTGAGGGAGAGGGTCTTGCATAGTTATCTGACCAAGATTAATTGGTATGATTGCTGCCAGGCTTATAAAGTTCCTTGGATCATTTTGTGTTGCCTCTGCATTGACTCCGCCCCCTCCTCCTCCCCCCCTGGTCCGCTCTCTAGGAGGATTTGTATTAGCAAGCTGTTTACAGTGGAGGCTGTTGTCTATTTAATGCGAAGCACCAGAGACAGTACTGTATGTTGCGGACCCACAATCATACAAGGCCTTTGTTGCACCTTGTATTTCCCTGGCTGCCCAACCCAGGGGTGAGACTGGAAGAATGGGAAGTGTGCTGCCCTGAATTAACACCGGGCGTGCAGTCTGTATTGTCCTCAGTCCCCTTCAGGCAGTGCCTTAGTCTGGGATCGCTGGGGTGTAAAAGTATTATGGCCCCTTTAAGGCGAGGTTCCTGGAGGCACCTTGCCCTGTGCCGGGGGGCCCAAACGGATCTGGCTACGTATTTCCCAACCCCCTGCTGTTGTGATGGATATGGGATCTGTGTACAATCTTGCGGCGCAGGTTTCGCTGTGTTGTTCACATCCCCAGGATTACGTGAAGCGGCCTCACTGCCAGCCCATCATGTTTTTCCTTTGCTGCTTCTGTAGTTTATGGGCAGGGGCGGCTGCCGTGTTTCAGTGGGTCAGTACATCCGGATTTTCAGAGCCACGCGGCATGCACCACTCCTTCCTAGATAATCATTGTGGAATGTCTTGGGGCGTCAGGCCCGCGGTCATAGGATTTAGCGTGTTTGTATTTGCTCCACACGACTAGTCACCGCGTATTCCGGCTGTCCCGTCGCAGCTCCCCTGCTTCTTATGGTGTAGCTGCAGTGTGCATGCAGCGGTCACTCCTGCTTTCCCCCAGGGCTTGCAGCGTGGGTACCTTCCCTATCGTTCTATTCTGTGCCCTTCTCTCCAGCGTTTCGCTTCATCTGCAGGCCTCCTCGTACGCCCTGCTCTGGTACCTGCAGGATCGATTCCGCCCGGCGCCACCTCTCTCCGAGAGCAGCGGGGATGAAGCCAATGGGAGGGTGGGTGCGCCAGGCAAGTCGAGTTGGAGGACTCTGCATCTCCCGCCACCTCAAATGAACACTGGCAAGGTGCAAAATCCCTTCTGCTCATATTAGCCGGGAATCCCACCTCCGATTCACCACAACGAGCTCCAAATGTCTACCGCAGGTGTTTGGACGTCTTCAGCCACCACTTGCTGCCAAAAATGTTGCTCAAAACCACAGGATATTTGAAGGATTTCGGTACCGGCAGAGCTCACAACCTAAGCGGCCATTTTAGCTGGTGCCCCCCGCTGATTAGGATCTTAATCTGGTTTTGACTTATCTGATGGCAGCTCAATTCGAGCACATACCCTCTTGTTCCATAAGGCTGTTATTCCTTAAAACAGCTTTCTTGATTGCAATCACGTCAGCCAGGAGGATTAGTGAGTTGCAGGTGTTGTACTGCAAACCTCAATTCTTTTCTTCTCTTTCAGGAGAAGGTTTCTCTTAAGGCAGGCCTGGCTTCCTTCCGAAGTTGTGTCAGAGTTTCACCTCTGTCTAATGATTTGCCTTTCTTTTAGCCTCTACCCCATCCATCGAAAGAGGGAAAGGTGGTCCACCGTCTTGACCCCAAAAGACCCTTACGTTTTTATGTGGCTTGTACATCTGAGTTTCGGAAAACTGACGCAATTGTTCGTTGATCATTCTTTATCTTGCAATGGTCTCGCCATAACCAAGCCAACACTGTCCTGTTGGATTATTCTATGTATATCCAAACGTTACCAGTCGGCAGGAAGAACGCTTCTGCCTGGCATCGCAGCACATTTTACCGAGGGGAGGGGGGGGGGGGGGGGCTGAGCCTCTACAGCCCTGCAGAGGGGAGTCCCTATTTGAGACCTACGTCATGCGCCCACTTGGCGGTCCCTGTATACATATGCCAAGCATTGCTCTTTAGATGTTGCACGTGGAGCAGATGCAAGATTTGGTAGGGCAGTTCTGCATAATGTGCTTGTCTAATGCTTTCTACCCGCCTATGTTATTCTCACTCATTGGGAAGTGTATCAAGATGAGGAATATGCGGGAGAAAAACAAAGCATTGAAGCAAAAATTACTTAAGATAATTATTTTCCTATGGATTCTTCTCCTGCAGATTCCTCATCGCCCCTCCCATCCATATCCATCCCTGCTCAGAGTCATTGTGGCTTAACGCTTCTGTCAAAGCGAGGAGACGACTGATAATGGCACTAAGATGACCACTTCTATCTTACTGGTCTTAAAAATAAAATAATTAAATAATTCTGTTTTTGTAATCTAATTGCGTGGGGTCTCCCCGTTGGGATGAACTCCATTGTTAAAGGTTTTTGCAGGCTGGTTAGCCTCACTCCTGTTTTCTTCAGAAGCGTTCAGGCACGGGGAAAAATGGGAGGAACTGAAGCATGGGGCATAGTGACGTGGTATTTATAAGACACCTGACGTCACCTCAGGAGCAGATTATCCACGTTAAAGGGGAATGCAAGTCTTTGAGTGGAAGTTTAACATCAAAGAGAGACTGCGTGTACATAAAATAGTTTCTAAAGTGAAAGCTCACTCTTGTAACATTCAGAACAATTATCAAGTTGTTGTAGAAGTTGCTGAAGTCATGAAAAGAACAAGCATTAACCAAGCCAGTAGGCAGATCTTCTCTAAGGTGAAACCAGCCAAATTAAGACCTGAACACCAATGCTTTGAAGTTGTTGAAGCTGTTATAAACCGAGTCCTCTGATAAGTGCGACAAGGTTATCCAAGGCTGGAAGAGTGGCAATACCGCTTTTGGTTAACTACTGGAAGCCAGAAGGTGTGCATAAAGCTGGGGAAGGGAGCTGGGTGCTTGTTAAAAGATCTAAACAAGAATCAGTGAAGCAGAGACTGTTGAAGCTGAGGGAGAGAGAAGCAGTCTAGAAGCCAAGACAGATTTTTGTGGTAGCTGCAAGACAGACAGAAGAGGCAGAGCGTTCCTATGATACAGGAAAGAAGGGTGCATTGCCTACCTTAAGAGGCCAAAGAGTCTTGTCGAAGTTGCCCAAAATATTTACAAAGTATCAAGTTGCAGCAGAAGCAGTCGAACTCTGTTTTGACACTACATTTCTATTTGAATGTAGTTGAAGTAGACAGTGAGGGGAAGGAGTCTGCTTTCACACTATCAATGACAGAAGGGAGTTGACGAGGAGAAAGCAACCCACTTAAAAGAAGCAGCCTGACGAGTTTATATTAAAGATTCTGCAGATGATACAGAACTATTGTTAAAGCAGAAGAGTGGTACTTGAACTTTATACATTCCATCCTGTAAGGAGGTTATCCAGGATTACCGTTGGTGCGGTTTTCTTTGTGGAACTTGGGAAGGGAACTTTTCAACAAATGAAAAACGAACAGTTACTAGTGTATTATTGTTTAATGGAATTTTCGTTTCTTTGGAACTTTTCAAGAACTGATATAAGACTTTTATTTTTCCTTGGAAGAAATGGACTTTGGACATTCCGGGGGGTGAGGGGGGCGTGGCGGGAGATCTGTCCAGCACAAGTAGAGGTCATCATTAGATGCTGTTTATTTGGTAATCTTGCATTTATATTGTTTATGCTTTGTTTTGAATGTTTTGTTTGGTGTGAAGTCAAGTTTTTTGTATGCTAGGCGATTTTCCGCTTGGGTCCTAGACTAGGTACGGAATCCCATGCTAGAGTAGACTTAATTAGGTTTTCTCTTCATAATAAAATGTCAAATACTGAGAAAATTACAAGCAGTTGTCCACCTCGCATTACTAACCCCTCAAATCACCCTAAAAGAGTTACTGTCACAGCTGCAGCATGCAGATTTCTTGGCGTCTCTGGACCTGGAGGACACCTACTTCAACATTCCTTTTCATCCGACACACTGCAGCTACCTGCGTTTTTAGCAACAAGTCAGCATTACCAGTTGAAAGCCCTACCCTTCGGGCTGCTTTCTGCACTGCGAGTATTCTCAAAAATGCCTCGCTCTTATGGTAGCACACCTCCGTCAAGAGGGAACACATGTGTACCTGTACGTCAACGACTGGCTAGTGAGGTCTACGTCATATGCCAAGACAGCGCGCAGCACTGCTCTAACCATCCGCTGTCTACAGTCTCACGGGTTCTTCATAACTGCCCGAAATCCCATCTCGTTCCCGCTCTGCGGGCACTATATCTGGGGGCAAATCTGGACATGTTATCTTACAAAGCCACCCAATCAGTGGAGGGGGTAAAACCCCTCCTACCAAAGTACAGCTCCTCTTGGTGTCTGTCCGCAGCTACAGGTCCTTGTTGGGCATGTCTTCCTGCATCCCCCCCTGATACCTCACTGCAGGCAGCCCCTGGAAGAGTTCCTTGACGCTCATTGGAAACCGGGCTCAGGATTTTTGGCAAAACCAGATCCAGCTAAATCACCACTTTAAAGGGTCCTTACATTGGTGGTACCCCTTCATCAAATCGCATTCACCACAGATGCCTCCCTACAGGGCTGGGGCGTACATTCTGACAAGCTGCATGCCAGGGGCCTTTGGCCAGAGGAGGAGAGAAGGTTCTACATATCAACCTTACATGGCTGGCCTGCCCTGCTATACTGCAGCATCCCGTGAAGTACCCACACCACACGCAAACTCTGATCAGTCTGATCAAGATTCGACTGGAATACTCATTCATTACTTTTATGACCCAACACTGAAGGTAAAACGGGTGAAAGCTCTTCGCCCCCGGCGTAACAACCTGCGCTACTCTGCCTCTCACTTAGGCATTTGCTATCCTAGTCGATGATCCCCTTCTTCAACATGCTGATCCTATGGCAGGACTAAAATTATATGAGCAGATGCTGTATCTGTCAGCTTGTCATGCCCATCCATTGTTCGCTATACTGCAGCTACTCCCACAACAACCTTTGCCAAAGAGACTGGTACTGCTGTTGTGATTAACAGAATTATATCGCCCATCGCACCCACAGCTAACTCAGCCTAGTCCTTCTGATGCCGCCGCGCCTTTATTTATTTCCAGTCTGCTCGCCATAGATCTGCCGCTTTTGCAAAAGCGCTACCCAAATGTCTACTTCCAACTGCCTGTGCGACTTACTGTCTTGCGTGGCTGGGGTATTCTTTCACTTCTCTGTTGCAGATTGCACGGTTAATGACACCCTACCTTCATAACTCCCCCTAATGTGCTTGCCCTTCTTTACTAGATCTGCTCACTATCTATGTGGCTACCTCCAATACTTATTAATCATTGTATTGGATGAGTCGCCGCTTTGCCTGACTGTGTGCCCACTCCATTCTTGTCTTACATATGTATCTGTACATTAGCCCCCGTATCATTAGGCGCGGCTTTGCCAGATTGTGCGACTACCTTATCTTGATGATATGCTTACCTGTACACCTCAACTAGACCCAAGTACCATGAGGCATGGCCCTGACAAAGTATGCTTTCAAGTTCCTCCGTATTTTGTAACCATTATGCATGGTCTTGCACTTTATTAACTGTCACTTCGCACTTAATGTAACTAGCGCCTAGATACCTGACGGTTTTGTATGCTGCTATAAATGAATAAATAAATCTACCAGAGTTGTGCACATTCTTTTAGGCACTCAAGCCGTTCCTCCCAAGGGTCAACGGCAAAGTGGTGCGAATCTTCATGGACAGCACGACCATGTTCTACATCCACAAGCAAGGGGGTACATGATCGCCCTCCCTGTCATTGGAGGCAAAGTCACTATGGCACAGGACATTACAACACCATTTGTTCCTCATTCCGCTTCACCTCCCGGGACTGCAAATCACCTTGGCGGATTCCCTTACCAGCGAGCTTCTCTCTTGTCTTGAGTGGGAGTTGCATTAGGTTCAGGTGCAACAGGTTTTCCATTTGTGGGGGACTCGGAACATCAACATATTTGCCATCTACCAGAACAAGTAGTGCAAAACGTTCATCAGCAGATTTCCTCACACTAACAGCCTGAGGGACGCTTTCTCGTTTACATGTACAGGGAAATTCCTCCAGTGGCTCGAGTCCTAAGTGTCTTGAGACAAAGTCAGTGCAAACTGATCTTAGTGGCCCCTGCATGGCCGAGACAGTTCCACTACTTCAACCTCCTGGAGCTCTCCTCGGCCACTCCAATCAGGTTTTAGCCTCATCACAGCTTGCTATCCAGGAAGCACAGAGACCTTCACCACATCCTGCCCTCCCTCAGCCTGATGGCCTGGCTCTTATGTCCTAGAATTCAGTGCTATTCTGCTACCCCAAGACTGCAAAGACATTGCTACAGCAGCAAGCGGAGAAGGGTTAAAATATAAAAGACAAAGCAGCTCAACCCTTTCACCTTCAGCCAGCTGCTCTCCTGTCTTACCTGCTGTTGACATAGAACAGTCTGGCTCACTCCTCTATTAAGGTGCATTTGGCAGCCATCTCAAGGTACACCCGTTCAACTGCCTTGCCTTCGCTCTGGTCCCACAGATTGATCAAGGAGTTCCTTAAAGGTCTCTTTTCTTTCCCACCAATCAAGTGCCAGCACCAGCGTGTGAGCTCAAAGTGGTCCTGTCTATCCTAATGAACCCACTGTTTGAGCTGATGCACAATTCCCAGTTGAGGTTCCTCTCGTGGAACACCACTTTCCTTGTGGTCATCACCTCTGCCTTGCGTGTGGGCAAAATACATGTGCATTCCTGTAAGGAACCCTACCTATCCTACCACAGATCAATGGTTGTTCTATGGATGAATATGTCTTTGTGCCCAAGGTGCCGTCCACGTTCCATATCATTGAATCTGTGTTTTTGCAAGCGTTCTTTGCATCGCCAGTTACTCCATCGGAATGTGCTCTACACTATTTAGACGTTGTGCAAGTGTTGAGGTACACCGTCGCCCGCACCAAACCCTTGCGGCAGACTTCACAACTTTTTGTGACATTTGGCCTATATGGAAGTGGAAGGGCGCTATCTAAACCTTCTAGTGCCAGATGGATTTCATCATGGCTCTTCTTTTGCCATCAGCAGGGGGGGGAGGGGGCAGCTCTCTGGCAGGCCCTGGGCTCATTCCACTAGATTGGTGGCCCGCTACTACAGTGCGCCTTTCTGGCGTCCCACTGTTGGACATCTGCAGAGCGGTGATGTGGAGGTTGGTGCACACTTTAATGGCTGCTTCCTTTCACATCACTTTGGCTTTTCCTGCTGTGCTGAAATTACCGCAATTGCGAAGCCGTGAGAGAGTTTTCTGGCACTGTCCTTCATTCAATGTATCTTAGGTCCCATCTCCCATTTACAGCCTCGGATGAAGAGTCGGTTTAGACTCGAAACACGTGTCAGGCTACTTTGCAAATAAATCCATTGGACTTATAACCACATGTCTCCAATTATTTGCAACACATGCCTATATTGCACTCTTGGGCGCAGTGCGACTGAGAATTGCCTGTGCTCTAATTGTTTCCACAACAGCGGATTGTACTTGGCAGTACTCCCGCACCATTCAGGCACCTGCAGCCTATGTGCGCTCTTTATATTTATTCATACAAGCGCTGTGGTTTTGTGACTTTTTCTGCCAAACCTGTGTTTTTCACACTTTTATGAAGTTCTACTGCGTCAACAGATTCTGCGGCAGAGTCTAAAGTCGGCTAAGTGGTGCAATGTAACCTGTTTGCATAAGGTTGGTATATCCTGTGGTAAGTGTTTGCTGCAAGGAGCTTACCTACGCCCAACAGCACAGGGGCAATGCGCTGGTCTTGGAAGCAAGACCATGCAGAACAGAAGAAGTTTGAATCCCGGATCCGCGCTTGGAAACCGAACTCTGGTATGGAAGTAGGCTTATTATAAAAAACAATTTAATAAAATGTGTACTACTGGTATGTAATCTATTCACAGCGTGTGAATCTAAAAAAGATCCAATGCTTGAGAAGTAACGAGTTACTTACCTGTTACTCCTGTTTTCTAGCATTGGTATCTTTCATAGTCACATGCTGTGAATATTCCCAGTAGTCAGGCTGGGAATTCTCAGTAACAGAGCAGTTTAGTTTTAAACTGAGTTGTACACTTGACTCTTCTGTGGGGAAAAATGCAAAAAAGAAATGAATACCTTTTATGCATGAACACTGAGAAGAAATATGAGCATAAATCAACTACAGTAAAGTGTTGCTGTTGGTGGAATACAGGACAAAATGGTGCCCTGATTTGGCACAATCCGAAATGAGGGTTTCACCCCTGCATTAATGGCCTGTATGTCCTGTACAAAATAAGCTGCATTTCCCGGCTTTTTACCTGGCAAAATCGGGGCATTGCATGGGCTGCTAGTAGGAAACAAATCCCCTGCCTTGGAAATGATTCAATAACTGGTGTGATGCCTGCTTCTGCCTCTGGTTTAAAGGGTATTTGGGAATATGTCGTAATTTCTTGAAAGCATTGACTTTTTTTTTATTTTTAATTTAAATATTTTTTTATTGATTTTGTTATTTGAACCAGTTCAGCTGCATGTATACATCCTACTTAATTATCAGGGGTGCACCACAAGGAACAAAGTATGGAGTCAGAGCCTTTAGATCAGCTGACCTTTGTCCTTTCTCCTCTTCATGCTGATCCCTTGTTCTTCTCTTAGTGTTGCAATGACTGCCTCAGCAGAGTACACTCAAAAACACCCCATCGGTGCTGCAGTATATGGTGCACCTAACAGATCTTTCCCCAGTAAATTCACAGGTGACATGAGGCTTAAGAGGAATGCATGCTGGTCTGTTCTAGGCCCTAAAGTAACAGTGAGATACTGTTACTGCATGGACAGTTGGTGTATTAGAAATGCTTACTGCCGTGATTGTTTCTTTGGATAACAAGATATGGGAAATACACCCAGCCACACAATGCAGATATGTTGGCTCCTGTGTCTACTAGGCAATCTGCTGGTTTTTCTTCCACCTGTCATAGTACATGGACCCTCCTGATCTACTGGAATTAAGGGAGCTTCTAGAGTCCCTCCCCCCTCTGGTGGTCCGAAGACGCTTTGGTCTGCTCCCAGTGAGTTGTGCAAAGGGCTTTGCTGGGAGCAAAAGTGCTCACATTTGGATTTGGGAACGGTGGCAGAGTCCCTTGTGGGGCAGCATGCAGTTGCATTGACCCACCTTGCTGTGGCATTTGCAGGCCTCATAATTCTTTGCTGATATGGCCTCCGCGGTCTGTATGGGCATTCATTTGGGCACGATATTATCTGCTTCCAGGAAATGTGGGATATGCAGCCAACTACCTTTCAGGGCTATGGGGGTTTTTGTGCCAGCAGGGAAGAGTCCTAAGGGCTGGCCTTTTGGGGCCAAGCCACTTGAATCAATACCACTTTAGATTACAAGGTTGTGAATATAGAAACTGGCTCCCCCAATCTTCAATATATAATCTTGACGACTAGGGGTGCTAAGCTCGTATGTCTTTTTAATGTGTATACTGAGTGGCTAGGAAACACCCAATGAATTTTATTGAAATGGCTGGACAGTTGCTGGAGTTGAGAATAAAATTTGAGCATACAGATCACCAAACCTTGATGGTGAGTGATCTGGACCTCCAGGTTGAACCCCCTTGTGGGTTTTGAGGGTGTGTGGGATGATCGTGTTGAAGCCTGGGACCTCCCTCCCTTGACGCCACCGACAAAGCATAGGGCACATCATATGGCTCTTAGCTATGATACTGCATTATTGGGAATGGGACTTGGAGCGTGCATTGGCTGCTTTAAAGATGGCCAACCACTGAGGCCAACGTTCCAGGGTTGAAATTGTTATTCGATTATTGATTATATTTTTCTCTCATTGAACCTATGGAGCAAAGCCCTTGGGTTTATGGTCATGCATGTACAGAGGAGTGACCATAAGCTTTTGATGCAGAAATTACCCTACATGGAGGGACGGCAAGATGGAGAAGTGACTTCTGGGAAGTGCACAGAGATCTTTGGACAGGGTCTTTCCAGGCAGCGCATTAAATGGATCGACCTTGACCAGGGGAAAGTAAAACCACTCATTTATGAGGCCATCATGCCAGTCGTAGAGCAACTCACAGGCACGGTTCTGGAGGACCCGGGGATCTTTTGTAGTGTATGATCTTGTCCACCTTGCCCAACCTTTTGTAACAAAAGCTGGTAAAAACATAAAAAGACATGCCATTAAAACAAATTTGTGGTACGATAAGGAATGTAGGTGGACAAAGAGGAGTGTATTGAAGTGCTCGGAAAAAGGAAAGGATGTGGATAAACCACTGCTGAGATCCCGCATGCTGGCTTACAAGTTCCTAATTAAGACAAAAAAAGAAGCCCATGTTCGGGCTGAATGGGACAAAATGTATGTGTTCTCTTCCTCCGGCGACTGCCGCACATTCTGGAGATTAGTACGTGGAAATATCAATGGTCAAGCAAGGGATTTGGTAACCAATACCTGGCAATGCCTGGATACAGCACTTCCAGGAATTATATAGTTTAGACCCAATTGATGTCTTGCCTGACCATTATGAGAAAGTGAATGGGCATGTTAGGCAGAATCCCGTGCAGTTCCCTTAGGGAGCACTAAACTAGGTTAGGACTACAGGTGAGAGCAATAAATCCCCTTTGGTATCAGTCTGTGCCACAAAGATTTAGTTGATAGCTGTGGCTGAGCAGTCAGACTTCTCTCAAGAGGGAGATGAGCAGTATTCAGGGTTTACACATTAGACACACTAGACTATGGAACAAAGAAACACTGACCAAAGCTTTGTAGTTAAAAAGTAAATATATATTTATTTTATACACCTCTAATCAAACACATATATCACAAGTATCAAGCAAGTTAAATTAAGTCAAGGAAAAATATACACTCCCTATATGAATTGTAGACCAAGTGAACCAGAGTGAAAACTGAGCAAAGTGGCACAGTGAAAACTACACATGAGGGATCCTCTAACAATTCCTCTCAAGGGAGGAAAAGCACAAGTTATTCAGAAATAGGTTCTTATATACCCTAGCAACACTTCCCATCAGTTGTGAACCAGATCAACAAGACAGTGCATCAATATAAGCAATACTTATAATGAAAACTGAGCAAAATGGCATTTTCACAATGATTAAGCAGTGGGAAGAAAGAGTTGTTATAAGAAAGGGGTGCACCACACAGTTCGAATGGAGAATCAATCTCGAGAAGGCAGACCTAACAAATGGGACCAGAGTCAACAGGCCTGTGCCAAAGTTAGTGGTACAGGGCAAGGGCCCAGGAGCAAAATGTTCTCGTAGCTGCAGTCAAGTCTTTGGTTAAAGATTTTTGAAATGGTGGTTGCAAATGTTTTGAAAAGACAATGTTAAGAGAGGGGGGCGGCCAACTCAACAGGTAGGTAAAGGATTTAAAACACCTTTAGAGGACTGGCCACCAGGGAGCGCATGGACGTTGAACACCTCTGTGAGCTCCGCACCCACGGGCCCCAAAAGTGACCCGAGCCCCCACTTTTGCCCCCCCCCCATGCACAATAACTGCTGCCCGAGTCACCCGACTTGGCCCCCCACCCACTGAGTGAAATTTGGGGGGAAAAACGGACGTGCCATCCTGAAGAAAAGTCCGTCCATCAGCGCTTAACCCCCCCCCCCCAGCCGCATACGCAGCAGCCAGAAAGCAGGCCATATTGAGGTACCCAGCTCCTCCTACTATTCGACTGCGGACGGCACGGGCCCCGCTATGGCTCTCCCAGCAGCCACTGCCCTTCTGCCTGTCCCGTGTCTCCTGTGGAGCAGACGAACACCCTGGGCAGGCGAGTGTGTGCACATTCCCTGTGTGGCCACCTGTGCAGCTCCGGGCTACGGTGTCCCACCGCGTAGCAGAAAGACACCGGGGAAGAGGGTAAGTGCCCCCCCCCCCTCGGAACACGCAGAGGCGCTTCGCCCAGCCTGGGCCCTCTCTCCCCCCCCAGAACTCTCTGGGGCTGGGTAGCAGCATTTGGGGTGCAAAGAGGAACACCCCCCCTACCCCCCACCCCAACTAAGGCCGGGCGGGTGCCCCTGCAGCGGGCGGCATGCGTCCCCAAGAGGGCCCCCCACAACGAGGCCAGGCGCACACCCCTGAGGCGGCCAACGTATAAGTTGGACACTGCCCACACTCTTGCCCCAGTAGCCCCGGAGGACCCTGATAAACAGACATTGTGTATCCTGAAGCAATACTTTGTGCAGCTAGCAGGGGAGTACTATTTACAGCCTTAGGTACCTGTCAGAAAGTAAATTTGATGGTAGCTGCAGCATTCACGAAGACTGGGTAACTAGCCCAATACATCAAACATGCAAAGCTATATGGGCCACTAAAATGCCCCCAACTATTGTTTGGCACTGGGTACATCCTACAGCCAGTCCGGACCCCATCCACCCAACCACAACACCATAACTGGCGACCCTGGACCCATCGCAGGCGACTGTGGAGCTACCCATATAATTTCTGCCGATTACATTACAGAAGGCCGCAGAAAACCAGGCAAGGGGCCTGCGCCCGAAGTGAGGGCAGTGCAGAGGGTTGGGCTCCCGTCTATGAGGCGTGTGCCCTACTCTGCGCAACTGCCAGTTTTTTGTCCCTTCCGGAACCGGAGAGGAGGGCTAACGACAATGGGAAACGAAACATCCCAGGGCGTCCCCCTCTGAGCTTTAACTGACGTCAAAGCCCCCTGCTAAAAGATCCCCTCCACGCAACCCCACCTGTGCCTACGCTCAAGACTACACCAACAGCGGAGCACCGTCCCCGCCGAAAAGGCCCCATCCACACTGAGAGCTGGGCCCCTGTGCGCTGCAGGGCGTGTGCCCTTCTCAGAGCCAATACCCTCAGGATGCCCCCCTCCACTGGACCCCAGCACTGCAGGGTGAGAGCCTTCTGATAAACTGAGGTGCAGCATAAACCCTGCCTCTCCCCAACACTCTGGATCTCTTGGTCAAAGGACACCTCCAATTTGTGAGCCCTATCCCGTCAGGTGTCGCGGAACCAAGAACAAACCCTACTATTCATCCTCTAGTCGTACCCCAAGTGGGACCTCTCGCTCAAACACCACCAAATCCAATGTATGAATGTCAAGGAGAGACTGGCTGCATACCAGTTCTCCCCATCGCAACACAGCTATCGCGCACCTGGAGCCCCGTCTATGTCGTCACCAAGACCCGAGGCAGCCTCAACCAAAGCGGACGTCGCCGATATCCTCAACGAAATGAGGAGTATGAGAGCAGACATTGGTGGCAAAATTGATAAAATTACCCAGAGGATGGATAAAATGGAGGACAGGCTTGAAGAGGTTGAGCACAACTAGTCTTCTCTGAACACCCTAGAGACTCAAATGGACGCATGAAACGCTGAACTTGAAGCCTGAGAGGAAGAATTTCATCTAAAGATCGATGAGTTAGAAAACAGAGAGCGGCAAAATAACATGCGCATCTTCGGAATCCCGGAAAATGAAGGCGAGACTGAGTCAGATCTGAAGAGAACACTGCACAGCATAATGAAATTGCTTTTCAATGATGACTCGATTGACGAGCCCAAAATTGATCGTGTCCATAGGGCCGGGGGAAAGCCAGGAGGCCCAAGAACGGTGCTTGCCATTTCCATAACTATGGCCAGGGTCTTGGACAAGGCTAGGCACACTCCGCAAGTCATGCTGGGCCCGGGACATGTCTCCATCTATCAAGATCTATCCTCCCTCCCGCTAGCAATGCAGAGAAAGTGCCTTCCACTCACCAAAATGCTAAAAGATAAAGATATGCAATACCGCTGGGGATAACCCTTCTCGCTCTCCTTTGATTGGGAAGGCAACGCTATAAAACTAATCTCTGAAAGGGACTTCAGGTGCTGCATAACTGACCTATTGGGCACCCAAGAGGAGGAACCATCTCGGAGCGGAAAAAGGCCAGAGCCAAAAGAATGGCACACCAAAGGTCCACGAAGAAAGAAGATGCAAGGCTCCAGGAAATATAGACGGATGAACGCCTCCCCGGACAACGAACATTAAACCCACCTCGATCGTCTAACTGTTTCTCTCTTCATGGGTGCATCTGAAGATGAAGTATGCAGTAAGGGCAAAAGAACCCTTTTTTTTGGTGGGTGCCGGACTCCGGAGGGTTTAGGCAAATATATCGAAAAAAGGGAACATGGAGTCAAAGGCTACCCTTGTCAGTGACGCTAAGGTGGTTTGTCTTAAAAAGTGCAACGGAGCTTTGGATACCGAATATCAGTATGCTGTTCCAGAAAAAGTGGAGACAGTTAAGTTCTGAAATTTATTAGTTCACATCCAATAAGAGTATTTAAAATAATGATATATGCCTTCTTCATGAACTCAAGATCGATCCTGCAAGCAACCACAGAGATCACCTATCCACTTTGCGGACTACAATCAACACGCCAGGCACTCAACCGCCGGCACCTTCAACAACAAACAGTCATGACGCTTGAACTGCCTTAGGCGCACGTCATTCTCCTTACGGCACCTTTGTGCTCCAATTTCCCTCAGTCCTGACGACAGTGCGGTGCCATCACCAGCAGGTCATGACCACTCCAACCGCTGCTCTTCTCCATCCATCCACCGCACCAGAAACACCTCAATGGTTTGTGTGTCGACCATGCTTGTGTACTGCCTTATTATTAGCAATACATAAAATCACAGTCACTTGAATTGTACTAACCCACTGAAATATGTACAAAGTATTGTGATCTATATACAATACCTCTTTGTGCCCAGGACGGCATATGTCATTATTTTAAATACTCTTTTCGGATGTGAACTAATACATTTCAGAACTTAACTGTCTCCACTTTTTCTGGAAGAGCATACTGATATTCGGTATCCAAAGCTCCACTGCACTTTTTAAAACAAACCACCCTAGCGTCACTGACAAGGGTAGCCTTTGACTCCATGTTCCCTTTTTTCGATATATTTGCATCTGAAGATAGACATTAGACTGACTAAAGGCCACTGAAAACGTCAGACGGACACCAACCGAGTAGCAGCAGATGAGGGTGGTGCCATTGCCCTCCTCACACCGCCCCACTTGATGCAGATGATGTACTCAAAAAGTCGTCTAGGGTAAGGGCGCACATAAACAATGTGAGCCAATACATTTTTGTGGGCATTAAAGAAGGTGGAGGAGGCCAAGGATTGAGAGCAGCCCGGGGAAGGGTAGGATGATGGAGGCGGTGAGAGCCAACACATAAAAGTAAAGATCGCCCTTATGGTGATTTATTGGGGGCCGGATAGCAGGCTCACGTGACCGAGATTCTAATGTTGAAATACAGTTCAGTTTGTTAGTATGTTTATATATTGCAGGGGGGGGTGGGGTTGGGGGCTCATGGTTATGTTATATGAAAATGTGAAGGGTCCGAAGACGACTGGGTGAACATAACCCAGCCGAATCGGACGCTGTATGGTTCGGGTGAGACGGATGAGTACGAAGATGAGAGGGAGGGAAAGGCACTCTTGAAACTATTGACGGCCGAGCGTCAAGAATTCTTAGCGGCCCCCACACGGCCACACAGAACCCAGCTTACTTGCAAAGAGTCAGACATATGGCAGGCACCTAGAGCAGAGACATTGAGGCAGGCGCACTTATTGGGCTACTTCACACCAGTAAATAATAATGGCGACAACATCTAGACATCACAAGCTACGCATATGCACACTCAACGTAAAAGGCCTAAATTCCCCCACAAAACGCTCATTGGTAGCGAGAGAATTCAAGAGGTCCAATATTGATATTATGTTCCTACAAGAGACAAAATATCAGAAGGGTGATGAGAAAGGGATCCCCAGTAGTCTGGTGGGGCATACTTACTGGAGTTCGGGCGTCCCCAAAAAAGCCAGGGTGGGAATTCTGATCCGAAAGAGCCTCCGCATGAAGATCCTAAATTCCTGGTCCGACACAGAGGGTAGAGCCATGTTAATAGTGGGATCCATTAAAGACACAGTTGTAACCCTTGCCACAATTTATGCACCCAATCAAGGTCAAATGAGATTCCTTCTTAAAACAGCTGAATGGCTGTTTAACAAATCACAAGGTCATACTATTCTTGGGGGTGACTTCAATACATGGATGAACAATACCATGGATAGGCAAATCATACACAACGTCTTCCAACCCCCCCAGACACATGAACATGCTGAAATTAAAACACTTGCCTTGTGCGGCCTCTCCGACAGTTGGCATCACCTACATCCATTGGACAAGGGATTTACCTTTCAGTCCATCCCTCACGATACGCTCACTAGAATAGATTATCTGTTCCTCTCTGAAGACTCGATAAGAATACCTCAGACCGCAGACATACACCCCACTGCATGGTCTGACCATGACATGGTGGTGCGGAACTGGACTGGGAAGGCCTCACATATCGCAGTACAAAGTGGAGGTGCAATGAAACATTATGGTCGGATGCGGTTTTTAGGGAAGAATTAGAAAATGGAATGAAACAATTCTTCATAACCGATGGCACAGGTGAAGTCACGAAAGTAAATGTATGGGAAGCGGCAAAGGCCACTTGGCGTGGGATCGTAATCAGAAAGGGTGCGGGCAAACAGAGAGAACGCACTTTACTGGAGGCTAACATCAGAAAGAAACTAGACACAGCAGAGAGCCTAGCACAGACATACCCTCAGAGCAGAGCTATACACCTTGCTGAAGCCAAGGAATTACGGGAGGAGCTAAAAGCCCTGGAAATGGGTAAGGTGACCCAGACCCTACAATACCTGAAACAAAAGTACTACGAAAAGGGAGATAAAGCTGATGCCCTCCTCGCGGCACGGCTTTGTGCGCAAAGGGCAGAAAGATGGGTAGACATGATAGAGAGGACAGATGGTACTCTCGTAGATACAGTACAATCTTCCCCAGAAGGCATACAAGAGGCGTTTGCCTTCTTTTATGAAGACTTATACACCAGTGACCCTCCTCCCCCACCGGGAAGTGTAGACACTTATCTCAAAGAGACAAATCTCCCTGCACTCATGCGCCCCGAGGCTTAGGCCCTTGACGCTCCGGTCAATGGGGACGAAGTCTCTGAGGCCATTAAACGTCTCAAGTCGGGGAAGGTGCCTAGGGACGATGGCTTCACTCCCGGCTTCTATAAAACATTCACTGCGTTCCTTACCCCCTTCCTAGCAACCGTATTCAACCATATATTTGAAACAGGACAGACATCCCCATCGTTTGCCCAAGCCTTCCTAAAGGTCATCCCAAAAGAAGGTAGAGAGCCAAAACACTGTGGGTCATATCGCCCCATATCACTCCTTAACATAGACGCCAAAATATATGCGAGAGTAATAGCGGCCAGACTAGAAACACATCTACCGAGATGAATACACACAGATCAAGTTGGCTTTGTTATGGGTAGACAGGGAGCCGATACGATGAGGAAAACATTACACTTGATACATGAGGAATAGGGGAGGAGTGACGACCCAACCCTCCTGTCGCTTGACGCCGAAAAGGCCTTCGACAGAGTGGACTGGGAGTTCCTGGAAAGGGTTCTAATCTGGATAGGTCTTGGTCCCAATCTCTGCTGCGCCATCAAGGCGATATACTCAGCCCCCCAGACCTCTGTGGCAGTGAACGGTGGCTACTCAAGATGGTTCCCACTAGAAAGAGGAACCAGGCAGGGCTGCCCATTATCCGCCATACTATTTGTGTTGTCCCTCGAACCGCTGGCACAGAAGCTTAGGCTTGACAAAAGGGTGGAAGGAATTAAAGTAGGAGATCAAGAATACAAACTAGGCCCATATGCTGACAATATTCTCCTACATACAACCAACCCCCTGAGTTTGATACCAGTACCTATGGAGATAATTGAGGAATAAGGCCAATTGGCGGGCCTGAAAATGAACACCGTGAAATCGCTCCTCCTCCCGATTGACAAGAGTAGGGACTCGGAGGTTGGGCGATTTGCACCCTTAGGGATGAAGGTCAGTCTCGCCACGCTGCAGTATTTGGGCATCGATGTGACTCGTGACCTAGGTGATCTATTTGAAGCCAACTTTCCCCCGATATTAAACACTCTACAAAAAGACATTGAACGGTGGACAAGGCTCACCATCTCGTGGATGGGCCGACTGAAAACCATTAAAATGGTAATCCTGCCGAAGCTGCTCTATTTATTCCAGATGCTCCCTATCCAACTACCCAAAGAATTCTTTGTAACCACTAAAAAAGTCCTACACACCATCCTGTGGCAAAACAAAAAACCCAGGGTCCCTGCTGCCTTACTTCACCTTCCGAAAGATGATGGTGGGGTAGGTCTCCCAGATGAGCTCAACTATAGGGCATTGCAATTGCGAGTGCTAATCCCACAAGTCGGACAGCAAAAAGACCCTCAATGGATAGGTTTAGACAACTACCATCTCCAACCATTTATCGTGGGAGAATGGTTATGGGTACCAGGACCCCAATTACATAACAGCATTAAAAACCATCCCATTCTCGGGACCTTATGGGCTATATGGAAACCAAACAAGGGAATGAAAGGGTTCACGACATGGCCCTCCCCCTATCATATCTATGGGCTCCCGGCATACGGGATGATATTCCCGATCCAGCCAGTTTTGAATCATGGTACGAGGCAGGGCTTGAAAGGCAGGGCAACTACGGAGAAATAACGTATTCATCACCATCCATCCAAGACCTGGAGGATGCCCTTGGCATAGGTCCACTCTGTTTTCCAATACCTGAAACTGAAAGGCGTCATGACCCGGGAGGTCTGGAGGGAGGCTTTACAGAGAGATCTCACCCCGTTTGAAAGTATTTTAGATACGTACTTGGGCTCCAAGGGACTCATAAGTGCAATGTACACAGCACTAGTTGGAGTCAACACAACCCCCTCAGCCACCTGGAAACGCAAATGGGAAAGAGACCTTGGGAGAAATCTCCCCCCAGAGACATGGCTTAAGATATGTAGAAAGACTTCAAAAACCTCTATCTCTTGTCAGTACAAATTACATGGGATTAAGCTTTTATATAGATGGCAGTACGATCCACTCCGACTAGCCAAGATGTATTAGGATGCAAGTCCTTTTTGTTTGCTGGCCGTGGCCAGAAAGTGGACTACTGGCACATGTGGTGGGGATGTAGGGCGTTGCAAGCATATTGGGATGAAGTGCTCAGTTGGATCAAAGAGCTTGAAGGGGAGGAGAGGGAGAAGCAACCACTCATGATCCTATTTAGCTTGGTCGAGACGGAAGAACAAACACTTAAAGTACCCAAAATGCCGCATGGGCTCTTGCTTGCTGCAAGGACCTGTCTCACAACTGTGTGGAAAAGAACAAGTCTACCAATCAAAGCTGAGTGAATTAATGTCTCCCGTAATAGTTTCAATATGGACAAGCTAACAGCAGCCATTCACGGTGATCGCACTTCCATTGACAATGAATGGTCTGAGTTTCGAGCCAAGTACATTACCTGAAGTTGAGTGTGCAACACAACAGTCAAAGCATCGTTGCAATGATCTGCCCATTACTTTAATGTTAATTCCAAAATGTCATATGCAAGTATCACTGTTATAAATAAGTTTTATTTTGCCTATGAACTCCTTTGCCGGACTATAGAAATCATTGAGATCATCTGCTGCCTCAAGGTTTGCAGGGTGTGGGGGGGGCAGGGGTCAAGCTGGGGATATTAGTTGATATGAGCAATTGTAACGCAGCCAAGTTATTTCATGATCTTTGTAATGAAAACTGCATTATCTATGTTGAAAATCAATAAAACCAATTAAAAAGACACCTTTAGAGCTACCGCAGAGAAAGGGCGGCCTAGCGGAACAATGTACCTTTTAAAGTGAAGAAGTGGCTCCTGCGCTGGCGGTTGTTCCTGGTAGTTCCTGCAGTTCGAGGGGTCCAGCAGAGGAAGAGGGGCTCTCGTCGTGGAGGAAGGTTCGAGGTATTGCACTACCTAGGGATGAAACCAGCCGCGGTGCTGCCAAACGAAGTTTTAAAAGGTACGCACCTTTTAATCGCGGTCCGATAGCTGCCTGGCCATTCGGTCTCCAAGTGCAGGGCACTGGCGATTCGACCACCGCAGGTTCGGGAAGGCGACTGGCAAACTGGTTGGCCCCACCAGCTCAAGGGAAGAAGGCTCTTTCAGATGAAGATCTCCTCTCGTCGTGTGGAGAAAAGTGGTGAGATGCTGCAGCAGGGCTTCTCCGGTGGTTCAGTCGTTGCAGATGTCTTTGGCTTCTCTCCTCTTCGGCTTCTTAGTTCCAGTGACGACGTCTTGCTCTTCCAGTCCTCAGGACCCTGCTTTTATGCAAAAAGAGCCCCATTCATACAGCCTAGCTGTCACTCACACAGTGGAGTGGTCATCTTGGCAGGAGACCCTCCAGCCTATCAGGATAGAGTGCAGCACGTGTTGTGGAGGCAACCCTGTCCAGGGGTCCTACTCCCCCCTCCCACACAATGGACCCACCCCAGACTCAGTGGTGCCGGAAGGGGGGCTTCTGGGCAGAAGCCCACCAAACAGACGAACAAAGGATCCCCGACCTGTGTTAGGATTGTAGAGAAAGACACAAGAAAGAAGTTCTATATAAGTTCTGGCAAATAAAACCCACCAGACCAAAGTTAATATTAAAATGCACCGGCAGTATGTTAGAGGCTGTCAGAAAATGTGGTAGCCTCGAATAATGGGAAAATCCCATAGAGAAATATTTGCGGTCGTATATTTATGGTAGTAACCACTGCCACCAGCCAGAAACTTTTGAGAGGTACTGCACAGTACCCCCTCGAAAAATGAACATAGGGGAAAAACTATTAACCCCTTCCAGTACCTCCATGGTAAAATGGGCTGTACTGGTTTAGTTCGTAGAAATTGACTAGTAAAGTCAATGGGGACTTTACATGCCCTGGGAGACAGTAGTCAGTCCCAGGGTATGGAGTCTATGGTTGGGGGTCGCTACGACACCCCTGTGTCACTGCACTGAGGGTGCCGTGTAACACAAGTGAATAAAGCTGGTTCCTATGGGGGAGAGAAGATCCTATAGGCATTAAACACAAAAAATAGCTTAGAACACACATAGCATAAATGCCTAAGAGTGGGAAAAAGAGTCTCCCTCTTAGCAGGTAAAAAGAAACAACCCTTCAAATCCAGCAAAGCTGCTAGGGGACTCTATAGGTAAGGGAAATTAGCCATAGAATGAGAATTCTCCCTAACAGGGCATGAACCAACACAGCTGCTACGGCGGGAGGTTTGCAATGCCATACACACAGAAGGGAGGGAAGGCCCCAGACCCGACTTGTTGCCTGTTGACCTGTTTAGAGATGAGGTCAGGGTTTGGGCTCCAATTTTGTGCCTCTTGTTTAATGCCTGTTTGAAACAGGACATGGTTCTCCACTCTTGGCGCAAACCAACCATCGTACCAATTTATAAAAAGGAAGGGCTCGGTGATCCATCTAATTACAGGCCAATTTCCCTACTAGATGGGGTGGGGAAATTGTTTGCTAAAGCCCTACTAGCACATTTACAAGAATGGGTGGACGGGAATGGTATTATTGACAATTTGCAGGCAGGGTTTTTCTACAGGGGTAAGCACACTGGACCAGGTGTTCCGGCTCTATTTGACTGCACAAAAATACACAGTACTGAGGGGGAAGAGGGTATATGCAGTATTCATAGCCCCCAGGGCCATGTTTGATAGCGTCTCGAGAGCGACCCTGTGGGCAATTCTTGGTAGGAGGGGGATTCCAGCTGGTCTTTTCCAGATATTGATCCAGCTCTACTCTGATAACTGCTAAAGTACGTTGGGGAGGGCGGGGCTCACTGATCCCATTGCAGTGGTTAGAGGGGTTTGATAGGGTTGTGTTCTAGTGCCTCAATTTTTTCTGATATACATCAATGAGGTAGTCCACCATGTAAAATTGAACTGTTTGCACCCCCTGAAGTTGGGGCGGGAGAGTTGCCCAATTCTCCTCTTTGCTGTTTTACTTTCAACATCCGTGAAGGGCCTCAAAATCACACTGCAGTATTGTGTGATGAAATGTAGAGAGCTGAGTCTTGAGATGAAATGGCCAAGACCAAACCTTGGTCTTTAGACCCAGATGTAAAATGTAGATTTCAGTGTTGTTGACCATAAATGGGTCACTACTTGAACAAGTACACAATTACGATTAGCTGGGTGCTACTCAATGCTAATGGAGACTGGGACCCCCGTTACTAAAATCCAGTTTGACTATGGGAAAATATGAGGGAGGTATAATCTTTTTTTACTCGCATGGCCAGGGTGCTATCTCGCCTGCAATCAAGATGCTCTCGGCCCAGGCAAAACCAGCAGCCACTTATGCGGCAGAGTTATGGGACTACACAAAATGTAACAACGTGGGTCTGGCTGAGAGAACCTGTTGGGAGAAACTATTGGGACTCGCCAAAAGCTGTGCCTCTGCTCCCATTTATTATGAACTGGGATTAAGCCTAATTCAAAAATAGGTCCCGTATCGGCCAGTGTTATTTTGGCTTAGATTATGGTTGACCCCTGAATTGCAGATTTTCCGAGAGGGGGTGTTACTTATTCTGGAATCGGAGGGAGGGATCCCTACCCGGGTTCCAACGTGTAAAAAAATGGTTGGCTCGTATGGGCATGGCTGACCTATGGTTATGCCCACAGAGAATAACTGAGTGATGTTGGCAAGTCCAAAGTGTCCCTGCAAAGGCTGCTAGAGATTACCTGGCTAGCGATTGCTTAGAGGTGGCTGTTGGCAGGCTTTACTTGAACTCCAAATTAACTGGGTTTGAAGTTTACCTTGATTTTGTTGTCCCTCCACTGGCACGTAACCTTTATTTAAGGTTTAGAGTGTCACAATTGAATATGGCTTCTGATGCTTGTTAATCTGCTTAGAATCACATGCTTTGCATAAGGTCCGACATCCAGTTCTAACCGCAGAGTATTGCATCTGGTCTTTCTGGGACCGAAAGGGGACGTCGGCATAGGCGTGTCTGTAACACTATCCCTATCGTGAAGTGTACTGTACCCAAAATCCCTCATGCGCCAAAGTCCCTGAGATAGTTTTTTTCCACCCAGATAACTGTTCCCCCTATAGCGGAGCTCTTACATAAGAGACATTGTTTATCCTAAACCAACTTGTCGGTTATGCCCCCTTAAGTAATTTTGACGCCAAGAACAACTTTGTCGAAGACTACGGGGGACTTGTCTAGGGCGGTGGATTTCGGCGCCTAAGATACAGCGGCTGAAGCATCCACGTGGCCGGGCCTTTTGGCCGGCCTTTACAGTATGGAGAGTGGGGTCGGGGTGGCCATATTTCCGTTGTCTTTCCTCTTTCCCCCTCTTTACCCTCAAGGTCTGGTCATCTTTCCCTTTTGCTATGGAAAGGACTCCTTTTAGGTTCTGCCCTAAGTGTAGGGTCAGATACCCGTGGAAGGACGAACAGAGGACATGCAACTCCTGTCTCCCCTTAGATCACGACGAGAAGCGGTGTGCGGCTTGTAAACTCCTTCGGCCTAAGAACTTTAAGGAGACAATTTCTGGCACCAAAGGGCAGAAGGCGACACTTTTCCACCCGTAGGCCCTTCTGGGTCCTCTAAATGGACAAGGGAGAAATTTGAAGAGTGTATGGACCGTCTTGAGAAAAATATACATTTTTCTGAACATCCTTACCCGAAAAGATCTCGTGGAGAACCTAATCTTCAATCTGCTTCACATTTCCAAGAAGATCAGCCCTCTGTCCCCGTCCATCATGAAGACATCGTCCAGATGGATACTTATCAGGACATTGACAGTGAGGATGAAGAACCTTCCTTCCTACAGAATTACAATGAAGACGAGGCGGATGCCACAGACAATTGGGAAGAAACCCAGCAAGTCGGGATGGACCCATGGACGCTCCCCAACAAGATCAGGACACTGATGTATTCTGCCTGGATTCCCCTCCATCCACCCTGGCTCACCAGGCCTCGTCTATAGACGACCAAATGGCCCTCAATACCATGTTAAAGAAGGCAGCTGAGCACTTTCAAGTCTCTACTCAAGAGGCAGTGCCTGAGCAGGACTTTGTAGAAGATATTCTTAAGGAGAAACCACTCTCTAGCCAGGCCATTCCCCTTCTTAATTCTATTAAGAGAAGATTGGCTCCCTCCCTGGTGTCACCAGCTCAAACCCGGGCAGTGAACCCAAGTGTAGTAAAGTTATTTCGGCCAGTTCCTTCGGACTCTCAATACATTAAAGGGCACTCTACCCCCGATTCCCTGGTAGTAACTACCACCCCGGAAACGGGCAGGAGTACCCCTTGCTACGGTGGAGGCACCTCCAGATAGAGAATCCAAGAGGTTATATGCCCTAGGTAAACGGGTTACCTCGGCCGCCGCATATAACACGCGCATAGCGAATAACACTACGCTACTGGTGAGTTATGCTGACGCTCAGTGGAACCTAGTACAGGAAGGCCTCCAAGAGGTCTCAGAGCCCATCGGGTCTAAACTTCTCACTATTGTGGCCGAAGGCAGGCAAGTGAACCAGAATGTAATAAAGAACACTCTGGACATGGCTGAAACAGCAGGCAGGCCTCTGGCCCAAGGAACCTTAAGAGGCACGCTTGGCTTCGTACCTCAGGGTTTAAACCTGAAACACTGGCCTCTCTCATCAATAAACCAATTGAAGAAGCTAACATCTCCGGAAAGGTGGTCGATGAGGCCCTTGAAACAGCCAAAAAAGAGCATGAGACTCTTAAGTCCCTGCAACAAATTACTCAAAGACCTTCCCCACCCCCCCAGAGAGCAAGTAATTCTCGGCGGTCCTTTCGAGGGAGGTCCTGTGCAAGTCAGAACAACTATGGCACAGGAAACTTCAATGCTGGACAAACATCAGGAATCCCTGCATACTACCCACCAAGGGGTCAGTGACGTGGCAAAGCCAGAGGTAGAGGCCCCAATCCTAGAGGAGCCGCAGCCTCCGGTCAAAAATGACCATCAGATCCAGGTCCCCTCCCATGTCACCCCGGTCGGGGGGCACTTAACATCTTTCGTCACAGCATGGGAGGGGATGACTTCAGACCAGTGGGTCATAAAGACGGTCGCCCACGGGAACTGTGTGGAATTCGCCCAACCTCCCAATTCAGACCACCGCGCTCACAGCGCCTTTCACCGGACCATCTGGAGATCCTGAATCAAGTGGTGGAAGCGCTGCTGGGAAAGGACGCCACAGAAGCCGTCCCAATTAAACGAGGGTATTTATTCAGTGTACTTCCTTGTACCCAAAAAGGACCTCAACATGCACCCTGTTCTAGAGCTGCGCCCAGTGAACAAGTTCATAAAACCTCAAAAGTTTCACATGGTAACGCTAAAGGAGGTGATCCCACTGTTGAGACAGGGGGACTACATTGTAACATTGGACATGAAAGATGCATACTTTCATATTTCAATGTTGCCAGCGCACAGGAAATATCTAAGGTTCATGATAGAGGACAGGCATTACCAATTCAAGGTACTCCCCTTCAGCATCGCCCGGCGCCAAGGGTGTTTACAAAGGTCCTGGCAGTAGCTGCAACACACCTGCGCACGTTATCCGTCCCGGTTGATCCCTACCTCGACGACTGGCTCATAACAGGGGACTTGTACAACACATGTTTTTTGAACACCCAAAGGACCGTAGACTTTCTGTTCACTCTGGGTTTCTCCATGAATGAGAAAAAAATCTGGTCTAGTCCCCAGTCAAAACAATTTCTGGGAGCTCTAATCCGGACGAAAGACGGCCTCGTCTTCCCCTCCAACGAGAGGGTTGAGAACATACTTTTTCAGATCCCTCAATATGTAGCCAGTCAGGAGGTGACGCTGCGCAAAGCCATGCGTTTTCTAGGAATTATGGTGTCGTGCATATACTTGGTTCGCCACGCGCGGTTGCTCATGCGTCCCATGCAAGAGTGGCTCAACAGCCAGTGGTGTCAGGCCAGCGGACAATGGGAAGATCTGGTAGTTGTCAAGACAGAAGCTTTTCAAGGGGAAAACCTTCACTACCCCTGCAGTGGAATCCACTCTCACGACGGACGCATCTCTCACGGGGAGGGGGGCTCACCTGCTTCAGCAGACAGCACATGGGAGTGTGTGTCATGATGCCTACCCCCGGAGCACCAGGCCAGGCCCAGCACCCCCGGAAGCAGGCATCATGCCCTCGGGTAAAAGCCCAGCGGCCCCTTATAGGGGCTCTTTGGACTCAGTCCTGGCGCCTTTGGCGCCAGGCTCATGTTGGACATCAGTCCTGGCGAGGCGCCAGGCTCATAAAGGGAGGTGTTTTGTGCACTTACCTGATGCAGACCATGCTGCATGCTTCAGGCCTCCCTGAGACCTGAAAGGGACTATTTTTTCATAGGGACTATTTTTTCACTTGGGCGTGGCCAGGGAAGGATACATACCTGGGACTTCTTTGGAGGCTGTTTAAGCCACGCCCAGACAGCAGCTCATGCTTCGCGTTGTTCTGCTTCCTGCAGCTTAACGCTCACCGTGTCTGCTCCTGCTCCTGGACTCCAGCCACGCCCGCCTCGAACCTGGAAGACCTGCAAGGAAGGAAGAGAAGAGAAAGGTGAAAACCAAGGACTATTTCAAACTTCTTACCTGCATCCGGAATCTTCTCGCCAGCATCCCTGAAGAAAGACTTCCATTTAAAAGCATTGCGTTGCTCGCTGCAGCGCCACGCTTCACTCACCTGTCCTCGAGACATCTCCCGGCTCCATCGTGGCTGTCAGCATCGGACGCCACATCTCTGCACCTAGGGGAGAGAGGAAGAAACAAAAGGTTAGCAGAAGGAACACAGAAAGAAAGCCTGATTAACAGCCATAATACTTACCGGCTTTTCTTCCACATTTCGGGTCGGCGCCTCCCCGTTGGCAGGTACCGTACCCTGGCCCCTATGGGGAAAGGTCAAGAGACATTTCTGGGGAATGATAAGGACATTTAGAGGGATCGCCCTCATCACTACTCACCTCGGCAGTTTAACCCCTCGACACATCGCCTTCATTCTGCACCTGAAATAAAGGACAGATCACAGGTTAGAAAGACAACATAAAGGGGGCCTCACTTGAACTTTGAACTTTCATACTTACGGCGCATCGCTCAGGAAAGTCAAGTGGATTTTGCCAGCGCCATTCTGAAAACCAGTGAAGTAACTGGACGAACGCGCGCCCCTGCATCAGAAGCAGGATGGAGAGTTCATCCTTCCAAACCATAAGGTGAGCTTAAACCGGAGTTTGGGGGAAGTTAGAGAGGAACGAAGGGGGAAAGGGGGGAGCTAGCACACTATTCTGCAGACTGTTAATCCCCTTTCTCATCTGCAGAAGGATATTCCTACGGGCCAGGCAAGCACGATTTGGAGGTCCTGTCCAATCGGTGTTCTGGGTCCTGTGCATCACGCTAGAAGAGGCCACAGCAGTTCCCCGTGGGAACCAGGTGAGCGTTCCACTCAGAGGTGCATGGACATGCTCAGGGAAGCTAGAAAACCTGGTGAGCGTTCCACTCAGAGGTGCATGGACATGCTCAGGGAAGCTAGAAAACCTAACACACGTTATTGCTCTGCCAGCAAATAGAAACGTTTTGTCATCTTGTGTAATTCCAAGGGTGTCAATCCCATTGATTGCTCACCCACACACATTGTGCTGTACCTAACCCATCTGTTATGAGTTGGTCTTCAATTCCCGAAATGTTCTTCTGGCTGCTCTTTCAGGCTACACCACATCACAACAAATTGTCGTGGTGGAAGATGCCAGTGATTAAGGCCTTTATGGACGGGGTTAAAAGAATGTATCCTCCCATTTCTCCCTCAGCTCCTGGATGGGATCTAAATGTGGTTTTAATGAGGCTCATGGGGTCCCGCTTTGAGCCAATGCATAAAGCAAATCTAAAATACCTTACTTATAAGGTGGCCTTCCTAGTGGCTATCACTTCTATCAGAAGGGTTAGTGAACTACAGGCCCTTTCTGTTCTATACCCTATTGTTAGTCCACAAGGATAAGGTAGTTCTGCGCACGCATCCCAGATTTGCGCCTAAATTCATCTCGAAGTTCCATGTGAACCAATCAATTGAACTTCCTACCTTTTTCCAGAATCCCACTAGCATGGCCGAAAGAAGCCTAGACACACTAGATGTGCGCAGGGCAGTCATGTTCTACCTGGAAAGACCTAGGCAGCTGGGGAGCAGGTGCAAGTGGATCTAGGTCACCTGGCCTAAGTCCCGCCCGCCTGGTGCCTTCCTGGTTGCCGCTCTTTTCCCTACTTAAGGAGCCCTCCAGCCTCTTTTCCTTTGCAGCTGGGGAGCAGGTGCAAGTGGATCTAGGTCACCTGGCCTAAGCACCACCCACCTTCTTAGACCTGCTTCTTCCTTCCTGCTCTTAACTCTTAGATCAAGGGCGTGTCTAGCCCGGACGTCCGAAGCGAAGGGGAAACAAAGAAAAGGGCAATTCTTGTTTGGACCTGTTCGGACCAGGAGGAACCAGGGGCCGACCCCCTGCTCAGACAGCAGGTTAGCATGCAACATGTGTTTACACCCTATGTCCCCACAGGCCATCCCCACCCCCTCTGGTCCCCCCGTGATGTTCCCTTGTGCCCCCCCTTCTCGCACACAGATGTTGCCTGTTTTGCTTGGTTCTTCTACCCGGCTTCCCCCCTTGGCCCCCTCCAGCCTACTTCTGCAGGAGTCTGTCCTGATACATTCTTGTTTCACTGTCTTGTGGCCAATGCTGGATTTGACTTTTATCGACTTCATTGATTCACAGTGAATCACCCTTTCTCAACTCTCATGCTGGACTTCCTTTGCATCTTGTACTCATGGTGGCCCTGATTCATGCTGTTCCCCGCTTCATCTTGTATCCTGCCTTGTAACATGTGTAACTACTGACTTCTGCAATTGTATTCGCTCTCCCCTCTTGCTTCTTCACTCTTTTTGACTGCTTACTCTGTTCTCCCCTTCTCTCCCTTCTCCTATCTCCTCCTCCTCCCCTTACTTTCTTCTATGCACTTTATCAGAATTGTCCCTGGACCTAGTATGATAGCAACCTCGTCTGTTTCCTCCCACCTCACCTTACTGTCACCCCCAAACCCCATCCAGCACTATCTGAAATGTTGTCAGGCCTAGTACGATAGTCGCTTGTTTTGTTCCTTCCCTCCCTTTCTGCACCCCTCTCACCACCTTTTGTTTTTCTCTGGCTCTGTTTCCATTTCCTTCCCACTCTCTCCCTCCCTTCCTTATCTATGTCTTAGCTCTTACATTATCTGAAATGTCGTCAGGCCGAGTGGCCTGTAAGAATGTCATTGTTTTTTCCCTTGTACCCTTCCCTTGCCTTGAAGCGCTTTGAAACACATTGTGTATAGGCGCTATATAAATAAACTATCATATCATATAAAAAGAACAAAACCACTGAGAAAACAAACCAATTTTTCATTTCAGTGGCAGCTGGCAGAAAAGGGGATCCTATCTCTAAATCAGCTATCTCAAGGTGGATTGTCAAATGCATCACACTATGTTAAGCTCTTGCTAAGAGAGAACTGCCCTTCAAGCCTAGAGCACACTCTACTCGGGCACTGGGTCTTCCATTGCATTCATTGCAAATGTTCCCCTAGAGTCCATTTGCAAAGCGGCAACCTGGAGTTCTGTACACACCTTTACAAAACACTATTGCCTAGACACTCATTCTAGGTCTGATTCTCAGGTGGGACAAGCAGTGCTAAGACATCTTTTCTCTGCTGTTCCTTCTCACAACCCACCTCCAATTCCGGGTACTGCTCGCTAGTCTATACACAGCATGTGATTCTGAGCAGATTAACAAGCATCAGAAGACATGCATTACTTACCGTAATAGCATTTCTGATGATTGTCTCTGCTTAGATTCACATGTGCCCTCCCTGTTAGGGAGAATTCTCTGTTTAGGCTGAATCTCCTAACCTAGTGAGTCCCCCAGCAGCTTTGCTGGATTTCTGGAGTTTGTTTTTTCTCCTGCCAAGAGTGAGACTCTTTTCCTCCCATTCTTGGACATGATTTATGGTGTTCCTTTGAATGTTAATGTGTTCCATGGGCTATGGGGTCTTTTACTCCATAGGGTCTCATATGTTTTTCTTATGTGTGTTACACAGCACCCTCCGTGCAGTAGCACAGGGGTGTCCTAGTGACCCCCCACCATAGACTCCATACCCTGGGACTGACAGTCTCCCAGGGCATGTAAAGTCACCATTGGCTTTACTAGTCCTAAATTACTAACAGAACCAGTACAAACCATCATATTGTGGACGTACTGGTAGGGGCAATTCGATTGCCCCTGGGTCTGTTATTCGAGGGGGCACTGTCCCGTCCCCCCTCGTCGAGTTTTGGCTGGTGGCAGTGGATACTACTTTTTATATTCAACCGCAAATTTAGCTCTATGGTATTTTCCCATTGTTCGAGGCTAATACTTTTTAACATGGCCTCTAACATACCGCCGGTTTATTTATTTAATATTAATTCACCGGTTGGCATTTTCTGCCAGAACTCGGTTTTAAAATGGCGTTTGTGTTCGCCTCTGTAACTCCAAACCAAAGGTCGAGCCCTTTGTTCCACTTTTTGGCGGGCTTCTCCACCGAAGCCTCCAAAAGTGTTGCCACTCTGTCTCGGTACCACAAGGGGTTTAGGCACCCTGGACTGAGTTACCTTGGTAACTCAAGTTGCACTCTGGTGTGATTGGACCATTTAGCATGTTTGACAGCTAGGCTGAGTGAATGGGGGTGTGCTGCATAAAAGCAGGGCTTTTGGGACTGGAACTTCAGAAGTCGCCACAGGACCTGAAAATCCGACGAGGGAGAAGCTGAGCCGACCTGCTACGACGACACCACCGGTGGAGCCCTGCTGAACCGACTCACCACTTCCCAACGACGGAGGAGATCTCCCTGCTGGAGTCATTTTTCCCCTGACTGGTGGGCACAACCAGTTTACCTTCCTTTCTCGCATCCCAGGACGTCTTGTGGTCAAATTGCCCGTGCCAAGCACCCCGGCAACCGGATAGCCACTTACCACTGGACCGCAAATAAAAGGACCGCTCCTTTTAATTGAAAACTCTGCGGCTGGTTTCTTCCCTGACAGTGCAATGGACTCCTGCTTTCCTCCCCGACGAGATCCTTTCTTCCCCCGGACGAAGCACCAACTTGCACCCGCTGCCAGGAACAACTGCCCCCGCTGGAGCGTTCTCACCATTTTAAGGTACTGTGTCCGCCAGGCCTCCATTTCTAAAGATTGCTACAAGATAACAATAGTCCCTTGACCTTCTGGAATGGGCTGGCCGCCTTGACCACCTAACTGGTCCCTTTCGTTTTGGTCCAACTCTTTCTGAACTTATTGCGAGACTTTTGGGCACTTTGAACCGTGTGACCTTGGACACATTTCGACCGGAGCCTCTTAAAGTGGGTCCGGCCTTGTTAACTTTTACTTTACGGTTTTAACCTGCCTTCTCCTACTGTGTTCTGCCGAAAGTGTTGGGATCTGTGTCTATCTTTGCTCTGCCTTTCTCTCCCTTTTAAACCGATTGATTAGAGCGCCATCTTCGTTAAGCGCTCACCGCTGTCTGGAAATAAGTGTTGCTTTACTTAAGACTTGTCTAACTAATCGTTGAAGGGAGTGTATATCTTTTAGTGACTGTGTTTTTGAACTGCTTGAGATTAGTGCCAGTGTGTTTTACTAGATGTGTTTTTAAATATATCTCTTTTACACCAAGCTCTGGTCAGTGTTTGCTTGTTCTACTGTGTTCTTTTGACCTATTGTGAATACTCTGTATACTGTCTGACTGCTCAGCCACAGCTACCAGGTAAATCTGGGTGGTACATACTGCTACCAATTGGGTTTACTGCCAACCACCTGTAGTCTTAAATCTTTTACAGTGGTCCCAGAGGGAACTGCACAGGTTTCTGCCTAACATTCCCCGCTTCTTCATGTACTCACTCACAATAGCCTTGGGCTCCCTCATGGCAGAAAAAATACAATCGGAGGGACCTCGGCATATGAGGGATTTTGGGTACACTACACGTCACGATAGGGATAGTGTTACAGACACGCCTATGCCGACGTCCCCTTTCGGTCACTGGAAGACAAGATGCAATACTCCGCGGTTACCACTGGATGTCGGACCGTATGCATAGCATGTGAATCTAAGCAGATCGTATTCCACATTAGATTTGAGTACTAATATAATCAGTGCACATCCCAAATGTGATAGACCTGTTAGAATTTTGCATGAAATGGTGGTCCACAATTAATATTGTGAGCCAACTCTTCCTAGACTACTCAAATTGATTTATCTCATGAGAAAGGTTTGTCACTAAATGGTTAACAGATGTATTAACAACTCTCTAAAAATGTCTGTCATAACTACACTCATCTGGTGACTCAACTCATTGTAATAGACTGTGAGCAAAAGTGCCCTAAGGTTGAGCTAAGAACATCCCATTAAATGAGCGAATGTGTTTAACTTCTGGTTCTTCCATGTATTTACATTGTATGTACTAGCACCTGAACGTTGGTAGATTATTCTAGTCCTATCCCATTTCCTATAGGCTATAAACTCCATCTAGCCATATACATACAAATTTTAATGAGTATTCTCCAGATCTCTCCCGTCTAATTTCCTTTTCCCTTAGAAATACAGAATGTCCAAAACACTGTCGATAATACTTTCCTGGAACACCGTGTTTTTGGAATTCTCTTAAGTTTCCTCTTTGGATCTCCTCCAAACTACACTGATGTTGAGGTTAATCTAGAAGAATGCTATTTCTATGGGACACCAGTAGGCATTTACTGATATTTCCCCTCTTTTGGGCCATTCTCTTAATTGTACTGCTTGGACTTACCAGCACTGACTTCCTATCCCCAACACCCAACCCCCCCCCCCCTTTTCTTTACAATACCGTGTAGTCCTACTGCACCCTGAATTGTCGGAACTACACAGATCTCACGCTCTTGGCGCTTAAGCGTTGTCAGCCCATCACGCTGACAACGCGGAACGCCATTTTGGCGCTCACTATTCGAGCCTCTGACACAACAGCACTCTCCTTTGGGATGGTGCTCTGACAGGATCCTCCTACTTCCACTTACTTCCCACCTAGATTTGTCAAAGGTAAGACTTTATAGTCTGTTCATAGTATAGCTAACTATGGGCCATTACACAGTCCTTTACTGATGGCTAACTATTTCCTATAATACTTTGTTTTCTCCTCTGATAGGAGATCCACTTGAGCAAAGAGTTACCCTCCCAAGGGCACCCTGACTGGTTTCCTACCTTATGGGACCTATTTTACTGGCAGGTAAGCTGCCTTTCCCTTACCTAACATACTTCAACACTTTTTTTGCGCTTATTATCTAGAGATACTAGTACTTCCCTGATATTTTGTTTAACCATTTACAGTAAATGAAAATTCAGCTCGGATCCACTGAATACCCAGGCTAGACAAGTCGTCTCTACAGGAATATTTTACAGACTCATGATTAAGGTACTTTTTACCTGTTACCCAGTATCCCTCCCCCATATGTCATATACACTTTATATTACTAAGAGGCAGTACCCTAGTACTAAGAAGATTTATTTTTTTGAATTTTTAGGCATCTTACTTGCCTATTTACAATGTGGAATTGATCCTGAAACATTGCTGACAATACAGCATTAGAGACAAACTCGGGGCACCTATGCGAGGTAGTAAAGAGTATGTTGTATAATAGACCTAACAGTACACCTACTGCTAAATGTGAGCAAAACAGATTCTGAAAATTATGATCTCTTATAGATACCCTGAAAAACTCCTCACTGAAGTTTAGAAAATTATGAAGGTTTATGAAGATGAATAGACCTTAAGGAACTACTACAATCACTCCTGATGAAGGGAATTTTTCCTGAAACGCGTTGATAATACTATGTACCGATTACCTGTGACGAATAACAGACTGTTACATATCTGCACAATTTTGTATTAAATACATTATAGCTATGTTCTGACTAAATTTGATGTACGCAAATGCGTGTAATTTCTATAATTACCAATAGAATAATATTTGTGAACAAATATTGGTCCTCTTGAAATTATTGTGAAGATTAATTCTTATGAATATTACCATATAGTATCAGGTTGTAGTAATATCACCCTTAAATTCGATTTACCGATATACCAAAATCATATTAAGAAAACAATCTCTTTCTGAATTAGCTTTAAGTAACTCTTCCGAAAACATGTTGATACATATCCTCCTCTAGAAAACTATACCTACTGACTGTTTAGCTACAGTACCTTGAGTGTGCAGGGGACGCGAGGGGTCCACAAGCTGTGGATACCCTCCCTCCTTTTTGTTCACTCGACTCCACTAGCCAGCTTCTGGCTTCCTCCTTCTGAGGCGAGGGTCATTGGGCCACCGCTCTCTGATGCAGTTCCACTAGGAAAGGTCACATTGTGTCAGCCAACTATGGTGGCCCATCAGCCTTCACCCACTATCCCAGAGATTTTCCGCAAGAACTGATCCCTGCATTCTGTACAGCGCATGTCCAATCGTTGAACCCTGGGGAACCAGGATTGGCTTTAGCCAGTAGATAGCAGAGTAGCCTAACAACTCATGCTTTACATCATGCCTGTATTCAATGCCTGGGACATTGATCCATGATATATATTCTTATCATGACACTAGATTAATTTACTGGCATTCATTGGCGTCGCAAACTGTGACGTTGCATCCATACAATCGTGCCATTTGTTAAACGTCCTTCTTGGGCAGTCTCAATGGTTTATCTCTTTCTTCTCACCTAGGATGACAAAGCAAAGCGGCAGAAACATATTCGTAGACATTTCCCCACCACTATTAATGGTGGGGCGAACCTATACATTTTATACATCAGGAGACATTTGCATTCAAGAATCATAGAATTTTATAGGCTATATGTCGAATATTTTCAGGTTGGAAATGTATTACGCTGGAGCGGCCCCCTCTGGGATTGCAGAGGACTCCTCCAGTTGCTGCATAGTGTGCCTGGGATGGCAACACTTTAGCTGATTTATATGGACCCACTTGTCTTTCCCTTCCGCCAAACTGCCTTTGAGGATGCAGATCTTGTAGGCGACTGGGGAGATCGTGTCTACAATTTCAAAAGGTCCCTTCCATGTAGGCATACATTTCCGCTGTTTGGCCTGGTCCCTTTGGAAATAGTATAGATAGACCCGGTCTCCCACATTGTATTCTTTCCTAGTAGTCTTCAAATCGTAATGAGTCTTCATGCTATCGGCTGATCTTTCTAGGTTTCGCTGAGCATAGGCAAAAGCATGTTGGAGGTGTTTCCTTAAATTTCCAACATACTCATGAGTTGTGGAGGCATTGATCAATGTTTGCTCTTGGATCCTGTAAAGCAAATGCTGGGGAAGCACCATCCCGTGTCCAGTCATCAGCTCAAACTGTGACATTTTAGTTGCAGATGAAGGGGTTGATCTGATGGCCATTAGGACCAGAGGTAATCGGATATCCCAACTTGGCCCAGAATCTGCCACAAACTTTTTTAAGATGCTCACAATGGTTCGGTTGTAACGTTCTACTGCGCCAGAAGAGGCTGGCTGGTAAGCAATGTGTAGCTTCCTTTTAACCCCCAATATCTCCCACATCTTAGTCATTACTTCGCTGGTAAAATGGCTACCTCTGTCTGACTCAATCCTTTGGGGTACACCAAAACACGAAAAGATGTGGTTGATCATCAGGGCAGCTGCTGTTTCTGCTTTGCAGTTTGGGGCCGGGAGACATTTCACCCATTTAGTAAATAAGCATGTCACCGTCAACATGTACTTATTCCCCCTAGAGGAGCGAATCACGGGCCCTATGTAGTTGACTTGCAAATCTGACCATGGCAGTGTCATACCCCTCTTTTGGAGAGGTGCACGGTGTGTGAGGGATGTTGGCTGAAATTGTGCACACACAAGACGCCCCTTCAAGTATTGGTCGAGGTCCTGCCCCATGTGTGGCCAGTATGCAACCTCTCAAGATTTCCAGTGTTGTGTGAAACCCCCTATGACCGGCTGTGGCCGCATCATGGGCGTGACTTAACATCAGGCTTCGGAATGAGGTAGGAACCACCCACAGATCATGGCCAGCTTGGGATTTCCTTACCAACAAAACCGTCTTGGATTCGGAACATTTTTGGACATTTCATCAACACTATGAGGTCCTCTTTCACAATATAATCGGTAACCGTCAGGGGAAAGTTCTCAGCGTCCTCAATGTCTTGGTAAAACTTACCAATTATTGGATCCCCCTTCTGAGCCGTAATCAAATCAGCATCTGGGGTCTCCTTACTCCATTGTGCAGTTGAAAGCTCATTGTGAGCATTTTTATGGGACCTAGTGATAGCAGTGACCTGGATTTCCCCCAAAAGGGACTCAATCTCTAGTAGATTCCCTTGGATGGCCCTGGTTTTGGCCAGCTGATCAGCTAAGTCATTTCCAGTTTTATATGGCCCCTCTACTCTGGAATGAGCCTTGATCTTATTCCAGTAGATGGTCATCCCATTCACGGTGACCAGATCATCAATGTTTTGAATTAACTTCCCATGTTTCAAGGGTTTGTTATTAGCACATAAGATGCCTCTGGTTTTCCAATTCACCAGGTGCTCCACGAACCCGTTCCGTACATAGTCTGAATCTGTGATGATGACAAGTTCGTAGAGTTGATGTTGGGCAGCAGTGAGGATGGCTTGAGACACAGCCATCAACTCTGCCACCTGACTACTTTGGGGACCAATCTTGTATCCAGCGGAGGGTTCTGGGGACTCATTCACCCCTGCATTTCCTACGCCGGCCATCATTTCTTTCTCCCCGTTGTTGTCAACATGGTAAGAGCATCCATCCACATAGACAGTGGGCATTCCCTCACACTTGTTTTCAAATACTTTGTGTGGGGAATTAAGGTATGCCTCCATGTTGTCCTTGATTTTTAAACTTTTGTCCTTGAGACAGTTTTGTCTGGCACAATCATGCAAGTCAGCCAGACCTTGCGCGAGGGGACTCTTCTTGTTTTGGCCATATCTGACCTCCACAGGAAACCCTTGCATTAACAGAATCCAGGAAGTAATTCGGGAATTACTCACATTTCCGGCCCGGATTCTGTCACTTTGGAGATATTGCAGAGGCTGGTGTGGAGTCTCCACTATGATATGTTCCCCCTTGATAAACGGGCAGTAATTCTTCAATGCCCACGCCGTTGCCAGGAGTGCCTTCTCACAATCGTTGAATTTTTCCTCCACAGAGGATAAAGTTTTGCTCGCATAGGAGATTACTTTATTGACCTTGTCATGCTTTTGATATAATACTGCAGTCAAGCATGTATTAGAGAACCCTGTCTCCAAGAAAAACTCCTTGTTTCTGACAGGGTAAGCTAGGCAAGGTGCGTGTGATAGGCTTCTTTTGAGCTGTCTTACTTCCTCGGATTGTTCTGGACCCCATTCCCACTTGACCCCCCCCCCCCCTTCAAGAGATGAATCGGGAGTCTGGTGATCTCTGCAAAGCCCTCAATGAACTTTTTGCTGTAATTAGTCAGTCCAAGGAGGCTCCTTAGTTCCCGCAGAGTTGTGGGGTCTTTCAGTGTCTGAACTGCTTCCACTTTCTTTTCCTGGGGACAGAGACCCGGAGGAGTAATCTCATGCCCCAAGAAATTAACACAGGTTCTACACCACTGTGTTTTCTGAAAGGAAAGTTTTGCTCCGGGGGCCCTCAACTGTGTCAGAACATAACGGATCTCCGCTATGTGTTCCTTCTGCAGATGATCATTTGATGAGGACATCATCTACATAAGCCAGGTTACCCCTCGCACCCAGGTCGGGCATGGCCTTGTGTAGGAAAATCTTGAATTCATTGCCGGAGTTGAGGTATCCGAAGGGAGTCCGGGTCCATGTATACTGCTGGCCCCCAAAGGTAAAAGCCAGCTTGTATTGGTCCTCCCTACTGACAGGCACAGTCCAGTATCCATTGGTCAGGTCTATTGCAGTGAATACCTGTGACCCCTGGATCTGGGCCAGCCCTTGGTCAATGTAGGGCAGAGGCCATCGGGAAGTATGGACCCGTTTGTTGAGCTCCCTAAGGTCGGCACAGAGTCTCCACTGGCCGTTTGGCATCAATATTCCCAGCACCGGATTATTGAAGGCGCTGTGTACTGGACAGATTATTCCCCCGGGACTCATGGTTCTTAATTATTTCAGTGAGGGACTCCATGGATGCAAGAGGCAAGCGATATTGCTTCACAAACACTGGAGTCATGCCAGGGTCCGTGGGAATTGTGTGGATGTCGGTGCGACCACAGTCATATGAGTCCACCGCGAAGAGATCTTGGAAATCCAAGAAAACTTGATTCAACTTTTGCTTCTGCTCCAGAGTCACACAGGCATCTGCTAGGTTGACTCTCTTCAAGCATCTGACTGAAGTTTGGAAAAACTTCTGGTTTGGCTATTTCAGCGGCCTCCTCCAGCTGGGTGGAGAAGTCCCTGGTCAGAGTGCTGATTTGGACTGGAGGCTTCAGGTGGGAAAGGCAGCCATCGTGGACCTGGAAAATCACCTCATCCCTCCTGAAGTCACAAGTCACAGGTTCCTTACCATAAGGGCAGGAAGTGTACACCAGGAAGTTCCCCCCCATGCCGGGTAAAGATCCTGTCTGGTGTTGTGTTGTCATCACTGTCACTGTCAAAACAGTCCTTGGGGATTGGTCCTAACAGTTCATTTCCTAAATCAATGGAAAAATGTCGGTCATCAACCGCCATTCCAATAATGGTGCCTGCGGCTAGAGTAATACTCTTTAAGTCGCTGTTATCCACCTCTATTGGAATGGTGTCATGTTCTCTATTGACTAATGGTGTTGGGTTTACCCCCAACCCTTGCTGTTGGAGAGAAGCATTTCGATGAATAAAAGCATCAGGGTTTTTCAATTTTTGTCCTCTTTTAACTTTCACTTCCAGGGAGAGTTGTCGGGTCCTTTCTGGGATGGTGACTTCCTCTTTAATCTGAATTTCAACTGCATAAGGTAGCAATTGAGCTGACCTAAATGCTTTTTCTGGATCATCAAAGCCCATGGGATTATCCGCTATTCGGGACCAAACTTTGAAGTTTATTAGGTCCAAACTAATGGCAAAGCGTTTGAGAATGTCACTGCCCAAGTAAAAGACGGCAGTGACGTCTCGCGCGACCCAACAATTATGGACTATGCTCTTGTTGCCAATGGAGATTTTGAGCATACACCTGCTTGGCAGGAGATGTTTGGAATTGGGTGTTTCCAGATCCATTTCCCATTTGTCTATCAGTTTGAATGTGGGAATGGCTGGATCTTTTGGGAGTTGGCGGAACATGGCTTCGCTGATGAAGCTCTTAGCGTTGTTCACACACACACACTCGGGCGAGAACAGAGTCCTTCCCATCATTTAACTGAACAGGGATGAACAGCTGCTCTCCAATTTGCTGAATATCAGCTAGGCTCTGAGCTGATTTCACATCTTTCGGAACTATTGGAGTGGGAATGTCTGATTGTGGATTAGTAAAGAATTTCAGAGTGTTTCCTTCCAGTGTGGAATACCACCTTAAACTGGAAGGAAGCTTGATTTGCAGAAATGGAGAGGACCCCCCCATCACCGGTCTGTTGTCCTACTGCTATTACTGTCACGTCAGGAATTTGGTTGTTCTGGAAGGGAAATTCTACTTGGTCAGATTTTTGTTCAACCATGTGGCATGTGCCGTTTAAACTAACATGGTTGACACTCTGTTTTAATTTTATTGGTTGGCTAGTCTGGGTACAGAGGACCTTGTTTACGCAATCTATTGGGTTGACAACCTTCTCAGGAGGTCATTCCCTAGTAAACAAGGGGTGCCCTCTGGAGTCACTACTATGACCGGGTGTTTCACCTTGTGTCGCCCAATTTTAATGTCCAACTCTGCAGTCCCCTCGACGGGAATTTCCTTCCCGTCAAAGTTCTGAAATTGTCCAGGAAGAGAGGTGAGAGGAATTTGGTAACTCTCCCCCTTCCTGCATTTAGTTCATCAAAGGCCCTTTTGGACAAAAGGGTAGCTTGGGATCCAGTGTCCACCAGTGCCAAAACTGTACCCTGCCCCTGCACTTGAACCGGGGCATAGTATCTTCCCTCCTTATCCTCAAGGGGGCACAGATAATGCACATTTTTGGACAACTGGTGGGCCAATTTTTTGGTTTTGGACATGCAAAGAGAAGAGATTTGGGCAGAATTCTGGGGAGAGTCATGGGGATCTGAAAGAAAAAGTTGGCAACTTGAAATAGGATATTCGAGTTCCCCTGGTTCCGGTCCTGGGCCGCCCCCACCCCCTTTTTGGAGACACTCACCAGAATGGGGTGGAACCAGTGGATTTTCTGACTGTTGGTTCTGGAATGGAATGATGGGCGGCGCTAGCTCAGTCCCCAAATCTACCCAGTCTGGATGTGAATCCCTAGGGACCCATTTTTCTTTGGGAGGAGTTCCCCCCACATCTCTGAAGGAGAAGATCCTTTTCCCAGGATCTTCTGAGGATCCCCCTCCTTCAAATTGGAAGATCTGTACCTCCTCCACAAAATGGGTCTGTTTAGGTCCTTTGTTTCTCCTACCTCCTCTCTGCTCCTTGGGTGGCAGACTTTCAGGGGTAGGAGATTTTGTTTCCAGTTCCTGGGTTTCTAGGGGCTGTTTACAAGTGGGGAAGGAAGCTTCCTCCAAGGCTTTACAGCCCCCTTCCCCTTGTGCCTCCTCCCTGGGAACCGGTGGGTTATCGGGGTACTGCCCCCGTCATTGTTCTGGAGCACCGGGTTGGGAGGATTTGGGCACCCCTCCACCCTTGGCCTCCCCTCTCCCGGATTAGGTGGTCCGGGCTCAGGGAATTGGAGAAAGGATGGATGATTTTGGGGCTGGAAGTTGGGTGGATACCTGGGGAAAAAGTTCTGCCCAGGGTTTGGTGAATTTCTGCCCTCCTGTGGGAAGTTAGGAGGGAAGTTCCCTGGGTTGGGTGCCTGGTTGGATCCCCCCACCCCCCTTGTGCTGGAGGAGTCCACACATACCCCAGGATGGGTCGGTTTCCCTTGTAGCAGGGACTTACATAGTCAGGGGAGCCAGGGACGCCATTTGTGGGACTACCTCCTTGGCTCCCTGTCTGTGACTGGCCCGAGGGCCTTCTGGGCTGAGAATTATTCGGTGCAGTCAGGTTTTTAGGCCCCTCCATCTTCAAATCTAAAATGGGGGCAACCTTTACCTCTGCCACCTTGGCAGCAGCAGGGGTGCTGGTCGGTTTGGGACTTTTCTGGGCGTTATTTTTATTTTCTTTGGGCTTCTGCACCTCATAGATTCAGGTGGCCTGTTCAATGACCCAGTCTAGTGACCTTTTCTCATGAAAATCTCACTAGCTGGGTCATGATGTATTTGGGCAAGGCATGGAAAAAAAGTGTTAACACATTCTTTACTGTCCGTGCGCACCCTTTTGGTAGTCTGCGCAAAGGCACGCTTCAATTCCTGCACAAATTCTTGTGGGGCCTGATCCTCCCCACATTGCAAATTGTAGGCTGCCTTGCAAGCCTCTTGGGGATTCCGGTGAACAGAAAAATGTTTCAAGATGGCTGCCCTATGTGTGGACCATCTTGAATGGTTTTGGTCCTCCAGCCCCGCAAAGAAACTGGAGTATTCTGGGAAGAATGTCCATTTTACATACTGGATTCAGCTACTGCTGTCCTTCAAATGGAAAGTCTCCATCATTTGCTCATAAAGCTCTAAGTGTTCCCAAACAGAATACTTGGCGTTCTTGTGATAAAGGGTGATGAAGCTCCTTATTGCCTTAATCTGTTTTAAGGGGTCCTTAAGCAAGGCCCTTTTTGCCTTATTGGCCTTCTTGGTTTGGGTAACCCTGGTCCATTCATCCTCTGACTCAGAAGCACTGCTCCCAGAGGAGCCCGTCTGATCTTCCAGGTTTTCCCGGATTCTGCGAGCCTGGGAATGGCTGGCAGAATGTGGGGACCTGGTCTCCTGTGTCCTGTGATGCTCAGAGGAGTCTTCAGATCCCTCCTTGTTGCCAGGATTTGAGGAGTACCCCCCCGACCTAACTGGGCAGAGGTTTTTAGGATGGCCTTAGTGGGCCTACAATCCTGGGTTTCTCCACTAAATTGCACTGTACTTAGGTGCCCATACCCGGATGCCCGCCCATCCATTCCTGGGTGGTACTGGCCTATAAGCCCCATACTTTTGGCTGGATAGTAATCTGCCATCCATGTGGCCCTGTGCTCATGTGCGCATGGGGAGATGGGGGTGGCAGAGTCCAGGGACTTGGAGAGGTGAAGGCCTCTGGTACTAGGGCTCCTGAGGTTATGTTCAGGTGTTTCCCTTTCCCAGCGAACCCCATCTCTATCAGCCCCTGCTCCCTGTTGCAATGCTTGAGCCTGTGCTTTCAGTTCCTCACCCAAGTCCTTACTAGACTCAATCAGTCTCTCCTGCATGGCTACCTGTTGCTGGAGCCTATCATTGTGCTGACACAGAGCCTCATGCTCTCTCTGTGCTTCCTGGTTAGTCTTGGAGTACTGGGCCAGTCTTTGCTGCAGGAGAGTTACCTCCTGAGTCCCATCCCTACTGGCCTTCTCCTTTCTTGCCAGAGCATCTTCCACCCTCCTGGTGTGCTCTAACAAGTTTTGATGCTCTTTTTGGAGGTCACCCAGTCCCTGTAGGGCCAGGTGATTTTCTTCCATTTCTCTTTTTAAGTGGCAGACTTCCTGGCCTAAGGTGTCCCTTTCCTGACTAAGAGCCTGCCTCTGTGCCCCCAGGTCGTCCCTCTGCCTTTGAAGGGCACCAGCTTTCTGGCGCTCTTCCTCAAATTCTGTCTGGGTATCCAGGTCTTTCAGAATCAGTTTGTTGCTCTCTGCCTTCTCTCTATCTAGGTGGCTTTGCAGGGTAACTACCTGCTCTGCGCAAGCCCTATTGAAGTCCAGTTGTTGCTCCAGCTTTTTCTGGCTCTGCAGTAGGGCGTCCAAACCTTCTTGGTACTCCTTCTGCAAGGCCAGGAATCTGGTATCCTGGTCAGACTTTTTCTGTCGCAGGATACCCATATCCTCTTTGATTTTAATGAGATACTGTCTGCTCTCATTTTCAGACTCCTGGCTCCTGTGCAGCCTCTGCTCAGAAGAGACAAGGTCAGATTGGGCCTTCTCTAATGCATCTGTTGCCTGTTTGCCAGATCTTGGCCTTCAGCACATTTGTCCTGTATGGCTCCCATATATAAATATAAATATTCCGCTATCCTGGCAATCTTGTCGTGCTCATCTTTGGCTTTAGGGGCCATATATAGTTCACTCAGGGCCACATGTAATGGACCCTGATCTCTCCATATGTCTGACCCTGTTGCAGTGATCTGGGGTGCGATTGCCTGCAACCACACCGTCTGGTCCTGTTCCGTCCATTCGCCTCTCACAAATAGCTTATGTAAGAGGTGCTCTCTGGCTATTTTGATAGCTACCAAGGTCGTCATTCTGGAAATTGATTTCCTTCCTGACTTACAGAAGTTAGTATTTTTTTTTTGCAAAACAGACCGTCTCCTTACAGCGTCCTTCTTTTGAGGGGTGCTTTTACAGTGTAATACAGCGTGGTGATCCAACAGGATTTATGTATCCTGTCAGTTAGCACACTGTATTAAGCTGCACAAGTGGTAGATCTAATCCTCCATGTACGCAGACGACATGCCCCTCTATCTTAAAGACCCTGAACACATACTACCCTACATACTGGAGACACTGCGGGGGTTTCACAGATGCACAGGGATCCAAATCAACCACGACAAGTCTTGCCTGTACCCTTTAGCCGCCCTGAGCAACATTAAGGTAGAACACCTCCCCGCACTAACACTCAAATGGGAGCCCACCTCATTTAAATACCTAGGCATCAAGATCCATCGTTACCCCAGAACTGAACATGTGCTGAACACCGAGAATGCCAAAGTTGGCTTGATTAAATCGATGGACTTTTGGAGCAAATTGCCCCTTTCGGTGGCCGGCAGAGTGGGGCTCCTCAAAATGGTAGCATTGCCGAGGCTACTGTATTTCTTCACCAATGTCCCGTACAATATCTCACGGCAATACATCAACAAGCTAAACAAACTCTGCAGAAAATTTCTATGGCACGAAGGAAGACATAGTCGCCCTAGATATAACGCAAAGACCATATGGTAAAGGAGGCCTCAAAATACCCAATTTCGAACTCTAATATCTAGCAGACCAGCTGAAACATGTGATCCAATGGATGGCTGATGACCCCACCTCAGACACACGACTATTGCAACCCTCAGATCCCCAGACACTGCTTATGGATTTACTCTGGATTAAGCCGGACGCAAAACAATAAAATCCATACCTAATCACACTAGGCACCAGGATCTGGAGAAGAGCCTGCATGTTCACCAAAGTGGGCGACCCCTTCTCCCCCCAGATCCCGATAGCCGCTACTATGTCGACCAGACCAGAAGGCGATCAGGAACATATGGGAACCCCTTGGCATCGCCACCCTGGGAGACCTACTAGATGACCATGGCATCCTATCGTTTATGGAACTACAAGAGACTGCAGGAATGCCACCAGGCCAATTTCTCCTACATGGAGCGACAGTGGAAAACCTCATGAAACGATGTCTCGAGATAGAGACCCTCAATACTGGGCACGAGGCTATAGAGAACCTGCTGAGCACGGCAGAAGATGGTCATGAAACCTCGCGGCTCCGAGATCATGCTCAACAGTGCCTCGCATCACGAACTCAAAAGCAGGGCAAAATGGGAACAAGAATTTGGCACTTCGTTCGGAGACAAAGAGTGGGAGACCATAACATATTACCACAAAAAGGTATCCAGGAACGCCCGCTTCCAACTCATTCAGTTCTACATCATCCATGGGGCTTACCTCACCCCAGACGTCATCTCCAGATTTAGTAGCACGGGCGCCGTGCCTTGCCCCAAATCCCGTGAACTCTCAGCCGGAATGTCTCACATGTTCTGGGGTTGCCCGGCCATATACGCCTTCTGGACCCTAATCAACGAGAAAGCAGCCGAAGCGAACATTATATTGGACGTGCAATCACCCAAGGCGTGCATTTTGGGCTCATACCCTAGGAGCAAGAAGAACAGGCCCCTGAACAGGCTTAAGGACCTAATGTACATTTTGGCTAAAAGGCGCATCGCGATGGCCTGGAAGAGCCCCGCAGCCCCCAGCATCACGACTTGGTGGGCGGACCTACAAAGATGGTCAGCAGCTGAAACACGAGCATGGGAACTGGCCCAGCGGCAGCAAAGCACGGACACCACTGATGACCTATCACAATGGGTGGCCCTCACTACGTCACTGTTCTATAGCACTGAAGACAGCCCCTCCGGAGAGGACACGGACAGCCAGCATTGAACCCCGTCGTATTCGAACTGCAGCCCACCTGTATGGTCTTGGTCTAAAGGGGAAGGAGGGAGGGAGGGAAATGGGGAGTTAACTTAATCATATAATTGCTTCAAAAATGATACTGTTGTATTGTTTCATTGGAAAATAAATTAAAAAAAAAAAAAGTGGTAGATCTAATCCAGACGTCCCGGCTCGAGCCCCCACTCTGTTAAGTGACTTCAATTCAGCACTCCAACTAAGTCAAGGCCTAGTCTGGGATGCCCAAGGGAAGCCCCTATTTATATATTTTTATGACAAGTTCATAGATCTGGATGATAAACCCTTGTATAATGCCCCTCTCTTTGAATCCCCTGACCTCACTGAGCCAAGAAGTAGGTTTGTTTTGCAAATTAAAAGATTTATTTGAAAATTAAACAATATATATTATCTCTCACTTTTATGAATGAATTAATATTTGATAGCACACTTATGAATATAACGTTGATCAACAATCGGTAATGTTACAATTGCACACTCTTTTCAATCAGTGAGGAGTTAGTATAGAAAGGATAAGGTAGCAGAGAATACTTTTATGGTTTCAAGGAAATGCAATGATGGAAAAGAATGTAACACAGAATAAACTGATATGGTTTCAACAAGAGATAATATGATCACTTTTCCCCTTGTGGCAATTCACTCCCCCCCCCCCCTATGCAATATAAAGAGATGGAAGGAGAGCGCACAATTTTCAGGAATATAATCAAATGCAATACAAATTCTAGTTCCCCCCCTAGCAAGCTTAGAGCAACCGGTATGCTTTTAAAACATGCAGAAATACTTTTAATGTGATTTGCAATTAAGTGAAAATATGCTAAAAAAATTCCCTATAGGAGATTCAGGGTGGGTGACGGCTACTTTGAATTAGTTCAGGTCAACACTAGCAATGATTCATGAGGGATTATCAGGTTTAAAACGAATTTCAGCAATGGAAGCAAAAGACAGCTATTTTTGACAGGTGAAGAAGTTTGAGTCAAATTGCAATTCGCTGCACTTTTTCCGAGTGCGTCGATCGCGATTACAGAAAAAGTAGGAGTAGAAAGTCTTGTTTTGTGCTTGTTGGAAAGGTTAGATTCTTAGCTTTAAAATGAAAGTTAAATCTCGTTTCTAGCACGTATGGTTCAAAAGATACGGACGATTTAATGGAGGTAGATTCTCAGAAATAAAGTAAGATTCAAATGACAAATGACACTTTCACAGGTTTGAAATCACAGAATGGACACACAATTTCAATGCAGTTCTAAATAGGTGGAAATGGTTTGAATTAGATTATTTTAAACTAAGAGACTGGCTGGATACTCAGTCCTAGTTTTGGAAGGAATGAGCCTTGTCACAGATTTGGTCAACAGGTTTAGCTGCGGTTCTCTCTGCTCAGCTGGTCTGGATCTCTGGTTCTGGCAAAAGTTCTTGGCACTGCACAGCGGTCTGGTCAGGTCTGGTTCTGGTTTTAGCAAAAGTTCTTGGCTAGAATCAAACAGCACAGCCTGGCTGTTGAATAGTTTGGTTAGGTTGCTGGATTCTGAGGCCTCTGAAGGATTCAGCTTGTGGAGTAGGCCTCTCTACTACAAGTTCTGAAGTCTGGATTCTAAGTTCTGCTTCTGGAGTCTTCTGGCAAAGTGCTTAGCAAAAAATCAGTTTGAAGTGGAAAGTGAATGTGTCTACCTGGGTCTCAGTGGCTCTTTTTATGTCTTTTGAAAGTGGGTGGGAAGGCTGACTTTTTATGCCCAACCCTCTGAGGATCCTGATAGGCTATATTATTCTCTGTCGCCTGACTGGGGAACTGAATTGTAAGTCATCCTGTGTCATCAGGCATCATTTTTATGGCATACAGAAAGAACCCTCCCCTTGTCACTTTGAACACATCTATTTTTGACCTAAATGCATATTTATCTATGTACAATTAACATATTTTCTGTAGCGCCAAACCATCCGATCCCTGTCTTAGTAAGATGTTGTGTTCACTTCTGACAGAATTCTCCCCTTTTCATCCAGAAACACAATCTCTAAACGTTTCCAGAATTTACACAAATATGCGCAAGGAATACGGGCATCAGATGATGAATTGTCAGATTTTTAACATACATACATTTGGAGTAATACCCTATTTTCCGCTACTACCCCCCCTGAACATACCACAGATTCCTAACACCTCTTAAATGTGCACAGAAAAATCACAGGAATAATATTATTGATATAATTTTGACAATTATGTACTATGAATTGTCCATCTTTCTAAAATTATGCTCTGGCCCAGAGGGGTGTGGTTTCCCAAAGCACATGGGGGAATTTCTGGTTTGTCCACTTCCTCCAAGCTCAGCTGGCTCACAGAGGCAGTGCCCCTCCCATTTCCTTCCAGGAGGAAGCCATTTACGACCCCCTGATTTAGCAATTGCTTGGAGCAAAGGGAAGCTCATTGTTCTTTTTCCTGCAGTCCCAGGTACTCCTCCCCTGATTCAATCAGTGAGGTGTATTCTCCTTTTGGTGGGACAGCAGAAGGCAGGCCAGGCCTGTGAATGCAGTTGCTCGGCAAGTTTCAACTACTGTCGGGGGTAGTTGCCGGGCAGAATTCAGTCCCTTTAAGCCAGGCTTCAGCCAAAGGTCACCCTTGTTCCCATTTTTCTTCATTCAAATCAAACTTACAATTTTGACACATGCAGCTAGAACGCTGATTCTAAGCCTATGTGACACTCAAAAGTAGGTCACTCATTTATTTTAAACATTTCGATTTTAGTGGCTTTAAATCCCATTTCACTTAAACTGCTGACATCCACAGCCCAGCCAGTTTTGTTATGAACATTATTTTAGGCTCTTCACCTTTCCAGATTTTGCATGCATACAAGACTTCATTCTACCAGATGTCAGCTGGTGTTCAATAAGATTTTTGAATATCTTGCAATGTTTGAAATAGGCATTTTTAGCTTGCATTCAGAGAAACAAAGGTGATTTCAAAGCGCTGTTTGAGCTAACAGGCACTGCTGTTTTTCCTTTGGCACCACGTTTCACTCATGGCGCTTCTGGCCCATCACGCTCGCACTGGTGGGTGGCGGGGTCAGGCGACCATTTTGGTGTGCGCAAAAACTGTGCCGTTTTCTTGGATTCTGGCGCAATTGTGGGCTTTTCGGCCATCTTGGATTTTCTAAGCCCACAGCACCAAATGTTGCAGCATAATAACTTGAACGTGGGTCGATACACCTGACACATTGCCCATGGGCTGTTACTACTCACAGATCTGTTGCACAACTTTCTTTGGGCCTTCTCGCCCAATCTTAACCAAGATTGTGGTGAAAGTTTGCGGTGAGCCACTGGATCAAAATGGTGGTTGTTCTTGTACCTCCATGCTTTCAGTCTCCCATCCCTACCCTATCAGGTACTCCTCTGTTTAAGGGACACTTTCTTATCTCAGCCTATGGCTGGCATGTCAGAACCTCATTTCTGCACTTGGATTCCGACAAGTTAGACTACAGCCATCTTGCCATTTTAAAAGAAATCGTGCCATAGTTCACACTTCTCAGAGTACCCAGTAAGTTGCAGTACAACAGTCCTTTGAGAAGGTGAACTCTTTCCCCTTTTTCTTTCTGTGTGGTTTATTTATAGCCTGTCTTAATATCATTTATGGTCTATTCAGGTATACAGTCAGAATAGTTGTCTTTCTTCTACAGAAGGCTGCTGCGTATCTTTGAAATGCTTCTTAATTGTTTCTCGTTGGTAAATGCTGCGATCATTGGAAACCGGTCAGGGAACCTTAAACTGGTGAAGTTGAAGCATGTGTCCTTTGCGTCAGTGAGTTAAGGGAGTCCTCTGAGTGCACATTTTTTCTCCAAGGGCCTTACTCCTGTAACACAGCACTTGGTTGTTCAGATATCTGCAACCTTTGGCTTTACAGATGTTTTGGACTACAGCGCCCGAAGCCCCAGTTGGCATGGTCGATGGTGAGAGATCATGGGAGTTGTAATCCATAACTAGAGAGCCACACGCTGCATTTCCATGATTTATGGTAATGAATGGTATTTTCAGATTGCCCACTTCTCTCATCTGTCTCTCATAAGATCCTTGTTTCACACGAGGTACAATGTGTCTGTTTCAGTGAACTGTTGACCGTGACCAAGTGAGAAGGTGAAATGGGAAGGGCAGTGGTGAGGAAGGCAGGAGGACACCAGGTTGTTTTTTTCATGTGTTGCTATTCCTTCAAATGTGTTCAAAAATGTTTTTGTCTGAGACGAGACTCCATAAAAACATTCATATATTTTTTCATAAAGATGATATATGAAAAGTATGCTTAGTCCTTTATGTGAACTGCTGGTACACAAAACAGAAAACCATTACCAGACATTATTAGAAACTCAACGCATATTTCATTATTTTACAAAAATGATCTGATCCGTCTGTGATAAAGTGGGAAACAAGGTGGGAATAGAAGAGCCAAACCAGAGCCCCATACAGAGTCAATTAGACAATGGTTCAGCAAGCTGCGATGACGAACTATGATGTCAGCATGGGTCAGGAGAGGAGGGACTCTGTAGGTCTCTGAGTGAAGGACGTGTCTTTTGGCCAATAGGAAGAGAGAGATGCTTTAAGAGGTACTTTTTTTTAATACTGGTTTTCTCTCATCTGTTTTTGTGTTGTGATGTGAACAGCCGTTGCAGGAGGGGGAAGAGAGCCCCCGGGAGGAGGGGGCTGTGTTCGAGTGGGCCTATTGATAAGGAAAGGCTAATCATAACGCTCCTGTTGAGCTACGTTTGTTAAGTTTGAAAATGATACGAACCGCGAAGGTTCAGGAACTGTTTGTGTAAAAGTGAAGCAGGCTGTCTTGAAGAGGGAGGAGAGCGAGGATCAAGCGCTGCCGCGTCGCCACTGAGCGGGCGAATCATCAGCTGATCCGACCGCAAGACAATGCTCCCGGAGGAGCTCTTCGAAGAAGGATTTCCCTCCAGCCCCCACCTTTGTGAGGGAGGAGCCTGAGGCGCGGCGGGCAGGCTCGCTGTCTCCAGCTGACGCGGTGCGGCCTGCTGAGGAGGAAGGTAGGCGGGGCCGCCCGGCGACAGCTGACAGAGGACATACTCCTCTCTGGCCCCCACCGCGGTGAGGGAGGAGCCGAGGTGCAAAGCAGAGCCGCGGACCGCAGCTGACGTTTCGCGGCCCCGTTGAAGAGAGGAAGGTGGGGCCAGCCAGTGACGGCGGAGCCGCTCGAAGGGAGCAGCGAACAGTGGGCAGCTGAGCAAGAGGTGAGGCGCAAGAGGAGGAGAGAGTCAGTGTGATCGCGGCAGGCGCAGAAAGAGGTGCAAGTTTTAACGATCCCTCTAAGATCAATGATGAACTGGGGACAAGGAAATAATGAACAATAAGTGGGCGATACTTATAAGTCATACGAAGTAACGCACCTGAAGACAACAGGGAGGTGGTTCCCATGAATGGTCCCAACTATAACCCAATTCGCCGTACAAGAATTTTAAATTGGGCCAAGTGAGAAATAGAGACTATGCTAACCTTATGAGGAGGCGCCAGGCATTAGGGACTGGAGATCCCGGAGAGATGAGACCAACTGCTCTCCCTAAGAACTGCCAGACGAAGAGGAGAGAGGACAGCATATGTTCTTCCCTTAAAATCAAAGATCTTCTCAAATTTTATGTTCTAATAAAACTTATCCCAGTCTAACATAACTTGAGTTCCCCGCCTGACTTATTACACCATCACAAACTCTTAAGAAGACGTTACTTTAGCTTGAATACATGGTGCAATTAATAATGAATTTGCAACACAAAAGCAGGTACAAGAGTAACATAGCGCGTGTACGGTATCTTAAAGCTTTCTCCTTTAATATTTCACAGGTAATGCCGTCTAACACATTGTGATGTTCATGCCATTTTCTTAATTTTTTGTACTTTATTTGTTGTGCTTGACATAACAATAGAAGAGTGAGCAGTAAAAAATATTCAACAATTACAGTAATAGCATATACAGTTGGCATACAGTATCAAACATCAAAGCAAGGGGGCACCCGAACAGTAACCGGTCGCCACACATATATGATATAGCGTTCAGGGCCATCGCTTAAGTAGGTATGTTGCTGACGGAGGGAGGTGCAGATGAACTGTCATCGGTATCAGTGGAGATAGAGGAGATGTAAGAGCGGAACTGGGGCCATATATCCCTTGGTTTGGACTTTGACGGCTGCAGAGTCGCCCACGCCTCTTCCGTGTTGGAGGCCTAGGTTACGGCGGACAACCACTGTGCATGTATGGGTACTCGGGGACGGAGCCAACACAGCAGAATGCAGCGCACTGCGAGTAACATGCATAGCCCGGCAAGCTTTTGGGAGTCTCGGCGAAGTCCAGGAAAATCATGAGAGACATTTCAGTGAGGATGGAGTAATCGCATGGTCTAGGACAGCTGAGTGTGGAGCAGATCTCGGCCCAGAATTGGGTAAGGCAGGGGCAGGCCCAGATCATATGAATATAGGTTGCGTCTTCAGATCTATACCTGGGGCACCTGGGAGAGTGGTCTAGTAACATCTGATGTAGTCGAATTGGGGGGTACTGGAATCTGTGTAAGATTTTAATTTGGATGAGTTCACAACGGGAGTTAAACACCTTGTGGGTGCGGGCACACATACGTTTCCAGCATTGATTGGTTACGTCGAGTTCCAGGTCCCTAGCCCAAGAGTGTTTCAACGTATCGAATGTGGGGGAAGTTTTGGACTGTATTAAGGTGTATAACCTGCAGATTTTCCCTCTAGTGGTTGCAGCGTTCATTATTTCAGCTAAAATAGGATCGTCGGGGGCATAATAGGGAAACTCGGATATCTTCTCTTGAGGAATTGGCGGAGGACTGAATATTTGAGCCAGGTGGGTGATTTCTGTCGTAGGGCTTCTGGCAAGTCTGACTTTTCCAGAAAGTTGCCTTGATCAGACATCTCCAATGGCCTCGAATCCCACCTCTGCCCAGTAGCGTACTTCGGTCAGAGGGATGCAGGGGGCACCAGGGAGGAAATTCCAGAGAGGTAGACCGCTGTGAAAGAGGGAGCGCCACCGGACAGCGTCCATATTTTAGCAAGAGCAAACAATGTGGTGCCTACTGGGTCAAGAGGGCTACAGGGTAGGGGGAGAAAGAGCTAAGAGGCGAATATCGCAATCTCCAACCGCACGACACTCGAGTCTTATATGCAAGGGGGGTTAGAGGTGGTAAACCAGTGCAACGCAAATTGCACGTGGGAGACCACCCAGAATTTTTGAAGTTGGGTGCTCTGAAGCCCACACTCTACATGGGAGTGGCCAATGTGTCAAATTTGAGACGAACTGCACCGGAGTGCCACAAGAATGTGTTGAGCATGTGATTTAGAGATTGGAAAGATTCCATGCCTGGCCACAGGTGGAGATTGAGAAAGCGATAAAGGAGTTTGGTAAGCACAACCATTTTTAAGATACCAATTTTACTTGCAAGGGAGAATGAGAGTTTGGCCCAACCCAGGCATTTCTTAGTGAGCATTGTCAAGTAATTCCGTAATTGGTCTCATATACCCTGTCAGAGTCCGAGCAACTACTGCCCAAGATATGTGAATTCCGATTGTGCCCAGGTGAATCCCATGAGATCAGGGGGAGAGAGGGTGGCATCGGTGAGTGGAAAGAGTGTCGATTTTGTACAGTTAACCTTGAGACCGGACAGCAGCCCAAAGTGGATGACGTCTTCTAGGATCGGGGGAAGGTTGCGTTCCGGAGAGCGAATGAAGATTAAGGAATAGTCAGCGTATAGGGAGACAATATCAGGTGTGTCCAGCATTCTTGGGCCTCGGTGTGAATGTCTGTCATATTCTGTCTGCTAAGGGTTTAATAGCTATGGCGAAGATCAGGGGAGAGAAGGCGCAGCCCTGTCTCGTGCCTCTGGCTATACAAAAGGGGGATGAGCATCTGTCATCCGTGCGGACCCTGGCTACTGGGTCTGAGTATAGTACTTTAACGCAAGAGACAAAGCGGGGTCACATTTCTCTAGCACCCGCCAAAGGTAGTTCCATGACACGGAATCGAAAGCCTTCTGCATGTGAAGGACTGCCGCCACAGCATGAGTGTTGGGGTCAATTCGGCTGATGATGTTAAAGAGGTGGCGTACGTTGAGGGATGTGGATCGACCTGGGATGAATCCTGACTGGTCTAGATGTATAACATGGGGCATGTAAGGCCAGGATCTTAGCATAAATCATAACATCGCAGTTAATGAGCGAAAGTGGCTGATATGACCCACATTGAGTGGTAGGCTTGCCAGGTTTGAGTAGGATGGTTATAATGGCTTGGCAGAGGGGGGTAGGAAGCGTACCCACCGTGCCAGATTCTTCCCATAATGTCAGGAGTTGGGGCACCAGCAGGGATTTATATTTATAAAATTCAATCGGGAAGCAGTCGGAGCCGGGGGTTTTACCTGAGGTGAAGGAGTCGATGGCTTTCGAGATTTCTTCGGCCGTAATAGGCATGTCCAGGCTGGTGCTGGTGTCGTTAAAAAGAACAGACATGAGTAGGCTGTCCAAGTATGTGTCGACCTCCGACCCAAGGACAGTGTCAACGTTTGTATATAAGGCAGCGTAGAACAATTGAAACTCTGCGTTAATGTCCTGTGGAAGAAGAGCCAAGGAGCCATGAGGCCCCTCTATGGCCGAGATGTGTGGGGAATCCAGTTTCCTGGCAGAGAAGTCTGGCCAACACGTGACCGGGTCGCTCGCCCTCCCCGTACAAGTCCGGGGTTATCAGTGAACTTCCTTTCCCTTTCAGCATGGGCACGGAAGGTATCTAATTCGGTACCAATGCTGGAGAGGATAGCTGGAGACTGATGCTGGGCATATTGGGCCTCAAAGGAAGAGAGTGCCACTTAGATATGTCCCTACGGATAACTTTAAGGGTCCCAGACTCCTTGGAGATGGCTATTCCCCTGATATTGGCCTTAAACAATTCCCACAGGGTAGCCTGTGTGCGGACCGACCCGGTGTTAAGTGCAAAATAATCATCAATGGCAGACTCTAGGTCAGCACTGAAGGCCACGTCCGATAATGATTGTGGTTTCAGCCGCCACGAGCGGGTTGCGTTGTAGTCAGTACCCCAGTCGAGAGAAATGGTCACTGGGGAATGATCTGAGTGCGTTCTTGGGAGGATGGACATGTGCAATGTTCCTAATAAGTGTGTCGGATGTAGCCATCTGTCTATCCTGGAAGGAGAGTCGTGCACAGCGGAGTAGAAAAAGTACATTCGGGAATCGGGGTGCACCAGTCTCCATGCGTCTGAGACCTCCAATCGTGACAGGGACTCCAGGATAACTTTGGCAGACCTAGAGAATTGGCGGGGTCTGGTACCTGATGTGTCCCAATCAACATCCAGGATCTTCTTAAAATCTCCACCCCAGAGGATGGAGAACAGGGGGAATTCGGCAAGTAGATCAGTGATGTGGGAATAGAACTCTGGGTTGTCGATGTTGGGCCGTATACATTAAGAAATACAATCTTTGTTGTGTAGCCTACCATGAAGTAAAACGTATCGACCCGAGGGGTCTGTGAGAGACAATAAGGTGGAATTTAACACTTTTGTGGATTATAATCATGACACCTCTATTCTTAGTGGAGTAATAAGTTGTAGTATCTTTGTGGGCCCCATGTCTTCGCAAATTTCAAGCAGCCCTCAGACCGAGCATGTGTTTCCTGTAGGAAGATAATTGTAACTCCATGTTGCTCTACATACAGTTGTACATTCCTCATCTTTCTGTAATTTCTGAGACCCCTCACATTCCAACTCATACAGGTCAGGTTATGATCAGCCATTGAAGTACATAGGAAACAGGGGTATTGCTAGGAATCGTAGTAGCATAAAGGGGGTACAGTGCGAATAGTAGAAGATACCTCTATCAAGGAGGCGTGTCCCCCATGGTGTAACCTTGCGCTTTTCCTCGATCGTACATGTCAAGCATTTTTTTTTTTTTTATATAACCCTCCAACTCACCCGCCCCCACCCACAACCCTCTCACAACCAGAGGGATGAAAACCCGATACCCAAAACACATAACCAAAACAGTAGCATCATCGTCTGGTGGCTTGTGCGTCGGTCAGGCGGCTTCGCATCCTTGCTGGGGACATGATTAGGATAGATATGGTACAATGCAGGTAATAACTAAGGCTGGTGGTTCAAGTATAACGTTATATTCTGATAGCAATGACCAAGAATACTAATTCAACAATGTAGTTCTAACAAGAGCCTTGCAACATAAACAAAAACAGTTGGGGGTTTCTCAGATCAGAACATACACTTCCCCTTAATGCGTGCAGTGCAAATGTATTTACTAGGGTAGATGCGTTCATCCGGGGAAGTGCTCATCTATAAATTTGGAAGCCTCTTCTAGTATAGTAAAGAAAAAAACCTGATTTGAATGTTCAATCCGAAGCTCTGCTGGGTACAGCATAGCGTATTTGACCCCCAGTTCTCGTAATATTCTCTTGGCTGCCATAAAGGTTTTGCGCTCCTGCTGAACGGAGATCGAGAAGTCAGGATATAAATGGATCCTGGCGGATCCTAGTAGGAGTTCACCCTTGGATCACGCTGCCCTGAGCTGTGCATTGCGATCCCGATAGTTTAAGACCCTTGCAATGATGGGGCGCGGGGGTGCACCAGGTTTAGGTTTCACTGTGAGAGCGCGATGGGCCTGCTCTATAGCCAATTGCGGGGACAGCTTAGGGGAGTCAAGCAGTTGAAGCAAAGTGTGTTAAATGTAGTCCTCCATGGGGCTTCAATCCTATCTTCGGGGATTCCGATGATGCAGAGGTTATTGCGCCTGGAACGAGATTCGAGATCCTCATTTTTTCTTGGCAACCTGTCTGGCTAATGTGGCAACCTCCGAACGGAGAGCCGCTGTCATCCTCTGCCTTACCCACCCTGGACTTAACCTCCGTAACTCAGCCATCCGTTTTTTCCATATGAGCTTTCATTGATGAAATTGTCCCATTTATATTGTCTAGCTTAGAGTGGAGGGCTGTAAACCCTCCCCTCATGAATTCAAAGATCTTCTGGGATTCAGCGGGGTCAGGAGGAGTAGATGTGGTAGGCACGGGTTCCAATCCAGGTTCAGTCGGCTTAGTTGGGGCTTTGGCAAACATATTGATGGAGCTTTGTTTTTTGCCGGCCCCCTTGGTCATTGTCCCAGCAGCTTTCACGGTCAGCAAATGAATCGCCTAGGGGAGTCTAACGGGGCCTGTGTCCCAAACAGGCTGCAGTGCCGGTTGCAAACTGGCGGACCGAAAGCACCAGGTATCGGTCACCGGGATCAAGGTGTATGGCTGAGCCTTGGATTGGTCCCAAGGGGCGGGCTCGGAGCTGGATCAGTCGTGCATGTTGGGACAGATTCCTGGCAGGAGTGTGGGGGTCTGAGAAACCTGGGGGAAGAGCTTGGGTGGGGGACCCGGATGGGAAATAAGCTCTGCGATGTTGAATACGTATGGCTATGTACCAGGGTAGAGCAGGGGTGGGTGTGGGCCCCAGCAGCGGCAGAGAAGAGGTAGTCAAGGGAAGCGTCTAGTCGCCAGAGCCCAGAGATGGAGGCATTGTGTACAACACCCAAGAGGATTAATGCAGGTGTGCAGGCGCCTGTGTGAAGGTGCCAAGGAGGTGATATGAGAGACCCCGAGGCCAGGGGGACCAGGGGAACATAGCTTAGTATTTTGTAGGCTAAGCCCCCCTCCAAATGGCCCATCCGTGCTGGGATTAAATTGCACATGGATGGGCAGCAGGAGGCAGATCAAATAAGAAGTGATCCGAGATGAGTCATAAGCTAGAGGCCATCTGTGAGGAACCAGGTTTAGCAGACGAGATGCTCCGTAGATGAGAACAGGTCTGATCACATGATGAAGGTCTAAGCTTGAACCAAGGAGAGAGGGTTGCTTTATAAATTGTACAAGGTATGACGTTTGCTGCCTTTCGGCTGAGTTTGCTGGCTCTTTGCCTTCAAAGTTAACATGTACTTTTTTTCTTATTTTCTGAGCACTCAAACAGCTTTATATGTGTGATGTCTGACTGGCCCCCTGTTGATGTTTTCCCTAGGGCACCTTCAAGCAAATGAAACCTCTTCTACCCAGCTAGTGTGTAAAATTGTCCTGATAGGTTATCAGAAAAATATGACGTGAAAGAAAATATATAAATACTACATGATGCGATTCCGATCAGGACCCAACATAGCAAACAAATTGTAACTGTGTAGCAAACTTCAGGATATTAGCACCTTAGAAATAATCCTACAACCAAACTAGGCATTGTTACATTTGCAGGATGTATACCGTTCTCTGCCATTTGCATGGTCTACAGGTGCGCTGGAAGAGCTGAATGTGGAGAGGGAGGTGGTTAGATTTGTGGGAAGAGATGAAACTGCAAGATATCCTTGGTGTGTTGATGCATGCAGAAAAGAAGTACCCTGATATTTGTATGCATGGCCGTTTTTAGGTGTTGTGAGCACAAAGGGGGTTTTGTCAGAAGGGGAGCCTTGTTTGGCAGTGGTGCTAGGATGCATTGGCCAGAGCTGTGGTGTTAGATGGTTGTATAAGAGTAGTATTCTGATGCTTGACATCTGAGCGTGGTGTTCAACTCCCCCTTCCCTCTGCTTTGGGCGGGAACACTGTACGTGAAGCCTTGGGCCACCCACAGCTACAGCAAGGCTGCAGGGCTCTCGCTCTCCCCCCCCCGTGACGCAGCGGCCCCAACTTCCCTGCTTTCAGCAACAGGTCTGCCGGTATAAGCATCCATAGGGATTGTTCCTCGTCTCAACAGTCTTCCGCAGAGGTGCATTTCTCAGGAACCAACAAGTTCTCATCGGAAGAAGGGAACTTGGTTGACCCTCAATCATCCATCAAATTCTTTCATGAGGAATTTCAAGGAATTCTGCACTTTTGGGAGCTTTAGGTATCTTTTCCACCCTTGGTGGAATCTTTGATGGTGACCTGGAAAATATGGAACTCCCACAAAAGGTGCCAGTGGTCAGACCAGAGAAGGTTCTATCTGTCTTAGCTCAAGGTTGGCCTCCAACCTCCTTCCTTGTGGCAGGTCAATATTTTTTCTTACCCTACGAGATAAGTGACGTGGCTCTGAAAATGTCAGGAAGGAAGGAATATCCTCACAGTACTATGCACCTTGTGCAGGCAAACGCAGAAACCGTCAAGACTGGCAGGGACGTTGCTTACTTTGCAGAAGACTTGTAACCAGATAGGAAATATCTTTTGATGCCTCGTTTGGCCAAAGCCATGGTTTGAGCACATCCCATGCTTGATGGAGCTATTGGGCATTTTGACTGGGGCAAAGGGCCTGTTCCTGGAGCGAATAAATGCCTTCCTTAAAGTAGATTAATCCAGGAAGCTGAATATTCTTTATCTCCCCTCTGATGTACTCACGCTTTTCAGACTCTCAATTGATGAAAAATTATCGAAGGAACATTCCAATTTAGTGGATTACTCCTCTGGATCGATAACCTCCAGGACAAATGGTGTAGAAAAATCTCAACGGGTATTGTGCCACTCAACACCTTCCTTGGCTCTCATCCTCAACTCCAGGCATGATGTGAGCGTCGATACATATAATATGCACTATTCCCCCATTTTCCTTTTTCCCCACATGCTTTGCAGGCTGCTCTATGAACTTTCCTGAATTCTTTCACTGCCACTACTATTCTGGGCCCCAGACTGTCTGGTTTCAAACGCTGCCAAGAATACAGTTCCAGGATGTCGATCATTGACCAGATCTGCGTGTGCTGCATGGGGACGGGCCATGACCCAAGAGCAATGTGGCTTATACTAGTCCATGAACTGGAAGGCCTTGAGGGAACATGCAGCAAAATTGGTGCTAGGCCGACCACCATCAAAGTCGCCAGCCCTCTCGATCCCTAAATCTTCAGAGGCCGGCATGGAAGATCCTAGACCCAGAAAATAATGATAGAGGGCAGGCGTTCTAAAACAAATCTGAGAAGCGATCTCATTTATGCAATGAGTCCCACCAAGCATAGACTGGAAGATATTGATTTGTCGTCCGAGGGACAAAGTAAGTCATATCCACTCAAGAGGCCATCTAGGGAGGAGGGGGCAAGTATTTAAACAGCAAATGTTAGACCTCCTTGCCAAGGCCACAACTGGTGCGGGTACGGCCTCAATGGCGTTGCCGGCTTGACAGCTGCTGCACCCGAATTGCCAATTAAAAATGCAAAGATGGGTTGCACGCCCATGTTGGGCAGAAACCTGTGCAGTTCCCTTAGGGACCACTGCAAAAGGCTTAAGACTACAGGTGTTGGCAGTAAACCCAATTGGTAGCAGTCTGTACCACCCAGATTTACCTGGTAGCTGTGGCTGAGCAGCCAGACTTCTCTCAATAAGAGTTAGACAGTATATAGAGTATACAAGATAGGTACCAAAATACAGTAGCACAAGCAAACACTGACCAGAGCTTTGGTATCAAAGTATATAATTATTTATTTAAAGACACACTCAGAAACACTCCAGCACTTATTATTGTAAGCAAGTTCAAAACACAGTCACTATTAATATATATACAACCCTTACTCCTTATTAGCCAAGTCTTAGTTAACACCACTTATTTTCAGACCGAGGTGAGCGCTTAACTAAAGATGGCACTCTAATAAGTTATCAAAAAAGGGAGGGAAAAGGCAGAAGTTAGAAAAGCACACAACACAATACTTTAGAAGTACCCAGCAAGGCACGAAAGTCAGTCTAGCAAAAAGTTCAGAGGCCAGGGTCCCTTTTAGAAAGAGTAGAACACCAATGCGCCCACGATCACACAGTTTAAAAGGCTTGAAAAGTCTTGCAGAGAGTTCAAAAAGGAATTAGTTCAGCTCATAAAAGTTCAGTTAGGCAGCCTAGTGCCAACCCAAGTGGTAAGGTGAAGATTTAAGAGACACCCCACACAGACCGTTGCGAGGGAGGCCAGGCGGACACAGTACCTTGAAAGTGGAGAGAATCCTCCAGCGGGGGCAGTTGTTCCTGGCAGTGGTTGCAAGTTGCGGTGTCGTCCAGAGGAAGAGAAGATCTCGACGTGGAGGAAAGCTGATGGTTGTAGCACTGCCAGGGAAGAAACCAGCTGCGGAGTTCTCCGGTTAAAAGGTACTACCCTTTTATTCGCGGTAGTGGTAAAACGTGGTATCCCAGTTGCCGGGGTGCTTGGCACAGGCAAGGCGGCCACAAGATGATCCGGGAAGGCGAAAAGGCAGGCAAACTGGTTATCCCCACCAGTCAAAGGAAGAAGACTCTTCGGGATGAAGATCTCCTCTGTCGTTAGAAGAAGTGGTGAGGCGGTTCAGCAGGGCTCCACCGGTGATGTCGTCGTTGCAGGTCGGCTCAGCTTCTCCCTCTTCGGATTCTTTGGTCCTGTGGCGACGTCCGAAGTCCCAGTCCCCAAAGCCCTGCTTTTATGCAGAAAACCCCCATTCATCAGTCCTAGCTGTCACTCAAACATGCTAAGTGGTGAGCCGGGCGGCTCACCACTGGGCCAAACACACAAGAGTGCGACTTGAGTTACCGAGGCAACTCAGTCCAGGGTGCCTAAACCCCCCTCCCACACATCCTGTAGACCTAGACAGAGTGGCACCACTTTTGGAGGCTTCTGTGTAGAAGCCCGCCAAAAAGTGGAACAAAGGGCTCGACTTGGGTTGGAGTTACAGAGGCGAACACAAACGCCATTTTAAAACAGAGTCCTGGCAAAAAGACCAAACCGGAGAATAAATATTAAATAAATAACCCAGCGGTATCTTTAACATTGCACCAAAAAGTGATTTGTTTAAAATGAATGGGAAAATCCCATAGTAAATATTCTTAAGGAATATTTTGCGTGGTAACCACTGCCACCAGCCAGAAACTCGACGAGGGGGGACTGCACAGTGCCCCCTCGAAAAACAGACCCAGGGGCAATCTAATTACCCCTACCAGTACTTCCACAATATGATGGTTTGTACTGGTTCTGTTCCCAATTTAAGACTAGTGAAGTCAATGGTGACCTTACATGCCCTGGGAGACGGTAGTCAGTCCCAGGGTATGGAGTCTATGTTTGGGGGTCACTATGACACCCCTGTGTTACTGCACTGAGGGTGCTGTGTAACACACTTACCAAAAACCACATGAAACCCTATGGAGTCAAGACCCCAAAGCCCATAAAATTACAAAGTCAAAGGATATCTCAAATCATGTCTAAGAGTGGGAGAAAAAGAGTCTCACTCTTAGCAGGAGAAAAAATAAACCCCAAAAATCCAGCAAAGCTGCTGGGGGACTCACTAGGTTTGGGAAATTAGCCTTAACAGAGAATTCTCCCTAACAGCCCACAATCGCAGCCCCCTTCGAAATTGGTGTAGATGATGGTGACTGTGATTGCGTTGAGTTCGACCGCTGCCGCCGCAGACTCCACTGCGGTCACCCTGCAGCCCTTGAGTTATGTCCCATAATAGGTTTTCCAGTCCATGAGGTTGATATTCAATGAAGAGAACCCAGTCCCTTTTGTTTTAGTCTCTGCCCTGAGCAGGTTGCGACCCTCTACCAGATTTCCTGAAGGACCTGGCTGAGCTCATGGAACTATCTCGATATGTCCCCCTCATTCTCAAAAAGCAACAGGCTGTGCCACCCACGAATCCCAACACACAATTTTGGGAGTGTCCATAAACTGGTAGCGGCCCTGACCCTCGGTGCTACCTCAAAACCACTGGTCCAATAACATCTAACGGGCAGCCTAGATAGGTCCTCAGTCAGAGACGGCCACTTCGTTTAATGCGGCTGTTGCTGACCAACATATGACATTTTAGCAACAACCTTGCTTGACACGGTTGTCGATAAGACGCTTACCCGGGATTGGAAGATAGTGCATAGTAAATCAGGCATTCTCATCTCCGAGCACTGACGGCCTAATGATTCAGACCGCGACAGTGAATTGGAGACCACCAACGCCAACCCTTCTGCCGGAAAGAGTGGTGAAAATGACTGACGTCCTGCCAAAAAAAATCTGTGTAAAAAAAAAAAAAAAAGTGATGGCTGGAAGTATTTGTGTCAGGGAGCATATTGTCGTAGGGCGTTAACGCCTCTTATGCTCCGGCTAAGTTCTTCCACAGTTTGTGGAATCGGCTGTCTGAGGTGTCGTACCACTTACCGGAAGAGGAGATCAAGAATCACTCTCTCGACCTTGTCAATCAAGGAAAGGAGGTGGCGAGTCAAGTTCTGCAGGCTGGCTTGAATAGGATGGGTTCCACATTCGGTGTATGGGGATGTCAGCAGTTCTTCACAAGGCCTCATATCTTTCGATCGTCGGGGAGGTGCAGTCGTAGCGGCTGGAAACTGCATTCAATGGTAAAAATCCTTTTGACCCTAATACAGTCAAGTTTCTGCAAAGATTAAAAGAATCTAAAATGTTTGTCCATTGGGGTTGGCAGTCCAGCAGTCTATCATCTTCATTTGCATTTGGGTCTAGGATAAGGCGTTTCCACCGCTGCACAGAGTTTGCTAGGAAGGCACGGTTGCCTCAGGCTAAATCAGCTCAAACTGTTCTCAAGCCCAGGTGTGCATCCAAAGTCAAATCTTGCTGTTTTTGCTTTTTGCTAGAAAGTCAAATCTTGCTGACATTGGTAAATTCTCTGTAATTTGCTTCTATACTTTTGTTTCTCTGAAACTTGCTGGCCCAGTGACCTACCCACCATCTTTTTTGTCCCACACCTAACTGCCTCCTCCCCCCTAAACCCCCCCCCCCCCCCCCGCTTCTCCCTCCTCTCCTCACTTCCACCCCCATGGCGCTTTTTGTTTCTCCTATCTTTTCCAACTGCTTCTCCATTGATTATCCTTCCCTTCTTAAGTCTGGCAGGAAGAAGTTCAAAAAGATATATTTTCGGCCTATCTCCGACACCTACTCCAATGCTTCCTCCAGACAGACCCTCGCCGACATCCTCTTTGTTGTTCCCTCGCCAGATCTATGGACTCTTCATATGATCTGCTAGCGGGAGGCTCTTAACGGATTGGACTTCCACTTCAGTCTGGTTGTTATCTGTGCAGTTAGAAACATTTGGATGCCGCACACCCGAGTGGCACTCGTTCCTGTAATTAATAATGGGGGTTTCTGGCTGTTTTCGTTTAAGAGTGTATATGTATCTCCTGATGAAGTTACTTGAATAATGTAAACACATCAAAACTGGTTGAGAAATTTGAGAGAAATTTGAGATGAGGTCGTTTTCAGACATTTGTGACCCGTCCTAATCTTTGACCACTTGCACAATTTACTGTGGCCATGTACATTGATTGCACTTCTTCTTTTTTTTAACATAACAATTTAAATTATTAATCGTTTATGACGTTTTATAGGTTTTATCTTATACACATGGTTTGGTATGAGTGTATGGATGCATGATGGACGCGTGTGGACGAATTAATGAACGATTGAATGGTATGAATTGTATTTAACTTGTATGCTCTTTTCCTGCTATGTAAATTGTAATTCTAGTGCTGATTAAATCATGATTCGATTTGTATATTAAAATAATGTATCGGGTATAATAAAAATCCTTTGATACCTTGTTTTTAAAAATTGTATCCTATGGACTTTTTCCGAGATTATTACCTTAATGGCACTGTCAGTGTGCAAGGCCCTAATGCCAATCGCCTCCACTTTGATAAACGCTTCCCTCGCCTCATCAATTTCCTCTCATCTCCTGCCGTTCCTCCTCTCCCCTCTTGGCTACCTTGCCCTCTCTCTCCTCCTCCTCGGCCCCTCCTAGGGCTCCTTCTCCTCTGCAGGGTATACCTCTGATCTGTACCCCTACCCAGAAGGTCTTTAAGGCGGGCAACCTTCTTCATCTTGCCACTCAACTCTCGCTCTGCTGTCAAAGACTCCTCTGAAATCTTCCACCTTCTTGAAGAACTAGACCTTGATGTCCTTGGTCTTATTGAGACATGGTTCACGACCAGCTCTGTCACGAGCTTCGACACTCTCCTCCCTGATGGCTACAAGATACTCTCCACACCCATATCCTTTCGGGTACGGTGGGGAGGGGGGGCAACCCCGTTCTTTCCTGAGTGGATTCCTGCCTCTATTATTCCCACTCAGACCTACTCCTCTTTTGAATGCCTTGTCTGTAGGCTTGCTCTCTCTCCTACCTATTCTCTTACTGTGGCTACCATTTATCGTCCTCCAGGTCCAATCACATAATTTCTCTCTGAGTGGGCGGTCTCTCCTCCTCTCTCCTGGCCTCTACCACTCAACTCCTCTTCCTCTGTGACCTCAATATCCATTTAGACTCTCCTAGATCCTCCTCTGTACTCTTCTGTGACCGCCGCGATTCCCTCCTGTCCATCCTCCCCTCTGGCCTGACTCACTCTGCAGGGCACACATTCGATGTCTTAATATCCTCTGACCTACTTCTCTCCATCCCTCTGACCACTCCTATCTTTTGGAGTGAGCACTCCCTCGTCTCATCGCTCCCTCTCCCCCCCCCCCCAAGCCAAGCCTACCCCACTACCCCAACATTGCTACCAACCTTCTCGGACATTCGGCCCATGAAGCGTGTGTCCATTGAGGCTTTCACTGCCACCTTCTTCCCCCTCCAGGCCCCCCATCCCCCCTCTGGCTGACTCGCATCCTGACGCAGCCCTGTCTGTGCTCTTCTACTTATGATACTCTTGCCCCTGTCATGAAGGTCCGTTTGAAGTCCAAAGCCAGGTGCAATTCTTGATATGACTCAGTGTAGGGTGGCTGAGAGGAAATGGAGGGCTTCTTGTTCATCCTCTGACAAACTGGCCTGTCGCCTGCTCCAAACGCAATACCGACTCTGTCCTCACCAAGAAGAGAGTCCACATTCAAGCCTTTGCCTCTGCGGCATCAAACAACTCAGCCAAACTTTTTAAAATCTGCAAGGAGCTGGCCAACCCTGCAGTAGTCTCTATCCCTCCTGTTGCCTCCCAGGCTCTTTGCAATGCCCTTGTCTCTCATTTTATCTCAAAAAACCCAGAACATCCTGTCCACCCTCTCCTCTCCTCCTCCTCTCCCCGTCTGTGCTTGCTGACCCTCCTTCAGCCACCCCCCACCCTCCTTCTCGGCCTTTCCTCTTTTCTCCCCTGATGAAGTTGCTAGACAAGTCCGATCTATGAAAGCCTTGTCAAAACAGGTTCATCCCTGTTCCTCTAAAACCACCAAGGACCACATTGATACCCTCGCTCCGGCCCTAGCCAATTTTTGCAACCACTCCTTTGCCCCCGGATCCTTCCCCCTCCCCTGAGAAGCACTCCCTTGTGCATAGTCTTCTCAAGAAACCCACAGCTGATCCTTCTTGTCTGGCTAACTATCGCGCAATTTCCATTACTCACTTTCTGGGCAAACTCCTGGAAAGGCTGGCCATCTCTCAGCTTAACCTTCATTCCGATTCTGTGGACTGTCTCCATGACCACCAGTCTGGCCTCAGAGCTGAACATCCGTGAAGACCTGCTCTCCAACCTTGACTCGAACATTCACTCTGTCCTCAACCTACTCTTATCTCTCTTCTGCCTTCAACACAGTCAACCATACCATCCTGCTCAACCGTCTCTTTGATAACCCGGGTGTCACCGATCAGGCTCTGGGCTGGCTGACCTCTTTCCTCTCTGATCGACCCTCCCAGGTCCAACTTGGGTCCTTCCTATCATCTATCTCCCTCTCTACCTGTGGTGTTCCTCAGGAGTTTAATCTCCCTGGCTTATCAACCAATACCTGGAAACTCTCGCCCACTGCATTGCCGTTTTCTGCTCAAATTTCCAGTGCTACGCTGATGACACTGAACTCATGTTCAGGTCTTTTTCTCTTTTTCTCTTTCTCTTTCTCGTCCCTCCTTCTACCCCCACCTGTGAGGCTAAGAACATCAGGGTCATCTTTGACTCCACACTTTCCTTCTCCGCCCACATCTCTGATGTCTCTAAAAAGTCAACCTTCCTACTGCACCTCCTCAGAGGTACTCTGCCTTCCCTCTCCTTCCCCCAGAAGCTCACGGTCTCCCAAGCTCTGGTTCTCTCTAGGTTGGACTATTGTAACAGCCTCTTTCTAAATCTACCTGCCTCTACTCTCTGCCCTCTGCAGTTAATCCAGAACAGGACTGCAAGACTTTTCCTTGGCCTCAAGCCCTAGGATCGTATCTCTCCAGCTCTGAAATCTATCCATTGGCTCACAGTGGATGCAAGGATTAAATTCAAAACCCTCTGCATTGTCCACAAGGCTTTCTAGGGCCTTGGTCCAAAATACCTTCAGCTATCACTCTGCAAATACCTTCCCTCTTGAGGTCTTTGCTTCTCTAACTCCCTCAGGGTCAGTCGTTTTTCAAGGAAAGCCTCCCTGCTACTCTAAAACTTGAAGAGAACCATCTTTGTTTCTGGAAGCACCTCAAGAGCTTCCTCTTTAATTCTGCCTTTGCCCCTCTCTCACCTGCTGATCTGTTTTGTTCTCTCTCGGCACCATGCACCTGGCTACACTCTGTCCTCCGGGCCCAGGTACCTGCTCACCCTGCCACCCTCCTGCACTGCCTCCGGGCCACCCCTTGCATTCGGGTCTGTATCTGTACCCATACCTCAGACCTACCCTGTCTGCTGCCTTAAACCCAGCACTTGCCACTTGCTGGCTGCACTACCACTGTTTGTTGCCTTTATTATTTATCTATTTCTCCTTTGCTCCGCACTTTCCCTTCTCCCATGCACTTGGCGTTCTCAATGTCACTGGGCCTAGTAAGATACTTTTTTTGTTCTCACCTGATCCCCTCCCTTGCCTTGCTCTGAAAAAGTTGTGTTCTTGCGCCATATAAATAAAATATCAATTCAATCGAGCAGTCAGATTGCATTGAATTCATCTGTAGCACCGTCCTCCACTTTTGGAGGTCTAACCCACACATTAATCCTGTTGGATGGACAGTATTCAAGTACTAAGGAAAGTGGCAGGAGATCACCTCCTATGCTTGGGTACTAAAATTGCTCAGTCAATGCTACTGCAAGCCTCCAAGCTGTACACCCTGTTCCTTGCTCGGACCCCAAGCTCAGGGAGCAGTTGGCCACTAGGTTGGCTATGGGAGGTGTGGAAGAAGTTCCATTTCCTGAGAGTGGGACAGGATGATCTTTTCAGTATTTCTTTGTACCCACGAATACAGGGAGGCATCCAGCCCATTCCGGAGCTCAAGGCTTGCCCAAGCTCCTGAGCAAGGACAGTTCAGGATGGTGATTTTTGCGAGAGATCCTGTAGGCTCTGCAAAGCCAGGATCGGCTGATGTTAAACCTCCAGAATGCCTACTTCCATGCGCTGATTCATTGGAATCACAGGAAGTTCTTGAGTTTTGTCATCAGGAGCTCACACTTTCAGTTTAACGTGCTTCCCTTAGGGTTGACTTTAGCACTTCCGGTGTGCAAGCTGTAGGCAGTAGTGGCGACTCACCTCAGAGTCTACTTCTTCCCGTATTTGGACGGCTGGTGCATTCAGATACTTTTGTATCACCCTAGTTTTTAACACATGGAATTTCTGGTTACTTTTATATGTGCCTAAAAGACAAGCTCATGGCAGCAGATCTATTTTTAATATTTGGGATGGGGACTGCACTCTACAATGTAACCAATTGTAATATTTCAAAACTAATGACTCTTAAGATTTCTCTAACAGACAAAACAATTCTCTTCATTGTGCTAGAAGTAATGACGGGGTAAGCTCCCACACCCTCAACAAAACACAACAATATTTCGGTCTAGACTAGTACAGCTCAGAGCTCTAGCAGCACTCACTTTATATGTGAACATTAAGTTCTACAGCCCTAAAAATATTTTCTGACAGTGATCTGGGCCAATCTTTAAATGAACACATTTTTTTCTCTACATAAATGAAAAAAGCACAGACAAATGTATTGTCGCAGTATCAGGTAACAGCCTTTACAAATTCGGTAAATCCTATTATCGCATAAATCATTAGCAAAATATCAGCAGAAAAACTCTTAATCTCAGAAAAGTGCTCATAATTAATCTCCTGTCTATCTCTGATCGGTCATTAAGAAAACCTTGTTAAGTACATTCATAGAAATCCAGTTCTTAATAGTTATTGAATCAATTGGTACTTAAAGTTCTTTCAAACAGAAATGAGGGTTATAAATTGGTACAATAATGCTACACATTTTGAGATCTGTTGTCCCATAAGGGAAAAACCCTCAAATACCTAAGACAATAAATAATAGAATAACAACCAGTTATTATCTTTTTTTTTATTTTTATTTATTATTTTTTAACACACCAAACTTAACCAACACATCAGACATTTTCGTTTACTAGCTTCTTTGCTTACATTTACATGTTACACATTGAGGTCCTCCTCCGTCCCTCCCGATTAACTCAAGCTCCTACTTCAATACCTCAGATTTCATTTCTCTTGGGTTAATCCCCTTCACTGTTCTCAGGCGTATCATATTCACTGGTTTTCGACATGGGAGAATCCCGACACCGTAGCCACCCTTTGTCTCCATGCTATCAGGGGTCCCGCTTCCACCTCCCCTCCCCTACTAACTGCTTCGTACCATGCCTCCGTCTCGGCATCTTCCCATTTCAGGAGATCATTCCACCACACCTCTAATCTAGGTCTTTGGGCTGCTTTCCAACCCATAGCAATTCTCCGTTTGGCCAAGATGTAGGCCAGATCTTTCAGTTTACCAATATGCTTTAGGTTGTGTGGTCTGGTAAATCCCCCCCCCCCCCCCCCCCCCAACATGCATGCCCATACTGATTCCACTTCTAACTTAATCCCCTTTTGGGACAGGCGTTGTTGAACTTCCACCCAGAATCTTCCCACCTCCGGGCAAGCCCAGAACATGTGAATCATTCCGGCGCCCACCACCCCGCACTTGGGGCATTTCTGTACTACTGTGCTTCCGAACCTGGCGATTTTACTGGGGGGTCATGTATGCCCTGTGGGTGACATATAACTGAATTTGCTGCAGCCTCGCATTCCTGGACACCTTCTTATATCTTTGGGCTCTTTCCCATTGCCCATCCTGCATAGGTTCTCCTGCCGCCTCCTCCCAATCCCGCCTTAGTTGGAGCAACACCTTACCCACTCTAGACATCATTAGTTCGTAAATTCGGGATATTTCGTGCCCACCCTCCGAGATGATATACATCGTTTCAATGACAGTATCAGGTTATTCTGCTAGTACTGCCTCGGGCCACTTTTCTCCCTCTCGTTTAATGATTCTACTATACGTAATGTATTGTCCCTTGTGTACTCCCGTGTCATGATGCCTACCCCCGGGGAACCAGACCAGGTCCAGCAACCCCGGAAGCAGGCATCAAGTTATTTTGAGCAAGCCCAAAGACGCCTGCTAGGGGCTGTTTGGGTGCGGTCCTGGCGCCAGGCTCATATGGAGAGTCAGTCCTGGCGCCTATGGCGCCGGGCTCATAGAGTAGAACTTACCTGATGCAGACCATGCTGCAAGTTTACCTGATGCAGACCATGCTGCAGAGCTCCAAGCCAAATGAGGCTTGCAAGGGACTATTTTACCTAGGGGCTATTTTTTACTCGGGTGGGGCTGGGGAGGAATACTTACCTGGGACTACTTTGGAGGCTATTTAAACCACACCTGAAGAGCAGCACACGCTTTGTGTTATTCTGCATCCAGCAGCGTAACGCTCACCGTGTCTGCAAGCCTGCATCCAGTCTTCTGCCACACCCGCCTCGAATCTGCAACTCCTAGAAAAAGGGAGGAACAGAAGGAGAAAGGGTTAGAATAAGAGCAAACCTTCGATGCTTACCTGAGTTCCGGATCCACCGCGCCTTCGAGCTGGAAGAAAGAAGCATTTTACGCGCTCCGCCTCGCCTGCTGCAGCGCCGCGCTGAACTCACCAGCCTTCGCAGCATCCTCACGATCCACTGCATTCTTCTGCACGTTCCCACCGCATTCTGGCACCTAAGGGGAACACAAGAACAGCAAAGGTGAGCCAAGGAAATAAACAGAGGCAATAGTAACTACTTCCATAGACTTACCTGATCCGCCGGGGGGTACTATTCCTCTTCACGGGTCGGCGCAGTCTCCATTGCATCCTCGCCGTACCCCGGCCCCTAAGGGGAACAAAAGGACAACAAGGTGAGACAAAGGGACAAATAAGGGGAACTTTTCTCACTGCAAAAGACTTACCTAATTTTACCGCCGGAGGAATAATTACCCGAACTTCATATTTTCTCTCCACACCTGAATAAGGGAGCAAGCAATAGGTTACATTCTGGCCTTATTTTATTGAACTGGGTAGGATAAGCCAAATCCTTACCTGAACTTCGTCAGCTACCACGAGGAACTCTTCGCTGGGGTCTAGCTGCAAACTGCAAGGAATCGGACAAGAGTGAAAGTCAGACATGTGAACTCTTACTAACTACATACTTTTCGGAGTCAATATTGTTCTGGAACTCGCCAATTCCTTCGAGCCAGTGAAGCAACTGGTTATCAATGCGCCCCTGCGCTCAATGCAGGATGGAGAGCTCATCTTTTCAAACCATCAAGTGAGACTACGTAGACATATCGGTTCTTTTGAGAAAATAGGGTCACAGTCACTCCTCAGCAGTCTAGCTTCTGCTGTCTCGTCTTTGGACAACCATCTGGCTACGTACTGTAGCTGCCCCGCCAGGTGGTATATCTCGAAATTCAGCAGGTTTATGCCCCCTCTATCATACGTGTTCTGCAATTTCCATAGGGCCACCTTGTTTCTACTGTTATGCCATATAAAGCCCCTGCATAAGCTCTGGAGTTTCGTGAAGAAGCTTTTGGAGAGCATATATGAAATATTCGTGAAGAAATGTAGCAGACTGGGCAGGACCACCATCTTGAGCAATGCCGCCCTACCCACCATGGCCAGGGGGAGTTTTGCCCAGAACCCCATGCAGTTCCTAATGCCTTCTACTGCTCTTTCCGTGTTGTATTTATATTTGTCTGCAATCGTGTGGTATATATTGATCCCCAAGTATCTGAACGTTCTGGTCTGCCAGGGTATCTGCAGGATAGGTAGGTTCCCTTGTGGGACTCCCCTGTATCTTCCCAGGGGGAACATGCATAACTTCATCTGCCTGAAAGGGTCACATAGCGCTCCATCACTTCCAGGACATACTTCAGGTTTTCCTCTGGGAAGTGCAGGTATAGCAGCATATCATCCACGTACAATATCAAGTGCGGTCCCCCCTTTGTGTGGACCACTATTCCTCCGCACTGCTGTTTAAGACGGATCGCTAGTGGTTCTAATGCAAGGATATACAGCATGGGGGACCAGGGGCAGCCCTGTTTCGTGCCCCTTCTAATTTGCCATTTATCAGAAATAATCGCTCCCATTTTGACCCTAGCTGTTGGAGAGCTGTACACCATCTTCACCCACTGCAGGTACCCTGGTCCCATCCCGTATTCTTTCAAGGTCGCCATCATCCAAGGCCACCTCACAGAGTCAAAGGCTTTTACTGCATCCAGTGAGACTATTGCCATTTCGCTAGGGTCGCCCTCTGTCTGTTCTATAATATGGTGGAGTCTCCTGTGGTTATCGGATATATTTCTGCCTGGGACATAACCAGTTTGATCGGGGTGTATGAGTTTGTTTATTACCCTTTTGAGTCGGTTTGCCAACACGGCCGTGAGAATTTTGCTATCCTGGTTTAACATGGATAGGGGTCTGTACCACCCGCATTCTGTGCTTGGCTTATCGGGTTTGAGAAGTGGAATAATTACCACCTCCCTCAGGGATTCTGGCAATCTTCCCCTCTTGAACGCCTCATTTAGCAGGGCTAGCAGCGGGGGGAGCACTTCTTGTCTATACGTTTTTATAAAATTTTCTGGGGAGCCCATCTGACCCCAGGGCTTTGCTCGTGGGTAGGTGCAGTACCACTGTCTCTAATTCCTCTATTGTGATTGGGGCCTCCAGGTTCTCCCTTTCTTCCTCGTTTAATTTAGGTAATCCTGTCTTCCAGTGTCTCCTGAGTCTCCCGTTCGGCAGTCTCCCCTGTGTCTTCATAGAGACGTTTGTAGAATCTGAGGAACCCCTCGTTCGCCCTCTCCTGGGTGTTATCTCCCTGATTACTGGTCTTGCTGTCTCGTTTTTGTATAGCCATGCTAGCAGCCTCCCCGGTTTATCCCCCACCTGCATGTTGCCTTTCAATATATTTGTTTATAGTTCAGATTGCATAGTCTCTCCCAAAGCCCCCCGCTAGCTTGTTGTAGTTGGCTCACTTGTTCGGCGTCCTCCTGTGAGGTACCCCACCTATTCGTTATTTCTTCTAGTTTCTACTCTCTTGTAGCTCGCGCTCTATGCCCCCTTGGAGCCCTCGGGATTTGGATAGGGCCGGTCCCCTCACTACCACCTTAAACGCCTCCCATAGGGTTCCTTCTGACTCCACGCTCCCTGTGTTCGTATCGAAATACCCAATGATCTTCTTCCTTAGGTCCTCTAGGAATGCCGAGTCCTGCAGGGCCTCGGTTCTAAGCCTCTGTGTCGGAATTCTTGCTCTGGGGGGCTGATGTCGCCACTCCAGGACCAGTGGGGAGTGGTCCGATAATATTTTTGCCATATGTTCTGAGCCCATCATTTCCCCTACAAGTTCTGTGGCGACGAACATATAGTCCAGTCTCGTATACAGGTTGTGCGGGGCAGCGTAGTGTGAGTAGTGCCTATCATTCGGGTGTTGCTGCCTCCAGATATCCTCTAGCCTGAAGTCTCTTAGCAGAGCCTGTAGTGTTTTCGTGGCGGGGGTGGGTTTATCTAGTTTTGTGTTTGACCTGTCCATTTTAGGGCATAGCGTGCAGTTAAAGTCCCCTCCGCATATGATCGCGCCTCCTATATGGGGGCTGATCTTGCTATATAGTGTCCTGAAGTAGGCCGCCATATCTTGGTTGGGGGCGTATGTATTTATGATACTCAGTTCTCTATTCTCCAGCAGCACCCGCATCACTATCATCCTCCCGTCCGGCTCCGCCGTGGCCTGAAGCATCTGGAATGGCACATGAGGTGCCACCCAGATAACCACCCCCCTGGCGTAAATTGAGTATGTTGCTCCCATGGTGGTCCCTCTCCACTTTTTCTTGACATCTTCTAGTTTCTCTTTGGTAAGGTGGGTTTCTTGCAGTAATGCTATGTCCACTTTTTGCCTTCTCAAATACATCATTACTTTGTTCCTCTTCTGTCATGATTCCTGCCCCTCATGTCCCCAGCCCTCCAAGATGTCAGGCTGGAGCCAGGGCACGATCACCTACATGGCCCTCAAGGGCCTCTCCATCCCTCCAAAGACCCACTTGGAGTCAGACTTGGCGCTTGTGGCACCAGACTCACTCACTCCCATAGTATAACATTGGGGATTGGACTTTTAGTGCATTGATGGGGACAAGATGGATGCCCCACATATTTCGGTTCCCTGAACTGCATGTGCAGTCTAGTCTTTTGGGTGTGGTTCAGCCCAGAGACACCTGGGACACCTGGGATACCCAGAGACTATTTAAGCCACGCCCAGGCTGAGAAACATGCTTTGTGTTTTATGCACCTGCAGCCTGACACTCACCGTGTTCGGATCGGTCTCCAGTAGGCCTGCATCTTTCTTCTGCACTCAGCTCCTGCAAGAACAAGAACACCGTTGGGAACAGCCTTACCTTGCGGCGCTTCTGCCCATCATTCATCGCTCCTTCTGTTCTGCGGGCATCTTTGGCTGTGTCATTCCCATCCTGGCATGCCGCTTCCTAAGAAAAAGGGAAAATAACAGAAAAAAGACATTAGTAAGCATTCAGCAAATCTTTGCTTATTTTTAAAGACTGTATGAGCTTCAAACGCTTACCTAAATCCCAGCCGCTCTGGGGGAACTCTGTCTCCGGAACTTCTTATCCATCTGCAAGAGGGAAAAGGCACTGCAGGTTAGCGTGGCAACATCTAGAGGCGCCGCATACAGCGCTTACTCACCGCATTTCTTCTTCATAACCAGCTTCCATGCAGAAAACGTTGCGGCACCTAAAAGATACAGAAAAAGAACTCAGTTCAATACAAATACGAAAGGGTCTCTCACTTAGTACTATATGCCATGAATGCAGCAAGAACCTTTATTGCAAGAGAAATGTCTCTGCATGATCTAAAAGGCCTGTCATCTAGCAGCACGCACAACCAGAGGACACTTTGTATTTGGATGGACAAGCAAGAAACTCATGTATCCATCCTAGATAGAACTAATAAAGGTTGTGGAGATAAAGTTGAATCGTTCGGACATCACTCAAAAACCAGGAGAACCAAGGTGTGGAGCAAGACCTCAGTTTGTGATATATGGACATGTTTTTACTATTGGATGGGAAGGACTGTTTGCTTGCCCTGCACATCTATTGAAGAAGGAATCTGCAAATATAGTGCAGATAGTGAGTGACAAATGTCTGGAATCATGGGCCAAGTATTCAAAGTCGCTCACATTGGTCGACAACTAAGTAGGACCAGTTTCTATAATACCACTGAGAAATGCAACAACATGCTTCAGGAAAGATGGCCTTATACTGGCTGGGAAAAATAAAGGATGTGGATAGATAATTGAAGTTCCAGGAATGAATGGAGGAACTGCAGTGTTAATGGATCGATATTGGGCTTGTGGATCCAGAGCCGACATGCAGTTGCCTAAGAAATGGGGAGGAATATGCTCTATGGTAATGCTACATGTACCAGCACTGGTGATTCCCCAAAGTGACCTCCATATTGATGCATTTCCAAAAATGGATGAACATTTAAGGAAGAAGAGATCACCCGAACTCCGCCGACTGAAGAGAAGCAATTACTTTTCAGCAAAATCGATGGAGTCTTATTACAATATCCCTGCTGAGCATAAATTGTTGAGCAAGACAGCAAAGATGACAGCTATATTCTTGCCAGGACTTCAAGCTGCAGTAAACGCCAAGTGGCTGCAGATTACCAGATGGGAGCTTCTGCAGACCATCAATGCAACAATCAAAGGATTCAATGCAATTGGAGAAGAATAAGAATGGTTGATGATTCGCCAATCGATATTTCCTGGACTTAATCAAAGCAATGGAAGTAGGCGTGTGGGTCAAAGTTGGGCCTTCTTGCTGTACATTTATACCTTCTCATGTTGGAGAAAATGGAACCCTGACAGAAGCAATAACCATGCTGTCAACTTTGCACCGAACTGGTGGAGGAGGTAGGCTACATCGAAGATGATTATTGGTTAACATCTCTGTTCTCATGGATTCCAATTTGGCTGGCAAATGCTTTCAAGATGCCTGGAGCAATATTAGTGTTCGTATTACTAGGATTCGGTCTCACTAGGATCATTGTGCGACAATATAAGACAGCCAAGAACACTATTGAAATGAAGATAATGATTGACATGGATACTATAACTGGTGAACAAGTGCAAAGTGAAGATTGTATTTGTGAGAGCATAAAGCAAAGTTCCCTTGCACCACCAGGAACTGTGTTCTATTATCCTAAAGATCAGAAGAAATATGTGGGATGATGAATATTCTGATCACCAGCAGGAGATTATTTGATCACCTGGAGTGTGGATGAACATATAAAAAAATGCTGGTCACCTGAGGGGGGGGTTGACCGATATGGGTACCGAAGAAAAGAAAATATGATGAAATGATATAAGATGAAGCAGGAATTGCTGAAGACGAGGCAAAGAGTTTGGTTGAGAACTCGACCAGAGGGGGAATGTAGCACCATCTTAGTGGAATGACAGATGGAGAGTTACAATTGGGCATCCATGCATGAATGCTTGTAATATTCCTGTACCACATCGAGTACATGAGGGACGGTATGCACTCAGGCAACCATTCAGAGTGTGCCCGCACGCTGACCTAGTGGAGGAAAGCTACCAAGAAGGATGCTCTTTGCCGAGCTGTTCAAATGCAGCCATGAACATAATGGATGTATGTTCAAGACAAGGTCTGATGAAAGCAAAAGAATGTCATAAAGAAGATATTAGAACCTATGCTGAAATGATATGAAAATACGTAAAGATGACGATGTAATTGCAACACAAAGAGAAAAATGTATTCAATGATACAGTAATCATGAAAACAATGAAGTGACTCACTGGTCAATAACTGGAACTACGCTGTAGGGCAAGGTAGAAAGAACACATAGAAGCTTGCTTATAAGAGGTATATATTTAACGTTTAGGGCAACCATTAGAACAAGATGGAGGACTGCTTATGCCAATCGACCCAGCTACCTCAAAATACAAACCCAGGATCCTAAAGTGAAAAGATGATTAAGAGGTTTTTTTCCCTTGCAAAATAAGTTTATTGCTCTGAGACCAGGGATGCTATTTCAAGAGATGAAGGCAAAGTGCAAAGGGAGTCTAACGAACAGATCGTGTGCGAACAACATATTTCTCAAGATTAGGAGGAACAAGAACATTTATAGATGTCAAGTATTGGACAAATAAAAGCATCTGAAGTTTCTGTGGGATAGTGAGCAAGTCTCTAAAGACCTAGGGGAGCAACTGAACCCATCATAATTTAATAAAATCGTGTTCAATAAACTGTCGAAATAGACAAAATCGTGGTGCCTTAACACGTGACGAAGAGCTCGCAAACAAGGGGTATTCGTTAGGCTTGAAACCAAGATAATGGTGCGCCTACACTCCCTTGAATGTTCTGGGACAGTGCAGACTTGTAAGGTCAATCTTCAAGCAGAGGACACTGGCATGAAGCCTACCGATGAGAGAGGGTATTCTCATTAGCAAAACAAGGGAAGAGCTGACGTATCTCCAAGCACCTGGGTTTCGTTTCTATGTACTTGCTGTTAGCAAGCCGAATGTCCAAGGTTGAATTTGGTTTGTCAACCAATCAGAAAAACCTGCCCTGCACTTTTACATTCAATGTTGCAAGCATTATTCTGCTGCCATATTCTTTGCTGTAATCAGTATTATACATAGAAGTAGCTCATGGCGTGTTCTACAGACTTGACCGCCAGAGAGAGACTAATACCCATGTATTCTATATGTAGACATGTTCCCATATTCCAATCCCACCAGTGATAGGTTTTTGTAACATGCCACGTTGGATGATGTCATAGATGACACATCTAGCATTATATAAACTTAATGTGATTAAGAAGACTGATACTGCATGAATCAATTTGATGATTAACCCTGCTTTCCTTAATTGAGATAAAAGCAGTATTTTACCATCTTCTGAGTCTGTCCAGTTATTTAGTTTGAGACATTCTTTGGGTAATTCCATCTAGCACTAAAACGCTTCAAAGTGCTAAAGCACATCACCCATGTGAAAGTCGTGAAGGTTCAAAGGACAGATGGCCATACAAACCAACACCCAATGTGTATCCAGTGTAAAAGTTCCAGGGGGTTCATAACACCTTTACCAAAAGATATAATCTATACACAAAAAGAGGGGAAATACTCTCCACAAATGCCAATGTGCAGTAAAAATAACTCGCCAAACTAAACCCAATAATAACATAGTCCCAAAGCAGAAATATACAATATACCTACTTACTAAATCAGCCGAAAATCCAACAGTCGGAAACACGGTCCAAGGAACAGGAGTCTGCTCCCTCAGGTCAGTTCCTACACCACCTGCATCTGTCTGATAGGTATCCCATCCGCACTCCCAAAGAAGGTTGTAGACATACTCCTATGATATCATGTATGGGCAGAAATACATAGTCTATTTTTACGTTCATTCTAGTGTGTATATTACTAAACGTGGCTAGTACCCTAAAATGGCCATGTCATGAGATTGTCGCTTGTTCTTTAGCCCTATTGATGTTTGGCCTTCTTCCTGCCTTGCCAGGAAATCCCATATAAGGTCATGCACTTGCCCGGCAAAGCTGCTGTTTTTGAGGGCTAGTGCTGCTTTTGTGTGTGGCCCAGGAAGTGGATGGGCTTCTTTAATCCCATTCCATATCTGGGGTGCCAGAGAGTCTTGTGTGAGGCATGAATGAAACCAATGGATGGTCCCTGATTGGACAACTATTGGTATGTGAATGGGGCCGATCCTTACCATTTGTGGGCTTGGACTTGCTTCTAGGCTGAATTTTGGATAGGAAGAGAGTTGTCTTCAGCCATTTCGTCAGATCAGCGTTGGAGCCAAGAATCGCTTATAGATGTACAGCCGACTTAAGAACCGAAATAGACTCCTGTAGAGGCCTAGCATCCCTTCCTGCATCTGGCCAAGTGAAGCTGTGCTGAACTTCCTGATCTCTGAAGACCAGCAGATCCAGTAGTGGTGCTTCAGCCCTTGCACTAGTGGGACCAAATAATCTTGACACCTTCTTGAGGATACAGCTGTCCTGAGCCTTCAAAAGTATCCCTGAACCAACTGGTGGACTGACCAGCTCTCTTGTAGACTACCTCGCCAGATGCATCACAGTTCTGCAGTTGCACCCGGAACTTCTATGTTCGTCAGTTTGTGGTACAAATTTCCTTCCGTTCGAATTTCAGCACCCCAACCTCAAGGGATCCTGTCCTATAGAAGCTTCTTCAAGCGCAATTGGAAGGACACCTGCTGTCGTCTGTGTGCGGTGGCTGGAACTCTCGTTCTCCCGTCCTGTGAAGTGTCCTCGAGCCCTGCATTTCTTGCATTTCTTTATGGCCAGTGGTTGCATCTTGTATCTGGACCTGACTGGAAGAATCCTTGCACCCAAAGCCCCTGGGCACCTGTCACTGGAAGAAACAGCAGGCAATCCGACCCCAGGCGACCCCTCCCTCCTGCTGACCCATCAAGACACCTGGGGAAATTCAGAGTCTGGGGGTAGGGGGTTCAAGGGGGCAGTAAATGCAAATCATTTGTCCCCCTGGCCTCCTTAGGATAACATTGGGAACTAGTCCCTTTGTATCCTAACATACCCATATGTCCCGTCCCCTTTCCTCCATCCTTGTGAGGCGTCCCCCAACATGGGAACAGTAGTGGAACCTTTGGCACTAAAACATTAAACTTCCCTTTCAGTATAGCGTGGCGCGGCCTCGGGCGTGGGAACGTCCCACATGCCCCGCCCTCCAGCACCTCATCTCCGTTCATTTTTACACACGGAATGTATCAGACCTGGCAGCCAGTGTGAGCACTTTTTTGGCAATCCGCTTGCTCCCCGTTTTGTTTTTTCAATCTTATTTAACTTCCATTTGGTACCTCGCCTCCCCTGGTGCATGTCGGTTGCAGGAGGATTCCAGATATGTCCCTCATGCGACTGCTTATTCCCGGCCTCAGAGACCTATCAGGACATTGAAGAATCGGTTGTTGTGGTGGAGGGCAATCTTCCACATCTCTCCACCGCCCCATCTTAAAGACTGTCTCCAGGACCTCTCGTCAAGACAAGATATGCCTTCTGTGCAGCACTATGTCTCCTTCCCCAGGGTTACTGTGGATCAGGGTTCCTCAGATTCAGGTTTTAGCAGGCACGAGGCATGTAAGGCTACCGGTTCCCAGGCAGAGGGGCCCGGGGACTCTTCCGGGTGCTACAGGGGCAGACCCCAGTCTGTCCTCGGCATGAGCCAGCACAGCTACTGACACAGGTGCTGAGAGCGTCCAGCTTACCGGAGCTCGCTCCGAGGTTGTGAGTCAGGACGTTAAGACTCCTGGCTGGCTCTGGGCTCGGCACCTACCAGAGTGATCTGAGGTTGATGCTTCTGCTTCGCGTGCAAGACCCGAGCTGGATCCTTCCGTGTCTTGGCCTCTCGTGGCTCAGGGCCTCCATGCCCTCCCACCCAGGGTGTGGAGCAAGGCTTCAAAATGGCAGAGAGGCATGTGGTGGCGCATGCCAGGCTGGTGGCCATCTTTGATCCAGCTCTGGGCCCAATCGTGCTTTACGATCTGGCATCCCTCTCCAGAAGGATGAACTGCAGGTGGCGCAAAAGGTCTGGGAGAAGCCCAGGGCAAACACCCAGATGAACAAAAGTTGGACAGCAGATTTAGGCTTACTGATGGGGAGCCATTCCTCCTGGCCTCCCACCCGCAGCCTCATTCTTCAGTGGTGGCTGCGGCCTCCTTATATTCTAAACTATCGTCTTCGTTGGCTACCTCCACAGGAGCCCCCTCTAGTTGTTTTTCCGAGCAGGACAAAGTCCTTGTGTCTTTAGGAAAGCGCTGCTATTCCATCTAAGGTCTGCAGCTGTGGGCAGCCAGAAGCTGTGGCAGGAGCCTCAGGAATTTCTGCCCGACATTCCTTTGGACAAGCTAGCCTCCTTCAAGCTCAGTCTGGCAGATGCACGGCCCATTGTCTAGGCTCTCATGGAGTCTTTGGTCTCCCACATCAACACATCCTGCCCTGCAGAGGAATGTGCCTTGGTGTCGAGATGAGGATGATGGCGTGTATGCATGCCACAAAGTTTTCATCTGACGTGCAGGTGCAGATCCTGGATCTGCCCTTTAAGGGCATGGACCTTTTTCATTCGTCACCGGATAACGAGTTGACAAAGAAAACCCCCACTCAATCCGCCAAGTCATTGGCCATCCTGACAAAACCTAGGCATAAATCCTTCCCTCAGTCCCAGGGCAGGACTGGGTTCAATCCCTGTGCTTTCTCTGGCATCCAGGGGTTCCGGACCGCATTACAACAGGGGTCTGACAGGTCACCCAACAACAACAGCAGGAAATATCAGAGGACGTTGCACAAGTTGTTCCACATCCTCTCCTCTGCTCCCGCCTCTGGCGCTAAGAAGCAGTGATGTCAAAGCCAGGGAACACAGCTCGCCTGTGGGGGGATGCTAGGGGGGTTTTGCTCTGTTCCAGGACACATGTAAGCTTCTTTTCAGCAACCCGTGGATCCTAGCCGTAGTCTCCACGGGCTTCAGTCTTCCTCTTCCTTTGCCTATACCATCCTCTCCTCCTCTTCATCAGATCGGGTGCCTTGCTCTTTTATGTGAGGTACTTTCGCTTTTGGAGATGCAGGTGATAGGACCGGTTCATCTTTTAGACGGGGGCTCCAGGTACTATTCCAAGATTTCTGCGGTACCCAAGAACAACCAGGCTGGCCTGAGAGTTGTCCTGGACCTGTCATTTCTAAGTCTGTCTTTACCGCAGGAATGCTTCAAGATAATTACTCCTGCGCACATAGCGGATTCACTGTGTGCATGTTACTGGATGTGTTCCCTTGAACTCAAGGATGCGTACCTGCATGTTCCCATCTACCAACCGCATCAGAAGTTTCTGCAGTTCACGATTGTCGTACCACTTTCAGTGCAAGGTGCTGCCCTTCGGCCTGAACTCACCCCCTCGTGTCTTCACAAAGCTGATGAACGCAGTGGCGGGCCTTCTCTGCTTGGAGGGCCATCTGTACCCTTAAGGGGGGGGTCACCCAAAGGGGTGGTGCACTCCTACCAGAGATTGGCGGATATCCTTCATCAGCTGGGGTTCTCCCTCAACCAGAGAAAGTGACAGTTGTGCCCATCTCAGGAACTGGCCTTCCTAGGGGTGTGTTGGAACACTACCATTTAGCAGGTGTTTCCTTCACCCAAGAGGCTGCTGTCCAACCGCAAGGCGGCGGGGCCCTTTCTGGCCAACACAACCACCTTGGCATGGTGGTTTCAGTACATTTTGGGCCTGCTGGCCTCCTGCGTGCCCACTGTACAGTATGCTCGCCTCAAGATGACGCGCCTCCAGCTCCACCTGGCGGCCAATTGGGATCAGGGGACAGGATCTCTGTCGAACAAGGTCCCAATGCCACCGCTCTTACTACCCAATCTTTGCTGGTGGCTGATGGATGGCAATGTTTCATTGGGAGACCATCTTCACCCCGACCGGATACTACCCTGGTGGTGATGACTGACTCCTCCCTTTCGGGCCTGGGCGCTACTCTGGAAGCTATGCGATTTCTGGAGCATGGTCCAGGCCGGAAGCCCTCCTGCATATAAATATGATCGAGCTCAGGGCAGTGGGCCTGGCCCTTTTGGGCGTTTTTTCTCCATCAGGGACAGGCCAGTGTGATGCTGGAAATGCATTACAGGGACAGGGACTCCCTGTCCTGGTTCTGTAGTCCTTTTTCATGTGTGTTCTGTATTGTTTTCTGCCCAGGAGTCCATGTGGGACCCCTGACAGTGCAGCTCTTCCTCTTTTTGGTTTGGTGTACAGACCCTTGGGATACCCTTATGGCACCCATGAGTGGGGGTACAAACCTGTACCCCTAGTGTGTTTTTCGACACCTATGTGTGGCCCGCAGAGTAGGGTATGGGCTGGTGGCAGCTCCATGCTGAATTTGACAGGTGCTCTGAGCAGCCTCCATTTTGGGATACCCAGGCCCTGCCATTGGAATCAGTTGATTCCTGATGGGAGACACGATAGCCCCTGTGGCCTCTTGCTTTCTATAGCCTGGTACCTTGTTTTCCCAAAGTCCTGCGAAGCCCTGACTCTGTCCCTGTCCCTTCCCCCTGACTGGCTGTTGGGTGGAAGTTCCATATATGGTATTGTGGGGAAGTCCAGGCCAGACTGGCTGGAGCCATCCCAATGGGGTGGGACCTGGGCGAATGGAGCGTGTTGCCAATATGCACTTCATGTTATGGGTGTCTGGTTTGTGGTATGTTACACAATGAATGAGCCAGCCCTGCACGAAACTGGTATGAATGCAGTGTGGAGTGCTGAATGGCTGGGTGCTTGTCCCAATACTTCAGTCCTTGTTGTGAGTGTCTGGAGGGAGGAGAATGGCCTGAATGCACTGTGAGCCTGATTGGCTGCCAGCCTGGATGAATGCCCTTCTAGAGGATTGGTTGCCCGAGTGTGACCCAGCAGAGTGAATGAGAGACCAAACCGTATATCTGGGGACCTCTCACTGATGGAAATCATTCAGAAGCTGAAGTTAAAACTGTTAAGATGGATTTCTGAACTCTGACCTGGTGGGCAGAGGTTCAGAAGGCCAGTCTAGTTTCTTGGAGCAGGGTAACCTTCTGGACAAGCCAGACCAATCAATGTAGCATTGGCGGCGGTCAAGACTAGGTCACAGGAGGGGTGTTAGGCAGAAACATGTGCAGTTCCCTTAGGGACCACTTCAAGTTTAAGACTACAGGAGTTAGCAGTAAACCCAATTGGTAGCAGTCTGCACCACCCAGATTTACCTGGTAGCTGTGGCTGAGCAGTCAGACTTCTCTCAAGAAGAGTTGGGCAGTATCTAGAGTATACACAATAGGGCTAAAAATACAGTAGCGCAAGCAAACACTGACCAAAGCTTTGTAGCTAAAAAGTAAATATATATTTATTTTATACACCTCTAATCAAACGCTTGTATCACAAGTATCAAGCAAGTTAAATTAAGTCAAGGAAAAATATACACACTCCCTATATGAATTGTAGACCAAGTGAACCAGAGTGAAAACTGAGCAAAACGGCACAGTGAAAACTACACACAAGGGATCCTCTAACAATTCCTCTCAAGGGAGGAAAAGCACAAGTTGTTCAGAAATAGGTTCTTATATACCCTAGCAACACTTCCCATCAGTTGTGAACCAGATCAACAAGACAGTGTATCAATATAAGCAACACTTAGAATGAAAACTGAGCAAAATGGCACTTCACAATGATTAAGCGGTGGGAAGAAAGAGTTGTTATAAGAAAGGGGTGCACCACACAGTTGGAAATGGAGAATCAATCTTGAGAAGGCAGATCTAAGAAAATGGAACCATAGTCAATAGGCCTGTGCCAAAGTTAGTGGTACAGGGCAAGGGCCCAGGAGCAAAATGTTCTCGTAGCTGTAGTCAAGTCTTTGGTTAACGATATTTTCAAATGGTGGTTGCAAAAGTTTTGAAAAGACCATGTTAAGAGAGAAGGGCGGCCAATCCAACAGGTAGGTAAAAGATTTAAAACACCGTTTTAAAACACCTTTAGAGCTAACGCAGAGAAAGGGCGGCCTGGCGGAACAATGTACCTTTAAAGTGAAGAAGTGGCTCCTGCGGTAGTGGTTGTTCCTGGTAGTTCCTGCAGTTCGAGGGGTCCAGCAGAGGAAGAGGGGCTCTCGTCGTGGAGGAAGGTCTGAGGTACTGCACTACCCAGGTATGAAACCAGCCGCGGTGCTACCAAATGAAGTTTAAAAGGTACACTCCTTTAATTCGCAGTGCGGTTCGATAGCTGCCTGGCTATCCGGTCTCCAAGTGCAGGGCACTGGCGATTCGACCACAGCAGGTTCGGGAAGGCGATTGGCAAACTGGTTGGCCCCACCAGCTCAAGGGAAGGAGACTCTTTCGGATGAAGATCTCCTCTCGTCGTGTGGAGAAAAGTGGTGAGACGCTGCAGCAGGGCTTCACCGGTGGTTCAGTCGTTGCAGATGTCTTTGGCTTCTCTACTCTTCGGCTTCTTAGTTCCAGTGGCGATGTCTTGCTCTTCCAGTCCTCAGGACCCTGCTTTTATGTAAAAAGAGCCCCATTCATACAGCCTAGCTGTCACTCACACAGTGGAGTGGTCATCTTGGCGGGAGACCCACCAGCCTATCAGGATAGAGTGCGACATGGGTTGCGGAGGCAACCCTGTCCAGGGGTCCTGCTCCCCCTCCCACACAATGGACCCACCCCAGACTCAGTGGCGCCGGAAGGAGGGCTTCTGGGCAGAAGCCTGCCAAACGGACAAACAAAGTATCCCCGACCTGAGTTAGGATTGTAGGGAAAGACACAAGAAAGAAGTTATATAAAAGTTCTGGCAAATAAAACCCATCGGAGCAAAGTTAATATTAAAATGCACCGGCGGTATGTTAGAGGCTGTCAGAAAAGGTGGTAGCCTCGAACAATGGGAAAATCCCATAGAGAAATATTTGCGGTCGAATATTTCTGGTAAATAAGGTTGATACACACTTTGACTGCGCCACCTCTGTTATTCCTTGAAAAAAAAATGTGGTCACTCTCACTTTGGTGATGTTGGAGCAAGTTTATTAATGGTTTGCTCACATTGCCCATTAATTGTTGTTGACACGTGTTTCAGCCTCTCAAGGGCCTTTTTCAAAACAAAAACTTATTTAAGGGCAAATTATTTGCTAATAATACTTTCTATCTGTATATTTCACAGCTGACACAATCAAAATAACACACATCATGCATAAATATATGTATACAGATGTACATAATACCAAATGTTAGTTCGTGAAACAAAAACAATGAAACAATGTTTTGGAACAGAAAGGAAGAAAGGAAAAAGAGAAAAGAGAAAACAATTGGTGAAAATAAAATAACACTTAGCTTTAAAAAAATTTACACGATTCAACCTCATGATTCCATTATATTCAAAAAGCTTATTTAACCTAATTTTCCGCTATATTTGTCTTCATTCCATAATTTTACATTGCTATACCTTAGTATGTCCTTAAATAGTTCCGATTCAAATATTCTTAGCCTTGCCGTTAAACCATCGTGCACCTGCACATTCCTATCATTTCCCCGCATCATTCCGTACAATATTCGGTTCATTGTCCAGTGTAGTTAACGACTTACTAAAGCAGTCCCTGTGCATGTACACATGTAAAATATAATTAAATAACCTGATTGCGCAACCTCTCTTACATTTCCTTCTTTTTAATTATAATTGATAACCGTTTTGCAAAATATATATATGTAATTTGTGGCTTACCGGAATGCCATCTCACAAAAATCATAGGTTAATCCCTGTGAAATAAAGCAAAGTACGTGATAACTTAAACTCATGTGATTCTTTCTGTTACCCGCTCCTCCGCCCTTTCGTAACTTGCTTTTGGGATCGAAAATACAGCTGTAATCCCTATCTCTATGGGCCGATTGTCTGTTTAAATGTATCTTTTTTGGCACATAATATACCAGGGCGCGGAGTGCAGACGTGTAAAACCGTCCTGCAGTTATTGCTCACCTGAGTTATCTGCGTTCTGCCTGTGTTCCTCACGTCGGCGTTTGAACTGTTGGAAAACAGTGCCTTCTGCGCACAGAGATGTTTATCTGTTGCCATACCAACCTCCATAGTTAGTCCCTTGTTGCTGTTACCTGCGCCGTGTTTGCGGCGGACATCTTGTAACAGTGCTTCCAACCCGCATTACTCAATATATGTGCTTGATTTCTGATTATTACAAACCTATTATATTGTACATTAATTACACAGCCTGTCTGGTTTTGTAGATGAGTTTAAACCTCATATTGGTATCGTAAAAGAACTCGAATCTTGTTAATATGATTATAGTACTACGTTTGTCAAGATGTTGCGCAATTAGTATAATTTCTCTGTTTAATAGTCAATTATTCCTTAATTCCTAAACATATTGCTGTAGTGTAACTTAAATTATGTAGACGTATTTAAGACGTTATGTTACACCTCTTGATTGTTTGAAACCTCAGTGGGTGTTAAGCCATGGCAAAGAAACGATTTAATCATAGTACAAATTAGTTCAAATTGGATTCCTTTTAGTGTTTGTCAACAAGGTGTTTACACTTACTGTTCATAGTTTCTAGGTTATCTCTGCAGCCATCAAATTGTGGGACTCCGCCTGTATCATAATTATATTACAATGATCATCTGTACCTTACATTAGGACATTATAATTCCTTTCCCCATAATTGGAATAATTAAAAATAAAAAAAATAAAAATTCATTACATCGCCCACACAATCACATGCATATTGTATAAACGTTGCTATCATAAAAAATGCACCATCTCATTGTCCTTGTTTAATCCAAAATCAATCGCTCTAAATTTAAAAATAATTCTTGCTTCTGTCTGTCTTAGTTTTTGCTCCAAATTTCCTCCTCTTCTGCCCATTTTCACTTTCCGTAAGCCAATAAATCTCAGGTTCTTTTTATCCTGTAATTGATGTTCTGTTTGCCAGTGTTGGGCCAGTGGCAATTTTGGATCCTGACTTCGAACCGATGCAAAATGTTCGCGTATACGGGTTCTTACTTCCCTGATCGTGCTTCCAATGTATATTAGTTTACATACACATTATTGCGTACACCAAACATTTCGAGCGACAGTTAATACTATCCTTTAGCTCCATACGTGTTCCATTATTGTCCTTGAAAAATGTTGTTGGTTCATGGGCATACATGCACATTGAGCTTCCTCCACACTTCCTAAACCCGAAAGGTTTTTCCTGTAACCATGTTCTTGGTGTCTTTGTTAATTTCTGGTAGTAGTGAAGGACTCACCATCATTTTAATTGTTTTTGCTTTTCGAAAAGTCATTCCAGGTCTGTCCCCAATATAATTAGAAAGATGGGGGATCTAGTTTCAATAAGTGCCAGTTTTTGTTTAGAATCTTCCTCAACTTTGTATTTTCATGACTGTACGTTGTTATAAAGTTAATTTCATTCTTGTCAGATCCTACAGGGTTAGTTTTCGGAGTCACTGTTTGTTCCCAAGACATTCATAGCTTTTTGTCGGGCATTTTTGATACATGCTTTCGAATAGCCCCTCTGTTGGAAACGCTCTTGTAATATTTCTGGTAGTATTCACTGCCACCAGCCAGAACCTTTTGAGAGGGGTACTGTACGGTACCCCCTCGAAAATGAACATAGAGGAAAAACTATTAACCCCTTCCAGGACCTCCATAGTAAGATGGGTTGTACTGGTTTAGTTCATAGAAATTGACTAGTAAAGTCAATGGGGACTTTACATGCCCTGTGAGACAGTAGTCAGTCCCAGGGTATGGAGTCTGTTTGGGGGTCGCTACGACACCCCTGTGTCACTGCACTGAGGGTGCTGTGTAACACAAGTGAATAAAGATGGTTCCTATGGGGAAGAGAAAATCCCTTGGGCATTAAACACAAAAATAGCCTAGAACACACATAGCAAAAATGCCTAAGAGTGGGGAAAAAAGAGTCTCTCTTAGCAGGTAAAAAGAAACAAACCCTTCAAATCCTGCAAAGCTGCTGGGGGACTCTATAGGTAAGGGAAATTAGCCATAAAATGAGAATTCTCCCTAACAAGGACCAGTTACTGTCATGAGCAAGGTGGCTACTTGGGCCACTCCGGTGGCCTTGTGTAAGCACTACTCTTTGGACACTAGCTCCAGGCGCGATGCAGAGTTTGTCAGACGGTTCTGAAGAAGCTTTTTGCTTCATTCTAGATATGTGGCAGGTTATTACAGCTCCACCCTATGTTCTTGTTCGGTGGAATCGCCCACAAGGATGGAGGAAAGGGGACGGGACGCAAGAGTAATTAGTTACTCACCATAGTGACTGGAGTACTCCTAGTCCATGATCTCCTTTCCTCCATACGTCCCACCGGCCTTCCCCCACTGGTATGCCAATGACTAATATGTAATAGGCATAGCCAGGTATCTAAGCGTCCGATGTGCTCAAAGAGTATTGAGGTGTGGTGCCTTGGTGGGGCATTCTAGAGGCTGCACCCCCGAGGGCTATACTAAATTTAAAGAAAAGCTACGTTTTTCACTGCCAAAGGTTCTGGTACTGTCCCCATGTTGGGGGATGCCCCACAAGGATGGAGGAAAAGAGACTATGGGCTAGGAGTACCCTAATCACTGTGGGGAGTAGCTCGATTTCCCTTCCACTGCTTTTTGCTCATTGAACCTGGTTAGTACCATCTGAAAGATAAGAACACAACTTACTTACCTTGTTGAATATCTTCTCTGAACTCGCCAGCACAAGTACAATTATAAATTGCCTACAGAGACTACATTCTAAGGAGAAGCATTGTGGCTCCTGTGACTTTAAAGCACAAGGCCCCATTCTTAGGGATTGGACTGCTGATGTTCATTTTGACTTGGTTCCATCTTTAATGCGTTCATTTACTTAACTCTTACGTTAAGTAATTTGATTTAATTTTAAGAACTTCTGGTGGATCTGTATCTGTTTTATTATTGAGTATTGTGCAAGATCACCTGCTAGTTTCATTATTTAAAGTGTGTAACGGCCTAGAATAAATATTTGATTTTAATACATTGTTGTCTAAATTGAAGGATTCTGTGCTTCACTTTGTGGACTCATTTTGGACCGCTAACCCCACTTGCACTCTCCCGAGAATAGTCTTGACTGCCATCCATGCTTTTCTTGTTTGGATTTTGTCTAATCTCAGAGTTCCCTGTTCACTATAATTGGGGTGGTCTCCTAAAATCTGTTTGTAGAAATCCATCTAAACACACCCCACAAGTGGTTGCATGCTCACTTAGTCAGGGCAAAGGCTGTGTTGGTGACCTTCCAAAGGCATTTTCCCCCAAGAGAAGTCTGTAATACATCTACAAGAGCCACCCCATGCATTCTGCAAGCACTCATAAATGAACTATAGTTGGAGAGCTAATATTCAGTTTGGGCGGGCAGCCCTTAGGAGCTTGTTTGGTTAACTCGTAGTTCTAATGGAATCTTTCCTCCCACAGAGTCCTCATCTTCGATAAATGTTCGCAAGTGCCTGCTGCCTAAGGAAACATTGTCATCCACCATGGGGCACATTGCATCTTTACTAAGTACTGTTGCACGTTCAGATGCCAAACTTGAAGTCGGCCAGTATATATGGAGCTGCCAAACTCCATGAAATCTGTTCCTCTTTTCTGTACACTCGGTACACTTCTGGAATGCCACCAAACCTGCTAGCTTTTTTTTTGCTACGAGTTGCTCAACACACCCAAGGCCTCAGTCTCTGGCAATGTCTGATCTCTACAAGGTATGACTTTACTGTCTTTGGGAGGACAATGTTATGGCGAATTGAGGCTCATGTCAGTTGATGCACTCCAAGGCCCTCAAGGAGCATGTCTCACAGCTCCTCACCCATTTCTACAAGGATGGAAAGAGCACGCCTTTGAAATCTGAGTCCAAGAAGACCAGAGTGCTATTTGGATTGCCAAGATAAGCAGCATAGTGAATCCTCCAGGAGTAACATTCGTTCGTCTTTCTCCATGAAGCGGAGTCACTACGCTTGCTTCTCGAGATACACAGAGGAAATGCCACCTACAGTGAAAGTATGGTGTCCCCCCCTGCTCCACCACAACACACACCCTTTGCCCTTGACTCCAGAGGAGTGTAGTACTTTTGTGTAGCAGATGGTAGACACCTTAGCCAAGGCACCAACTGATTTGTTCCCAGTGCTTACGGTGGAGTCGAAACCCACCACGCTTAGTAAATTGGTCAGATACCTCTGTGGACCACAACCCCATACCTGCTGGTTCAGTTGCAGCCCCAGGTGTGGAGACTGATGCCCCGTTTGCTGTTGCCACCCCCTCACCTGGGTGCTAGAGCTTTTCTAGAATACATGCTACTTTCAAGGGCCAAATTCCTCTTTAAGGTTTCTGAAATGTTCAATGAGGAAGAGGATCCGATCCCTTGTGGCATTGAGCCACTGTGCTCTGGTGAGGTGGAGGACTTTGCCCTGTTCTTTGTAGAGGGGGAAGATTTACTGTGACTATGGAAAGCAGGGAGGCCAGTGACTTTGACATGTCTCCCTAGCGGAAATTTGTTCCAGGTCAAGACTTGGGCAAACTTCATGGCTCTTTCTAGAGGAAAATCTCCAAGATTGGGGAGACATTTGGGTTGTCTGCTTCAACTAAGCCTAAGTCAAAGATCCTGCATGAGGTCAGGCATTTTGTCTGAATTTCCTGCATGAGACCCTTTTCGGTTTAATCCAGCTGTTGGTGCCCTTGTTCTGGCAGAAACCACTTTCGGTTCCTGCAGTAAACCGAGACCATGCTAAAAAAGCATTCTCTGGCTCCCTCTGATCCAGGGTTCCTGTCCGTCATCTCTCACAAGAGATCTTGATGTGCTGTTCAACAGGAGCAGCCTATTTTGGTCAAAGGCTGAGTATCAACAAAAGTTTCAGACTTCCTTCATGCTTTGCTACTAAAAGGATGAGGTATGATTGGGACCTATCCAATGTCCAGGATGTGCTCCGTTCTGCTAGGAGGCCATCAGCCAAGTAAGTCTATGCATGCAGCTAGCTGAAGTATTTGGCTTTGTGTCTGAGCAGGTGTCTGGACCTTTTTATTCGTCCAACCTCCGCTGTGCTGGTTATCCTGCATTCCTAGATTCTGATGGACCTGCAGATTGGCATTCTGAAGGTGTACTTGGCCGTCATTTCTGTTTTTAAAGGGTCCTTCAGCAGGTGCTTTTTCCTCACCATTCCCACACCAACCCACACCACAGGGGAATTTCAACTTGGTTTGGACATTCCTTTGGCAAAGTGATCGCAATAGGCCATATAAGTGACAAGCAACTTTAAGCTTTAAAACGAAACTGCTTTAATATTACCGAGGATTCCCCGCCTGACGGGCAATCTTCATAAGCATGTGAATCCATAAAAGATACCAATGCTGGAGAACAGGAGTTGCAGGTAAGTAACTTGTTCCTTCTGATGGATTAGTCAGATTCCTCCTTGCCCTGCTAGGCTTCCCCTCTTGGCAGATAGCTTGTACATCTCCTCTGTTATGCAGTCCCTTAGCAGTTCAGTGCTAGTTGAAAAGGCGGAGCTTCAGTCATAGGGCGTGCAACGTTGTTACATAACCAGTTTTATTGTTGAGTTCTTTTTATTGCCGAAAGAAATATCCAGAAATAGAGGGGGGGTAAGCAGATAGAAGGGGTGGGTGGTGGTGAATAGGTAGTAAATAATAGGGTAGAGGGGTATTTGAGAGGGGGGTTCACAAAAATACAAAATATAAATATTTCGATGAGATTTCTTTTCAGCAAAAAAGTAACCGGAAAAAAACAAGAACATAGAACCGCCATGGGGCATGGCTGCTCCATATATACTGGACCAAGGTACAAAACAGCACCGGACGGGGCTGAAGTGAAGTTGTGCTGTGCCCCTTGGGGGCTGAAAAGTTTCTGAAGACCTCTTGTACTGGTGATGAAGTAACTAAAGATGAGGATTGTGGGTGGGGGGGGGCATTCACCTATCTTAAATACATTAGAGAGGCGCGCAATATAGTCCTCTTCATCTGCAATGATGGGTTAGGTAATGTACGTCTGCCCTTTTGTTTAGAGTACTTTTGAACTATCCAGGAGTATGGAGGTAAGGGGAATTCGGAGTAAGTTAAACACTCACGGTAATGGCTACTGTATTCCTAAACCATTGTTGCCTTGCTGCCATACCTTGTCCTGTTTTGCCCACTAATTGGAGTTCATGGTCTGGTGTTCTTAAAAGGGTTAACGGTTGGGGGTGGGTATCAAGCGCAAAGGTTATCACAGGTGGATAACACGTGCATTACTGTGCATGCAGACACTTTTTTTGTGGATTCAAACAGCTCCTCAAAAGGATGGAGGCCTTTGGAATTTGGACTAGGAGTAAAGAAGTGACTAAAATTAGTAATAATTGTAGCTGCTATTGGGCAGCATAAACATAACGTATACCACCTAAAATAAGCTAAACCCTGAGCCTGAACTGGGAACAAAATGTACAAACCGTGATGGCTAAACTTTGCCGATTATCATTTTCTCCAGAATACTATCCAAATTGTGAAGTCGTGTTTATGGGAATGGCGAACATACACTCCATCAGAAACAGCTTCCATTACCTTCGTGCTGTCTGCAGCCAGATGCCTGATCCTGGCAAGTAAGTGCTCTGTTTGTGGCTTCTACCTTTCCAACTCAAATCTTTGATGTTCTCTACCAGCTTTAATGTGGGGATTATGCAGCCTGATTCTTAGTCCCATCTATCTGTATTCATTTTTCCTTTATTTGACACAGTTATACGTTTTTATGGCCATCAGAAATACAGCCTAGTGTTTACAATATCCATAAGACATTTTGTGCCACCTGGTTCCTTCCTTTTTAGCACCTTTACTCGAAAATATAAATGCCTTTTCCTCCTTAACTTTCTACTTTGTCCACACACACTTGCAAAATCTGGCAACAAAGTTCTGCCATATGTGATGCCACTTGCAAAATGTGTTAACGTTTCCATGTTGAAAAGGGTATGGTTCAAAATGGTGTTTTTCCAAATGATTTTCGTAGACCAAAAAAAAACGCAGCTTCTGAAAACCAATCTTGAAATGTTCTGCTTTTTAAGCATACACTTAACCCTTGAACGGAGCTAGTGTGCACCACAAACTTTGTAATTCGGTTTGGGCAACCTGAAGATTTTTATTTTAAAAAACAAGTTTACAATGTATCATATTATGTAACATATGTTAATTTTACAAATGCAAAACGTTTAAAAGTAATACAAAATCTTTTTCTTTAGACACATGCAAAAGAGGACATTAATAAACTATTACATTTCTTAAAACAAATACAGAAAGTATCTAATTGTTAGAATTCCAGTGTTTCAAAAAGACAAGGAAGGTGCATCGAACATATAATGAAATCATGGGGGTAATAAAAACATTTAAAAAATGAAGGCAAGATAATATAAAGGCAGTTGCCAATTGAACTGGGTGTCTGAGTTTCTTCAGTTCAATCTGTCCCAAGCAATTTCCTACAACTTTATTCACCTGCTGGACTATAGACAATATGTTGTTAATTTGAACACCTAAATTATGTACTTTTTCCACAGGAGTGGGATGTACCCAAACAAATCTAGCAAGAAAAAGGAGGACCATTTGTATTGGGAGCCATTTAATTGCATACTGCTTTGAATCCTGCTGAAAGCAAGAGTCGGATGTGTAATGAACTCATGGTGGCAACAGTAAAGACAGTCACAAGTGATCACAGTTCAAGGGTGTTTATTATACTGTATAAATGGATGAGAAAAATGCATAACCTAAATCTAAGATGGGAGCAAGCTACGACCATCAAATAATAAGGCAGTCCTAGCGGCCTCTTGTCAAACAAAAAGGCCTATACTTAGACAAAACCTATTGCCAATCCTTACCGCTAAGTTACAAAACAGTGTGGGATAGTGTTCACACCATACTACTGGGCTTCTGCAGCAAAAGGCTACAGTTCCTTTCAGCAATATCAGGACCTTCGGGGGTCAAGCCTCTTTTCTACAAAGTGTCTTGCCTACGAGGGCCTGATGTGTTAAAAATAACAAAACAAAAGTTATTTTCTGTATTCCTTTACATTGGGTGATTACTCTTCACCCCTGGATACCCCTCTCTCAAGCTTTCACTGTGGACATCCCTCAGCAGGGTTCACTTTTGTCCACATAATATTCACAGGGTTATCGTGCTTCACCCCGCTTTGCAGGCGTCCGTCAGCCGGGTTCACATTTGCCAACTACACAGTTCACTTTGCTTTATCACAAACAGTTCCTTTAAGTTACTAATCAAAGACTTTCGATTGTACAAAGGGTTTTACTCGACTCTTGTATGACCTCTCCTAGGGCCTCCTGGTATCTGTAGTTTTAACAAGAAAAGGGGACCAATCGGAGTCTTTCGAATGAGCGCACATGCTGTGCCGGACCACTCTGCAGCTGGTCTCTCCTTTTTAAAATTCTGTAACACACAATGTCTTTAGTCTTCAATTCACATGTTGCCATTTGTAACCTTTGCTCAACACCAGTTCGGTTTACTATTGGTTCTCCCTCCGACTCACTGGCTGTGATGAACCGCTTGACATTTCTTGTCTCTGGAGTCAAGGATGGTTCTACGGTGGCCAGCGTCTCTCCCTGCCTTGGTTATTCGTGTAGGAGTGCTGTGTGCACCATTGCCATCTGTAACACCACACGTTGGCTGTTGTTAGCGGCCTTATGATTCCTTTCACTGAGGCTTCGCGGGTCTGGGTGGAAAAGTGCAAGGGCACTTCTCTCCTTGTCGTCCCTTCAGTTCTCGCCACCTTTCTCCTCCTTTTGAACTTCCGACCTGGAATAGCTGCCTCCTTGTGTGGTTTGCGTTGCTCATTGTGCTCTCGTGCTCCACCTTTTCTCCCTGTGGGGAAGGGAAAGGGCTTTCAGGCGTGTGTAGTTATTGTCAATTGCCTGACTCTACCCGACATGTCCGAAAACAAGGGTCGGGCAAATGGCCTTGGTGTTAGTCCGTTGTCTTTAGTGGTGTAAGAAGGTGTTTATGTTGGGAAAGCGGGGCGGGGTAGAACTTCTGAATATCCTACGGTGTAGGATGGGTAAAAGGTGTTACAAGGAAGAGGGTACTGTCTCACCTGTCGGTGTCCCAGAGTACCCCCATCCAGGTGATCCTGCCACACTTTTCCACCCCCAGAAACTGGATCCAATAGCGATGGCCGTGTCCTGCCCACCTAGATGATAGATCCCCCGGACTAGCGGATTAGACACCTTCAGGTTTCTTACAGATGTCACACTTCATCTTCATCCAGATAGAGAATAATTTGGATGTTGTAAAAGAGCATTCCAAATTTCAGAAACAGGTTGCTGACAACAATTGAATAGAAAATTAAATAATGGTGCCCTTTCGTCCTCGCAAATGTGTTTTTGGGTGATGATTCAAATGTCAATGCCAGTTAGCCCAAGTTCCGCGGTTGCATTTGAGCTTTAAGTGAAAGGCCAGGTATGGACGATTTAGACTTTAAATCCTCCTGGTTACTAGTTGGACTGCACTCCACGATCAAAGGTTGTATCCCGTCCCATGGATTAGCGAGAATATCCCAGCTCTAATGAAGTAGGATTGGAAAATTCAAGGGAACTGGAAGCCAAGCTGGCAGCGTCCATGAGAGAAATCAAGACACATTTCATGCCCTCTTGACGTCCCTTTGGCAGGGTCATCGCTGTAATAGCGCAGGAGGGAATGGCCCATAATGCATCCCAAGACCAGGGCAGGGGAATGGCTACAGAGCCCAGTGCTTTGAGATCCTGCCTCCAGCTGAGATTCATCTGTGTATTGTCAAGAGCCTTATAGATCTGTCTTATCAGGCCCCCAAATGGTCTGGAGCTGCTAACAAATCGTTGGACACAGCCTGCTGTAGCTTGAGACGCAGAAGCATGGAATGCCATTCTGCAACCACGTTAGGAAGTCTAGAAATATGAATGTCAACCACTGATGGTTTAAAAAAAGCAAAAAAAGCAAATGCAGCGCAGAACTTGTCATGCTAACCAATGCATTCCTGCTAGGCTGAACCCTTTGCCATCAGTTTTCAAGTGAAATAAGTTTATTGTTGACGTTTAGTACAGCATTTTATTTCTGTTGATTTCACGAAAAAAAGTGCAACTGTTCTTTAAACATCATTCATGTTTAGGTTTACACCATCGTCTTGTCCTCCAGAAAAAGAATACAGAAAAAGAATAGTAACTCTTCAGCATGGTGTCTTGCATGGATTCACATGCTCATGAATATTCCCTGTCGTTAGGTTGGCAATCCTCTCTAAAAAGAAATCAGTTTAGCTTTAAACATATACTACTTGTCTACTCTATAGCCTAATCGTATCCTTTGGGTCCTACTGCCCTCAGCCATTGACACTCATGATCCTAAACTCTACCCCTGATGACCAGCTCCAGATTTTACCGCACATTTGTAGTGTTGGAAGTTCTCGTGCTTCGCTCCTCGAAAATCGTTTGTTTTTTGTGAGGAAATTCTCCATCGTCAACCGTCATGCAGCGACTACCAGTAGCAGAGAACATATTCAATCCATCATCAGATCTTCAGCTCATGTGCTTGGGCCTACACCTCGGCCATGTCGGATGCCACAAAATAATCCTCTTCAAGTCCTGTGAAAGCTGCAGCCTAAAGAATCTTAGTTGAGGACCAGCACGTCAAGTGCATTTACTGTCTTCATCGCGACGACGCAAAAGGATGCTCTATTTGTCAATCCTTTTCATCAAAGACTCGGAAGAACTGCCACTGCAGGTTGGTGGCATGGATCGAGGAAGAGAAGGCCTCTGGCGTGGCCTCGGGGGCTGGCAGGTCCACTGAGCATACTCAGTCATAAGAGGTTGAGGTACTTTGAGGATTCTTCCTCTGCAAATGTCCAAAAAATACCGAATCCCATGCTCCATCGACCTCCTCGTCAACGGTCGCTGCAGCTGTGAGACTAAGTTCTGAGAAGGATCGGTCACCGTCGCTGGCTCCGTAGACGGTTAGCCTGCCAGCTGGTGGGTTACCTCAGTTCACGAGGAAATCGCTGGCCTTGTCATCCAAGCACATATCGTTGAAGTGGAGATGTTCTAAGGACCCTTCGCCAGTTCCTCCATCGCCGACCACTTCATCAATCAAGACCGTCACCCCGCCGACAACTGCCCCGTCGAAGTGAGCAAAATTAAGTCTTCCTTCAGTGGCAGCTGCCCCAAAAGGTTAGTCAACAAGCGTCACATTTTCCTCTACAATGGTCACCACGCCCAGGGTCTCTGCCTCCTAGACCCCCATCAATGGTCCCTCCAACGACACCTCCTATTCCTGCTCCAAAGGTTCTTGTCATAGCCTCTTTCTGAAGGGCTCTGATCTGGTGAAAGACATGCCTCCAGTTCTGGAATTCCTGCCAGATCCACTAAGGCTATTCACCTTTTTTACTCTGGTTCCTGTGGGATCCTGCAGACAATCACCAGCCATCTACACCAGTTCCGAAGAGGACCTGCCTGAAGATTTCTATTCAAATCAGGAAGAGGGCCCATGGGGAACTAGAGCCCATTTTCCCCATGCCAGGTTACCGACCCGTGAGCCTTCCCAGCTATTTAGCCCTTCAAGGGGGCTCATGCCCAGTTCCTGCTCCTGTGGTACCGGCTGCACCTGCGCTGAGACGTGTCCTTGGACATCCTAACCACCTTACACACTCTGGTGTCTAAAATTCAGCAGCCCCCTGCTCCTATGCCTGCTCCTATACCGGGTTCAGCCAGGAGTCCTCCAAGGCCTCATTAGCATCAACCAACACAACCTCATAAGGCACCCTTTACCCCTCGGTCAGTGCTGGGGGCCCTGCCTCCTGTGGCTGAAGAGTGAGGATTCTTCAACTGTCAAGCAGCAACGACTGCAGCAGGGACCCGTTGTTGGTGAAAATCTTTAATCCATCATCAGATCTTCAGCTGGTGGTCGCACAGGACTAGGCACAGACTTGGGCCTACACCTAGACCATGGCGGATGCCATGACGAAAAGACTCTTCAGGTCTTGTGAAAGCTGCAACCTGAAGAATCTTTGTCGAGGATCAGCACCTCAAGAGCATTTACTGTCTCCATCCCGTGCACAACGCAAACGGATGCTCGATCTGTCAATCCTTTTGGCATAGGATCCAGTTCACGCAAACTGGCACGGACACAGACACCACTGGTGCTCACATAGATTAGTTTGATGATTAGATTCCTTGAGATGCGGAACCTCTGGATGTTCATGAGCCCACCAGGTCGTTTCCCTGGACGAAATTCTCTTTCCACTCCATCTCGAAAGCTGCCAAACTCTTCAACTTGGTGCCAGAAGAGGGCTTCCTTTTTGAGCTGCGGGAAGCTGCTAAGACCATCGTATCGTTCCTTTTGTTGGATGACCTATGGAAAGGTGGCTTGGCAGTCATGAAGGCTCCAAATGCCACACCTGCTAAGCGTGACCGGTCAGAGAAGAAATACCGGCTTCCAGATACAGCTCGCCACTGTCTCAGCCTTCACCAGAGTCTGTGGTATCGGCCACCACCAGGAAGAGGCCCTCCAACACCCCTCTTTGTCATTCATGGTGCCTCCGAACCAGGAAGGCAAAAATCTTGATGCTGCAGGGAAGCGCATCACCACTGCATTCTCTACCATCATGGCCACCAATGCACTTGCCACCCTGTCAAGGTACAACAGTGAACTGTGGTACCAGCTAGGGCCCATCGTTGGCTCCCTCCATGATGGCAAGAAGGCTGAAGCCTTGGCCCTGTTCCAGGAAGGTGAATTGGCTTCCGACCACACCATCACTGTCTCTCTTCGACATAGCAGACTCTGGCTGCCGCCAAATGTGGAATGGTGTGCCTCTCAGACACCAAGGTTGGCTAAATGATGTGCAAACCAAAGTCATCGACATGCTATGCGATGGAGACAACCTGTTTGGAAAAGCGGTCAATGACACGCTCCAAGCCATCAAGACCAACGCGGAGACCGTGTACTCTGTGGTCCCTGCAGTCGAAGACTGTCCTTTCATTCCCCGAAGGGGAGAATCTCCAGATCGTCCAAGGATTACACCACCCCCATCGTCTGGCCTCCCGCTCACCACCCAGGAGGCTTATAGGGTTCACTCCCAAGCCTACAGTAGGCGGCACCAAGCGTAGTCGTGCCTCCCCTCCACCCCACCCTGACATCGAAGATGCCGAAACAGGCCTGGACCGGCCCACGTCCCGCACCCCAGTGGGAGGCGGACTATCAAAATTTGTTGATCATGGCAAAAGATCTGCACAGACAAATGAGTGCTAGACATACTTCAGCAGGGGCATGCTTTAGAATTATAAGACAAGTGCCCCTGCATTCCTCTTGTCATGCGACAAGAGCTGTACATGGCTCAGCTGCTACAGGAGGTTCAACCATGCTATGCAAAATGGGAATAGAACCAGTCCTTCAGTGCCTCTGGGGCTCTGGAGTGTGCTCCAGATACTTTCCGATAAGGAAGAAGTCAGAGTGACGACCAATTCTAAATTTGCAATGCCTCATCAAGTTCCTCAAATCCCAAAAGTTCAGGATGATCACGTTGCAACATGTGCTCGGCCAGCTGGAGGAAGGGGTTTTCTGGTGACTCTAGACCCTCAGGACGCATACTTCCACATCCCATTCATCGCAAACTCCGGAAGTTCCTGCGTTTTGCCATCCAGGGCGTACATCTGTCCATCTGCTGGTGGTTCTGGCCATCCAACTGCCTCCACTTCCTGACCTCTCCAGAGAAGGGGGATCAATCCTGCACCAAAACCCTGTGTCTCTGAGCTTCACAGCCTTTGAAATGCAAGAAGATCCTGTCCAAGGGCAGGGCTACATCTATGCTTGCTTGTTGCAGGCACAAATGGAAGTGCTTCAGTGTGTTGCCAGACGTGGAAAATTGCGCAGCTGTCCATGACTACCCTGCAGCTCTTGCTCTGACTGGCCGACATATCCCGGTGCACACAGGCTCCGGGCAAGCTTGCACTGGTCGCACAAGCTCGTTAATGAGTTCCTCAAGGGCCTCTTAAGGACATCCCCGCCAGTTAAAGCACCTGGCCAGACTTGGGAACTGAACATGGTACTGTCTGAGCTCATGGGGCCTCTGTTTGAACCAATGCATCGTTCCCCTTTGAAGTTTGTTGTGGAAGACTGCCTTCCTTGTGGCAATCACCTCGCCCAGGAGTGTCGGGGAGAAAACAGGCCCTCTCCTGTAAGCCTCCGCATTTGTCCTTCCATGCCACTGTTCTGCAAACTCATCCTTTCTGCATGCTGAAGGTTCCGTCAGACTTCCATCTCAACAAGCCTTTGGTTCTACCAGTTTTCTTAGTGAACGCTTCTCCTCCTGCTGAAAGGGCGTTGCATTAGCTGAATGTTGCTTGTGCTCTGAAGTTCTATGTGGCATACGAAAGACTTCTCAGCTATTTGTCAATTTTTGACTTGTGGGCCACAGGAAGACCCTGTCTAAGGCTTCCATCTCCAGGTGGCTTTCCGGCTGGATCATGCATTGCCATCATTTGGCCAACATACCACTTCCAGGCTGGCTGTGAGCCCACTCCACCAGAGCCATCGCAGCGACGACTGCGTTTCTCTCCGGTGTTCCCTGTTCGACTTATGCAGGGCTGCTATGTGGAGGTCTACCCACACGTTTACGAAATTCTACAGTCTTCAAAGGAATTCCAGGGGGGAGTCCGGATCGGCTAAGCAGTGCTACGTAACCTGTTTGAGGTGAGTCTTTTCCAGGGTTAAGTGTATTGCTTCTGTGAGCCTTGCCACCTCCCGTGGTTGTGTATATGTACTGCTGTATAATCGTGTTCATGAGAATGTGAATCCATGCGAGCCCCCATGATTTTAAAGGACGAAGTTACTTACCTGTAACTCTTGTTCACATGCAAATCCTCCCTCCTTCCCCTCTCTGGCTCACACTGCACTTTACCTGCGCTACCAAAACTGAAGATGGCCACCAGAGGTGGAGTTTAGGAGGGTGAGTGTCATTGACTATGGGGCAGTATGGCTCAAAGGATACTGGTAGGCTATAGAGGAGATGAGCAGTTTAAGTTGAAAGCTGAACTGCTTTCTTTTTACCGAGGATTCCCAGCCTAACAACAGCGAATATTCATGATCATGTGAATCATGCAAGACCCATGCTGGAGAAAGAGTTACAGGTAAGTAACTTGTTCCTTCCCTGCAAAAGTACCTGAAAGTGCAATCATTACGTTAATTACTTAGCCCACTTAGTTTGGAGTTTAAAGGAGGAGTTATGCGACATTGCCAAATGCATGGCATATTGTCAATTGAAGACAAACCCATGATGGGTCTTCGGGATTGTACTATTGGGCTCTTGCAAGGTGTTAGGAAATAGTCATCTTTTTGGTCCTTTAACTCCATAGACATCAATGGGACACCCTACCTTTTCCTATCATTCTGAACCTTGAGTGAAGCTTTTTTGTTCCACTTAACTTGCAAAGCTTGTGTGTTTAGGGGCTTTGATCGGTCCCCTCTGTTCTTCATAGTAAAGGTCTGTGTTTATTTTTCCTTTGCACCTCACTTTGTGAAGTACGGTAGGGTCACTTTGTGTCCCTGTAACATTGTGATTGCTTGCATGATGTGTCCAGAATGGATGCTGGAAGTGGATACCTTTTTGTAGTGCTTTCTTTTTTATAATAGTATTGTGCACTTTGCATTTTACTGCATAATGCCAATTAGAGTACCGTGTATTCTAAAATGGCCTTGCCACAAGGTTTTCGCCTGTCCTTTGGACTATCTGGTAGTTTGACCTTCCTCCTCCCCTGGAGTTGACTGTTATGTGATCTTACCAACCACAAAAACAGAGTGGTACATAATAGAGTGGATAAGACTTTTAAAAACACTGAATTTTGTTTTGATTGTAGTGTTTCCCCACCAAGCCCTCATTTTCTGCACCCTTTTAAAGGCACCCCAACCCCCTCCCAACCCATTTTCACCCCTTACCCCACTACTCTTTATATATTTATTTAATCTTTTGGGTGTTTTTCGGTGTCCGCTCTGGTATGTACTACTGTTTTTGTTTGCAATGAAATGACTGGATACTGAGTGGACTTTCTGGATAAATCCACAGCCTGCATGGGCAAACTGGCATCAGTGCATGTGGCCAGATGTTGGGGACTAGGTCTGTCTGGGCCAAGGACACTCCTAGGCCAGGTGTGCCTGTTGCTGGGCAGATGCAGTGGCCAGAGGCTGTCCAGGAATGGATACCCCGTGCCAGTTTGAATGGTGCAGATTGTTGCCATTGGTGGTTTACGAGGAAACTCTAGCCTGGATCCTGGAAAACAAGGGGACTCCTACAGCCAATTGGCAGATCGTTGGAGTCAAGACCCCTATGAAGGAGCAGCCAGCTCAAGACCGGAAGCTCCTTGTTGTAAGATCACCAGCAGACCTTTTTTCACTTAATCAGTGCTTTGACCCCTGAACCGGTGGTAACAACAAGTCCTGACCTCTTCTCAAAGATCCAGAAGCGTTTGGAACAATCCAGAAGCATCCTGTGGGCTGGCCAGATTTCATTCTGTGCTACTTAACTGCATCGGTCGCCATCCTGAGTTGTGTCTTGGGACTCCAAAGAGCCTCTGCTTATGGAACAAGCAGCATTCCACTGAACGTGCAGCTCTACACCATAAAGAGGGGCCTTGCAAAACAAGTTTCTTGTTCTCGCCTCCAAGGGTCTCCCTCCGCCCTTTCGTTCAAGCACCCATCGTTGTTTGCTCCGATGAGGAGATAATTCTGTGAAGGGGTAGGGTGGTTGACTGGTTAACTAGAAAAGTGTTTCCCAGAACTCTCTAAGGCAGCGCTGCACTGTGACACAGACCCAGTCCTCTCTATATCGCACCCGTGTTTGCCAAGAATAACGCTGTCCGCCCACCTCTCAGTCTTCCCCAAACAGTGGAATCACAATGCGAAGCAGATCCACCTGAAGTTGCAGTTAGCTGATCTGCTGGTTTCCGCAGGGGTGTCCTCTGGAAACCCATTCCCTGGAATAGAAACAAGGTGTCTAATGGTCCCACCGCTAATGATCCATTCTTCTGCCAGAGGCAATCTGTTGATCTGGTATCAGCAGGTGGAGTGCCCCCAAACTCGCCCAACCTTGCCAAAAATCAAGGCAAAGACCTTCTTTACTGATGGCTGGATATTCTAACTGGGCACTTGAAGCCACTGATTAAGGTCCTGAGTGGAGGGCCCACTTTTGATGGTGCCAGTTCTCTGAGGGGTCAACAGTTATACATCATTTTCCTGCAATTATCTGCCTACGCGTAGTTTGTTACCCGGCAAGCAAACTGAGCCCAACTAGTGGGCACCAATTGAGTCCATCTGTGTTCCAGTATCGTTGCCTCTTTAGGGAGGTCCAAGATTTTAGCTATAGGACTCACTGTATCAGGAGCTAATCATGGCAGGCTCATTAGACCTAGTTGGTGCCTCTTTTGGTATCCTTCATAGACTTATCTGCAAACATTAGCATCTTAAGATCCTGCTTAGGGGTTGGGGGTCTCGGTTACTTCTCTGTCCAGCTGTGGACATTCCGCTCCGAGCATAGTCTGAAATTTATTCTCTAAGCATTTATGAAGGCAGGATTTGAAATGTTCATCACACATGAGGACAGTGTCCACTTTGAGGTCTGAATTCTTCTGGCTCAAGCGCCATTGACTTCTCTCATTTGGCAATGCATCCAACGTCGCCTTCTTTTCTAATGACAACTCGTGTGATCTACTGGCATCCGGACCTGGTGCATGAAGGGACTCCTCCAAAGATGTCCCCATCACCTGAATCACTGTCTGTACTGTGCTCCTTTTTGGAGTGAGTTCTTGAGGCTTTGCCCTTGAGGAAGGCCTCCCTAAGCCCTGCAGAGGTATCCTCTGCTCCAGACTTACTTGTAACCTCTGCGGTAGACCAAGCCAGGGAAGAGAAATGTGTGGGTCAGCAAAGTTTTGAACCTCTTGCAGGCTAGATTACTACTCCTTATCTTCCTTGTATGGTGCCCTCAGCCCTATGGGTCGTTGTTCCACAGGAGGAACTTGTCTTCTGTTCAATTTCTATTGTAGGGACATAATCATTTCTGCTACTACACTGTCTTCTGGGCGGAGGATCCAAGGACCCACTTAATCTTGACGCCAATACATTATGATCCTCACACTCCTGACCAGGTTTCTGTCATGTAATTGTACCCCAAGTGTGTGAGAGCTGGCAACATGGAGCTGGGGTGCAAAGACTGCACAGCATTGGCTTTCACTTGCTGCTGGATCAGGGGGGTGTTGCATGATGTTTGATCAGTGGGCCTCCTGCAAGTCATTTACCAAGGTGTTAAACCAGTCCTAGTGCTGCCGGCTACCTCCCAAAAACATGTCTGGTGAACCACTGTCAAGTTCACTTAGTCTTGGACCATGCTACAAAGTATAATCCTAATTATTCAAACAATAATACAAACAAATGTAACATGGCTTTGTGGGGAAAGAACTTTTTGACGGAGACTGTCACTCTATGCAGTCTTGAGGAGTGAAGTCAGGGTGGCTGCCTGATAGTCTCCATACCTGAGTGCCACTGGTGGACTTCAAATAAAAGGTTCTGTTCACCCTGGTGGTCGCCTGTGCAGGTAACGCAGCAGTCAGCCACACAACTGAAATCCTTGCCAGAAAACGAACTGGTAACTACTACAGAGAAAAGTACTTGACTCACTGCTCCAGCAACAGAAGAGGAGTTGTTCTAGAGAGAGGTCTTGTTTCTTCAGATGCTTTGCTATTCACAGGCTTGGGCTTTTGACTATACTTTGAGGACCTTGGTTGAGACTGTTCTTCCCAGGCATGTTGAGAATGTTAGTTTTCATAATGGTGCTCTAAGTCTTGCTGCTCAAGAGTCTCCATGTTCGTTACTAAAGGTCTTGCCATAAAACTCAGCAGCATTGCGGTTGCTAGGAGGTGGCATAGCTGGTGATTGGTGGGTCTTTTATGTGCTTCATACAAGGTCTGCTTGCTGAGTGGCCATGTAGGTTTCTTGTCGATTGCTAAACAAATGGCTGATATTTCTTGGTTGAAGTGTGGGTTTTCTGGAACTGGAAGAGCCAGCCTTGTTGTCTATGAGCCCATAGCTCTCAGGCGTCTCTAGTGTACCTCCAGTCCACCTGCTTAGTGGCCTTGTACACAGCCACAAGGGCTTCCCAAAGCATGTCGCCGGAATGCCAGCTGCACAGACCTTATCCGGCTGATCCTGCCCTTTTGTCTTCGGGTCAAAGTGGCCCAGAATAGGACTCGACCACCACTATACAATACGATTGAGGAGACTTGAAGACAATGCACTATGGGGATCCCAGCATATCCATACAAGGAAAAAAGTAAGCCTAAGGCGAAAGTAAGTTAAACTAAAAAGTGGAAAAGCAGGTAAATAAAAGTAAAATAAGCTTATTATCAGTATCTAGATTTGTTAGAGGATCAGTTTCTGAGACCCTCTGTGAATGAGCAGCACAAGGTACATAGCTAATGCACATATCGGATTTCTGAGAAATGATGAGGCCTCATTGCCTCATGTACAAATAAACTTGCCAACAACCTTTTGAAGGGCTAGAAGGGGTTCAGGTCTTCAAGGCTGCATTGTCTCTGTGCATTGTTGCTGGCCTGAACTGTTCTATGGTCAGTGTGTGTTTGCTGAACCAATGGGCACCCGGGGTAACATTAGAAAGACAGTAAATATATAAATTGAATCCAGGGGTGCTGGGCACACACCGTAAGGAACACTGCGACTCTAGGGGGAAATTGTTTACTTCCCCATCTTTACTATAGCATATAACTGGGCTTTCCTTCAACATGGTCATATCTTTAGCTGACACACACAGCATGGCTAATGTGTACTGTAGTTTACTGATTACGGAAAGGCATTTGACTCTTATTCAGGAGCTTTATTTAGCAGGTTTTAGACTGGAAAACGAGGACCATGAACAATGGGTATTTGCCAACTGGCCACTCTGCAGTGTTAGCGCTGTCTAAACTGTTATTTGTGTTGGCCCTTGAACCTTTGGCTGCTGCTATGAGACATTAATTCTGAGATATGGACATTGTTGGCTATTAAGCCACAGGTAGTCCCCCTGTATGCCAGATCAAACAAGTACATATATTTCTACAGATTAAGGCATTTTTGGATTAGTCTACTGTTTAACTGGCAAAATAGTTAAATTCTCCTGGTGGACTACTGGATGAGGTATAGGTGTGAGACAGCTAGCCATCAAACACATGCCCTCTTCATTCTGGAATTTAGATATTACTATCACAAGTTCCGATGAAGATATGTTTTTTTTTTTAAACCATTTTTATTTTAATTGAAAAACAGATGAACTCCAACTGTCTTTACTGTGACAATATATTTTCAAATATGTTTTTAAGAGGACATTACAGATCTTCACATTTCTTACTTTACCATCCCCACAACATAGTATGTATGCATACTCCTGTTAGTCATCTACCACCTCATGATCACCGGTTCCAGCGCATGGTTGCTAAATGCACCTCTAGGTCCCATTTAAGGGGTCCCAGTGTCTGCTGCATTAAACATCCTTTGTGTCCGTTCATTCCATGCTTCCCTTCCCTCATTCCCCTCATGCATTCCCTTTTGCAGCACCCTATACCACACTATTATCTCAGCCAGTGACCAACGTCTGAGGTTTGCCCAGGAGGCCTCTATCCTGGGCTCCTCTGTTGTTTTGGAGGCCATTGCTATCCTGCATTTAGTCAGCATACAGATCCGGTCCTTCACTTTGGAGAGGTGAGCAGCCTGCCTCCCACCCCTCGGGAACAGGCCCAACAGACAAAACTCTCTGAACCATGCGTGCATCTGAATCCCCCCTCCCTTCACCTTATCAGCGATACCCTGACAGAATTTTAGTATTGTCTGGCATGTCCAGAACATGTGCATCATGTCGCACTCTCCTGGTTGCATCTCGGGCAGGCTTGGTCAGTGGTCCTATATATGTGTGACGTTACCTATGGTTTATGCATCACATATGTTTGGGTATGTTTAAATATGGCATTCCTAGAGACTTTCTTGGTGTACAGCAGCTCTCTCCAAAATTTGGTCCACGTCTTCGTACCGCCAGATCCACTATGCCCAGCCCCTCTAGTAGTAGGTCATAAATCCTAGAGACCTCATGTTCCCCCTTCTGACATGTCATACAGCGTGTCCAGTAATGCGTTGGATTCCCTCCCATCCATTATACCCGGCCATCCTGCCTACCATGCCCAGGTGTGTCAAAAACTGCCCCTTGTGTATTCCGTATTCGCTCGCCATGGCTGAGAATTCCAACACCTTGGTCACCTACTATTGCTTCCTTAACTGTCTCACTATGCCTTGTTGTGGCCATATGATCCCTGCTTTGGGAATGTACATGGATTACAGGTCCGGGATCCCTAAGAGTCTCCAGGCTCTCCTCCACATGTCCCTGCCAAGCGCCAGTAGCCCGGAGGGTCTGGGTAGTTCCAAACCCCTAACCCATTGCACCTCTCTAGTGGAGTTTCTGTATTGGCTGCAGTAGCTAAGGGTCCTGGGGAATATAGTCTCCAAGTCAATTCGGTACGAACTGCAGCTGCCCAGCCAGGTAGTATAATTTGAAGTTGGGTACTCTCATCCCGCCATTGCTATAGTCCCCCTGTAGCGTGCTTAAGGCAATTCTATTCCTCCTTGTCCCCCACAGAAATGTCTGCGTTAGCCCATCCAACCGACTAAAGAATCCCCTAGGTATGTGTTAAGGATTTCAATCAGACAATACACCCTGTTCTCAGCCTAGTATGCAGTGCACAAATGAAATACCTATTTTATTGTGTCTATAGGTTCAATATTCTGAGTGCTATACCACTCATATCACAGCCCTTCTCAAAATACCCCGAGGTCACAATGGACCAGGAATCAGGCTGGTTGGTAAAGATAATATTTATTTATTCAAAATTCAAATCAAACATATGTTTTAATATATGGGACAGCAATCACCAATGTGGTGAGGATACAAATTAGAAAGTACGTAAGGCAGAAACACAGAGTATAAAACACAGGGGAAAAAACAGTTTTGGCTTGTTGAAAAGATAGCGCTTAAGTTAAGATTTCCCCCTGCAAATTTCTCAACTCACAAAGAAGCAATTCTACACAGATGTAAGTAAGCAGCAGGTATTCAGGAATGTAGAACAGTGTACAGGGTTTGAATACAATTTTCCCTCCCCAAACAAGAGAAAAACGTTTTGGACATGTTACACTTTAAAATGACATTCGAAAATGGGTGTGAAACAATGAAAAGTGTGCAGAAGTCCTTAAATCAATATGAATTCCTATGGGAGCAACACTGAAAAGATGCTAAGAATCATAAGCTTTAGTATGAGCAACCGTAAACACTTTGTATCTTAATGGAAGTTTAGAAATACTTTGAATTGGAAATCCCACGTGTAAAACCTTTGCAAAAATGTGAATTCCCGCCTAAATTTCACTGAAATGTTTTTAAGAATAACGAGTGAAATTCACTATTTTGGGATGCGGTTTGTATGTTGGGATGTAGCTACAGGTCTTATGTTTAAGTCAGAGTTGAAAAGAAGTCTCTAGCTATTAAATTGAGGAAGTTATGCAAGATGGAATGAGAGGCGTTCTCAGAAAAATCCGGCAGTGAAAACAGAAAAGAACTCAGTTTGGACAAGAACATATTTACTATAGTTTACTCTGACTAGAGCATTCCGGCTAGAAACCAAGGAAGGACAAAGTAAGCTCTGGAGTTGGTTCATGACTTCAACACCAAATCCCTAGTGTCCTCTCTGGGCGGAAACCAGTAGGATCACTCGATGTAGGTGTTAGGCAGAAACCTGTGCAGTTCCCTTAGGGACCAATGCAAAAGATTTAAGACTACAGGTGTTTGGCAGTAAACCCACTTGGTAGCAGTCTGTACCACACAGAGTCACTTGGTAGCTGTGGCTGAGCAGTCAGACTTCCCTCAAGAAGAGTTAGGCAGTATACATAGCATACGAAATAGGTACAGAAATACAGTAGCACAAGCAAACACTGACCAGAGCTTGGGTGTAAAAGTATATACTTATTTATTTAACACACTCTTATAAAACACACTAGCACTAAATTGGTAAGATAAGTTCAAAACACAATCACTATTATCATATGCACATCCCTGATTACTTGTTGGACAAGTCTTAGTTAACACCACTTATTTCCAGACAGAGGTGAGCGCTTAACGTTCGATGGCACTCCAACAAGTTAAATAAAAAGGGAGGGAAAAGCAGGATTATGGAAGCATACACACTAAATACTTTTTTAAAGAACCACAGCAAGTTTAGGAAGGCACAGTCTACTGGTGAGCAAGGAAGTTTAGGCACCAGGCCCACTTTCCAGGCAGCCGGGCGGAAGATGCCCAAGATCAGACAGTTACACAGAGTGTTCAAAGTTTGTGGAGGTAGTTCGAAAAAGGTTTAGTTCAGTGCACAAAAGTTAGTTAAGGTGTCCCAGGCTAACCCAGGTTCGAGAGACGAGGATTTAATACACCCCGTTCAAACGGTTGCAAGGGAAGCCAGGCGGAACACTGTACCTTAAATGGAGAGGATCCTCCAGCGGGGGCAGTTGTTCCTGGCAGCAGGTGAAAGTCACAGCGTCGTCCAGAGGAAGAGAAGATCTCGTCGTGGAGGAAGGATGAAGGTCGTTGCACTGCCAGGGAAGAAACCAGCCGTGGAGTTCTTCGGTACAAAGGCACTACCCTTTCGGTTTGTGGTAGTGGTGAAAACGTGGTATCCCGGTTGCCGGGGTGCTTGGCACAGGCAAGGCGGCCACGAGATGCTCCATGAAGGCGAAAAGAAGGTAGACTGGTTATCCCCACCAGTCGAAGGATGAAGACTCTCCGGGCTGGAGATCTCCTCTGTCGTTGGGAAAAGTGGTGAGACGGTTCAGCAGGGCTCCACCGGTGGTGTCGTCGTTGCAGGCCGGCTCAGCTTCTTCCTCCTCGGATTCTTAGGTCCTGTGGCGACTTCTGAAGTTCCAGTCCCCAAAGCCCTGCTTTTATGCAGCACACCCCCATTCACTCAGCCTAGCTGTCAAACATGCTAAGTGGTGAGCCGGCCGGCTCACCACTTGGGCCAATCACACAAGAGTGCGACTTGAGTTACCAAGGTAACTCAGTCCTGGGTGCCTAAACCCCCTCCCACACACCCTGTGGTACCCAGACAGAGTGGCACCACTTTTGGAGGCTTCTGTGGAGAAGCCTGCCAAAAAGTGGAACAAAGGGCTCGTCTTGGGTTGGAGTCACAGAAGAGAACACAAACACCATTTTAGCATCGAGTTCTGGCAAAAAAATACCAACCGGCGAATTCATATTAAATAAATAAACCGCCGGTATGTTTGAGGCTATAAGAATTAAATAATTAAAGTTGGTAGCCTCGAACAATAGGAAAATCCCATAGAGATATATTTGCGGTCGAATATAAGTAGTATCCACTGCCACCAGCCAAAACTCGATCAGGGGGTACGGAGACGTGCCCCCTCGAACAACAGACCCCGGGGCAATCGAATTGCCCCGACCAGTACGTCCACAATATGATTTGTACTGTTTTCTGTTCATAATTTGGGACTAGCAAAGCCAATGGTGACTTTACATGCCCTGGGAGACAGTAGTCAGTCCCAGGGTATGGAGTCTATGCTGCGGGGTCGCTATGACACCCCTGGGTTACGGCACGGAGGGTGCTGTGTAACCCACATCAAAAAAAACACATGAGACCCTATGGAGTAAAAGAACCCATAGCCCATAAAACACATGGAAAGTTAAAGGAACACCTCAAATCATGTCTTAGAGTGGGAGCAAAAGAATCTCACTCTTAGCAGGAGAGAAAAAAATAAACCCCAAAAATCCAGCAAAGCTGCTGGGGGACTCACTAGGTTTGGGAAATTAGCCTTACAGAGAATTCTCCCTAACAGTAGGATGGATGGGTTAAGATTTACACAGGATGAAAATGACTAAAGAAATGGCGCTTAGCCAGATAGATCAAAGACAGGATTGCAATAAGGATTCTGACAATATTATAGATTCTTAAGGTAAAGACAGGATGGATTATAGATTGGGATAGGAAAGCTATGGTTTACTATGATTCCTATTTATACTTAAAGTCCACTTTAATTTAAGATTTTGGACTGTCAAGGGTTCAGGTCATCCCACGGGTCGGGTCTAACAACGGAGAGCAGGGCACATCTGGAGGGATAGGTCAGCTGGGCGGTTCTGATCAGCTGGACTGGCACCTCGGATTGGACTGGATTGGATTGTCCCTTCTGGTTACTGGACGCTGTAGATCAGTGGGATGGAGTTTCAGCAGGCAAGCATTTATGGCAGCAAGCCAGACTGGATCTAATTGCTCCCCTTAACTTTTGGGATTGCTTCAGAGTTTGGGCCTAGCTGAAAAAGGAGTTCAGCAATGCAAAGGCCTTGGCTTTGCAAAGAAATCTGGATCAGGAACAAGATGGAGAACTCAGGAACAGGGCGCCAGGCAGAAATCTACACAATATAAGATTTGCAGCATTAATAGTTTCTGCGCACTTGGTCATTCTTCATAACTTCTGTTCCTTACGCAGTAAGAAATCCTACAAAGTTTTCAAATGGCTAACCTAAATTCAGATTCATATGTATGTACTTTTCAGTCGTTTACTTATTATTGCTGCCACGTTAAATGTCTTGAAGTTCAATGGTAAAATAAGCATTTTAAACCCAAAAATCACATGTCAGTTTGTTCTTCTTCCTTCCCAAGTGTGAGCAAATGGCAAGTCCTTTGAAGTTCAATGAGATGCCTCTTCCTGGAGAGTGGAGCATCCTGCCCCTCCCCTGGAAGGATGAGTGTCCAAGCCTGCTATTGTCTTTGCCTGGGGCCCAGACGAATGTCTATTGAGATCCTTTGTCACGAATATGTGAGGCCTCCCAACATCAATTAGCCTTCCCTGCCAGCAGTGTAGTATCCAATCTTTCCCAGGCTAAGGACTGTCAGAGCAGAATTGTTTTTTTTTTACAATACTTAATTAACTCAAGACTGGGTTTAACTTTAAGTTTCACCTAAATCTTTCATTTAAGCATATAAAATGAACACAGTTTATAGGTGGATTTTTACATTAGCAATCCCTTGACCTTCTTAAAGAATTAAGTCTTTCCACAAAAACATGATTTCACAACAGGCGATTTCGTACTTCATTCATGGAAAAGCACATCAAACTGAGTTGTTTAAATCCGATGTTGCTCTGCAGCACATACACATTTTATTCAGCACCAGTTCTTCCCTTGAGTGCTGGTATTGTTTGCAGTCTGGATACATGTATCCAGCCTTTGTTTAGAGTTTCTCTCTGCACAGCTGATTCTGTTACTTGTTGCAAAGTTGAGCTGCGTTTTTCCCGTGGAAAGTGAAAACAAGGGTTCCTGGGTTGCCTTTTCATTAGATACATTTCATAGAGCGGTCAGTGAGGCCGGTTCCTCTGAGCCACACTGGATGATCCTGTCACGCTCACCTGGTCTCCACGGGGGCGTAGCACGTGGCTGCACGAATGATGCCTGCACTGGCGTGGCACTGCGCAGATGATGATGATGCTTGCTGCAACCTCTCCCTAGTTATCACCCCACGAGGCATTTGTCTTAAAGTTTGGTAAGGTAGACTCTCCGTCCTGCAATCTCTAGCAGGGGCGCAATTAACAGTCTTTAACTGGATCGAGTTACGTCACTGATCCGTTGAGCAGTTGCCGAATCTTGGAGAGCTGGGTCAAACAGTTAAGTCTCTATGCCAGTGGTTGCTTGGTATAGATGCTTGAAGTTTTTATCCCCCAAGTCCTTTTTTGATCTGCGTTTTGTCTTTTCTTTCAGGCGTGGTCTCGAGCGGATTTTTGAATGGAGGATCAACTCTTCCTAAGATGTTGAGCAGATTTCCTTCACGTGAGTAGTAGCGCAAGAGTGTGGCGTGAATGTCTGAATACGTTTTTTCCCTCCCGTGCGCAACTAACCTGCTGTGTCTTTTCCTTTTTTTGCAGAAGCGGCGCGGCTCCGGATTGAAAAATGGAAGAACCGCTCCGAAGTGTTACAGAAGAATGCTGACCCCGGGTGAGTATTAGATGCCTGAATGGATACCTTCCCTTCAGCAGGTACGGAGATCCGGGGAACGGCTGAAGGAGCAATCGATGGATGGAATGCTGCATGTAAGGCCTTTGTTGCTGTACCGACTTCGGTTCTCTTGTCTTTCTTCTTCCAGGTACCGATGGATGTATTTCTGGACAGGCGTGGCTATAGCAGTTCGAGGACAGGACAGACACGGTGAGCGTTACGCTGCCGAAGTGCAGAATAACGCGAAGCATGTTCTGGCTGCAGGACGTGGCTTAAATAGCCTTGCAAGTAGTTCCAGGTAAAGTAGTCCCTTTACCACACCTTGCGTAAGCAGGCTCAGTCTCACTAGAGTAAGTAGTTCCATGCAGTTTAACCCATCTTATGAGCCTGGCGCCAACGTTGCCAGGACCTTGTCCAGGAGGTTCTGGGACACTCCTTTGGGGCTTGATAAGCCCTTATGGGAGTCAGTGACTGGGGTGGGCCCATCAGATCCAGGTGGTTTTGAGCACGAACCATGACAGATCCTGGGCATTGCAGTATCCTTTTAATCTCGATCAAATGGAAATGAATGGATGTAGCGCCAAAACAGCACTTTTTAGGGTTGCAAAGCTAACATTTTAAAAGGCATTTTTGGTTTTCAGCACAATTCTGCTGCTTTGCTCCATTTTGAAGGTGGCAGAACCCACTGGCATGCTCCTGCAGTGTTCACCCTCCCTTTGACTGTGTGTGGCAGGGTGTGCAGCCTTTTTCTGGTTGTGACCCAAACGCAGTTTTGAAGATTTTGGCGCGCACAGGAGTCGGGGCATCAATTTTGGGCTGTTTCTTTCACCATTTGTAAAGTGGTGCAGTGGGAACATTGGAATGGGTCAAAATATCCCACAGAAGTCATACATTGGTAAAATGGTACAGGTGCGGGTGTGCCACCATTTCTAACAATGCTGCCCTGCCCGGTACTCCAAGTGGCAGTATATCCCAGAATCTCATGGAGCTCTCCACACCCTCTAAGGCCTTCTGCGTATTGTCTGTGGATAAAGGCTGGGTCATGCTACAATTTACTCCCAGGTATCTGAAGGTTTTCTTTGTCGACCTCAGCCGCAAGTTTGTCAATTGTTCTCTAGCCAGGCCTCTCAGTCTTCCCAATGGGAGCAGGCTAGACTTTTCCTTATTTGTATCAATACCTGAGAGCCTAGCAAACTGGTCCGTGTTAGGGAGAATTCTCATAAATGGTTAATTTCCCTTACCTACTGAGTCCCTCAGCAGCTTTGCTGGATTTCTAGGATTTATTTTTTCCCCTGATAAGAGCGTGAGCCTTTTTTTCCCCACTCTTACATGTGTTTTGCTATGTGTATTTCTACTTTTTGTGTGATCTTGTGCACTGGAGCCTCACCTACTCCATGGCACCATATTCTTCCATGTGTGTTCCACAGCACCTTCAGTGCAGTGACACAGGGTTGTCTTTTAGACTTCCCACCGACTCCATTTTCTGGGTCTGACTACTATCCCCCAGAAAAGATAAAGTTGCCATTAACTTTATTTAGTCACTTTTACCACAGACCCAGTACACCCCATTTTACATGGAGTATTGGAAAGGGTTAAATCTTATCTCGCTGCGTTTATTCGCCATTGATTTTTGTAAATGTCTTCCTCATGTTTTTCTCTGCGCGCCAAACCAGGTTTGGTCCCTTTGTTCATTGCCTTTTTGCGGGCTTCCACACAGAAGCCCTCCTTTAGGCACCTGAGAGTCTGGGTAGGTAGGATGTGAGGGAGGGGTTTTAGGACCCCTGCCATGGGTTCCCTTGGGTAACCCAAGTCACACTCCTGTTTGATTGGCTTGCCAGGACAGCCACCCTGCTTTGTGATTGACAGCCAGGCTGTATGAATGGGGGAAAACTGCATAAAAAGCAGGTCTCTGGGACTGGAAGAGCAGAGTTGCCCCTGGAATAAAAGAACCAACGAGGAACTGACGGAAGAGAATCCCTACAACGACTGAACGGCCTGGTGAAGCCCTGCTGCAGGTCCTAATCTCCAGAATCCGACGACAGAGTAGATCCTCCAGGAAACTTCTTCCCTTGAGCTGGTGGGCCCAACCAGTTCGGCCAAACTGCAAGCCAGGATGCCAGGATCCCTCTGGTTGAATTTTCTGTACAGAGCTACAGTGGGCCAGATAGCCAGGAAGGTCGGACCCTGCTTGGGTTTTAAGGAGCGCACCTTTTATTCGTTGCTTTGCTCTGCTTTCTTCCCTGGGTAGTGAAGGACCCTCCAGTCTTCCTAGTTCTGATCAGTCCAACAGTCGCTTCAGGAACGTGAGCCTGCAGGAACTACCCGGAACATCTGCCTCCACTACAGGCTCCCTCTATGTTTTAAGGTACTGTGCAAATCCGGTTGTTCGCTTCGTTCAGAAGCAGTGAAAGTGTTTGAAATCTTTCTCCAATCCGAGGGCTTGTCCTTCTCTTCTCTTTGAACTACCTTTTCTACCAGCCAACCTCGTCCGGAAACCGTGCCACGAACTTTACCGCGAACTACCCTGAACTGTATTATCTTGAGAAAAAGACTTTTGACCTACTGACTTTGGCCCTAAGCCTTTTCTATCTGCTTTTATCATTATAGTTCCTCTTGTTTGATTGCCCTGAGTACTTACCTGTTGGTGTGATTCAATTACAGTTAACTTTGTCTTTCCCTCCCTTTTTTTAATTGCTGGAGTGCCATTTTGCTCCCACTTCCTTTTGTGAGCTGAACTTGTCTGGAACTTATTGGGAGTTATGTGGTGTATTAAGAGTGTGATTTTTAGACTGCTTATACTAGTGTAATGTTATACAACTGAAGAGTAGAATAAATGTATATTCTTTTACTTGAAAACCTTGAATCAGTGTTTGCCTGAATCATAGTAATTGCTGTCCTTTTTGTAACTATTTGATACTGCTCACTTACTCTTGAGCTAAGTCTGGCTGATCCGCTACTGCTTCCACTTTAACTGTGTAGTACAGGTTGTACCAAAGGTGAAATTGTACTGTCACTTATAGTCTTAATTGTGTGTGGTGTTTCCAAAGGGTACTGCATATAATTCTGCCTAACTGTCTGCTATGTCCAGTATGTGTGTTAATTTATCCTCAAGTTGGATAACGTATAGTAACATATCATCCGCGTACAGGGACACATGTATACTACCCTCATCTATCTCTATTCCAGCTTCTGCGTACTCTGTTCTAAGGAAGGCCGCCTGCGGCTCCAATGATCAGATCTATAGCATCGGCGACAGCGGACATTCTAGTTTGGTGCCTTTCTGTACTTCCCATGCTCCAGAAATCTGTTTCCTGGTTCTCACTCTAGGTGCCGTGTACATCAATCTCACCCTCCTCATGAAGACGTTGCCAATCCCAAACCGCTCCAGGATCCCTAGGAGCCAGTCCCACCTGACTGAGTCGAAGATATTAACTGCATTTAGGGAGGCTACTGCGCAGTCTCTGTCTAGGTGGTTTGTGCTGTCTATTATGTAGTGTAGTCTACGTAAGTTCCTTGAGGTGCACCACTCCGGGACGTACCTCAAAGACCTTAGACACCTAAAAAGGAGTTGTGAAAATACATGAAGACTTTTCCCATCCACAACTAATAAAACGAAACTGACTGAAATCTCCGCCCAACACAAAAAGGAAATTTTCTTTGCCAAACGCAATTCCTACAACAAACTCATCTCTAATGCTAACTCTAGTACTAAAGACTTGTTCTCCATCCTTAAGGAACTTGAATTCCCCCATCATCACCCCTGAAATCTGTACTAAGGACAAAACAAGGTGCTCTGACATACAAGATGCCCTCTCTAACAAAGTGACTACCCTTCAAAATAAAATAATACAAAATAAAAATCCCTTAACCACCCACCCAACCCTAGTGCTCCTAATAGCCCTTCGAAGGAAACACGGGCTAACCTGACGCCCCGATTCAATTTCACCGAAATTTCTATCCTTGAAGCAGAGAAAGTAATCCTTTCACTCAAGCCTTCTAACTGCCAGAGAGACCTCTGCCCTGCTCAGCTCATAAAAGACGCTGTAAGAGATCTTGCCCCTTTCATAGCCAATTTTATTAATGCCTCAGGCACCGTCCCATCCAGTCTTAAACAATTATGGGTGCTCCCACTACTAAAAAAACAATTGTAAGATCCACTCACACCTACCAACTACCACCCCATTACAACTGTACCCTTCTTGCTCAAGATCCTAGCTAAAGTTGCATATCTCTAAATTAAAAAAATATCTGGAATTGCACAAACTCCTAGGAGCTCGTCAATCAGGCTTCCGCCCCCAACACTGAACTGAGACCACCCTTATCGATTGAAAGGCCCATGTCGACGAGCTGAGAGACAAAGGGAAAACGGCCCTTCTCCTACTTCTCGACCTCTCAGCCGCATTCGACCTTGTGGATCACAAGGTCCTGTGCAGACACCTGGACTCAGCTGGACTCAAGAGAGGCTATAATATGGATTGAGTCCTTCTTAAGCGAAAGAACCATGAGGGTCTTCTCTACCTCAGCGGCAGCAGACCCCATTCCTATCACCTGTGGTGTCCCCCAAGGGTCCTGTGTCTCACCCAAGCCATACAACATATTTACTAAGCCCCTCTTCGATGATCTGGACCTTCTTGGTATCACCTACACTAATTATGCAGATGATACCCAGATTCTCCTCCCACTTTCCGGGGATTACCAAGAGGATTTGGCCTTGGTGAATAAGGGTGTATCATCATCCAGGCATGGGTAGCTACTCATGGTCTATGCCTGTATGATGACAAAACTGACCTTATTGTTAGGGAGAATTCTCTTCTATGGCTAATTTCCCTTACCTATAGAGTACCCCAGCAGCTTTGCTGGATTTGAGGGGTTTATTTATTTCTCCTGCTAAGAGTGAGACCCTTTTTTTCCCCACTCTTAGACACATTGCTAGTGTGTGTTTTAGGCTATTATGTGTGCTTATGGTCTATGAGGTTTTCTCGCTCTCATAGGAATCATCTTTTTACATGTGTGGTACACAGCACCCTGCCGTACCACAGGGGTGTCGTAGCAACCCCCAAACATAGACTCCATACCCTGGGACTGACTACTGTCTCCAAGGGCATGTAAAGTCCCCATTGACTTTACTAGTCAAATCTTATGAACAAAACCAGTACAACCCATCTTACTATGGAGGTACTGGGAAAGGTTAATAGTTTTTCCCTAGTGTTCATTTTCGAAGGGGTACCGTATAGTCCCTCTCAAAGTTTCTGGCTGGTGGCAGTGGTTTCTACCGTAAATATTTGACCGCAAATATTTTCCTATGGGATTTTCCCATTGTTCGAGGCTACCACTTTTACTGACAGCCTTAACATACCGCCGGTTTATTTTAATATTAACTTTATTCCGATAGGTTTTTATTGCCAGAACTTTGATTTAATTTCTTTCTCGTGTCTTTCTCTGTAGTCCTAACCCAGGTCGGGATCCTATGTTCGTCCTTTTGGCGGGCTTCTGCACAGAAGCCCTCCTCTAGGCGCCACTGAGTCTGGGGTAGACAGGATCTGTGGGAGGGGGAATAGGCACCCTAGGCAGGGTTGCCTATGCAACCCAAGTCGCACTCTGCCCTGATAGGCTGGAGGGGTTCTCCCGCCAGGAGAGCCATCCCACTGTGTGAGTGACAGCTAGGTTGTATGAATGGGGGTCTTGCTGCATAAAAGCAGGGTCCTGAAGACTGGAGGACAAGACGTTGCCACTGGAACTAAGAAGCCGAAGAGGAGAGAAGCCAAAGACATCTGCAATGACTGAACCACCGGTGAAGCCCTGTTGCAGATCCTCACCACTTCAACGGCTTGAGAAGATCTTCACCTGCAAGGGTCTTCTTCCCTTGAGCTGGTGGGGCCAACCAGTTCCCCAATCGCCTTCTTGGACCTGCCTTGGTTGATTCGCCAGTGCCAAGCACTCGGAGACCGGATAGCCAGGCACCCGTCGACCACGACCGTGATTTAAAGGAGCGTTCCTTTTATTCGTTTTGGCAGCACCGCGGCTGCTTTCATCCCTGGGCAATGCAGTGACTCGAACCTTCCTCCACGACGAGAGCCTCTCTTCCTCTGCTGGATCTCCCGAACTGCAGGAACTACCACCACCGCAGGAGCCTCGTCCACTTTTAAGGTACATTGTTCGCCAGGCCTCCCTTTTCGTTGGGTACTGCTAGAGGTGTTTTAAATCCTTGTCTTATTTACTGGGTTGGCCACCCCTATAATCTAACATTGTCTTTCACCTCCTGCAACCGCCTTTTCGAATCGTTTATCAAAGACTTGACTGCAGCTACAAGAACATTTAGCTCCTGGGCACTTTGCCAGGTACCACTGACTCTGGCACAGGCCTATTGACTCTGGCTAAATCTGTTACAACTTCCTTCTCTAGATTGCTTCTCACCTAGAAATGTGTTGGTGCACCGAATTCCTATAACCACCTTTTCCTTCCCTCTTTTTAAACTTGTGAAGTGCCATTTAGCTCGGTTTTCACCTCAGTTATTATACATGCTAAAGTACTGCCTTGCCTAACTTGTTCACAAATCCTATTGGGGAAGTGTTGCTGATGTGTTGAAGAATATATTCCTGTATAACTTGGCCTTTCCCTCCCTTTTGAGAAATTTTTAGTGCCATTCCTGCTTGGTTTTCACTGTGCCGTTTTGCTCAGTTTTCACTCTTGCTCAAACTTGTCTACAATTTAAATAGGGAGTTGTGTATGCTTTTCTTGACTGATTTAACTTGCTTTTATAATAGTAATTTGTGTGTGAACAACAGTGTGTAAAATAAATATAGATTCTTTTTGATACAAAGCTTTGATCAGTGTTTCCTTGTTCCATAGCATTGTAGTCCTAATGTGTAAACCCTGAATACTGCTCATCTCCCTCTTGAGATATGTCTGACTGCTTAGCCACAGCTACCAACTAAATCTTTGTGGTACAGACTGATACCAAAGGGGATTTATTGCATATACCTGTAGTCCTAATCTTCCCTAAGGGAACTGCACAGGATTCTGCAGAACAATCATTCTGGGAACCCACACTAATCTGAAAAAACTAGAACAGGATTACTCATTCTTCATCATTGATGGTAATCTTATGGTGGCTAAGGAGGTAAAAACTCTTGGTTTCTACCTCGACTCCACGCTTTCTCTAGCTAAACAAGTAAACGCTGTGGCCTCTGCCACAGCCTACACATGTAAGCTGATTAGTTCTGGCAAACCCTTCCTCTCAGACAACAATTGCATCACCCTGGCAAGAGCCCTGATCCTATCTAGGCTCGATTATATTGTATATTGCAATGCATTATACATTGGTGCCAATAAATCTGTCATACAAAAAATACAAATCCTTCAAAATAATGCCCAAAGAGCGGCTCTTGGCATGCCTAAAAGTACACACATCTCGGCGATAAGGCGCCAAAACAACTGGCTCTCTACCCTTAACAAGATTCAGTTAAAAACAACCTCCCTTACTCATAAGGCATTGAATAATGCGGCCCCCAGTTACCTCATTAACAGATTTCAAAGAAGATCTTCAACTAGACCCTCAAGACTTATCAATACCAACTGCATCACTATCCCTAGATTTAGGCTATCCAAGGTTGGTTGGAACAGCTTCCACGTCAAAGCTGCCCAACTATGGAACTCCCTACCACACCACATTAGAGAAGACCAATCCTATCCCGAGTTCCGACTAAGTTACATTAACTGGCTCAAGTCGAATGACCGCTAACTCCCCACATCTGCGTGTCCCTTAGTTTGGATCATATTCCAGCACCACTGCTCTCTTCCTGTATATTTGCTAGTACCTGCATAGTCTATTTGCATGTATTATGTATATCTGCTTGTACCTGCATGGTCTAGTTGCATGCATGCTGGATCATGTACTATACTGTAATTATTTGTATTTCTATATATTGTATATTCCACTGTGTTCTCTTTTTTTATACTGTTCTGCCAATTATGTAACATGTTAATCAAGCTTTGGATTATCTGTAATTGCTGCGCCCTGATAACCCTAGGTCTGGTGCGCATTATGAATGAATTAACTAAACTAAACCTAGTTTGGTCTGTATGACTCAAACTTCTTATCACTCTCCTGAGTCTGTTTGCCAATACCGCTGCTAATATTTTACTTTCCTGGTTCATCATAAAGAGTGGCCTGTAAGATCTGCAGTACTGCGGGGCCTTCCCCAGTTTAAGTATGGGCACAATTATGGAGTCTCTAAGGGTGCTGGGCAATATTCCTGCCTCATATGCATCGGTGAAAACTTCCAAGAGCTTAGGCGCCAGTACATCTGTGTATGCCTTATAAAATTCCCTGGGGAGACCATCTGGCCCCTGTGTTTTGGCATTCAGGAGTTCGGCTATCACAGCACTGATTTCCTCCAGCATGAGAGGTGCGTCCAGCGTGGCCACCTGCTCACCCTCCAACCGTGGCAGATCTATTTGGTCTAGGGCTTCCTTGATATCCACGCCATTCCGTTTAGCATCCCCTGAGTATAGGGTTTTGTAGAATCTGGAGATTGTATTATTCACTCCCCCCCCCCCCCCCTTGTGTCCTGGCTACCCTCCCTTCTTCATCTATAATACTATTGATCATATCCCTTGGTTCCTGTGTCTACATAGTCACACTAACAGTCTCCCTGGTTTGTCCCCTTCCGCGTGTATCTTCTGGGTATACTTTGTGTAGTCTAGTTTCCCCAGCCTTTCCTATTCAGCTACACATTTTTGGCGCAATTGCAGCAATCTTGCCTCCCCTTGTGTTCCCTCCTGCAATTGTATTTTCCTCCAGTGCTATGTAATTTGTCATACCCCCAGGGATCTCTGTATGTCTGCCCTCAGGCCACCCATTTTTCCTATCGCTGTGCCTCTTATAACGACCTTAAAGGCTTCCAATAGTGTTCCTGTTTTTGCCACACTACCCGTTTTGGTCTCCAAGTACTCTCCTATTTTATCTCTAAGGTTGTGCTGGAAAGTGTCAAGTAGGGCCTCGGCCCTTAATCTCCAAGTGGGTATTGTTGCTGTCGGTGTAGTCACCTGCCAGCTCGCCATTAGTGGGGCATGGTCCGATGAGGATATGTTGTGGGAGAATATTCTCAAGAAGATTGGACATCTGATACTTCCTGGGATTTTGAAATTGTCTTCATGCTTAATGGACTCTATCGACATCATTATAACGATCATACTTCCCAGATTATCATACTCTTTTCAGGCGATACCCATACCTTTGCCCAGGAAAATACCTAAGGACCTTGACGCTATACTTCTCTCTGCTATGGGTGGGCAAAATCCCTCAGAAAGCACTTTCCAAACGTAATCTCCATTATGAAAAGGTATGAACTGGAGTATCCCAGACTGTGATAATTATATTTTGTATCACAAGTTCAACACATTCTTGACTTGCATATTTCAGGGGAAAGGACTGCAGAATCTGAGATATGAAGGGCATGGGGAGGGTCTATTACAGTGAGCGGCTGCGGCGAGTGGATACACTGGACTAATTCTCAGTTTCTAGTGTTTGGCACACTATGCATAGTCCCTTAGACAGCAGGTGAATATGTTTGGGGGTTTGTATTGTGTGTGGGAAGGTGGTGTGGTGATGGGGTTTGTGGGGAGTGGGTGCAGGCTAATACAGCATAGTTCCACTACTACTTTTCATACACTTAGACCACTGCAGGAACCCCAGTCTCTCCAGCCCACACAGTAGGTTCTTCACTTGTTTTTTATTCATGGATCTTGTGGCGCTGTGTGCAATCCAACGCTTTCCTGGTGTCTCCTGATTAGCCTCTTGGCTTTGTCACCGCGTGTCACACACTTCATGTCATATTATATTTCCACTGTTTTTCCAAGTTGCAATCAGTTTGGCATTCAGAAAGTATTTCAGCTTTGGTTTTAAGGGTTTTCTCACAACTTTGACATTTCCCCAATAGTTCTATTTGCTGGAGTCAATACTTGCTACATATAATTTCTTCTGGCTTTGAAATTAGGTTGATCATTCTTCTTTACATAGCCCATTCATCTTGCCAATAATTCTTCCTTCGTGCTTCTTTATACTAGCTGCAAAGTCTCTTGGCTTGGGAAATGCATACATTGTTTCTTCCTCCCTTTGCATTTATTCAACTTCAAACGGTTTATAAACAAAAAGATTCAATTATTTGACAATGAGAAAGTTCACCCATGATCTGCCCCTCTTGCGTCGTACCTTCAGTTTCACTTAAACAATGTCTTGCCTATGCTCGTGCAGGACTTTTTCATCACGCGTTGAATTTAACAATGCTTTCGCTTCACTTGTAACAGTATCACAAGGTTTTTGCGTTCGCGTGTGAAGCATCCTGGCGTCTCCCTTCTCGCAGAAACTCACCCGTGTTAGAGCGTAGTGCTGCGAATCACACAGACCTCTTGGTTGGGTTGTCTCGCCAGTAATCCACTTCTTTTGACTTCTTCTGCTGAAAGGGGGATCTCTGGCTGCCCCTCAGACACTCCGGTGTCCATGCCACACCCAAAGGTAACAAGCATTCAATTACGAACTTAGTGGATCGGCCCAATTCAGCACCGCAGTCTGCTACTCGACTTCTGCAGAAAGGAACTGCAGTTCCTTTGCCACTCACGAGACAGGTCTCCAACCTCATAGACTCTTGCCTCAGTGTCCTCTGCCTCGTAATTCAGTCGGACACAGCCTCCTTCAACACCACGGCTTCTGCCTCTCTTGTGATGCAATGGCTCCCCCCCTCTTGAATGCAGCCCTACCTCTTCTACTCCTTTTTGAGTCTTAAGGGTCAACAGGTGTGGATCAATAAGTTCAATTGCCTGACCTCTATGCAGCCTTTTTGTGTGACGTGCCTGACTTCCCCAATGGTATTCTTGTGCAGTCGTCTTTGTCTCAGTACCAAAGTGGTGAATGTATCGATTGATGTTCACCTCTTCTTCATCCCAGTACTCTTAAGTGTCACATGTGGAGAAATGAGGGGAACAGCTTTATAGTAAACCATAAAGGTCTGGGAATGGTTATGTTGGTCCTCAACAGGAAAAGGGGAAACCATTTCTTGCCTGTGGGTACCCAACTCCCCCCTCTCCAAGGACCCTCCACCCAGGTGATCCTCCCTCACTTGTCCACCTCGAGGGCCTGAATCCAATAACGATGGCCGTCCCCTGGCCACCAGAGAAGAGGATCCAGAGGGAGCAGGAGTGAGGATACCCTCGGGTTTCTCACATACCCTTCCCCAATGCGGGTTGAACCCAGGTGCTTCGCAGGGAAACCGGGAGAGGAAGTCTGCAATAGCTTGGCCTTTCCGGTGTTGTACTGTAAAGCAGTATGGTGGAAGGTCCAGGAACCACCGCATTACTCTAAGGTTAAATTCCTTCCTCTGACTAATCCAAACTAGGGGATAATGGTCTGTTATTAGGCGACATCTACGACATAGGAGGAATACCTTAGGTGAATCACTGCCCACTTAATTGCCAATGCTCTAGCTCAATGACTGAATAGTTATGTTCTCTGGAGAAGAGCTTCCTGCTTATATATAAAATGAGATGTTCCAGTCCATCATGGTTTTGTGACAGGACATCTCCTAATCTCATTAAGGAGGCATTAGTCTGGAGGATACATTTTTCTGCCACTTTCAAAATGGTGCTTTGGCGTAGGGCTTGTTTCAAGGTTGTATAACCAATCCAATCTTCTTCCTCCTGCCTGATCTTTTGGGGCTCTGCATTTTTCAATTTGTCAGTCGAAATGTTTTACTGGAGAAATTTGGAATAAACCGTCAGTAGTTCTTAATTAGTCCCAAAAAGGCCAATGTTTTGGGGTAAGGGTATTGATTACTTTTTTCACCTTCTGTAGCTGTGTCTGGACAGTGCCATTCACCAAAAAGTACCCCAAATATTTAACCGCAGATTGGGCCAGCTTGCATTTTCTGGGTTTAGCAGTCAATCTTGCCTTTTAGTGCTCTCATGACTGTGTAAAGATGGTGCAATAGGTCTTTCCATGTCCACGGATTACAATGTCCTTTCAACTATATAGGCTCTGCAAAATTCTGAGTGAGATTTTATCCGTTAGTCTCTGGAACTTTACAGGAGCCCCATGCAGACCAAAAACTAGGACTTTAAATTGAAATAACCCTATGGGAGTGGTGGCAGCAGCAGTTTTTTCTTTATCTGGACTGTGTAACGGAACTTGCCAATACCTTTTCGTTAGATCTAGAGTCGAAAGGTAGACTGCATTAACCAGAAGGTCTATCGGATCATTCATACACGACATTGGTTAAGTATTAAAGGCAGAGATGGCGTTCACCTTTCCAAAGGTCTATGCAAAACCTCCAGCTTCCATCAGGTTTTGCCACCAACACGATGGGGGAGAACTAAGCACTATTAGAAGGTTCAATGGCGTTAGCCTTTAACATGGGTTTAACAACTGAATGATGGTATCTTTTTCCGGCTTCGGGTAACCGATGAGTTTTAAAGTGTACCACTTTACCTGCGGGAGTGCTGATTTGATGGTAAATATCCTTCACTCTTCCAGGTTCCTCTCGAAACACATAAGAAAACTGTCTTATAGGGTCATATAAATCTTGTTTTTGATTGTTACTGAGATCAGGTGAAATTAAGGCTTTGCTTTCTGTGTCTTCTGGTAAAAGACATGAGATTAGTATTGCCTTGGATTTTCCTTCCATTCTTTTAGTATATTTATGTGGTAGACCTGAATTTGACGACAGCGGTCTGTTTGGAATATCCTGTAATTACTGGGCCCCATTTTTTCCAGTACCTCATATGGTCCATGGTTAGCTTTTTTTTCCGCTGCACTGCCATAAAAGCACATTTAAAATACTTCAAATTCATGAAAGTACTAACATTGATAACCTTTTCTAATACAATTCTGTTAAAAGAAAGACATCCCATTAATATTATACATTCAAACAATTGTATCAAAACCTTGTAGGAAGGACACATTAAATGGGAGGGGATAAGATGCACCATACATGAGACACACACATCTATACAAACAAGGATATAAATATACTAAAGAGACTTTGACATAAATCTAATTCAATTATACCTATTATTGAACTAGATTTATGTCAAACTAACCATTCAAAATGCTCAAAGGCGCTGGATTACAGGACAGTTCTCCAGCATTTCAATACAAGATGTATGTGTCAAAACCCTCATAGGCCCAATGAAAATAAAAACACTTACAGATTAAAGGCAAGGAGAGAAAATCTTGCAACGTCTCCTAAACATCAACAATCTTCAAAATTGGGACTTGTCTGTTTCAGTGTCTTAACTCTTAGCATCCATGCCCTATAAATATAATGGGCAGTTGGAAAGGCTATATGGGGATCTAAGCACTGACTCAAAAATCTTGCTGCCATAACAGAATGACGAATCTGCCTCCCTCCAAAATAGGTTTGACGTGCATTCTTCTCAAGCAAATAGTCTTATTACAGATCCACAACAAATGCAACATTGTCTCATTACCAACCACACACAATGGACACAAACTAGTGTTCGATACCCTCCAATTTTAAGTGAAGGAAGCCACAGGAATTTTACCTAATCTGAAGCTCATATGTAAAGATTTTTCAAGTTGGAGGAAAAATGACATCCATAGAAGTTTGAAATCCTGTTGCATATTCAGGCCCCAACTTCATATTGACAACTCAACTATAATTAATTCACTGGTTCTCAGTTTTGCAATCTTTTTCAGATTCTTGAACCTGAATGGTGTCGAGACAAGAGGGCTTGTCCATACTTCAATTGCGTCAAGGCTTTGAAGGGGTTTCTTGTGACACCCATTTTAGACTCTTACTGCCCTACAATGCCAAGAGATTGAGCTGTGCCTCCCATGTTGTTTCCACAATCTGGGCCAAAAAATGGCTGGGTGGGGATAATCTTAGAAGCAGCCGGAGGGGCTGCCGCTGTGGAGCAGCCCAAGATGGCTGCTTAGCTTTTGAGCTCCGTGCGGCTCCGGCTTACATCTGCTAACATCTGCGAATATCGGAACCTCCTACACTCCTGTTGCGGCTGGCCACTTGCCCCTGTCTACTGGGCAACCCCTGGCGAAGTCCTGGCCTTATTTGGACACTGGGAGGCCGACTGCGGCCATGTTTCGTTTGAGGCCTCGGTCTGACTGGAGCTGCAACATTTACCCGTACCTCGCCTCCTCTTCCCTGCACGCCGCACGTGCGCCTTGTCTATCTCCCCAGAGGGCCCTGCGGAGCGATCCACTGCCTGGCTGGGAGGCTGGCACTGAGCCAACAACTGCGGCGGTCCCCTCCCGGGAAACGCCGCCACACCAACACTCTGCTGCCGGGGCCGTCGCCGGAGCGCGCCCCGGCCCATTCCAGTGCCTCTGGGGCTGGAGCCTCCATCGCTGTGCTGGGTAGCCTGAGCGCGGACAGGGGACTGCGCTGTCGAGGTGAGGAGCGGAGGGGGGACAGGCCTTGAAGTGGGTGCGGTGCCCCCGGCCTCTACCCGACCTGCGGCCCCGTGCGCCTGGGCCGGCCCGCTCTCCTCGTTCCACGCAATCCGGGGACCGGATCCCCTATGACTATACCAGCCTTGCCTCCGTCGCTGGACCGCAACACCTACGTGCTGGATGCCCCTGGGGCGCTGGGCGATTGTTCTCTGTCATGCTCCCTGATGGTGGGTGCCCTGCGGCCCCGGCCCCCACGCCCATACTGGGGAGCATCCTCTAACAACGCCGCCTCTGCCTGACGCCTGCCACCTCCCCTGGGCTGGTGCCCTCCTGCCTGTGTTCCCAGGAGCGGCCGCGGATTATTGATCGACTAGCGGCCACCCTGTCTTTGCCGCGGCCGGGGCCTGCGGGTTCCACTGGGTCCCTGCTGAGCACTCAGCGCACTACAAGTGTCATCTGCAACTACATCGGTGGAGGCCTGGCGGGCCTGCCGTCTGTCTACCATAGCCTGATTTGATCCCTGAGCCCCACGCCTCTTGTTTCCTCACGGGCGACGCTCATTGACCGTGTTGGCTTTGCCACCATCCAGCATGCCGAATAAACTGAAGGGGAACACCAAGGGAGGATCTATGGATAAATTTGCTAGAGCGGTGTCAAGGACTGATGCTTGCTCGTCCCCATCCTCGCCGGAAGAGTCTGGGGTGGAAGCACACGCCGGAACATCGGGGCCTGACCTCACAGTCATCATGGAGTCAATGGCCAAAAACTTCGCCTCTTTCCACGAGAAATTGGACGATATAAATGCCAACGTTGCCTCGCTCAAGGCACGGGTAGATCAAGCTGGGACTCGAATAGCAGAGGCTGAAAGTAGGATTTCTACAAACGAGGATGAAATACACGTGCTGCAGTCCACGGTTGCGGCTCTGTCACGAGACATGAAGGCGGTTAAGTCTAAGTGTGACGACTTGGAATCCCGCTCCCGCAGAAATAATCTACGCATTATTGGCGTTCCGGAGAACGCACTCAAGGGGCGCATGGAGGATGCTATCGAGAGCTTGCGCAGGGATCTGCTGGATAATCCAGCCTTGTCACCGCATTTTACAGTCGAGCGTGCACATCGAGCTTTATCCCCTCGACCCAGGCCTGGTGATATTCCGAGACCCATCATCGCCAGGATCCTGAACTACCGGGACAGGGACCTTATCCTACGCTTGGCACGGGAGAAGGTAGAGCTGCGCCTGGAAGCCAATACCGTCAGGATTTTTCCCGACTTTTCAGTTGCGGTTCAGCAGGAGAGACGCCAATTTCTTGGCGTTAAAAAACTGCTAAGGGAACGCAATGTCCCATACGCTATCCTATTCCCGGCTCGACTGAAGTTGACCCACAACGGAAAACTCTACTTCTTCATGGTCACTGAGGAGGCGGTGAGGTTCATCGAGTCGGAAATACCATTGCATAATTCAAGAAATGATCCCGCGGCTGCCGTGTGAACACTCCCTGTAGTGCTCTATTCTCCTTACCATTTACCTCCGCTCATCTGGAATGTGATGGTGGCAATACTGTACTACAACCTCAGCAGCTTAGATCCTGTGAGTGGCCATCCGGCCTGGGGTTTACTTTGGTCCCTTGGACGTCACTCCTTGCCCCTCGTACACTGTTTGATCCTGCTTGAGTTCATTTACTGTTCCTCCACTACCATCTGATCTCATCTGTGTGCTGAGGAATCCGAGACCTGAACTTGGATCCGTTACTGCAGAACTTGACTCGACGGCACATGCCGTCCTATATGATGCTTAAGAAGCCGTCCGCACGGCTGCAGCGCCCCCACTGCGTTTGCAATTTTCGTGTTTGGTTTGCTGTTAAGGCTGGGTGGCCCCTGTTGGGCCAAATTATGGGCATATCCCTGTTGGGTAGTGCTCTCCGTTCTCCCCTGGTTGGGGAACCCCGGCCTGCCTGCTGGCCCTGGTGCTGGTTTGGCTGGGGACTCAAGTTTTGGGTGGGGGACAATTTCCACTGCAAGTTGTGGGTGGGCAGTGAGGGTGGTGGGTGGTGATGTTGGGAATCTTTGGGATTTTATTAAAAAAGACGGGGGTAGTATGGCAGAAAGCGCTACATCGGGGCACCCCTGTGGGGACTCCATCAAATCACTAGCTGGACTCCGGCAGAGAGTGTGGGATGTACCCTAGTTACATGTAATGGCAACTGTAGTGATGTCCTGGAATGTTCGGGGTCTTAGTAACTACACCAAAGCTCGTAAAATTATGGCCTCCGCCAACAGACATAGCTGTAAAATCTTACTCCTACAGGAGACGCACTCTGAGGGCCACTTGGCCAGATGCATGGCTCCATCCTGGGGCCCCAATAGAGATTTCACCTCCTACTCGTCCCGGGCCAGGGGGGTTCTGACGATGGTTCATAGGTCACTCAAGTTTGCACTTCATAAGAAATATGTAGATCCAGAAGGAAGATATGTTATTCTACATTGCTCGTTGGATAATAGGGAATACCTGTTAGTTAATACATATGGTCCTAACGTGGACTCTCCTGATTTTGTCGATCGGGTGGCAGCGATATTACTGGGCTATGCGGGAGTGCAGATTATTTGGGGCAGGGACATGAATTTTATAATGGACACCACACTGGACAGAACGGGCACTGCCCCTAGATTGCTTTCTGGTGCAGCGCGTAGACTCTTAGCGCATAGTGCGACGCTAGATATTCGAGATGCATGGCGGGTGATGCATCCGCTAATGCGTGAATATACTCATTATACCTCTGTGCACGACAGCTCCTCGAGAATTGACATGTTTTTTTTGTCTAGTACGCTCCTGGGAAGGGTGGCTGAAATTCGGATTTTGGCGCGCACCTTATCGGATCATTCTCCTGTCCAACTGTCCGTTGACCTGGGAGTTCCTGCTCCCACAATTAACACATGGCGCTTCAAGTCTTCAGCCCTGCAGGACATAGTATTCAAGGCGGATATTCTTGCAGACATACAGTCCTACTTTGAGTTTAATCTATCCCACTCCACTTCCCTGGGGGTCCGGTGGGAGGCCTTCAAGGTCTACATCAGGGGAATGTCCATATCGAGGGAGGCGGGAGTACTCAGAGCCATACGAGCAGCTCTTACCCGCTCCGAAGCCAAATTACGTGACCTGGAGAGCGCTCATCCTACCTCTGTTGACCAAGCTACTCTTTCCCGGATTAGTGAGGAGCTCCAAGTTTTTAATGAACAGGCCATCAGGGAAGTTCAATATTTCAGTCGCCCACAGGCGGCCCGCAAATACGGTGAAGGGGACAGGCCGGGTAGGACACTGGCGGCGGTGGCCAGGGGCGAGTGGGGTCATACACCGATTGCTAGCATTAAGGACAGGTCAGGGTTGGACCAACTGACTGATCGACGGATTCTGGAAGTTTTTACAGACTTCTACACTGACCTATACTCCCAGCCCCCTGAACATAGCGAGTCTCAAATGCGTGACCTCCTCAGCCAGATCCCCACGACACTCATTTCCCCCACAACTAAAGACCAATTAGACTCCCCCATCCTGTTGGAAGAAATAGTCGAGGCAATATCTAAATTCCCTAAGGGAAAAGCCCCTGGTCCGGACGGGCTGACAGCAGAATTTTATCAGGAGCATGTAGCCATTTTGGCCCCCAAATTACTGGAAGTTTGGAACGAATTGCTCCGACTGGGCACCCTCCCTCCGACATTGCGGGAGGCCGTCATCACGGTTCTCCTTAAACCGGGAAAACCTGCTGATGAGTGCGGATCTTACAGGCCCCTCTCATTGATGAATTTGGACACTAAAATATTTGCCAAAGTGATTGCCAATTGTTTTCTTCCGGTCATGTCTTATATGGTGCATGATGACCAATCAGGTTTCGTCTCGGGGAGGTCGACGTCCCACAATATTAGAAGACTATTTAATGTCATGGCTCGCATGGATCAGGGTGTTAGTGCAGTGGCGGTTACGCTGGATGCCCAGAAGGCCTTTGACATGGTGTCCTGGAAATATACCTTGTTGGTACTGGAAAATATTGTTATAGGGCCAAATATGATAGCGTACATTAAATTGCTATATACTTCCCCGGTGGCTAGGATACGGGTTAACTCCCAGGCGTCAGCCATGTTGCCTCTTTCTAGGGGCACCCGCCAGGGTTGCCCGTTCTCTCCGATCTTATTTGCCCTGGCAATAGAACCAATGGCCGACTATATTAGGGAGCGGCATGCACACCAAGGGATTAGGTTAAAAGACGCCCCAGAAATCGTCTCGCTGTATGCAGACGACGTGTTACTTTTCGTGAGAGACCCGGATGTACACCTGGACCCGATTTTACGTGATATCACCCGAATTGGCACACACTCCGGGTTCACCATTAACTACACCAAATCTGAAATTTTCCCCCTTACTAGTTCCACATCACAGCCCGTTACTGAGTACCCGTTGCGTTGGTCCCCGCTGGGGATTAGATATTTGGGGGTCCAGGTGTCTCGGACCAGGGAAACACTGCTGGCGGATAACTACCAGGCAGTGGCGGAGCAGGCTGAGGCCAAAATCGTGCGCTGGCGTGCCCTTCCATTGTCACTGGCCGGTAGACTCTCACTGGTGAAAATGATCCTGCTCCCTAAGCTATTATACATCTTCTGTAATGTCCCCGTCTGGCCAGGCAGGAGATACTTTGCAAACCTTCATAAAACACTTGCACAATTCCTCTGGCATTCTGGTGCGGTACGTAAGAAATGGTCGGACATGTGTCTGCCCTATGACAGAGGGGGCTTCACGGCCCCGGACCTGCTAAAATATTGGACGGCCGCTCAGGCACAATTCGCTTCGTATTGGTACCCTGGACCCCCACCCGCCCTCACGTCAAGCTGGAGGTCCTGGCGGGGGCGCGCTGTAACATAATGTCCCTGATTCTGAATAGGAAGTACGAACCGGATTCGCCTATCGATCCGGTCCGGGCCACCGTACAGGCCTGGGGCCAGCTGTTTGCAACCTGTGATGAACAACACCCATATTACAAGTGGCTCCCCGCCTGGAATGTTCCCGGGCTGGAACCCACACACGACACCGCAGTGGTGCGGCACTGGGAGGCATTGGGGTACCGCGCCCTCACTGACTTTTATCCAGAAGGGCAATTTATAACACTGCAGATGTGGAGACCGGGGCATTCTGGTTCAGTTATGGAGCTCCTGCAGTTCTACAGGCTACGCGCGGCCTTTCGCAGCGCGTGGCCTGACTTTCCTGCTGAGCCCCGGGACTCCCCTGGGGTTGCCTACATTGCAAATTCGGGGGGTGCACGCGGAGTGGTCTCCTCATTATATAAACTGTTGCTGTCCGCTGCCCCTCCCCGACCATCCAGGGCACGGGAGGATTGGGCCGCTGAACTGGGGACGGAACTTACTGACCAACTGTGGGGAAAAATGTGCTCTCATACCAGTGGGGTGCCTTTGAACTTCCGTTACCGCACTATACAATATAAACTGCTCAACAGGTTGTATTATACACCGGGTAGAATATCAAGATTTGCACGCTCTGATCCCCGGCTCTGCCCTCGCTGTGGTGCCGAGGGAGCTGACCATTTACACATGTTCTGGGCCTGCCCGGAGCTGGCCACATTCTGGTCTAAGATCATACAGACACTGTCTACAATTATCGACTCTGTGGTCGATCTCGACCCACTGGGGGCATTGTTTGGGGTGTGGAGCCCTGGGGAGCCTAGAGATGTGGTTAAGTTCCTGAATGTGAGTTGTGTGGTGGCCAAGAGATGTGTCTTGCAGGGTTGGAGGAGCTCGACCCCCCCCCCCCGACATATCAAAAATGGCTGAATCTGCTTACGTGGTCTCGGAACTGCGAGGAGGGATTCCTGGACATGCTCCCGACCCGTTCCCGTCCCCATAATATTTGGTCTGCCTTCAATAGCTATCTGAATAGTTTAAATGACACCTCCTTGACGGGCGGGTCCTCCCGTTCCTCTTCAATCGCTGTTTAAGATGTTGGTGACTCATGTTTTGTTGCTAATTGACCTCTGTTGCCTACCTTCTGCATATAAGTCCATGTATCCATGTATATGTACACTGAATATGTTCTTATTGTCCCGATGTAAGTGTGTATGTTATCTGCCTCTGTCAGCAAAAATAAAAGTTTAAAAAAAAAAAAAAAAGAAGCACCCGGAATACTGTCAAGCTCCAGATAAACCTGAGCCATAGAAGCAACAACTATTTTTACAAAAATGTATGCTCACAAGTACTCAACTTAGTGGCATCACTGTAGCCACACAATTCTGAACCATACAATGCTGCAGGCAGAGTTTGCTTATGATATAGGTCCAAGGCTGGGGAGATAGCACCACTTCCATGTTTTATGTAATAAGACAATATTGCTCCACTTACTTTTTCGAAGGTAATGGCTGATTTATTGATCTGCGCTACCCAACCGCCAGACTCCTGAAATCTCAACCAAAGATAATCGAAATGATCAACCTTCTCAATCGACAGACCCTTCACTTCTAACCTCACAAGTTTACATTTTGAAAATTGAGGTTTAAAAACCATGATTTTGGATTTGTCTGTTTTCAGGTTAAGTTGCAGCTCTTTACATTGATTTAAAAAAAAAAATGCTTTTTTGAGACCTCGTGGTGTTGTAGAAATTGGGACCGTGTCATCCGCACAAAATGATGCTTGGAATTTCTCAAATGCCATCTTGGGCAGTCTTGGCACACTCTCAATAAAAAAAATCTAATATTTTGAATATAAATATTAAAAAGGAGAGCGGCCAAGACGCAGCCTTGTCTGAAACCCACAGTAACATCAAAGTATTGTCGGCTCTCCTCCCAACCTGTAACATACACTAGCTTTATTTAATGAGTATAGTTGACGTATTATGGTAATCAAATTGATTGGGGGCCTTACGAGTATCTGCTAATGGATCTCTCTAGAAACAGAATCAAACGCGGCCCTTAAGTCTAAAAATACCACATATAAATGCATTTTTTTAGGACTGTGTATTTTTGAATGAACAGAAAACAATAAAACGCTGGTCTATAGTACCCCTATTTTCCCTGATACCAGCTTGTAAGTCACTGATTGTTATCTATCTGCCCATTCTTGAAGGTGTTTTAAGATAATTTTCCTGAATACCTTTCCAGCACTAAGAGAAATCGGGCGGCAGTTTCCCGGAAAATCTCTTCCACCTTTTTCGTACATTGAAATAATCATGCCACGCGGCAGGAATTTTGAATTTTCCTCTTACATAGAATGACATTAAAGACCTTGCAAAGGGCGGGGGCCCCTAATGTCCACCGCGTCCTTTAGCAGGTCTATGGGAATTAGATCAGGACCTGCAGCTTTACCATTCTTTAAGGAGTTAATGGCAACAACCATCTCATCTACTGTCACCGACAGGATACCATGAACAGAGGGCAAAACAGAAATGCAAGTCGGGGAACGGGGGGCAGAATCCCAATATAAGCCGGGAAAATACACCCACCAGTCTTCCTCCTTCCAGAGACTGAACCGCATTCAGGTCGTTGTCTTAAACCAGCTTCGAGAAAAAGTAGCAATCATCAGATTGGACGGCACACTATTTCCCCTGAATGAAATCTCTTTTTGGAGTTTATCATGCTTTTATACTTTGCTCGTAGAGTACGCAATTTCGGCATATCCATCCGCAAAGAGGAATTAATGCATTTAATGATTTCCTGTTTGGCCGAGTGACGTGCGCGATCATACCAGCCTGGCTTATTTATACCTTCATTTTTAATTGCCTTTGCGGGTACCAAAATGTGAGGGGTTATATTTTTTAAAATCTCTTATTCATTTAAAATTGCTGAGTCACTAGAGTTCTCTTCACAAATGTTTTTAAGATTGTCTAAGATAGAAGCATAAATATTAGACTTAGTGCCAGGCTTTGTTAGATTAATCAAATTTACCTATTTACGTGCATGACCATGAAGCTCCACAGCCTGAAGATTGGGGTTTGCACATAAATTAACTAAATGCATTTTAAAAACCTACCATGCTAAGGCTAAGCAGAAGATGTTCACTTTCCGTTCTCCCACCCACTTCAAAATCATCAACCCTTGCCCAGTTTGCCCTGAAAGAAAAATGTAATCAATAAGAGCTCCAGTAATGGCCCTTGAAAGTCATCCTTGCGGGTTGATCTTTAATAAATTGCCCATTGCAGGCCCTCAAATTTAGATTTTAAAAATCTACAGGCGGATTCTAGGGCCAAACAGTGTGTTCTTAAGGGACGAGTAGCTATCGGGGGGGGGGGGCGGGATTTCCCATGCCTGATCCTGATCTTCCCAAAACTTCACCAGCTCTTTAAGAGGTTCAATGTGATTTTGAGTAACTAAAGTAACTCCCAGTTAGGAATTAGAGTATCCACCACATGAATGGTTATGCTGGCCACGTAACTGTGTAGATTCATGTGTGGCATTCTCTTTTTCATAGTCATTAATATAGTGTAATGAAACCAATCTGTCATTTTTAAAACCGAATTTCTGTTTTCATTTTCGCCCCTATTTTGCAAAAACGGCTCTCACTAAAACCTCCATAACTTCTTGAAATTTATAGATAGAAACAACATTTCAACTCTTACTGATTCCTAAGACCCTTGGCTACACCCAAAACCATTGCGGAACAGTGTATTTGACCTGTTTTTCCCAAATATCGTATAGTGAAATTTGATGCAAAGTATATATTGTTGTTTATCTTGTAGCTCATGTGTGTTAGGACCTGTTTAGTGTTGCATTCCTCAGAATTGTTCTCCATTTAATCAATTTCGCAACCCTTTGCACTGTTTTACAAAGCCATTTTTCACCTGTCATTTTAAAAGTGTCTTTTTTCCAAAAACGGTTTTCTCTCTTATTTGGGGAGGGAAGATTGCATTCTAACTATTGTCTTTAATTCCTGAATACCTGCTGATTACTTACATCTGTGTAGGATTGCTCATTTGTACCTTAAAGAACTTTGCAGGGGGAAATATTATTTATATATATATATATATATATATATATATATATATATATATATATATATATAGAAAAGATTGGAAACCAATCCGGGGCACAGCGGCACTCTGGCAATGCTTTTGATGAGAGATTGGAAGTCACAGAAAACAAATGACAATTATTGGTATTTATATATTCCTGGAGAGAAGCGGGTTGTTGTTACCTGTAAGGATGATGGCCTGTTGTAAATGATATAGAAGCGCAGCACTTAATTTTCTCTAGTCCAGACGGATGGTGCTCGGAGATCCAGATAATCAATAGGACTTGACTCGATTCTCCAGCCAAGTGTAGTGTCAATCCATACCAAAGGACCACCTCTTGGACGACCTATGGTTGCTGTAATGGCAAAGGTCTGATACTCTTGAAATGATATTGAATAGATTGACCATGTCTCTTGTAACGCTAGGATCTGAAAATTGCACACATAATCAAAGAAGTCTGGAATGTCAAGTAGCCTATTAACACCTGATATATTCCAGGATAGTAATTTGTAGTTGCGGGTACCTCCCACAGAGCTGCCATCCTCTTTGCCCAGTCAATCCACTTCTTCAAGGTTGGTAGGGTTGTTGCCTAGGGGTAGGGTTAAGAAGCTAACAACCTGGAGGTGGTGTCCGGGGTCCTTAGCATGATCTTAACATTCCCGGGGGAGTAGGTCTTATTGTCAATACTGAGAAGACCTTCAACCAGAAACCAAGATGGAAAAACCACCTGAATAAAATCAGTATTCGGAATGCCCCCCCCGCATTATGCAATGCGTAATATCGTTTCTGATAATAGAAAAACAACCCTTAGATTGACAGATCCAATGGATACATTTATTTGTAAGCAACTCGGTCCTCAAAAGAATAGGAGGTTAGCTTGGGCACATCTACCATAGCTACTGATGGTCTACAGTAGCTCACAACAATATTGGGGGTGATTCTGAGCTTGATGGGAAGAGTTGAACCACCCGAGGGTAATGCCTTGACACCCGTCAAAGGGAAGATGTGGTCACCAGTGGAGCGAGCACTCCGACTAGAAGACCCCACCCCTTGCCCGGGGGACATTTAAGTCATTAAGAAATTCCTTGACTTTCAAATTAGATTCCGTATTAACATTTGCGCCAATATCAATAAACCATGTCTGGGAACCCACATCTTGGCACGTCTTGACACCGCCAGACTACCTTCCCCGGTTTTCTCCTCCCCGATGACTGTGCCCCATCCAGTTTGCCTCTTTTCTTACAGGGTCACAATTTTCGAGCAGGACTCAGCAGGGCATTCTGGCAAGCAGCTCACTAACTGGGCCTCCGCAGAGAGGGGCTCAAAACGATTAAGTTGCAGTGGAGAAATATGCTGGGGAATAACAGCATTAGCTTGTGTTGTCTCCTCACTAGTACCAACGGGGAGATGGCTAAGCAAAACGGGCTGCAGAGGCTAGGCCACATTGGTGACCGTCTCATCTGCCAAGGGGACAACAAAATTCAGACCCTTTTCCTGCAGATGGAATTCAGTGATATTGGTGCCAAAGGACCCCCTTTCCAACCTATTGCTGGGGGCTGTAAAAGACATTGTTGCTCTCCTATTTGGCAAGGTTTTTGACTAATTTCAAACTGAGCCAAATTGTCGTCCTTCGAAATGTGAATTTCAGTGTCTGTGTGATTTAGTTGTTACAGTTTAATGTCACAGAAGGATATTGAGTCCACAACACCATCCCGAACCACGTAGTTGTATTTGGAGTCTATTGGCAGCTTGCTGGAGGCTTGCTGATTGCTCCCTTTGGATTTTCTCTCCGATAATTTCTAATTGGCCCTCCATCTCAATTCTATTGCGTCAATATCTGACAACAAACCCTTTATTTCCCATATCAGCAAGTTTACTTCTTTAATGCACCTAAACAACCTTGACATTTTACATTGTTTGGCCCCAGGAGGAGCAGCTCCTTCTGCTTTTTCACTGTTGCGGTTGCCGGAGGTACACTGTTGCCACCTCAAAGTAGAAAAGAATCCAAAAAAAAAAATCACCAAGGGCTCCAAGAAAGAATCTACAGGGACCTGATAAAAAGGTGATACACCGGTACTCTGGTATCAGGAGCCCCGATAGATGGAAACTCTAGTTTATTGATCAAGAAAGGCCAATGGACAAAAGCAGTGTGTTGCAGTCAATTGCTCAGCAGCAAAATCTAGAGGATTTGGTCACCTAATATGATCATAAAACGTTTCTGTAAATACAATATTGTGTCCAATGAGAACACCAGGTGCAGGGTGCAAACACCCTACAGCGTGCCCCTTTTCCCCCCAAGGTGAGCAGGTCCCTTAACACTAAACACAGGATACGGTTTCTGACCTTAATATACTTCCAAATATAAACTGTCTCCCAGTTGGATGACAAATAGGTTGACAATTCGTGGCAGGTGGCCCCTCTAATGTGCAGGCGCCGAACACCGTGCAGGAGCGCAACACCCACGTCCTTGGATCCCGCAGGCTTTAACCCTAGCGGGCTGGCTGCAGGGTTTGTAGAGGCAGAGGGGGTGTGGCCACAGCATGAATACAGAGGCCCCTCTGGCCAAATGCAAGTCAGCGAAGTAATGGGGCAGCACCCACGCCTTAATATACTGCAGGTTTTTTTTCAGAAGTAGGCAACCGTACCAGTCAACGGATTGCCTTTCTCCTGTTCTCATCAGATAGATATTCCCTTCAGCTGTGCTGCTTTGGAACATTTTCAACAGGGGGCGTAGTGGACCTCGACCAGCCCATCGATCCGTCTTGCTCTGCGTCTGGTCGTCGGCTCCAGACGAGACATCAGGCGTCATATATACCACGTCACTACGCCCCAACTTCAGTTATGATGTATGGCATTTATAACGCGCCTATACACAAGTTGTTCCTTTTTGCTGCGCGCTAACAGTCTTCGGCTCACTCGACATTTTTGTTGGACAACTTTTGATATTTTTTTTTCAATCCTCAACGCGAGATGTCGGTTGATCGGGTATCTGGTTTCAAACGGTGTTCTTATTGCGGCACCAAGATGTCCATCACTGACCGACACAAGTTGTGTCTGGTGCCTTGGCGCTGGTCACAGGACTGAATGGTGTCCATTGTGCGCCAAAATGCAACCCAAATGTCTACGCGATCGAGCTTCAAAACTCGCTCTGTGTCGACCGCATTCAAAATGACTGCTGCGGTTGATTGTTGGGCTGGGATTACCACCCGCCAAATCCTCAATGCTTTACATGTTCAAAAAGCATACTGCAGTCGGCGCGGCTGACCTTCCCTTACTCCCACGGGTGTCCTCTTTTGGGAAATGCATGGGGTTCCCTGTTTTCCTTGCTGGCTTCGACACCCTAGGCCTAAATCTGTAGGTTGCCCACATGAACAAATTGTGCTGTGGCGAAAGGCTTGGGGTTACTAGCGGGTTACCCTTTTCCTTTTGCGCCCTCGCTATGTGAACCCACACATGTGAGGTACCATTTTCATCGGGACACCTGTGGGAATGCGAGAAGGTATGACATCTGTTGGTGGCGACGTGTTTCGGTGAGTGCACACAGGGAAATGTCTCTGAAATTGGCTGGAAATGCAGACAATTCTCAGATATTTCCCTCTGGCCACTCACCGAAACACCGCCAACAACACGTGGCCTACCTTCCCGCGTCCCCACACGTGTCCCAATGAGAGGCAGACCCTTTGTGCAGGTGTCGTACCTGAGTGACAATGGGTACATCTTTTGTATAGTAACTTCTCTGTAGTGCGCTTAGGAAACAGTAAAGTACTGGTAGTAAGCCATTTCACATGCACCTTTCTTCACACTTCCCATACATACCAGTCACAATGCAGTTAGACACGCAAGGTGGGATTTAGCACAAGGAGAAACCTCTTTGTGTAGCACAAGAAGGTTCGTCCTTGTGAGCAGTGATGCCATGACAAGGCACCCACCGGATCACTGGCCATTCGTATCCCTTTCGTGTCTGCAGTCAGTTGGCATCCATTTCATCAGTTGCACTTCTACCAAATCACTAGCACCGGAGCAAGTGTATCTACACATGAGCATATCTACACACTTATACCACAATGACATGTGCTTGCAATGCAACTGTGTCTCTAGCAATATCTTAACTATCATTTGGCAGCAATTGTATAGCAATTGCGTCTGCATGCAAACTTTGTGCCTGCAATCACATGTGGACACTGATAGCAAGTGCATACTGGCTCACATGGCTACCCTGCCCTACAGGCGCTATCTTCCACACCAGCTTTGAGTATGCCCATAGCAACTATGGGCAAACATTCTTCTGTTCAACCGTACCCACACAAAACACCCACCCTGCAACATGACAATCATTTCTGCAGTGCTGGAAAAGTGCATTCACAGAAATTGCATCTGCATGTTCTTTGTATCTTTACCTAATTCACACAGCAATCATATCCAATTCATTCCTACAGAAGACGCGTCACTTACACCACACATAACATTACTCTCAGTAAAACAATAAACAAGGCAGGATGTTACGTGGTACGCAAGACACCGATGCCATATAGTTGGTGTCCAAGTACCACTTTCATGACACTTAGACCTCAAGGGAGGGAGCCAAAGTGGCGTGTATTATTTTGAAAAGACACCCCTTGAGTGGAGGGAACCTGAATGGTGTTCTGTCCTTCCACAATGCACCGCTTGAGTAGAGGGAGCGGGACTGGCCTTTCTTTGCTTGCCAAACCTTAGGTGGAAGGAGCCAGATTCGGGTTCCTTTCCAAAGTATGCCTGAAGCGGATGGGGCTTTCCAGACGTTTTTTTTCTACACCAATCCCGAACAGGAGCAAGCTGCACTAGCGTGCCTTGCCAAGACACCCCAAAGGGGAGTGACCCAGAGTGCTCCACCCTTCTTCTCCATGGCCCGCCTCCACTAGAGGCGGTGGAGTGGCATTCCTTTCCAAGATGCGCCTGCTTTGGAAGAAACAAGCATTGAGTTACTTTGCAAGGCACACCACGCGCAGAGGGAGCTAGACTGCCTTTTCCTTATGAAGCAGACCTGAAGTGAAAGGTACCGGGGGTGAGGTCTCTTCCCCAGGCATGCCTCAAGTGGAGGGGGCAGGACTAGCATTGCTTGCCAAAGCACGCCAAAGGGGAATGACCCGCATGGCACAACTCAAGTACAGGGACCCGTAATGATTACTATTTCGCAGGCACGCCTCCAATGGAAGGAGCCTGATTAGCGTTCCTTTGCAAGTCACGCTTTGAGCTGAGGGATCTAGACTGATGTAAATTCCGTAGGCAGGCCTCAAGGGAAAGCTACCGCTGTGGTTGCCTTTCCAAGGCAGGCCTCAAGTGGAGGAAGCAGGACTAGCAATGCTCGTGAATGCACGCTAAATCAAGTGAAGTGAGTTGACATCCTGTTGCATTTTCATTGAAAGTACACCTCCAGGGCACAGTGCAAGAGTGCCATTCCTTTATAAGACATGCACAATTTCAGTGGCTAAGGGTCCCTTTCAAGGAATGATGGGCATTTTCGGAAATCAGTCGATCTCCCAATAATTTTCCTTTGTATGATACAAAAGGAAACAAGGCTGAAAGCAGAGGGCAGGCTGGGAAGGGCATTGGGGACAGTACATCCGACTATTCTTGCTCTTTCCTTGTTTTGTACACACCTTACATTTTCGGTACGGTTGTGCCTTCGTGGCAGTGGGTGTCGCTCTTGCAATTTGGCCACATCTTCGACCTCTGGAAAGGAGGGAATTTGTACATGAACATTAGCCAGAGATTGAACAATTGCTAATTCAAAATCCAAAAAGGAGAGGTTGTTTTCTGGAGTAGCTGCACAGTACACCACATAAGCATTGTACGTTGCCATATGCACAATGTGTGTGGCTAACTTTTTGTACCAGAAACGCGACTTGCGTTCAGCGTGGTATGACTCAAGCACTTGGTCATTTTTGTCTACTCCACCCATGTACTTGTAATCCAGAATGCAATTGGGCTTCAACACTTGCTGAGTCTGCTTGTGCAGAGGGACAGCTGAAGTACTTTCATCATGAATAGTACTTAGCATGTACACGTCCCTTTTGTCGCAGAATTTCACTGCTGACAATTCATCCTGCCGCAATGCCACACATTGTCCCTTGGCCAACTTCTGGGGAAGTTGTCTGGGGAAGCCTTTGCGGTTACTGCGGATTGTACCGCATGCCAGTGTGCCCACATTGAACAATTCCTTGAACAGTGGAATTCCAGTGTAGAAATTGTCTACATACAAATGATGTCCCTTGTGGAGGAGCCATGGTGTGAGAAGATCCCAAACAATCTTCTCACTTGTCCCTAAATGGGCTGTGCAGCCCGGAGGGTTTAGGGTAGAGTTGTTACCGGTGTAGACTCTCATGCTGCTCACATACCCAGTGATATTTTCACACAACATGTACATTTTAATCCCATATCATGATCTCTTGCTAGGAATGTATTACCTGAATACAAGGCGACCTTTGAACAACACCAACGATTCATCAATCGATATGTTCTGGCTAGGAACATACACCTCTGCAAATCGGTGAGTGAAGTGGTCCAGAAATGGCTTCAGTTTGAAGAGCCTATCAAAGTTTGGGTCCTTTCTGGGTAATGCTGCCGAGTTGTCATTGAAGTGCAACATACGGTGCAGTGCTTGAAAGCGATTTCTGCTCATTGTAGCTGAAAAAAACGGGCAATAAAGTGGTGCTACAGTAGACCAGTATATCGCGACAGACGGCTTGTGTCCAATTCCCATGAGCAGAATGAGACCCCAAAACTGTCTCATTTCAACATAGTTTGTGGGTACCCATGCTTGTGCTCTGGAGTGGGGTTTCAGAGTGGGACCCCTAGACCTCATGAACTGTGCAGCGTATAAATTGGTTTGCTGAACCACATCTGCAATGAACCCATCAACAAAAAGGTTGAAAAAATCAATAGGCTGAAACCCTTCTGTATTCACTGTGCACCCTGATATACCAGTGAAAGGGGGCACAACAGGCTGAGGCACCCAGAGCGACTCTTGAGTCATGTCAGGAACTGCCGCATTGCGTGGCCGTCTTGCACGTCCCCTCCCTTTTACAGGTCCCCTGCGTGTGGGAAGTGTGCGAAAAGGTGGACGCACTCTTCCTTACTCTTCGTCATCAGATGATGACGATGATGAGTGGGAGGAGGGACTTTTGTTATTGGCCATCTCACTTCCCTCCTGCCCCACAGAAGCACTATCTGTTTCAGAATGCATGTACACATCTGTGCCTTGCTCTGAGCCAGACTCCATCACAACAGCTAATGCCTCCGCACCAGACATTGATCGCCGAGAAGCCATGAGTACCTTCGCTATGGAACCCTTCACTGCCCAAAGACCAGTGAAGACTGAAACAAGTATGTGTGCGTCTCAAAGTATGGAACATAGCACAGTAAGTGGTATTCGGTGCCACAAACCTACTCCACACAAGTACACCAGAAGGTCCAGACTTTGCTCACAAACTGTAGCAGCCCTCTGCAATATGATGTACTCCCTGCACGCTACAATAAACGGAGTACTACTTTGCAAACACTCATGTGAAATGCTAAGGACCAGCTGACTGCTTTCCTACAAGTGGGTAGACAGCTACAACACACCTGCACCTAAAAGAAAGAGAACAAAAAATCTATGGACGATGTCCTCTTCCGCTAAACTTTACAGAAATACAAGCGTGGGGACAAGGATTTCAGCCACACTACCTATTCAGAAACAGCCAACATGCTTTGCACCATGCCCTCCTCCAGGGGATGCTTGTGGATGGGAAATCGAGGCGAGTGTAACGCTCACCTGGCTCCCATGGAGGCGCTGGTCTGTACTGGGTTGCTGTGGCCTCTTCAAGCGTGATGCACAGAATTCAGACCACCGATTGAACAGGACCCCCAAATCTTGCTTGTCGGACCCGTAGGATTATCCTTCTGCAGATGAGAAATGGGATTGACTGTCTGCCGAATAGTGTGCTTGCTCCGCCCTCCGTTCTTCTCCGATTCCTCCAAAACCCCCGGTTTAAGCTCACCTTATGTTTGGAAGGATTAACTCTCCATCCTGCTTCTGGTGCAGGGGCGTGCGTTCGTCCAGTTACTTCACTGGTTTTCAGAATGGCGCTGGCACATCCACTTGACTTTTCTGAGCGATACGCCGTAAGTATGAAGATGCAAAAGTTCAAGTGTGATCCTCCTTTTATGTTGTCTTTTCTGTCCTTTATTTCAGGTGCAGAACAAAGGCGATGCGTTGAGGGGTGAAATTGCCGGTGGTTAAATCAGGTGAGTTAGTGATGAGGGCGACCCCTCTAAATGTCTTTATAATTCCCCAGTAATGTCATTTGTCCTTTCCCCATAGGGGTGGGGTGCGGTACCTGCCAAAGATGCAGCGCCGACCCGAGATGTGGAATGGTTCACCAAGAAAAGCCGGTAAGTAATATGGCTGAAAATTCGGCTTTCCTCTTGTGTTCCCTTGCTCACCTTTTGTCTCTTCTCTCCCCTAGGTGCAGAGATGTGGCGACCGGTGCTGAGAGACGCGATGGAGCCGGGCGGCGTCTCGGGAACAGGTGAGTGAAGCGCGGCGCTGCAGCGAGCAACGCAGTGCTTTTAAATGGAAGTCTTCCTTCAGGAATGCTGGCGTGAAGATTCCGGATGCAGGTAAGAAGGTTGAATAAGTTCTTGGTTTTCACCTTTCTCTTCTCTTATTCCCTTACAGGTGTTCCAGGTTCAAGGCGGGCGTGGCTGGAGTCCAGGTGCAGGAGCAAACACAGTGAGCGTTCAGCTGCTGGGATGCAGAACCACGCGAAGCACGTGTGGCTGTCCGGGCGTGGCTTAAATAGGTTTGGAAGAAGTTCCAGGTGAGTATTCTTCCACAGCCCCACCCAAGTAACAAAATAGTTCCTTCAGAAAAATAGTCCCTCCTAAGCCTCATTTGGCTTGGTTCTTCATGCAGCATGGTCTGCATCAGGTGTGTGTGCAGCATGGTCTGCTTCAGGTAAGTGCACCAAACACTTCCCCTTATCAGCCTGGCGCCTATGGCGCCAGGACTGGGGTCCAACATGAGCCTGGCGCCAACGGCGCCAGGACAGAGTTCAAAGAGCCCCTACAAAGAGCCGCTGGGCTTTTACCCGGGGGTGTGATGCCTGCTCCCGGGGGTGCTGGGCCTGGCCTGGTGCTCCGGGGGTAGGCATCATGACAGCGAGAAGCAACCATGCAACATATTAGTAATTGGGTGAGTTGAAAAGCCATAGGCAATGAAGAAGCAGAAAGGGAAGATAAATAAAGTACACGGCAGCCCCTTCCAGGCAACTGCTGGCACACTTTTGACAAAAACACCTGCTCATTCACATAGGGGTGTCTCTTGTAAGGGGAAAGGTCACAAGGACGAAATTAACGCAAGGCCAAGCAAATTGATTTAGGCTGATTCAAGCGGTGATGGGTAGCTAAGAAATAAGCAGCACAGACATACTGAATGCATTGACATGCCATGAACGCAGACAATTGCTAGGAAGTGGGATTCTCACTGCCAACATACTTACTACCATTTTTATTCACATTTCACATATTCCAGTACGTCCATCAGTTACTCGGCAACCCCCCCGTAGAATAGCGTCTCGGCAAAGTCCATTATGTCTCTAATGAAGAGCTCCATGCCTGTTTTGGAAAGGTGCACCCCATCTCTGTGAAACATCACAGCACCTTTGATAATGCCATGGTGAATGGTCCGTATGCTCTTGTTGCCCTCTGTCTCTAGTGAACTCGCCATTCAGTTTCCACACCGAGCGGTTGATGGCCCTTGTATTCCCTTGAGTTCTCCAATCCATCCTGGGAATCATCTGGGACCAGGCCACCCAGTGTTTGGAAACCTCTGCATTCCATTCAAGGTCCGTCATGAGCTGCTCCCGTACCCCCTTCCGTCCCACAAAAGCAAAATCATTTCCTCCCAGATGCACCACTATAAGGTCGGGGGGGGCCCTCTCCTTTTGCTTGGGCATCGATGATGGCTCCTCTTAGCTGGTGAAGGCGCATCCCCCCGACCCCAAACCAATGCACTGCAAGGCCATCCCTTAAAGAGCCAGATGTAGGTGGCCCTCGGAAAAGTCGTGCAGCCCTTTGGATATAAGAGTGGCCGAAAATCCACACAACCCTCATCCTCACTAGGAAATGGAAACCGGAAAATCCCGATGATTATGGCTATACATACAGTTTACCAAATAACACAACGATTGCGTCAACACATAGCTCTTGTAACAATCCCAGACACATACTTCACTCACTCAGAACGCACCTCTCATTTCAGATAACAGCAGGTTGACACATAATTGCCACAATATTTTCAGGGGAAAGAGGTGAAGAAGATAGTATGTCACCTTGTGCCAATAACACAGTTGTGCTGGCACAATTGCAATCAGTGAAGGTTTCTACTCCTGTGGGGCACCAACTGCACTGAACGGTGTTAAGGTTACTTGCACATGCTACACCACTATACGTTGGCAGGGTGACTAGTCTGGCAGAGGATATGAAGTTCACAGGAAGTGTGCTTTGTACGCTCTTTGAATATAGGTACCCTGACAGAATGTACCACAATCGTCACAAATGGATGCACCTTCAGACACTTTCATTGTGAGTGTTTCGGCCACAGCACCAGGACCACTGGTGAACTTGGGGGTACTCAACTACCAAGACAGAGGCGGACAAGGTCATACACATCAACCACCACCACCCTACATCGCTTCCTGGTCAGCACTACAGCTTTCCCCTCCAGGAAGGGATGGGGTCCATGCAAAGGCACCCTGCCCCCAATGCTGAATTAGGGGGACAAAATATCCACCAGGGGGACGGACGCCAAAGACAATGAGATCCCCACACCCCCCAAGCCCTGCCCCTCTAGCTACCTTGCGTTACAGCTTTTCCCCCTGCAAAAGGATGGTGACCCTGGCGGGGCAGGACCCACTGCTGGAATTGGACCACAGAAATGGTGAACGTTGCAGTAAAATGATTGAGCTCTGTACCAAGTGTGCATAGCATGCTAAGAAAAAATGACCATCTGCATAACTACTGGGAAAAAATTTGAAAATGTGCTGCTACTTATGTCGGTCAAACCGTTCCTTCTGCAAAGCAGCCACCTTCCTCAATGCAAGACACAACCATCACTGGCCCCCGAACCTCCCCACTACCCTTTCCCACCCATATCACTGACAATGCAGCCACATTTTCTTCCACCCCAGTAACCCTCTACCCCCACATTACCAAGTAATATATGTTGTACTTACATAAGTCAGCGAAAGCTTTTCAATAGCCGCAACTGCAAAGGAAACATAAAAGAATTACATTCAGTGCTTTGCCTACCAATAACACATCCAAACTATCTGGCAACTATCTGTACATTTTTCAGCTCCTTCGACCACATACATGACACTTCTCAGTCATCTATCACCATGGAAGCCTGGACTGCACAATGATAGGAAATTGGAATAGGACCAATGGGCATATGGCAACCCCCAGCACAAATAAAAAAACATTCCACAGATGGCTAAGTGGCAAAGTTCCCTCCCAGGGAAAAAGCACTGTTCATCTGGACTGGGGGGCATTTTGTGTGCTACCCCGGCAAGTGTCTTACTGGCCACCACAATACCTCCCCAGAGCACCCACTTCCCTTCACAACATCAACACTACAGGCCCAGTTCCCACCCATCCCAATAGCAGTGTGCCCTCCACCCACTATACAATGTTGCAATAACCAAATTGATGCTTAACTGCTCAAGACCTGTAAAGGGAAAAACAAAACATAAATTATCTGTGTCAGCCCACCCACATACCAAACCACCCATACTGTCTCCCCCCCCCCTCTATTGCATTGGCCAGTATGTTTTGGCCACCCCAGCGCCATATGAGCACACCAATGTGCTCCTCTGCACCAAGGCAGGTATAGTAAACAAGGAACACAATTCAAAATGGCAGGCTGCCCTTTAGCGGGGGCAGAGAGGCCCCCTACACCGCTGTGGATTTTTCTAACGTGAAGGGGGTGCACCTCTCCACCCCCACCCCAATTGGAGGGGCGGCCCATCTCATGTAGCCCTCCCCAGGGGCAGATAATGGGGGTAGGGGGGAAGGTGTCCTGCACTCCTCCCTGGGCTCAGGCGTCCGTTCCTAGGAGCAGATATCTGGTCCCAGGGAGGGCTGCATGACATGGCACCCACTCCATTGTGGGTGGGGGGATGGGGTCAACGCCCCATCCCATTAGAAAATTCCCCGACCCTTTGAGGTGCCCCCCTAAAAAGCGGTCCACCATTTCCACTTTTTTCCTTTGGTAACCCAACTCCCCTTGGTGCAGAGAGCCACATTGGTGTGCTAATCTGGCGCCGGGGTGCCCAAACCTTACTGCCCCACCCACTGGGGGTCCTGTCCCACCATTTTTGGCCCCCCCTGCCCCAAATGGGTGGCAGGGGCACCTCATGCAGGCCTCCCTGGGCCTCCTACAAATGGCTGCATGAGGTACACCCCACCTCAGTTTGGGGTGAGGGGGGAGAGGGCCACCACAAAAGGTGGGGCAGGATCCCCAATAGATGGAGCAGTAGGGTTTGGGCACCCTGGGGGCAGATTGCCACACTAATGTGGCCATCTGCACCAAGCGAAGTTGGATAAACAAAATAATACAAATTCATAGGCTGCTTTTTAGGGGGGGCTGAGGGGCACCCTAAATTGGCAGCGAATAATGTACTTCAACGGGGGGGTGCCCCTCACACCCACCCCCACCCCAAACCTCATGCAACCCTCCCTGGGGGCTGATATATGCTCCTAGGAAGGGGTATCTGACCCCAGGGAGGTATGCATGAGGTGGGGTCCCCTCTATCTGCCCCCTCACCCTTCTCCGTAGGAGCTTGTCATGCAGGCTGCTACTGTCTCTTCTAAACCTGCATCTTCTACGTCCACTCTGCCTCCTGACACGAAAGCAAAAAAAGTAAATGCCTTAGCAAAGAAAGCATTCACTAAAGGTAGCATGGCCCTAAAAGCTACAAATGTGGCAAGCAGTTTTGCCAAGTAATCCATGGGTCTATCGACAGCAGTTGAAAATTCTGCTCAGTATGTCCCAGAAGGAGAATTGTGCGAGGGCTTCCTACAGCTAATGGAGAATGGGAAAGAGGTGGCCAGACAGTCGCTACGAACAAGCCTGGACATCGTTGACAGTATGGGCTGATCTAAGGTGTCAGCCATAACACTAAGAAGACAGGCATATTTAAAAACCTTTTGGTTTTTCACCTAATGTCAAAGTCAAGCTTCTAGACATGCTCATAGAGTGTGATCTTCTATTCGGCCAGAAAGCTGACGATTCCTTTGAAAAATGAAGGAATCCAAAATCGCTGCCAATTTCTTGGGCCTAGCTGTGCAGCCGACCAAACCTGCATTTATCTTCGTCTCTAGGGCACGGGTCTACTGGAGATATGCTCCTTATGGCAGGAGAGTGCAGCTCCCACCGTCCAGACAAGGGCAGAAGTGTTTCTTGCACTCCGAAAGGGGCAGAGGGGCTTCTAGAGGTCAACTGGCAGCATCAGCGGTGGCGGCGACGCAGCCTCAGAAATCACTTTGATTTCCCCTCTAAACAGCGGACCGGTTGGAGGATGGTTGAAAGCGTTTGCTCCAGTGGCAGGGAATTACTTCCGATGCCTGGGCTCTTCAGCTCATTCAGTTGGGTTATTATCTGCCATTTGTAATAAATCCACCAGACAGACCGCCCCAATCCAACCGGGACAGGAGCTCCAGGAACAACTCGGGGAGCAGTGGAAGTGGTACGTCCGGAACAGAGAGGATCGGGTTGGAATCCCAGGTATTTCCCGATACCCAAGAAGGGAGGGGTGTCTCCGTTCCATTCTGGACCGCAGGGCCTTGAACGAGTTCCCTGAGGAAAGACAATTTCAGGGTTGTGACATTGAGAGAGATTCTCCACGCTCTCGAACTACAGGACTGGCTGGTGTCTATAGACGCTTATTTCCATGTGCCAATCCACTTAAAGCACAGGAAGGTCCTAAGGTTCACCATAGTTGATATGCACCATCAGTTCAAGGTGCTTCCCTTTGGTCTAACCTGTCCCCAAGTGTCTTCATCAAGCTCATGGCAGTAGTTGCGGCTCACCTTAGGAAGTCCGGGTCCATGTATTTCCATATCTGAACGACTGATTGATCCGAGGTAAGTCTGCAGTGCAGGTCTTGAGTCATTTAGAGGACACTTGCTTGCCTGCTGCACAAGCTGGGTTCTCCCTAAATTTAAGCAAGTCCCACATGACACCAGTCCAGAGGCTCCAATTAATCAAAGCAGTCCTAGACACCCTGGTGGGGAAAGCCTTCCCTCCCGAGGAGAGTAGTCCGCTTGACACAAATTATCGACTGGTTCCGTAACTGTTAGGCAGAATTATATGCAGTACCCTTTGGGAACACCACACACAATTAAGACTACAAGTGACAGTACAAATTCACCTTTGGTACAAGCCTGTACTACACAGTTAAAGTGGTAGCGATGGCTGAGCAGCCAGACTTATCTCAAGAGTAAGTGAGCAGTATCAAATAGTTACACAAAGGACAGCAATTACTATGATTCAGTCAAACACTGACTCAAGGTTTTCAAGTAAAAGAATATACATTTATTTCACTCTTCAGTTGTATAACATGACACTATTATAAGCAGTTTAAAAATCACACTCTTAATACACAACTCCCAATAAGTTCCAGACAAGTTAAGCTCACAAACTGAAGTGGGAGCAAAATGGCACTCCAGCAATTTAAAAGGGAGGGAAAAACAAAGTTAATAGAAATTGAACCACACCAACAGGTAAGTACTCAGGGCAATTGAGCAAGAGGGACTACAGTGATAGAATCAGGTAGAAAAGGCTTAGGGCCAAAGTCAATGGGTCAAAAGTCTTTTGCTCAATATTACACAGTTCAGGGTAGTTTGCGGTAAAGTTTGTGCCACGGATTCCGGACGAGGTTGGTTAGCAGAAAAGTTAGTTCAAAGAGAAGAGAAGGACAAGCCCTCAGTTTGGAGAAAGATTTCAAACACTTACACCATGGCTGAACAAAACGAATAACAGGATTTGCACAGTACCTTAAAACGGAGAGGAATCTGTAGCTAAGGCGGACGTTCCTGAAGCGACTGTCGGACTGACAAGAAGTAGGAAGACTGGAGGGTCCTGCACTACCCAGGGAAGAAACCAGCAGAAGAGCAAAGCAACAAATAAAAGGTGCGCTCATTAAAACCCAAGCTGGGTCCGACCTTCCTGGCTATCCAGCCCACTGTTGCTCTGTACAGCGAATTCGACCAGAGGATGGGTCCTGGCTTGAAGTTTGGACGAACTGGTTGGTCCCACCAGCTCAAGGGAAGAAGTTTCCTGGAGAATCTTCTGTTGTTGGATTCTGAAGATTCAGACCTGCAGCAGGGCTTCACTGGGCGGTTCAGTCATTGTAGGGGTCCTCTTCATCAGCTCCTCGTTGGTTCTTTCGTTCCAGTGGCGACTGTCTTTCCAGTCCCAGAGGATGGCTGTCCTGGCAAGGACAGTCACCCAGCCAATCAAACAGGAGTACGACTTGGGTTACCAAAGGAACCCATGGCAGAGATCCTAAGACCCCTCCCTCACATCCTGCCTACTCAGACTTTCAGGCGCCTTAAGGAGGGCTTCTGTGAAGAAGCCCGCAAAAAGACGGTGAAAAAAGGGACCACATCTGGTTTGGCGCGCAGAGTAAAACACGAGAAAGACTTTAACAAAAAGAAATGGCGACTAAACCCAGCCGGAGCCGAAATAAAATATATTTGGTCAAGCGGGTTTATGTTCGAGGCTAATATAATAGCCTAAAACAATACCATGGTTATATAAGATAACCGCAGTATGAAAAATAGGGTAGTTACCACTGCCACCAGCCAAGTCTTGATGAAAAGGGAGTGAAACAGTGCTCCAAGAGAAACAGACAAAAAGGGATAAGAATTAACCCTTTCCAATACTCCATGTACGATGGGGTGTACTGGGTCTGTGGTTTAAAGAGACTACAAAAAGTTAATGGCAACTTTACATGTTTCTGGGAGACCGTATTCAGTCCCAGAAAAATGGAGTCAGTGGAAAGTCTAAAAGACAACCCTGTGTCACTGCACTGAAGGTGCTGTGTAACACACATAAAAAGGATGCTCTTGGAGAAGTTGAGGCTCCACAGTCCAAGATCACACAAATGGTAAAAACACACACAGCGAAACACATGTAAGAGTGGGAAAAAGACTCGCACTCCTACTAGGTGAAAAAAATAAACCCTAGTAATCCAGCAAAGCTACTGAGGCACTCATTTGGTAAGGGAAATCAGCCATTTAGGAGAATTCTCCCTAACAGTAACCATTCCACTCTACTAGCAGGTTTCTTCCTCCGCCTACTAGGCATCATGACCTCCTGCATTTTCTAGTCCCGGAGGCCAGGTTGCACATGAGATCACTACTATGACTCCTGAGAGATCAGTGGTCTCAGTACCTCAGCGCTATGATCTTCTCAGGGTGTCTGCATCAGTAGTCAACGACCTGTCCTGGTGGGCGGACCGCAACCGTCGCTTAGCGGGGAACCCTTCTGGCCTCCTTGGCATCAGACCCTAGGGGTCACGGATGCGTCTCTGAAGGGTTGGGGCGCTCACTGTGAGGATTTGCAGGTGAGCGGCCTCTGGTCAGCGAAGAAAGCCCGGTGGCACATCAACAGGCTGGATTTGCAAGCTTTCAGGCTTACCCTGAAAGCATTCGCCCACGTCTCTGCAGGGGACACATGGCCTTGTGCTGACGGACAACACAGTGGCAATGTACTATCTCAACAAGCAAGGTGGTGTGCACTCCGGCCTCCTCTGTATGTAGGCAATGATGCTTTGGTTCTGGTTGCTGGAGAACAGGCTCTCGGCAGTTAATCTGGCGGGCACAGAGAACAACTTGGCGAATGCTCTGAGCAGGCAGAGCACGGTCTCGCATGAGTGCGAAGTGTACCAGGAAGTCCTAGAGGAGGTCTTTGCTCTCTGGGGTACCCCAGCAGTGGATCTGTTTGCAACGGAATCCAACAGGAAATGTGAACAGTTTTGCTCAAGGGAATTCCCAGCAAACGGTGGATTGGGGGATGCATTTCTGATGGAATGGACCTTCCCTCTCCTTTTTGCGTTCCCTCCGATACCAGGCATTACCTGGGTTCTCCGGAGGTTAGAGGTTTTGAGCGCCATGAACTTGATCAACCCGGACTGGGCGAGGAGAACGTGGTACTCGGAACTCTTGGATCTGTCCACCTCATCGGCTGCCTCAGCGTCCAGATCTCCTAACCCAGTTGGAAGGCCTATACTCCATCCGACCCCGGAATCCCTCAGCCTACATGCGTAGCTCTTGAGAGGATGAGATATGGTGACTAGGACCTCTCTGACGAAGTACTTGTGGTGCTGCTGGCTGCACGCAGACCATCTACAAGATCTTTGTACGCATTCAGATGGAGAAGATTTGAGGCGTGTTGTAGGGAACGCGAAATGGACCCCATCTCTTGCCCCACCACTACAGTGATAGGAGTTACTTCTGTCACTGGCCTCAGCAGGCCTTCAGGTCACCGCAGTCAAAGGATATTTGGCGGCCTTGTCTGTGTTTAAAGGATCCCCGGGTGAAAGCTAATTTTTTACGATCCTGGTAATGGCACAGTTCCTAAAAGGCCTTGTAAAATAGGTTTCCGCCAACTCCCTTTGTCTGGAATTGGGATCTTAATCTGGCTCTGACATTTCTGATGGCGGCTCCCATTGAGCCTATGCACTCTTGTCCCTTACAGCGTCTCTTTGCAAACAGCCTTCTTGGTGGCTATTCCATCTGCTAGCTGCAGCTGAACTGCAGGCCTTATGCTGTAAGCCACCCTTCCTGTGTTTTTTCCGGGAGAAATGTTCACTCTGTGTAAGGCCTGATTTCTCCCCAAGGTTGTCTCAGAATTTCACCTGTCGCAATCCATTGACCTTCTTACCAATTTTTAAACATTGTTCCAGGAGTCCCGGGCTCAAAGGCAGCAGTAGCAGGGCCATCATGCCTTACAGTGAAGAGCCACAACCATGGCTTTCCCCCTCCCCCCATCAAGGGGAACATTTGTGCCATGGAGGGAATTGTTTCCAGTCATCTGCCAGTAAAATCAAGTGCGAAAAATACAAGTACCAGAATCCTCAGTCAATTAACTTGCCACACCTGAAAAAGTAATGAACTCACGCATGAAACAGCAAAGAAACTCAACCTCCCTGAAGATTGATGGAGTCATGAAAACGTGTGTTTGGAGGAGAAGCTAATGACTGGTAACAGAGCGCCTGCCTTACCAATTTTTAAACCTTCTGGTCTTCTACCCTCCTCCTCACCCTTCTAAGCAGGAGGAACGGTTACATCGCCTAGACCCGAAGAGGGCGTTGAGTTAAGTTGCAGGGACAGCTGATTTCAGGAGAGCTGACCAGCTCTTTGTGGTCTTTTCCTTACCCCGTAAGGGCCTATCCATAACCAAGCAGACTTTATCCCGATGGATAATTTCCTGCATAGATGAATGCTACCAGTCTGCTGGGAAGGAATTACCAGCAGGCATCGGGGCCCAATCGACAAGGGGGGGGGCTCAGAATCAACAGCATTGCAGAGGAGTCCCTGTCCGGGAGATTTGTCACGCTACGACATGGTTATCCCTTCATACCTTTGCTAAGCACTATAGTCTGGATGGGGCTGGTACAGCTGATGGGTATTTGGCAGGGCATGCTGCAAAATTTCTTGTTATGACTTTCTGCCCGCCGCCTTCATTTACTGGTTTGGGAGTCTATCAGATGAGGAATCTGTGGGAGAAAGGCAATACATTGAAGGAGAAATTACTTTCCGTAATATTCTTTCTATGGATTCTTCTCCCGCAGATTCCTCATCTCCCCTCCCATCCATCCCTGCTCAAAGTCGGTGGATGCCGCACATCTTCTCTTTCACATTGACTTGGTGATGGTCCTCTGGGTCCGTTTTCTGTCTTCCTGCAACAGATTATTTTTGTTTTTTAAAAATGATTTTTCTAACGCTACTTCCTTTGGAGGTCTAAAGTTACTTCTTTTTTAAGGGCTCATTAGCATGTTTTTTCTCTCCGTTTTCCTATGCAGCGTGTGGTGCTCGGGGGTGGGGGCGAGGGGGAACTGAGGTTGGGGCTTAGTGACGCAGTATTTATACAACACGTCAAGTCCGGAGCTGCCGACCAGACGCTGAGCAAGACGGATCGATGGTCGAAGGCCCGGCTCGAGGTCCACTACGCCCCCTGTCGAAAATTTTCCAAAGAAGCATATCTGGAGGGATTATCTATCAGATGAGGAATCTATGGGAGAAGAATCCATAGAAAGAACCTAGGACCTTAGTGAGACCTTTTTATCATAAGGTCTTTTGTTGTTTTAACCATATGAGTTTGGACTAAAGATCTAACTTTATTTTATTTATTGTGCTTTAGCCGAATTGTATGGCATTTCACAACATAAAACGAATTTCGTCTAATTCACAATAAAATGCAAACTCTTAACAATAAAATATATACATTTTAAGAGATTAGCACAGATTAAGCAAAGTTCGCCATAAATCAATTAAATGAGATCCAACGCAAGGTTCGTAGTAGTTTATTTCAATTGTAAGGCGTATATCGTGTCCCGCAATTAGTCTTTCGTAAAAAATGGTTCGTAGAGAGCCAGTCCAGATTATCCACAAAGTTAACCAAGCACTATTCCCAAGCTTCACGGGTCCCTCTACATATCATCAACCAGTGATGTAGGGTCTCTACCACATCCTCCCAACACACGTCACCCAGCAGGACCCACTTCTAGCCTATTTCTAATTGGCTGGATCTCCCCGTTTTCATCAAATTGAGATGAATTCTCAAATTCTGTTCTTAATCCTTGATTAGGGAAACTGGCAAATAGTTTGCCAAAAAGCCCCTATGCTTATCCACAATTGACAGGGATCCATTGACCTTTAAACCCCACATTAGAGTAATTGTTGAAATCCAGTCCTTTCTAGACATAGTTTGCTGAACACCAACCGGGTTCTCAACCAGTTCAAGCATTGAACGATCACTCTGTTCTAAGAGTGAGCCAACATAACCACATAATGTCCATAGAACCAAATTTGTACCTCCTATTTAACTCAACTGGTATATCTTCATAGAGGGTTCCCTTAGCAGATGTCATTATTTTGTATTTGTTTTATTTGTTTTGGTCAAAAACTGACCTTTACAATTAACATTATACAACATTAAAATATTCCCTTCTTCTAAACTCATTTTTCCAAGAAAATGCATTTCATTTGCCTGAGAAAGTAAAAGAAAGAAAGTGAACAGTACAACTAATCAAAAGGAAAAAGAGGACAAAAAACGCAGCCAAGCCAGGGTGTTGTACATTAGGATAAAGCAGCCTCTTTCTGTCCTTTGTATTGTCAAGCATTTAGCCAGTGTGTCTTCTAGATGGAGTCCATAGCCAACCAGCGACTTTAGCCACTTCTTTGCTGTAACCATTTAAATATCAACGCAGTGACGGCGCTCTATTAATCGACCTTTTGAGTTAGTCCAGCCCTCAAAAGGACCCCCCAAAAATGTTTCTGAGAGCAGCCAGTCCTCTTTGTGCACAAATTTAGGGAAGTGGTTTGCTCTTATGTCCCGTGTACCGTCACAGAATCAAAGTGACTCAGGTTTTGATTGGCTGGATCTTCACAACCGTTACAGTTTGGTTGCGCTGTGGTTTTGTCCTCTAATATACAGTATTTCTCCTGTGTGGATTATATTGAGACATGCCCTTAAGAATACACTTCTCAATTCCCCATTTGGGTGTTTCATTAGGTAATTTGGTAGCTGTCCCAAATTTTTATCCACTACTAGAAAACAGTTTTTAGGTTTGACTTGACTCATTTTCTCTCTGGTTTTGATCCAGTCCCTCGTTTCAATGTCTTTTTTTGCTTTCAAGGATTTGTAAGCAAAATTTCGATGGATGAATCAGCTTCAACCAAGAACTTTTTGTTCCAGGTGTTTTAGTGTTTTCGATTTGTGACTATGTAGGTGTTGATTAATGTCCTCATATAGAGAATTTTCTGCGGCACTATTATCAACCTGTAGAGGGAAAGGAGTCTCCATTCTGCTAGTGATTCCAGAGATTTTAGGCCCAGTTCCAAACTGGGAGCTGGCATGGGGAGGCTCAGTGGCAGGCCTAACAATCTCTTCCAAATCTGATTTTCAACTTTTTGCCAATCCAGGTCCCAAAGTGCTAGTTTGGACTCCAAGCCGTACAGAATTATTGGGACTATTTTTGCGACGTAGAACTTCAAAAGGGGTATGATGGAGAAAGTTCGCGGAGGATCTTCTTCATCTGCGGCACTGCTTTCTCAACGTTCACCCTTATTTCCTGTTCCATGTTGCCAATTGCTGGGTAGGCATGTTGGATTACATAGCCCAAAAATACTGTCTCTTCTACTCTTGGAACCACTTCTCCTTCTAGGAACCAATTAGCGGAGTTGATGTGCTTGTTCGGGTGTTTGAATACCAATATTTGACTTCTTGGAGTTAATTAGAAGTCCATTTAATTTAGCGTATTCACTCAATCCATTTAATATGTGCTGCAGCCCCACTGCTGTCCTGTCGATCAAGAAGATATCGTCAGCAAAGGCGAGCCAGAGCACCTTGGTTGTATTAAGCACTGGACTCGCCATTGTCCAGGACTGCAGAAAAGGTCCCAAATCTGCCAGATATAGATTAAAGAAAAAGGGCGCACACAGACAACCTTGTCTGACCCCTTTTTCAACCTTGATCGATTCAGTTAAGTGGCCGACCTCGTTGAGCCGAACCATCAGTGAGGTATCTTTGTGTAGTTCTATTAATATAGATTATAGGCCGCGTGGTGCACCCAAGTCCCTCATTTTGCCCATAGACGTTCCCTAATCACCAAATCAAAAGCTCTGGAAAAGTCTATCCAGGCTCCATATATAGGGCCCTTTACCGCCTCTTTTGAATTTTCAGCCAAAAGGTTCAGTGTCAGGCCATTTAGTGCTGTGGACATCCCGCTCCTGAAGCCTGTTTGAAATTTTGACAGTATATTTGATTTTTTTGCCCAGTCTTCCAGCTCCATCAGCAGAATCCTCACGTAAATCTTGCTTTCAATATCAAGGAGTGCGATCGGTCTATATTTCTCCGGTTGTGACTGATCGCACCCCCCTACCCCCTTGTAGAATGGAATTATGATTGCTTTCTTCCATGAGGATGGAAATGAACGGCTTTCTAAGATTTCATTAAACAGATGGAATAGTAGATTCGCCCAGGTCTTAGGGTTGTACTTTAAGACCTGATAAGTTTGGCCATTTGGGCCAAAACGCCTTTGAAGATGAAGCTTTTCAGATTAGATCTTCTAGCAATTGAATGTCAAAAGTAAGTTCCCACTTTGTTGCTTGCATCTCACTTCCATGAGCCTCTAGATTGTTTTTAAAGCTTTTAGTAAGGTAAACTGTCCAACTTTTTTCTGGGACCAGATTGCATTGTATGTTATTGCTGGCTGATTTTTTTTTCCCCAGATTATTTATGATGGTCCTGAAGATGCGGCTGTTGTCCTTGCAAAGTGCTGCAAGCATCTGTTTGTTGTCTTGTTGCTGTCGTATGATTCTTCTTGAGTGGGACCAGTGCTTATATGCCCTTTTGAGTTTTTGGAGTTCTTCTCGTAGTATGGTTTGATCGACAATAGAAGTTCTCAACCTTCTGCTTTCCCTCCTGAAAGTTTTTTTGTGGGCCCATGTTTCTTCATCAAATGAGTGCTGATGATGGATGATTCTGCTTGAACCGCTATAACTTGGAGGGTACACAGACCAGATGAAATTGTTAAAGGTTTCAGGATGGCACTTTTCCTTTTGTTCTCTCGTGGAGAGTTTGGCGAAATTGTCATTTAGTTTCTTCCCCTCTTTTGTACTTCATTAATGTTGCTTTGCCTTTTCTGAAGGCTAAATCATGGGCATATTTATCGGCTTGGGTAATACTGAGGTCTAGAATATCTATTTTTAGGCGGGCGTGATCGCTCCCTGCTCCCCAAATGGTCTCCATGTATATGTTTTTTGTGAGAATGCCTTCAGAGACAAAAATGTAGTCCAAGATAGAGAAGGAGTTGCCTCGTGACCAAGTTGTACCTGGAGGACTATCTCCTGTCACTGCCCCATTCAACATATTCAGGCCCCATGAGTTTAAATAATTTATCCATTGTGCCCCAATCTTTGACTTTGTTTGCCCATCTTGGATTATTCCTGTGATTTTTTTTTTTATACGGAATGCATTAAGCATTGAGGTCCCCTGCCAGAATTATCTTGTCTTCGCCATAGTCTAGGGCTATCTTCTCCATTACAACAGTCTGGATTGGAAGTCCTGAAGATTGATCTGGGCAGGGCTCCAGTAGACATTTATTGCTATAAACTGTATCTGCCCCACTGAAGTTTGGACACCAATTTTACATGCCAGGATGCCATCTTTATTACTGTGTATTAGTTTGACATCCTTGCTTATTGAATTACTAATTCCCAACAGGAGCCCCCCCCGATGGGCGACCCATTGCCTTCTGAATTGCTGGTATTGTGAAGATTGTGAAACCTTCTATTATTGTAGGATAGATTAACCAGGTCTCCTGAAGAAATATAATATCGGTATTACCGAAAAGGCTATTTCTCAGTTTGTTGGTTGAGAAGGATTTTGGGCCACGGGTATTCCAACTTGTGATGTTTACTGTCTTGTCTAAACATTCTCTGACCCCAAGCCTAGTTTTTGAAGTACTTGTGTGAGAATCTCTGGTAGTGCGGCCAGCATGTTGACCTGTAATTCTCTGGTGGACCCGGAAGGTTTTGTGAATCCAGTCTGGGTTGTTGTACCCGCTTGCCCGGGAGTCTTCCCAGTAATTGAGGTGGTGTTTTCATCTTTCCTTTTTTGCCTCCTCCCGTATATTAAGGAGCACCTGCAGATTATTCTCTTCCAGTTCTTTTTTTATTATTCAGTATTGCTCTCCATGCTTTTGTTCACGTGAATCCCACTTCTACAAGTTTCAGATTGCTTCTGTTCAGGAACTTCACGTATTCTATGTCTCCTGTCCCGAACAGAAAGAGGATTGCTATCTTATTGAGGAAGCCCAAGATTGCCCCTCTGCAGAGGGACTTGTAATGCAGAATCTTAGTTGTTGGTTCAAACCACAGTTTTGGGATTGCATAATCCAGATCTTCTGAGGAGTCCCAAGGCAGTTGGTGTTGAAGGATTTCTAACCGGTGTTCTCTGGGCAGGCAATTTAGGGCCAGATCTTTTTGGTTGCCCCCAATTATGGACGTTTTGCCCTGTCCATTTTTACTTCCATTGGGTAGCAAGGGGGCTGAATGTCCCAGCAAAGATCGTTTCAGAAATATTGGTGCAATTTTTCTAGTTGTTTCCTCTACTTGGGCATTGGTTGTCTTTGATAAAAGCTTACTCCCCTTCATCATGTACATTGGTGCCCACGGAGGACCCTTTATTGAGGGGCAGCTTTTTATGACATGCTTCCTTCCCTTCTCAACTCTTGTATTTGGAGGACTTGGGGGATTGTTGTCTGACCCCAGCTGCTGCAGATCTTCAATATGGCTTGTGAGCGGGTCTGTCTGTTGACCTACATTTGTGCTGGTTAAATCAGTCTGTTCAGGTGCCTGTCGATTTTGTCTAATGACCACTGTGTTGTTTTTTTTTTCTTTCCTACCAGGATTCCGGGGGACATTCTTTCATTTGTCCCTTTTTGCCCCCTGTGATGCTAAATGTTTCTTCCTGATCTGATTCCTGTGATTCTTTTACTATTATAATTAGGTCTTCTTTGTTTATTGATCGCTCTTCAGGACTCATAACCTTTCCTTTGTGCTTACTTGCTAGATTTTTTAGATTTTTGTTTTTTTCTGAGTGCAATCGGAAGGGCAGTAGTGCTTTTCCTTTTGACTTCTCTTATTTTTGCTTTTCTTCTACCCTTTGAAAGGTGCTTGCCGGCTTCTGTCCATTCTGATGTGCGCACCTTCTGGTTCTGGGGCAGAAAGTCTTGGCCTGTTTGCTGTGGTTCTATTACTCCTTCTACGTGCGCCAATCTTCTGAATTCTTATAAAACCAATTTAGAAAGGGGGTGTCGTCGAAGAGGTTGCTGTTGTGCACTTCTTTTCCATGGTCATTCTCGTCTCCCCTCTTCTCCAAATTTTTGGATTTCAGTAAAGATAGGGTTTCTAGAAGCAGATTGTTTTGCTTAGCCTCATCTTTTCTTTTGCCCTCCAGGGTCCTTTGGATTGCAGAGAGGTCTAAGCCTTGTTTTGCTACTTGAACCCTCAGATCTTTCAGGGATGATGAAGTAACTGTGTTAATTGTTGTGGTTGTGGTTAGTCCCACTATAGCTGTCTCTGTTGGCTGACTCTCTAGACAATTCCAGTAATGTTCCTGCCTGCATTTAGACCTCTGTTTTGAGGTGTTCAAAAACTGTCACCAAGGAATTGAGTATGAAGTTAAATGCTGAGGGTTGCAGCTCCTGTTTGCCCGTTATCCACTTTGTCTGGTGTATGTTGGTTTGTATTGTTGACCTGTATTACAATGCTTTCTACTTGTTTTTGGTCCAAATCAGTAGATGCTTCCCCCATTACTTGGTACTCAATGTCGTCTCTTGTGCTGCTTTCTTTTCTTGCTGCATTCAAATGGTGGAATTCATGACTCTCTTGAGCGTCTTTAGATGGTGTTGTTGTGATCTCTTTTTGAAGATCATTCAGGCTTTTAGTTAGTTTCTTTTTGCCAAAATATTCATATATTTTCTTCTGTATTTGTTGGGTCGTGGTGGTATACTCTAACCCCCGTTTCCAGGAATGTGTTATGTCAGAAGATAGTTCATCTTGATTTGGTCGTGATGAATGTACCTGCGCCGTTGTAAATGGAACAGAGGTCGTTTTTGGCAAAGGCAAGCTGTGTCGTGTAGATTGTAGATCTTGGCCTCTCATCTCTTCTACATATGAGCCATCCCATTCTGGGCATCTATGATCTTCCATCAAGGCCTTGCTGCGCAGCTTCATATTTTTCAAAAAAGTGTTGTCTTTCTTTAGTGTCGCTACGCTAAGGGTAAACTTATCTTAGGTCGTCTTGTGCTGTTTTTCAACTTTTATAAGACGATTTAGGCCCCAGCCCTCCCCAGATACGGCAGTCTTAAGTAGCAGAGCAAAACTAAACTTTATTTGTTATGTGCGTTTTGGCTCTGTGTGTACGCACCTTATAGGAAGGGTCAACGGAGTTGCCAATATACATATATGCGCTAATGCGCTTTGTAGCTAGATGAAGTATTATACGATATTGGGAATATAGTTCATTTTTGATCCCTTCAGTCCAAAGACCTTTTTGGTGTTTCTTAGCGGGTTATTTATCTGAGGGTGTGTACGCCGCCCTTGTCACTACAGTCCGGCTTCTTGCCGCAAGCTTGACGTGCACAGGCTGATGAGGCAGACTCCTAGTCACGTGTCCTGTTACGAAGAAGTAACTTTTAGAAGTCTGAGCTCCGTTCAGCTCCACAGCCTCTAAACAGCCTGGGTGTACACCACCATTGTCATTGCAGTCGGGCTTCTCTAGCAGATGTCATTATTAATCTTCAGAGTATCGTAATTTTCCAATCCTTGCACAACTTCAGGGACTGAAGTCACAACTCATAATTCAGAGGTACAATCGTACCACTTTGGGCAAGTTAAGAACCTGCTTCCAAATGTTGCCTTCAGTGCGTGCCCAGTTGAGTATCTGCACATGAGATGTTATTTACAAGCAATACAGCAGGGACAGGATTACTTTCGCTTTATCGTAATTAATCAAAGGACATATTGAGAATTTACAAAAGGAACTATGAATCTTCTTCATTTGCGCTATGAGGGGAATTCTTTTATGATTCAGCTCTGATTCCAGAGAACAGCGGGTTTAAGTTGAACGCAACTTAATACCCAGATACGTCAATTCATTAACTACTGGAATCACCTGTTTCTGAAGGGACAATTTAAAACTAGGCCTATTTTTCCTTTGTCTCTTAAAGACAAGAATGTTGGATTTGGCTGTAGGTCTTTCATCTCAGCACTTAGGCCAAAAGCAGTCATCAGACGCTGCATTCCTATAGCTGAGTAGTCCAAAAGAACAATATCATCCGTATATATGCGATCCATTCAATGGACCTCTCACCAATTTTAGGACTCACCATGGATTGATGCACCAGAGCCTTATCCAAATCTGCCAGGTAAAGATTAAAAAGGCAGGGGGCCAAAATGCTGCACCTCTGCCTCGCACGTCCCTTGACAGATGTCCGTGAACATTCAATCAAACTCGAAAAAAGGTGTCTTCATGAAAGGCTATTATGGCCAGTTGGCCTTTTGAAATGTCCCACGATGAGTGCTTAGCCCAGAGACATTCCCTATTGATTGTATTGAACGCCTGGGACCGGTCAAGCCACGGTCTAGACAATATGCACCCATTTCTTTCCACCTATGGTTGAGCGACAATTGTTAATGCTAACCCATTAAGGGTCGTGGAGATACCTTTCCGGAAACCTGTTTGCAACGTAGGTAAAACATTCTCTTGTTTTAATCCACTCCCATAAGTGTCTTAAGACTACAGCAGTGAAAATGTTCCCATTCGCATCTAAGAGGGTGATCAGGCGATAGTTAGCTGGGTCAGCCCGATAGCCCTTCTTTTTTTTTTTTTAAATGTGTTTATTTATAGCAAGGCAGTATAGGTTACAAACAGTATCGGGTGGCAGTATAACATTGCAAAGAAAAGATTCCGGCTTTGTGTCCCTTTCCCCCATCATTCCGGTTTTCCCGGGCCAGAGATTCAGTCTATCACCCCCGCCTGGTGTGTACTCTCCAGGTCCCCCAGGGCCCAACGGGCGTTGATTGGCTTGAACGTCAATGCAGGAAATCGCTGATCATAGTCCAGCACTGGAGCCCATACATTCTGGAAGCGGTGCAGAGTCCCCGCTCTCGCAGCGGTGACCTTTTCCGCTATTAAAATGTCCCACAATTTTCCCCACCAGTGGGCCAGGCAAGGGCCGTCTTGCGACTTCCAGAAACGGGCCAGAACTGTCTTGCCCGCCAAGAGGCATTGTGTGAGGAGCTTAGCCCTGTTGCCGGAGCGGGGGTAGATTCCGGGGACCGGGATCCCCAGTAGGACTGTCTCAGGGTCCAGTGGGAGGGCGGAGCCGGTGACTTGCTCGATGACTGAGAGACACCTGGTCCAGAATTGCTGGATCTTGGGGCATGTCCACCACATGTGGAAGTAAGAGCCTGGTTGACTGCAGCCTCTCCAGCAGGCAGGGTCCATTTGCGGATTCATGTGGTGGAGTCTGAGAGGGGGGTAATACCAGCGCAAGGTAAGTTTATATGCACATTCTTTGTTGGTGACGCAGGTGGAGGAGGAGTGGGTGCGGGACCATATGTCTACCCAGGTTTGGTCATCGAACGGATGGCCTAGGTCCGCCTCCCACTGAGCCATAGATCGAGTTTTTGCCGCCAGAAAGTCCCCCGAGAAGCATCTATATATGGCTGAAGTTCTTCCTCTAGCCGGCAGATCCGCGAGGGTTAGCTCCAGTGGAGTCGGGGGGCGGGTTGCCGCCTGGAGGGTCTGGGGGTGTGAACACCAGTGGCGGAGCTGGCAGTATGTGAACCTGTCCCTCTCTTGAAGCCGAAAAGTTTCCTTGCACTGTTCGAAGGTCCGGGGTCCGCCTTCGGAGTACATCTGCCCCAGGGTTTCAAGGCCCCCGTCTATCCAATTCTGGAAGTTGCGGGGGAGAGATCCCGGGGAGAAGTCGGGATTGTGAAAGATCGGTGAGAGGGGGCCTCGGCCCCTCGGGATTCCCTTCTGCTTTAGAGCCCAATCCCAGGAGCTTAGGGTCTGCTTTGTTGTCAGTAGGATGTCCTTCCAGCGCGCCCTGAGAGGGGGTTGGATGTGAGGGAGGAACCGGAGGGGGAGCGGGAGCTGGGCTTGCTCCAGTTCCACCCATCTGGGGCGGGCTGTGCTCGACTGCCAGGCGTGTAGGTGTGACAGTTGCGCCGCTGCCCTATAGGCCTGCAGGTCCGGGACCCCCAGGCCTCCCAGCCTGGCGTTACCAATCAGGGTCTTGTGGGGGATCCTGGCCTTTTTGCCTTTCCATATGAATTTCGATATCTTCCTCTGTAGGTCGTGAAGGATCCGGGTCGGGAAGGGCACCGATAGGGATGAGCAGGCATAGAGAAACCTAGGGAGCAAGTTCATTTTGACAGCTGTGATCCGGCCCATTAGTGAGATCTCCTGCGTGGTCCAACGCTTCAGGTCTCCCTCCAGCTCCTTGATCAGTTTGGGAAAGTTCGCTTGATAGGTCTCCTTTGGGTTTGCTGGGATGAAAACTCCTAGATAGGGGATCGAGTGGTCCCGCCATTCAATCGGGCACAGACCCGTTAACGCCTCCTTTTCCTCTGGGCGGAGGCCGATTCCTAGGGCCACTGATTTGGCGAAGTTGACAGTAAAGCCGGTGACCTCCCCCAATTCCTTTATTTCGGCCAGGGCGTGTTTCGCTGAGGTACTGGCTTCCGTGAGTGTCAATAGTACATCGTCCGCGTAAAGAGCGATTTTGTGGTGGGACGGGCCCACCTGAAGTCCCTTAATGGATTCATTCCGCCTGATCTTCTGGGCGAAGGGCTCCATTGTGAGGGCGAAGAGCAGGGGTGACAGCGGGCAGCCCTGCCTTGTCCCACAAGACAGAGGTATCGGGGCTGAGTGGGCGCCATTGATCCTGAGGATAGTTTTAGGCTGCTTGTAGTTCGCCAGGATCATGGCTCGGGCTGTGGGGCCGAACCCAAATGCTTCCAGGGTGCATTCCAAGTAGGACCAATCGACTCTGTCAAAAGCTTTGGTTGCGTCCAGGGCCATTAAGGCAAGGCCCTGGGAGTCGCGGTGGGCGATGTTCACTAGGTTCAGGGTCCGCCGAATGTTGTCCCCTGCTGCTCGGTGAAGGATGAAGCCTGTTTGGTCAGGGTGGATTATTTCCGGGAGGATAAGTGCCAGGCGGTTAGCCAAAATCTTCGAGTACAAGTTGGCGTCGATGTTCAATAAGGCGATGGGTCTGTATGACGCCGGATCTCTCGGGTCTTTCCCCGGCTTAGGAAGGAGGACCGTCACCGACTCTTGCATTGTGGGGGTTACAGATCCCGAGGCCTGGAAGGAGTTGAAAAGGGCCACCATGTGGGGGATAAGCTGGAGCTTAAATATCTTATAGAACCTCTGGGAGAATCCGTCTGGGCCCGGGGCCCGCGATTTGAGGGCCTTGATGGCTCCGTCAACTTCTTCATCTGTTATTGGGGCTTCCAACTGCTCTCGTGTGGAGTCCGGGAGACGCGTTAGGGCTGCGTTCCGCAGGTATGCCTCCTGCTTCGACCGATCTCGGGGGGGTGCTGTCATGACCTGGGTTAAGTGGTCCGAGGCTAGTTGTAGTTTCGTCTGTTCGGAGTGATGTATCACCCCCTGTGGGTCCCGGAGCCCTATGATCGTGTTGGTCCGTCTTGTTTTAGCCAGCTTGGCCACCAGCAATTTGTTGGCCTTGTTACTTTTAGCATAGTAGAATTGTTTGGTCTTCGCCAAAAGTTGCGCAGTGTGTTCTGCATAGTGGGCCTCCAGTTTCTTCCTGGCCGAGCGAAGCGCTCTCTGTATCTTAGGAGACCAGCCCCTCTTTTTCTGGGCTTCCTCAGCTGCTCGCAAGTCCTCTTCCAGGGATAGCCGGACTTGTTTCCGGTTTCGATGGTAAGCTACGCCTTGAGCTATCAAGGATCCCCTAACTACAGCCTTCATTGTATCCCAGTTATTGGCTAGGGAGGTGTCTGCGGCTGGGTTCTCCTCAAAGAAGTTCTTGATGGTGGTGGTTATATTGTCTCTGATTGACATATCATTGAGGATTGGGTCATAGAGCGCCCATCTGCGTGCCGCCTTGGCGTGGGTGTTCTGAATGCTTAGTTCCATTATTATCGGAGCATGGTCCGACAAAATTCGCTGGCCTATCGACACCTCATTAGCGAGGGCGAGAGTTTGGGGAGAAGATAGAAGGAGGTCGATTCTGGAATAAGTTCTGTGAACGCCCGAGAAGAAAGAGTAGTCTTTCTCGGTGGGGTGAAGCACCCGCCATGTGTCCACCACCTCCAGGGTTCTGAAGAGCCGCAGCAGACTGAGGGCCTGACCGAACTCGCCAAGGGCAGGGGGGTTGGATTTGTCCTTAGTGGGGTCTGGAACCCCATTGAAGTCCCCTCCGATTATTGTCTGACCTTCCGCAAAACTTAAGAGGGAGGAGCCCAGGGAATCATAGAAAGTTGCCTGTCCCGAGTTGGGTGCATATGCCGATACCAAGGTATAGAGGTCCCCCAGCAGGAGGCACTTGATGGCCACGAAGCGGCCCTCCGGGCACATCATGGAGTCCAAAATCTGGGGGCGCAGGTCCTTCCGAAACAAAATTGCTGTGCCCCCCCTTTTGGAGTTCCCTGAGGCGAAGAACTGGCGTGGATACATGCTAGAACGGAGCCGGCCAAAGTCTGCCGGGAGGAGATGAGTCTCTTGAAGGAACACCACACCGGCCTCCTCATCTTGTAGCTTCTGGAGAATCGATTTGCGCTTGGGGGGAGAGTTGAGTCCGTTAACATTCCAGGAAAGGCATCTCAGCGTCTGGTGTTCCGGGATCGGGGAGCTAGAGATCCCTTGCTTGGGGTATGGAGGGGGGACTTCAGGTTGTCCATTAGCTGCCATCGTGAAGAGGGTGTAGAAGTGGTCTGTACCGCACTTGCAATTTTAACAGGGGCCCCCAACGGGAGGCCAACTTTTTAACTAGAGGGGTGGGAAACATTGTGGGTGTAACCCCACCCCAGGCCAACAGGGCCAATTGTGACTGGCAAAGTAACATTTGCATCCAAGGACTCTAAAATGAAACGGACCTTGGAGGGGGGCATAGGCCGTGAAGGAAGCCCGCCGCGCCGGGCGAACGTAGGACTGTGTTGGGCCGGAGTTACTGTTTCTGAATTTAGCTAAAAGAGCGTTGGGCGTCCGGGACGCCGGAGGAGCGGAGGACATCTATGGCCGCTCGGGTTATCTTCTCCTGTTTCGGGAGGCCCCGGACCATGGAGGACGCCCGGGTTGGGGAGGGAGGGCCGACGTAGGGCTCCCCGAGGCTTCCAAGTCTGGGGCGATAGTTCCCTCCGGGGCGGAGGATGTCTGCATGATTTTAGCGGCATCATCCAAATGGGATATTCTCCGGAGGGAGCCATTATAAGAAAATTGCAGCGCTGTGGGGAAGAGCCATCTGTATTTGACTTTCCGCTCTTGGAGGAAGAGGGTTAAAGGTCGGAGAGCCCTTCTCTTCTGAAGGGTTGAGAGGGAGAGATCCTGATAAATTTGAAGAGGGTGACCTTGAAAGGAGAGATCATCTCCGGACCGACTGATAGCAGAGATAGCTTCTTTTGTGGAGAAATAGTGAACTCTTGTTATGACATCCGGGGGCTGGTCGGTATCTACTCCCCGACGCGGACGCAGTCTGTGAGTCCGATCCAGCAGCAGTTGGGATTTATCTAGATGTGGGAGGAGGATTTGGAAGAGGTCTCCTATGTAGCCTGCAAGATTTTGGTCGGGGACTGAGGACGGAACTCCCCGGATTCGGAGGTTATTCCGACGAGCTCTGTTTTCCAGGTCCTCTTGTTTGTATTCGAGGATCTCGCACCTGTCTTGGAGGGCTCTCACTGTTTGCTGAATATCTCCCATGGCAGCTGTTTGGTCTTGGGAGCGGTCCTCGATCTCACTCAGTCTTTGCTCCACCTCGGTCACCCTGTGGTCCGTTTGTTCCAATTTGGAGGTGAGTTCCGACATGCAGGACCGAAACTCGGCTTTAATGTCTGCCATAAACGCCAGTAGATCACCTCTGGTAGCTGGGGTGTCACCCCCTTCCTGGGAGATCATTGGGGTGGGAGTAACTGAGTCCGGTTTTTTTCCCCTGTCAGGAGCGGTGAGCATGGTAGCAATGTCCACGTTTTTAATAGCTTTCGACTGTCTCGACATGTTGGCGAATCGTGGGTGGGGAGATGGATTGGAAGGCCCCCCCTGTGGATGAGCGTCAAGGCTTCTGACTGAGGAAAGGGAATGCTGATTCCAAGCTAGGCCGGTGCACAGTGGCTTCAGATAAAGAGGTGAGCTCTCCAAATCTTGGTGGTAGGCAAATGTGTGGGGCGTAAGTCCCAGTGGGCAGGTGGACTGATGTGCGCCCACTTAAGGACTAGACCAGAGAGAGCAGAGCGGGTGATGCAATGGGCCGGGGCGCCCCAGGAGACACGCCGTCGGGTCGCTTCTGAGGCCAAAGGGGGGCCAGGGGTAGCCCGGGATGGAAATGCGGGCAGCGCTGATCAGGCTCTTCTCCGAGCTCGTAGCTGTGGGTCACTCACCGTGGCCCGGCCTGGACCGCTCCTCCTCCCTGGACCCAGGCTTGGATTCCCTGGTGGGGATGGTAGCGGGAGGGGACCTCCAGGTCTCGGGCCTGAGCGGCGGCCCCAGATGATGATATGGGCCGGGGCGCCCCAGGAGTGCGGCGTATGGTGTCCGGAGCTCCGAGTCCTGGGCAGCGAGGGGCGGAGGCAGGGGCCCGCCGGAGGGCAAAGGAGGGGGGGGTAGTGATGGCGTGGCCCCCACCCCAGGCGCCACGGCAGGTCCGGAGGGCCCCTCCCGTGTGGCCCGGGTCCTCACCCCCAGCAGCCCCTACCTGATGGGCGCCGTCCGCGCCTTCCCTCGTCAGGCGGTCGCGTGCAGGTCCAGATCGGCAGTGCGGGAAGCGGGGGCCACCGAAGGAGAAGTCCGGGGGTCTGGTGTCGCTCCGCCCGGGCGCTCAAAGAGCTGAGCCGCGTCTGGATGCGGCCTCAGGAAGCACTCCCCGCCCTCCCGGGCCGAGAGACGAGCACGGCCGCCATCTTGGGAAGTCGTCGCTAAGGAAGGCCCTGGGGGCCGGAGCGGATATCTTCGTCCCCGTCGGGCGTCACGGGCCCAGCTTCAGCCTGCATGGGCCCCAGGTCCTCCGACGTCCTTGGGATCAGCTGGGCTCCAGTACCGAGGTGTGAAGCCGCATTAGGGGCCCAGAAGCGGCGGGCTTCGCACGGCGGGCCTCAGGGGAGCAGCCACATCGCTGGCGCTCCAAGCCACGCCCCCCCCGATAGCCCTTCTTACAGACAGATCGTGGAAGACAGCGATTGTTATTCCTAACAGCAGTCCTAAGTTCTTTCAATCTATTTGCAGTTTGGGAGAGTGGAATTGGGGCCTTCTCTCTCTTCCCACGTTTCTCTCAGCATACCCAGGACATCCCTGGGATCGCCCCCCTCTCCTGCCCCCCGGTCCTGTTGTGCTGTCTGAACACAGCATCCCAGGAGGTAGGCACATGCCCCTTTATTGGTGGCCCACACCTCTGGGGTGCTTATCCTGTGTGATTGGTCCTTGTCCTCCTGCCCAGGTCCCAGTGAGCACCCAAGCTTGGTCCCCCACACCATGGGCGGCCTCAGGTGTCCAATTTTATCCTTTAAACACTCTCCCATCCACTCCAAGGAAAAGGAATGTCAGTTGGGCTCCTGGGCCTTGATGAGCCGTGTGACCGTCTCTCCCCAGACGGTCAGGTGTTCGCTGAATAGACCCAGCAGGGTCCTACAGTTGCTCCCATGCCTGGCTATGTACACTGCACGGGCCCCGGTCGTCCCTCAATATGGAGTCTGTCTCTCATCTGCGGTCGCCAACAGGCCCTGGCTGCACTGCACAGCCTCCGGGGGTGGGCTGCTTGCTGTCTCCTGTCCTGCAGAGACTCTTAGGAGCCCCTGCTGTGTTCCTCCTGGCCCCGCTCCCAGCCTGGTCACCTTCGTGCCGTTCATGGTAGGGGCAGGGGCGGACAGCCACTGATGATCTTGAGCAAAGAGAGTGGCGGGGGGACCCAAACCCCCACGTACCCTACCCCCATCTCACCTCAGCTACTGGTATGGATTCGTGAGACGGACGGCCCAACCCCACGTCTGGGCCGCCGAGTCTCCAGTGTCTCAAACGTCTCAGAGCTCCTCTCTGTCCCACTCTTCCCGCGCTAGCAAGAGGAGGAAGCTGAAGCTCCTCTTTGATGGGCTTGTTTTTCTCTGGGTTCTGACCCCGAGGGAGCCCTCCGGCTCTGATGCCCACCTAGGGGGTGTACCATTCACCTGGTGGGGGGATGTGAGGGGGGTGAGAGTGGGGGCAAAAGTCGCTCACACTGGCCTGGCTGACAGAGCAGCGTTTTCAGGCTACTCCCATCCGCATGTCCCCTGGTGGCCTCCCACAATTCTTCTTTTTTACTGCTTTCTCTCCCTAGACCTCAATGGGACACCCTACCTTTTTGTCATTTTGAAACTTTCCTGACTTTTGAAGGTAAGCAAAGCCTTTTTGTTCCATTTACCTTGTATGGCTGTCAGTGCAGGAGAATGCTGTTCTCCATAGTAAAGTTGTTTTTTTCCTGCACATCTCGCCACAAGATTATCACCTGTCCTTTGGCTATGTTGTAGTTTGACCTTCTTCCTGCCCTGGAGTGACCAGATTGTCCATATATTGTAAGCCCTTTGCCAGAAAAAGGTTCAGCTTGCGCAGGCTAAGTGGCGGTCTGTGTGTGCGGCCGGATGTGGGGGCCGTAGTCTGTCTGGAGCCAGTCCACATTCATGTTGCTGAGCAGATGCCGTGGCCAGATGTTTTCCAGGATTGGACAACCCTGCCAAGTTCGAATTGTGCAGATACTTGCCATTGGTGGGCCACGAGCTACTTCAGCTCGGCTCCTGCAACCATTTGTCGGATCATTTTTGGGGCCTAGACTCCTACCAATGAGAATAGTTCCTGCCTCTTGGCAGATCTTCTAAAGACCTTTGTTGGTGCTTCGACTCCTGTACAGGTGGAAATAACCAGTATGGACCCTTGGACTAAGGTCCAACCACTGGAAACGCTCTTAACAGTCGGCTACCCAGATGACATCCTTGGCTACTGCACTGCACTGCAACGGTCGCCGTCCCGAGTTATGCCTTGGACTCCGCAGATTCTCAGCTTATAGAACAAACAGTTCTCTGAAGTTTCAGCTTTCCCCCATGAAGAGGGGCCAGCTTCTTTGCTCTTGCTATGAGGATCGCCCTCTGCCGTTTTCTTCAAGTGGCTCTTCGCCACGTGCGTAGCACCCTGAGAGTCCTTGGAGACATGTCTGTGATGAATTTTCTTTTTTTTTTTAAAGTTAATCCATTTCCCCCAAGTATTCGACTAGCAATATTGGAGTAGAAATATTTATTAAATATTAGAAGTCAGTGTAGTAAAATTCAGTTCATGATTTATATTTGTTTTTTTCTATGTACCATGTTAGTGGAGGGTACAATAAAGACTCTTGAGCCATACCTTAATTGTACAGGAATAGTCTTCCTATTTATAAATGCTTTCCATGCTACCCGTGAAATGTTTCCTGGAACCAGCAATACATTCTGATGCCAAATCTGAGTCGAACGGCACTGAGGGAGCTATCACTCCAGAAAGGTGTGTACGGTTGGATAATCTGTGCCTGGAGCGAACCTCACCCTGAGTGCCACCCTCCATAACTTGGATGTGGGGAGATCCGGGTTAATTGCGATCATTGCCTGTCTTTGAGCTGCTCGAAAAGGTGAGGTAGGGCTGCTCACTCGCCGGCACCAAAGCAGTCTACGCCAAGGCTTCAGCAAAGATGAAAACTAGCTCTTGCTTACATTACTCCTACTGCTCTGCCAAAGCGGAACACATGGGGAAAGTTACCTGCTTAAGAGAAAGAGTCTGATCTATTGCCATGTCTTCTAAATGGTGCCTTTTCTTTGAGGAGGAAGCTGAGTAGTGTCGAGATTCACTCGTGTAGTGTGACCTTTTTCTGCGTTTACTCTTTTTCTCCTACTGACATCGGCAGGGAAGCAATCCTCTGGTTCTTTTGCCTAAGTAACAGGCTCCTCCCTTTCTAATTCACGGGGGCTGTTATTTTGGCTGGGGTACTGCTCTGGAATTCAGAGGGAGGGCAAGAATTGAAGGGCAGTGGAGAGATTTACTGCCCTATTCCCAAAGGGTGTTGAGGTGAATGGTTTGAGAGGAACCACTTTATTCGCTGTCTTAGCGGATTCTGGCATAGTGCAGTTGAAATTTTCTTACAGGAGAAAGGAATGCTCCTGAAAAACGGCATGTGGAAAAAAAGAAGTGGGGTTAGGAGCACATTATCCCCTATGTATTGGGAGTGTAGCGTTACTTCCAGCGTTGAGGATGCTAACGAAGATCTGCACTGAACCACGCTGTGCCCTCAGATAATGGTGGGGGTGTGGGGGGGTGTCACAAGTGCACATAGCACTAGATGAAATGTTCAAGATACAGAATTTACTAAATAAGAATTAATCAGAACATTACCAAAAGTGAATTTGTTCCTCCATAGTGTGGATAGTCTTCATTATTTGAAGCAAAGTCTGATTCCACCCCCAAACGTCCTGCTGTAGTGACCTGAAGTACTTGCAAAATATCAAAAACCTCCTTATTGCCTCTCTTAGGCAAACTAGGCATCACAATTCTCTGCTACTGACCAGGTCTCCTTAGTAGACCTCTACAACCAAACCCGAAGACTTGCTATTGATAAGGGGGCTCTCCTTACACTATGCAAACCTAAACCAGCCTCACATTGTGAAACCTGATTCTCTGCTAAACTAAAGGCCCTCACAACTATTGAAATGGGTGGCCACTTTCTCCTGGATTTCCTCCTCCTTCCTGTCAGACAGATCCATGTGGGTCCTCTCAACCACAGCATCAGCCCCCCTGCCCAAGTCACATGCGGTATCCCACAAGGATCATGTGTTTCCCCTACTCTTTACAATATCTTCATGAAGTCCCTATCTGACCTGTTGGACGCCTCTGGCATATCCTACACAAATTATGCATGCCTACTCCTCTGACCTACTTGCTCTACAGTTTTCTAAAAGATTGAAGCCTGGATGGCTTTGCATCTTCTGTGCCTAAACAATGACAAGACTGAGATCCCTCTCGTCGGCACACACCACACTCTCAGCCAACTAGACCGAGCGTATGTATGTTTCCATATCATGGGCATCACCATCCAAGTCTCCAAATCTGTCAAGACCCTAGTGGTACTCTTAGACGCTACACTGTCCCTTACTAGGCAGGTTAACGCCATTGCATCATCAGCTGCACACACTTCTAAGCTGATTGTTTAAAAATATTTTTGTAATTATTTTTTGTTTTTTTACTTTTGTTCTCTTAACCACAGTTTAACTTACATATGCATATACAGGATAATGCACAACCAATTATGTCTTATTTCCCATCCCCCAACTCTCCCCACCCACATCCCAGCCTATTCCACATGTTACTTCCTGTCCTATTCTATCTGACTGTACAGAGTACATACGTTTCTCTCTATTCAGTCTTTTGCAGCAGGCCCTTTATTGCCACACTCTGTCCCTGCTTCCCTATGATGTTGAGCCCCACCCCCCCCCAGGCCCCCCGTTGTCCCCCCTCCCTGGTCCCCTTGTCTGTTGTGCCCCCCCACTCCCTGCTCTTCTGTTCTCTTCTTTCCTGCTCTCCCCTCGCCCCTTGCACCTCATCACTGCAGGAGTTGTCTTGATTCACCATGGCCGACCTGTTGCCAATGCTTGGGTTTGACTTTTGGACACTTTGACTCTTGGTGCCTCACCTTCTCAACGCCTACGCTTGGTGGCCCTGTATCATTTGACTTCATGGACAATGACACTTAGTGCTCACCTTCTCAACTCATACACATGGTGGTCCTGGTTCACGCTATGCCCATCGCCATCTTGAATCCTTGCTTGCATTTTCTTTTCTCAGCATCATTTGTGTTTTATTGACCTCTGCAACGGTATTCGCTCTCCCCTCTGCTTTCCCTCCTTTCGCTGTTTATTCTGTTTCCTCCTCTCTCTCCACCCACCTTTCTTACTTTTTTTGATGCACTTATTCTATCGGAATCGTCTCTGGACCTAGTATGATAGCAACAATTGTCAGTCTCCTTCCCCTTCCCTTAACTGTTTCCACCCAGTCACCCTCCTGCACTATCTGAAATGTCATCAGGCCTTGTACGATAGTCGCTTGTTTTGTTCCTCTGCCTCCTTTCTCTCCCCCTCTCCCTCACCTCTTGTAATCTCTGGCTCTACCAGAAATGTCGTCGGGCCCAGTACGGTAGTCGCCTGTCTGTTTCCATTTCCCCTCCCACCCCCTCCCTTCCTTATCTGTGTTTTAGCTCTTGCACTATCTGAAATGTCGCCAGGCCGAGTATGATCGTTAATTTCACATTCTTGTTGTTCATGTCATTGTATTTTCACTTGTTCCCTCCCTTGCCTTGAAGCACTTTGAAACTCATTATGTATAGGCGCTAAATAAATGATCATATCTGTCAATTGTTCCTGCAGGTCTGCTTCCCAGCTACGTCGGGTACGCACGAGATTATCTGTGCCGAGACATCAATAATTTGTATATTGTCTATCGCATTCCCTCCTTCTGAAATATCGTACAGTGCTTTCTATAGTTTCATCTTGCTGTAGTTCCCTATCTGTTTCTGGCCATTTCTGCTTCAGCCTAGTGAGGAGTGAAGCATATATTATGTTGCCCGCCATGTAAACCAGCTTCTAAGCTGAGTGCTCTGAAGTCCATTGTCCGGGTACAAGCCGGCTGTAGCAACAAAGGACTGTTCGTCTGACAGCCAGTTCATCACAAATTGTAGTGGGCTCGTTATGAAGTAAGGATCATATCGCGGTTGCAAGCAAGAATGTACATTGGCTACCAATTCGAGAGAGAATTATCTTCAAGACCATGGCCATTAAGCACAAATGTCTATCGGACACCGCCCTTAGATACCTATCTCAAAAAGTAAGTTCTATCAGCCATACCTACCCACTTACACTACGCCAGCCAACTCACCATCCCTACATTTAGGAGAAAGTGATCTGGAGGGCTGAACTTCCTGGTTGTCACTGCTATTAACTGGGACACTCTACCGCTTGCACTAAGATCCGATGAGTCCTTCTGGTTTTTCAGAAAACATCTGAAGACTCTTCTTTTTACAGAGTTCAGCTTGATTTAAGTACACCTTCAGATGGCCATGGACTGGACTAAACTGACAAATGCTTAATGTTTGATGCCTAATTTCATGTTGAATTGTAACCCGTTTGTGCATGACTATTCTGTAACCAGCACCTTGATGCTGCTAGGCTTCGTGCTCTTTACAAATGTAAAAATTAATAAATGATCTCCTGCTCACTGATGTGTGATTGATCGGTGCTTCAGTAGGCAGACTGCAAATCACTGCTACAGTGGTAGAAAAGCAGGTAGACCAGCACAGACCTCTGACTCCGTTCCCTCTTTACCCAACCCACACCGCTGGTCCCATGATGATTCCCTCAATGCTCAAACAGGCCAAAGGCATTTACCGATACATTTGGGAACAATCCCTAAGGCTAACAGAGAAGCAAAGAGCCAAATGCGCTTCTGAGTGATTAAAAAAGTGCGGACTGAGCCTTTAAGCCCCCAGTGCACGCCAAAGAAGCTAATCTGCGATCCAATGAGGATGAAGGCGAACAGAACCAGCCACACCAGAGAATACTTAAGTATATGGAAGTAAACACCTGAAAGGGAGGAGGGAATACTGGGACAGACGATACACAGGGAATTCGAAAAATTGGTTAACCAATCATGCAGGTCATTGCATAATCAGTCTGGGTACAGCCCTATATAAGGGCAGGAGAGACCAGTAATTAACAAAGTCCAGAGAGCATGTGCACCAGGACAGCAGAACCCAGAGCCTGTTGTGGGCTGCTCCTCAGCTACTGGAGAAAACCCATACATACTTGGACTCCTGATCTACTTGATGAGAATTACAAGGCGTACAAAATGCAGTGGCAAGACTGCTGCCAAGGTGAAGAAGTTCAAACATATTGGACCGGCTTCACATACTCTTCACTCGCTGCCTGTTGGCAAAGGTCTAATTTCAAAACCCTTCGCATCACCCGTTGTTCCTGCCATGGAAGGAAATTCCAATACTGTGTTCCTTCCAGAACACTTGTATCCATAAATGCTGTCCTAGTCCCTATTTCCAACAAGAAACAAGGTAGCCTCATTCTCACTACTGGCCGTAAAACTCCGGAACACCTTACTTAAACCACGTCCATGAACCATCTGATGTTGAAGAAACTGCTCAAGGCATGGCTCTTCAACTAACCAACCTGAAGCAAAATGCAAAGAAGCAAGAACTTTGCAAAATATCTCCTTCCAATAAAAACACTTATGTCAGACGGCCTGTTACGCAAACACGGTACATTGTAAGAGCAACCTTTTTTTGAAGAACACTCGTACAAAAATCCTCACTCCTTATTATGAAATCGTGCGATCTGGGATTAATGCTTACCTCAATAAAATAGCCCTTCTAAACTCTGAATCAGACACCTACCGGAATCACAGCTCGTATACATCAAGCAAAGCAATACAATATAGTCTACAACGAGGGATGGACTGTATGTGGATCCCCCTGCTGTGTGACATGTCAACATGTGAAAGAAATTACAACCAAGATTCAGGAAGCAACGAAATCTCTAACCACGCCCTCCCACCAATCTCATCTCTCAACTACCTTCTCATGATTAAAAAAAATCTTGCATCTTTACGGCCCACTCACTCCCATCATACTTAAGATTCCTACCCTTCCGTTCTCTATTAACAACCATTTCAATCAGTATTTCACAAGTGGGCGGCACATTTGGTGATATTGCACTTCTATATAACTTCCTACCATAAGCACACAGTTTCATATTGGCACACAGGTAACGGGTGGTTCTGACTTGCACTCATCAATGTTAAGATGGATTTCTAGAATCTGGCCTGGTGGACAGATTTTAGGAGGCCACTCTTGTGATGAATAGGGAGCTATAAGAGGATGGCCAAAACTCAATCAAGGTAGGTGGATGATCAGTTGAGGCTTGGTCTCAGGAGTGTTTGGGCGGGTCAGAGGCCTTCAGTGAGTTCACACAGAATAGTACACGCTTTATTTTAGACGGGTTGGGGTTGAAAGACCGAGTGACAAATGTTCGAGGGCGAAAAGACTGAAGATTATTTTGGGTGTGGCCAAACCCCTGCCCACACTCACAGCCCCATCAGACCCCCACCCCCCTACTTACCTTGCCTCCGACTCGCTGGTCCCTGCAACATTGGTTCCCTTTAATTTCTGTGATCGGGAACCAGCGCTGCAGGGTCCTTTCCTTTTTTTTTTCTCTTCGGGTTTCCTGCAGAAGACACCCCTGCAGCCCTTTTTTTGGGGAGTGGTGGTAGCGGGGGAGACCCTGCATCCCTTGATCACAATATAGTTATCAAGGGTGCGGGGGGACACCCGTGCAGCCCCCAGCACCGAATGCATGATTTGGTCAAACTTTTCAGCCGTCTGATTTTTCAAACGGCTGAAATTTGGCCAAATCACGCATTCAGTATTATTTTTGTTTTCTTCATTTTGGTCGAAACCTTTTACACAGTCCAATATAAAAATGCAGTTATTTATTTTGGCCTTACGAACACACTGGAAAAAAAATTCTAACAGTTATATTATCACACAACACTCTATAATACAAATATATACAGTCACCATAGGTTCACTTAAAGAACATCAGATAACTTAAGCAAAGCAGGTACGTAATTTAAATGCAGTAAATAATGGGAATCAAATTACAAGAACAATCTCCTAACTTGAGAAGTCCAAACCCCAAGACGAATAGGTCCTTTTACCCAAAAGTCTCAGGGTTTCGCACCAGTGTGAGTTCTTTCTACAAAGGATGCTTGCAGACTCATAAAGTTGAACAACAATTTAACAGTAAAAAGGTAGGTGTTCTCCTTTCTTACAGACCCAAGACTAACCCAGGGACAGGATACACAACCCACGCATTAGGGTGAGTGGAATGAAGATGGAAGACAAGAGGACTTTTTCCCATTGTTATGCTATGGAGTACAGGAGGGACCGCCACACTGATGCTTACTTACCCCACGATTCCGATTTTCCCAGATGCCTTTGTAGATCATCTAAGGGTCACTGGGTGCTTGCTCTTCTGCCGTTCCAGTGAGAGCTGCCAAGGAGTTTCGGGTCCAGGGATTCTTCTTGTTGAATGAAAATACTATCCCTGTTGGTGAAGAAATGCAGAATCCAACGATGCTGGCATCCTTAGGACACTTCACAGGATAAAGGGAGAACAGTTCCAGGCACAATCACAATTTACATGCGACAACAGGCATCCTTCCAGTCGTGGTCACATCAGCTGATTCAGGACAGAGTACCTTGAAGGTGGGCAGCTGAAATTCGGGGACAATGTGACTTGTGGCACAAGCTGGTAACTATCAAAGTTCCAGACTTCAATTCGGTATGGCGACAGTTCTGGCGATTTAGCGCACAAGAGAGCTGGTCAGTCCAGGGACACATCCGAAGGCTTTGATCCTCGAAGGGGTTGAGACAAGTTGGTCCCGCTAGACCAAGGGCAGAAGCACTGCGCAGGGTCTTCAGCTAATCAGGCAGATTAGCAGGCTTTCACTAGGCCGGACATGGGAAATGATGCTGGACCACAGCAGGAGAAGTTTTCAGATATTAAGCAGGGTACTCTTCTTCAAAGGATTCTTGCCTGCAACATTGGGTCTGTACCATTCAAACAGCCAGTAGTTGTTCAATCGGGAACTACTACTGGTTTCACATCTGCTGCAGAAGCAGACTTTCTGGCACCAAGGATGTGGACTGGGAATAGACAGTTCCAGCAGCCTACCTGCCACGCACACACACACACACACACACACACGCACACACACACCCCTACCTCTGACATGTAAACACGCTCACACGCAGCTCTCACACATATACACACGCTCACACACATGCTCACTAGCCTGCAAAAACTGCAGCTTTCCCGGACAACGACTTTCCTGAAAAGGCAGAAAGCAGGCCAAATTACAATATGGCCAAAGAACAAGCAAAAATGTCATGGCACTAGCCACGCTTAGTGGCCATGCATGGTAAATGTGAATTTCCACACCAAAAAGAATGCAAAAACAGTAAAAATGTAACTGCTGCCACAACCTTGTGTTTAGACAGACCTAAAAATAACCAAAAATCCTCTCTGTAAAAACACAGGGTGATAAAATCCAGTGCAATGGGGATACTTTTGTAAGATGCTGTGTGCAATATTAAAAATACAAGAATGAAAAAGGGAAACCTTGTTTACCAGAACTGATATGACGGACTAATCAGTTTCCCCATAAAATGTGGGCAAAAGGGAATGGAAGTGAAGCTGTAGGCTTTACTTCCCTTCAAAAAGTCAGCACAGGATCAAAAACAGAGCAAAATGAATGGAGTTCCATAGGAAACTAGGGAGGGACAGTTGCAAAAAAAAAAACTTTCTTGACAATCAACACGACCGATTGGCCCCTTCTAATCTATTCCGGCCCTCTAACACGTGGGCTTCAACCCTGCCACCCTGGATTCTAGTTACATTATTGGCAGGCATATGAATGATTCCCTCCCCAAGGGCCGAATCACGTGATGTGCACCTGGTCGTTGACATGAGCTCTGTGGATAGTTTCGAGGTGAAATCGGCCTTTTGGAATAAAGAAGTTCTTCTTGTGATCCCAGGCACACAGGTGCCCCTGTGATGCCTCCCCGATGCAGAACTGGATTTGTTGGCATCATCCCTTGCATCTCGTAGTACACATCACAGGACATCTTGTTCTGTGCCCACCCCTTGGCAGCTGCCCCTCCCTGGAGTTCTACCTAGGCCTCTCCAGGACCACACTAATCAGTCAAATTGTTAAGCATTTAGGTGTTCTGTTTTTGGGCTTCTGGCAGTTCAAATAGGACTACCATTATTCTGGGGGGTGCTAGTGCCCTAAATCTGAGTTGGGATATTTTGGCAGCTCAGGGCCTCTGCCCCAACTCCCATGGGTTTGTCTTTTGGGACGGGTGCAGCCCTACCCATGCTCAGCCATTCACATTACTTTTGGGTTTTGCAGGCCTGCAACACGATAAAATTGTTTTACCTCTCAGGCCTGAAGGCCTCCTTGTTCAGCTCTCTTGCTGGGGAATGGGATGGGAAAGTGATTTGGGTCTCATCACCATGTTCTGCTGCTGCTTTCACTGCGGCCTTCCACAGACTAGGACTCGCTCTAATGTGGCTATTCTTCAGTATTTCCTGCAGCGGGGACTAGGGCTGACTGTTACCTTATTCTTTATTCATAATTATGTTCTACTAACACACACACATCCTTTATACGAGTGCCTACTTGAGGTTATCCAAGTTACTCCACAGCTGCGCCACACATTACCGCTATGTTACATGTTTCAACCTCCCACAGTTGCACGCGTCCATTTCTGCATGCATTTAAAACATTTTCCTCGACCTAAATCGTTTGGGGGGGGGGGCTGTACATGCATCCCAACATTCCCCTGCCTTCAGTTAATCCTCCATTAACTAACCCAGCTGCCTCCCGGATCCTATATACATCATCCTTAGGTACCCATACCTACACACATGACATAAGGTTTCCCATGCATTGAGCATATTTCTCTGTGGTAAAACTCAGCCCTGCTAGGTCATCCCAATGTTTGACATGGTTTTCTGGATCTGTTGGGGGTGAAGTCTGAGTCCCTGGGGGGCAGTCTATGGGCCTGTCAATCCTCACTATGCAAGGTTCATTTGGATCATCTGTTGAGCATGCTCATATTTTGTACTTTTGTACTAGGAGGAGTCATGCTTGGCCCTATCATCATAGCACTGTTCGGGAGTGTCTTTGATTATCATTCATCACTTGTAGAACATCACCAGCAGGAGTACCGAGATAGGGACCAATATCTTCACCACTGCTCCGAGCCATGTTGGTGCCCACGAGAACAATGTATCGAACCAATCTTCTGCTTCCACTCCTTCAGATTCCATCCCAGTCTTCAACTTGTGGAGAGCTCCTATGATGTGCCTGAAGCACTCCTTTTCTGCACCGTTTGGGGGAACATGTGGAGAGCTCCTATGATGTGCCTGAAGCACCCATTTTCTGCACTGTTTGGGGGAACATATGTGCAAGAGGTTAGTCCTAGCTTCTTGCACAAAACCCCTTCCATGGCCGCCAGCAGGTCTAACACGTATCGGTTCTGAGGGGTCATCGACAGGATCGCCCGCATCTCGCTCTTGAACGTGGTCCATTACTTTCTTTGTGTCATTCGCCAACTGGATAATTTCCCACCTGATAAAATATGGAGCCATTTTGCGTTAGCTGTGGCCTGAGCCACTGGTATCATAAGGGACACAGAAAAAAACCTGTCTTGGTGTACAGGCGATACTTGTCTGGGATCTTTCATCAATTTGGAGAAATCTTCGGATAGATAGTTTTGTCTCTTCGGTCTTAGTGAGCGCTTCTTTCTTCTTGTTTGCTGGGGCTGGGATGGGGGTTGCTTTGACTGGGCTTTAACAGATTTTGGTGCTATTAAGTGTTCTTCAGGAATCGCGAGAATAGCGAATGTAATGTTGCCAGAGAACATGTCCCTCTCCTTCATGGTGGTAGATGCATGTATGCTTGCTGGCCATTGTCAGGAACTCATGGTGGCAGCAGTAAAGACACACGCAAGTGATCACAGTTCAAGGGTGTATAAATGTATAAATGGATGAGAAAAACGCCTAATCTAAACCTAAATCGAAGATGGGAACAAGCATCGACTATCAAATAATATCAAGGCAGTCCTAGTGGTGTCTTGTCAAATAAAAGGGCCTATACTAAAAAAAAAAACAATTGTTGCCAATCCTTACCGCTAAGTTACAAAAGAGTGTGGGATAGTGTTCACAAGAACCGAAAGAAGTGTTAACCAGATAAGCCTCAGCGCCTAGATGCCTGTGGGTTTTGTGCGCTTTATAAATGTACTAATAAATAATATAAATAAGTCAGAATATTTCACAAATCTCAATGTCTTTTTAGACAACATTTCACTGTGCACATCCCTCAGCCTGGTTCACTCTTGCCAACACAATGTTTACAGGGTTATCACACTTAACCCCATTTTACAGGCATCCCTCAAGCCAGGTTCACATTTGCGAGTTACCCAGTTCACTTTGCTTTACACAATGCAGGATTTACTTCCCTTAGCTTTTCTCTTGGTTACAGGTTACGGGTCAAGACTTTCAATTTTACAAGGGGTTTTTACTCGACCCGTGTATGACCACTTTGACTTCTTGCGTCGGCTCTCCTAGGGCCACCTGGTATCTGTAGTTTAAACAAATTGGGACAAACCAGAGTCTTTTGAATGAGCACCCATGTGGCGCCGAACTGCAGCTGGTGGTCCCTCCCTGGGTTTTAACAGTTCTGTAACACACAAGGTCTTTGTTCCTTTGATTAACATTAAGTTGCCATTTGCGACCTTCGCTCAACACAGTTCAATATACTATTGGTTCTCCCTCCAAATCACCGGCTGTGATTAACTGCTTGGCATTTCTTGTCTCTGGAGTCTAGGATGGAACCACGGTAGCAAGCGTCTCTCACTGCCTTGGTTATCAGTGTAGGAGGGCTCTGTGCACCATGGACAACTGTTACTCCACACGCTAGCTGCTGTTCCCTGCCTTATGATTCCTTCTACGGAGACTTTGCGGGTCTGGGTCAAAAAGGGCAAGGGAGCTTCCCTCCTTTCCGTCCTTTTTGTTTCTTGCCGCCTTTCTCCTCCTCTTGAACTGCCGTCCTGGAAGAGCTGCCTCCTCGTGTGGTTTGCCTTGCTCAAAGTGTGCTCTTGTACTCCACCTTTTATCCCTGTGGGGAAGGAAAAGGGCCGTCAGGTGTGTGTGTGGTTGTCAAATGCCTGACCATTGCATTGGGACACGTCAGATAAACGGCCCTGGTGTTGGTCCATTGTCTTTCCTGGTGTAAGAGGGTTTGTGTCAGAAAAGGGGGAGGGAAGGGGGTAGAACCTCTGAATATCCTACGGGTTAGGATGGGGGGGGGGGGGGTGTTGTAAGGAAGGGGGTACAGCGTCTCACCCGTCCAGGTGATCTTCCCGCATTGGTCCACCCCCAGGAACTAGATCCAATAGCAATGGCATTGTCCTGACCACCTGGATGACAGTTCCCGGGACCAGCGGGTGAGACACCTTCAGATTTCTCACACCACACACCCAGTGGATGTCCATTAAGGCTGCTGTTCCTTTGCTTAGATCAGGGGTATACAGTGTCTTGTTGCATTTGCTGTTGATTCCCACTGGAACCGTTCTGTGTCCTCAAACAGAACTCATAATATTCTGCTGCCTGCACCTTCACAAGCGTTTCTTTTGTTTCAATCCATGTCGGGTTTGGAACGTAAGTGGCCCATATATGGGACAGTTCTTGTTGACATTCCATATTACTATTACCGTTTCTTACCACCTGTTTGATTTGAACAAGTCTTTTATTTTTTTTATTTTTTATTTTTTAGCAGTGGATGCGGTTTACATTGTGACTGTCATTGTTCGCACACTTCTCCTCGTCTTTGTCCATCAGCACAACTCGTACTCTGTGCCCCTGGAATAAGTTGCGGACCTGGCACAGTGCTAGATGAATGAAACACTGGGTGTCCAGAGATGGCATTTCCTGGGGTACTAACATTTTGGGTACTCCCAATGCATGGGGCACAGAGCGCAAATAACTCCCATTTGCCCTCTTCTTCCCCAATGAGCGCATGTTGCTATACCACACGTTACTGAATTCCTGATGGTGCACATCGGACATTGTCTGGAATAGAACCCCTTTATACTGGTCCTATTCCCTCTGTTCGTCCACCCCTTTTTTACCTTGGTGTTGCCGTTTCCATGTGAATCTTATCAATCAAGTCCTTTGCAATTTTATTAAGCTGTCAGGAAGTCCCTCCGTGCAGACATTAGCATACCCAAACAGATCATTTTAATTTAGTTCATTTGTCCACCGTCCTATTTTACCCCACCCCCTTTTTATATGCCTCAACCATATAACCTTGCTGAACGAATAAGTGCTGACACCAAACATAAAACCAAAACCTGTGTATAACAAACAGTTAAGCAATTGATGGATGTAATGCGAAACTCTCCAAAGGGTGGGCAGTATTAGTCATTTGTGTCTTTATGAAAGCATGCTTGATCTTTATAAATGCAGCAGTAATTGTGTGATAACATTTAGTCAATATTATAGCAGGGGAAATCCACCTCTTCTGAGGATACTGTTATCGATGATGGAAGAGATGAGTTAGTGGTGCGTTGAGGTAGTACCGTTGACACAATAAAAAGACTTCAGTGGCAGAACGTAGGCTCACACATCAGAAAAATCTATCGAGGCAATAGACCACTCTGCTGCACAGGCACAAGGGTATTGACGTCAATTGGGGTGGTGATGCAAGGTCGGGTGAAGAAGTTGCTGTATAGGGAGACCGCCGGACATCCGAGCGGTGTACCCAATACTGCAGTTCCATGAGTTTGACCACAAATGGAGTGGCATAAATGACAGTGACTGGGCCGGTGTACCTTCGTTAACTCCACCTGTGGACAAAATTTACAAATATAGGATTCTCAGTCAACTGAAGGGGTGGTGGTGAGCTCGCAGATTCTGATGCATCGCTGTTTTCTTCTGATCTCTTTGGTGCTAGAATTTGAGACATAATCTATATTGACTTCATAAGGTTATACAAGTACATTTTAAATTTGTCACCCAGAATGGACGCAGCCCTGTGAGCATCCGAGGCACGTCACATGGGCAAAAAGTGGTGTGGTCATGCGCCGCCCCGTCACCGTCACAATTTTGTGAGAGGAAATGCTGGACTGTGTCCGCATAGAGAAGAGTGCCATGGGCAAACGATATACTCCATTCTCTTTAATGGTGATGCATGGTTTGGACAACTTGGATTTGAACAGGTCATTGATACGCTCAACAATCCCTTTGATTTGAGGATGGTAGATGGAGCACAATTTGTGTTTAATCCCTATAAAAGCTGTAATCTCTTTAAATAGCTAAAGAGAGTGCCGTTTTCCGATTTCAGTACTTTGCACACTTCCCAGCGGGGAAACACTTCTCGCACTAGAAAGTTAGCCGGAGACTTAGTGTCTGGATGTGCACACGGTCCATCTTCAACCCAACGGTAGAAGGGGCAAATCACAATCAAATAACAGTGTTGCACACTTCTCCCATGTTGGTAAAGTCACTGTGTAACTCTCTGAACGCTGCAGTGGGGCGAGGTAGGATACCTCTCTGCATCCGCAATGTTTGCTCTGTATTGTACATTTGACAACTCACGCAGTTTGAAATTAATACTTTTAGTAAATCCTATACGTTTGGCACGTACCAATCCTCCTGTATGTCCGCAGCAATGTGCTGTTTCGACATATGGGAGGGGTGGTGCAGCTGCTCAAACGTTACGATCACCAATTTCTGGGGCATCACCACCTTACTTGTGGTGCACTGCCTCCATATTAAGTAATTGGGAGACTGTTCTCGCACCCTTTTCTGCAAGAGAAGCTTTTCGAATCCTATAATCCCCAAATACCTGATGGCATGTTGTCACTGTGTAAATCCCTCCCATGTTAAAACCCAGAGAACACTATATGAAAGAGCCCATAATCGGAATTCGCTTGACACTTCAGGAACATATGGGTCACATTTAACATCCCTTGATTATAATGGTTCTGTCCTGGGTAGGAGCGTTGAACACAATATCACTACACATAAGGTTCATAGAACTCCTTATGGTTTTGACCAACTGAAATCCAACAAGCATTAAAAAAACAATACGGCTTTGGAAAGTTTAAAAACAATATGGACTTAAGTTCCCATGATAACTATGGTACTGGGGCGAAGAAGAGTGGTGAAGACTCCATGGGCAGTAGGAACAACCTTAAACCAAAGATGCAGATTGTTTGTTCAACCAATCATCAGCTCTGTCAGAGATATAAAAGTGGTGCGTCTGGCTATGCACAGTGGTGTAGCAGGAGTGGAGGTGGTCGCAGTTCTCAGGAAGGACGAAGAGCAGCAAGCCGTGGGAGACGAGCTCCAAAGCAGAGTCACAGCAACAAGCTGTGCTGAAGAAGGAAGACGCTCAGACACCTGCCTGGAGGCATTGTGTACCGGAGGAGAAGGCCTCTGGGGAAAGTCAGCGGCTACAGGACCGGGTGAGATGCGGTTGTGGGGAACAGCAAGAGTTCCATTTTCAGAGGCGTGAGAGACCAACGCAGGAACCAAGACACTGTGTGAACGGGGAAACTCTCCCAACAATGGTTCTCGTTAATGACCCACATTAAGCCAGTGAGTCAGCCAAAGGAATTAGGGGGGGGGGGCCCGGCACGTGTTCTAAAGTTTTTAAAGGAAACTTGAGGTCAATTTGAATACTGGACAACAAGGGCACAATTCCCCTCACATGGGATATCAGTTTGGGAAAACCTGGAACCCCCATTGCCACCAGCTAAAAGAGTTTGAAGAAGAGAAAGAAAGGCAAAAAGGGTACAATTCTCCTGAAATGGGATGCCAGTTTGGGGAATATTTCCAGAAGTAATAAAACAGGGCATACATTGTGCAATTCTCCTCATATGCCATGTCGATGTGGAGAAACCTGGAACAAGGATTGCCACAAGCCGAGAGAGAGGCATTAACAGTTGTGTGAAGTAGAAACCATTCCTGGCAGGCGAGTAAACCTGGAAAGGAGTAGTTGTGTAGAGTGGAAACCTTTCCTGGCGGGAACTAAACCGTGTTGTGGAACAAAAACTTTTACTTCATCATCCTGACAAACTATTGTACAACAAAAGACATTTGTTATGCCATTCTGACAAAGGTGTTCTATTGTAACGCTCACCTGAATCCCTTCGAGGCGCAGGTCCGGGTGATTTCAGTGTCTTCTAGGGTCACGCGCAGGCCTCTGATAACACCCTGGATGGGCCTTCTCCTCACCGTAATTTTGACCCGGAGGGTGAGGTGTCTGCAAGTAGGAGAACAAGGGGTTAATGTACGTCTGGTTGGCCAATCTGACTTTCCCCTTTCTGGACTCCCCACGTTTCTCGTAGGCGGAATGTGCTCACCTTAGATAGGTGAAAGCGGAGCTCTCCATCCTGCGTCTGTGCAGGGGCGCTAATGCCAGTTGCTTCACTGGTTCATAACCCAGCCTCTTGATTGCAGAGGATGAAGTCGGGGAGCAAGGCCGTCGTTAACCGCACGAACGGTAAATGCTTGAATATGGAGTCTTATTTATATGTCCCCTTAAATGTCTCTTGCCTTTGCAGGTCCGGTATGCAGATACGGTAAGCGAGAAGAATGCCGGAGCTCGTGGAGGCACGTAAGTAAAAGAATGTTATTCGAAGTTAAATGCACTTCTTAATGTCTCTTTTCCCTTTTTCAGGTAGCCGTAGCAGCCGGCGTTGGAGATGGACGCTGAGGTACGTGCCGGAGTATGGGCAAGCAGATTACAGCTAGAAGACATGTGAGTAGTGATGGCGTACTGTGCCCCTAATGATGTCCTTCTTGTTTTTGCAGGTGCGGTTGAACAGCGCTTGGCGGAGATCGAGACGTAAGTAGCACAGGTAAGCAAATTATCACGGAGGTTCACTAACCAATGTCCTTTGTTTCCGCAGGGTTGTCGGAGTATGAAGAGTGCGGCACGCGGCCTCGGGATGCACCGATGGACGAGGTAAGTGCAGCGCTGGTTTTGCCTTGTCCTAACCTGGTGTCCTTGTTCTCTTTCAGACGCTGCTGAAGACTGAAGACTGGTTTTCCAGGAGGTAAGATAAAGAATTCTTGTTCATAGATGCTGAAGCTGAAGATTCTCTGGAGCTGACACGGTGAGCGTCCTGCTGCTAGTGCAGAATAACGCGAAGCACGTTGCACTGATCGGGTGTGGTTTAAATAAGCCACTGGAGTGCTTAGGTGTCTCCTTCCACAGCCTTGCCCAGGCAAGAAAGAAGTTCCAGCTCTCAGAACAGTTCCAGTATCCAGTCCCAGGGAGTGGTGCTGGCCACACCCAGAAGGTAAAGTAGTTCCAGCCAGGAATGGATGAGGATCTCATCCTACAGGTAAGTGAGCAGCATGGTCTGCAGCAGGTAGGTCCACCCAAGCACCATTCCTCTCAATATGAGCCCGGCGCTTCCTGTGCCGGGACTGGGTTCCCTTATGAGCCTGGCGCCACTGGCGCCAGGACAAGGTCCAAAAGGCCCCTGTGGGGACCGGCTGGTGCCTGGAATGGAAGTTGTGACCCTGCTTCCAAGGATGTTGGGCTGGACCTGACTCCTTGGAGGCAGCGGTCATGACATCTATGAGGAAAACACTTACTTTGACCACCTAAGAAAAATCTTCTATAGAAGAAATACTTGTGTTAACATCTTTCGAGAAAAAAAATGTATTCTATGGAAAAGACTGTTACATCCTCCTAACTAATCATCTTTGACATCTGGGGAAGAATATTTCATAAGAGAAACAGTTGCTTTAGTTTTGAACAAGCATTCTGTAGAAAAGACATTTACTTTGGCCATTTGAGGGAAGTGTTGGATGAAAGAGACATTTTGTTTATGGTGCTGAATAGAATATTGTTGGAACAATACTTTTTCAAGTCTTCCTGGATTTATTCAGTGGAAGGGAGAAACATCCTGGACACAAGGATTGCTTTGTTGGAGTCATACTTGTGAACCGTTGCTCCTATTTGTTGAACTGAAAACAGACCCATTTACCTTACATATTTTGGTTATATGTTAGTTTGAGGGTCAGGTATATTTGGACACATGTCCATTTTCTTTAATTTTACTTTGATAGGTGAGAACATGTTTGTTGGGATAGGGACAGATGGGCATTTGTCCCACCCCCATTTTATTTTAATGAACATGACAAATGTTGAGAAAGTTACAACTTTGTGTCTGCCTTTCATTTCTGACCCCTCCCAGGACCCATCTGTTCTTTTAAACCCCCCCGCCTCCCCTTTGCATCATGACAGAGTAGCTGGTTACTTGTCATCCCTGGGACAATTCTACTGCTTCCATCAAAGCAATGAGCTGTGCAGCTTGGGCCGATTAATGCATGGGTAGCCTCTTCTGAACGAATATCTCGTATTCCCCATCTACTAACCGGATCACTGTTGCACCTGTTTGCCTTTCGCCAGTGGCCTGTTCAATGGTTGCTGACCTGTCAACAAAGAATACCTTACTGTCACCCAGAGCATAGTCTGGCGCTTTTTGGATGTCATGTCTGGGCCTTCGTATGTGGCAGTCGTGCATGTTGTCATCAGTGATTGGTTCAGTGAGGAAGGTTGCTGGGTTCCTAGTCTTACATTGGACGATGTGAATGGACAGGCTCCACAGTATGACCTTGTATGCAGAAGTCCTTTGTGTAGTGAGGGTGGATTTGGACCTTTCTAGGATGGCAAATACTGCATGTTCCACATATATTGCCGAGCATCCCATCCTGATAGTGGCAAAGCCCTCAATAGCAAAGCCTGCAGCAGCCAGAGCTTGTTCACACAGGAACTGCCCTTGCATAACAGAGTCCAACATGCCACTGTAGTACGCCATGGGTTTGTGGTTCGTAGTGCTCTTTTGTGTTAACACTGCTATCATCATTTGGCCGTCTGAGTGTGAAAAGAAATGTATAGTCAGGTGTCGCTAGAACTGGGGCAGTGACAATAACTTCTTCGAGTTTTTGGGAACTAGTGATCATTTCTTTGGGCAGTGTGATGGTACCTAGTCTTTTGGACCTCTTTCAGTGCCTGCGGTAATGGTCGAGTGTATGTTTAGTCAGAAATCCATGCTCTGCAATAATTACACAACCCTAGGAACTTCTGCATGCCCTTAAGTCGCTGGTCGGGGTGTGCTACGCACTGCTGTCACTTTCTTATCATGGACAGAAATCAGTTGGTCGAGGTACCATACTTACTGTTGACATTACTGCAACTTCGCGCTGTCTACTTTGTCCTTTGTCAGCTAGTAGTTTCAACAAGATAACAGATTCATCCCTGCACTGTTGTTCATTGGTGCTACATACTAGCAAATTGTCTACTTACTGATTGATGTTACTTGTCACGTGTATATTGCCCAAATCTGCATGTAACACTCTTAAAGATACTTGGGTATTGCAGTACCCTTGTGGGAGCCTCGTGCTGGAATCGCCTCCTGCTACGGAGAATTCTCAAACATGTGCTAATTCCCTTCACTTTAGAGACCCCCAGCAACTTCTCTGGATTTTGAGGACTTGATTTTTTTACCTGGAAAGAGTGTGAGCCTTTTTTCCCCCCACTCTTGTGTTTTGATGTGTTTTACTTTTGTGTTCTTGGAATATGGGGTTTTAGATAACTCCATAGGCAACATCTTTTCATGTGCGTTACACAGCACCTTCAGTGCAGTGACACAGGGATGTCTTTTTTTGACTTCCCAAAGGTTTACGTACCTTCTCTTGGGTAAGCTACTGTTTTCCAGAGAATGTAAAGTGAAATTGACTTTACTAGTATTTCCAAATTCATAGACAAGCACACACCATCTTACAATGGAGTGGGGGGCGTGGCTAAATGGCCACAGAGTAGGACATGATTCCTATGTGGTCCTGCTGATCCTGTGGTGATCCTAAGGAAAAAAGTTACTGTGAGCCGGCCGGGAGATGCCATTCTGGGACTGTGAAACTATGAATATGAGGAGCATGCTGTGGTCGAGGGCCCAGTGAAAATATCAGCGCGGTTCGTACACTGGGAGCTAAAGAAGACTGTAAACTTTGGCCAGCGCACAAAAGCAAGATGGCGTCCGGCTGAGAACAAAGGGACTTTCTGCAAGATTGTCGCACCGTGGGAAAGAAAAGCCGCGCTGCAGGTTAAGAGGAGCAGACCCGGGTTGCTGTGTATGGGACCGGAGGGAGGAAAAGGTGACTGCGGCCGTGCAGGAAGCTGCTGAACAAGAATTCACCGGCCACGACGCGGTGGAGAACCGGACGGAAGATACGTGGCAGCACCAAGTGCCTAGGAGGGCTCTGAGAGCAACGTACGCACGTCGGAGGTACTGAATGTAGACTGCATGGCACTGGAGGCAACAGCTGCGGAGCATAAAGGGCTTATGCACATTCTGCCTCGCCCTGTGATTTTACCAGGATTGCGGATAGTGCGCGGCCCCGGGGACACTCATAACCCCCACAAAGCCAGTGTGGGTACGGGATCAAGAGTAACCCAGGAAAGCAGCTCAATTGTGCCGCTGCCGTCAAGGCAGCGATCAAGAACATTGTAGAACTAATACACCCAAAAGTGGCAAGCAGACCCACTGGAATCGCCGCCGCTGCCGACAGGCATTGAAACATACACGCCTGCAGGTGCGCCGCAACATGAGCTGCACTCCTATCCCTAAAGCTCACTGCTGAGTAAGACACTAACAGAACCCGCAAGAGGAAGTGTACAATGGCACTAGAGAGCGTCAACTTTCCAGGGCGTAGGTCAACCACGGATGGTGGTAGCTGGCTGGACATTGGGGAACACGCAGCAATTGCAGAGGTAGTACGCTTGAGCGCTCAGGGGTAAAGGAGCAGGCACTAGACCGCCAGGGCATCTCAAGGCACCTGAATACCCGTGGGCGCACCCCGTACCCAGCGGGCGCTGCCGGCAGCTTCCAAATAGAACCACTGGCCAGGCTGCAGCTGAATGAAGCACCCGAGAAACTAGCCCCACCTACTGTGATCTGACACACTAGGAGGTACCAGGATGGCATCCAAGTTGCCCAAAACAAAAGTGAAACAATCAACAACGGAAGAATTCACCAAAACACCTCAGTCATCCAAGGGAACCAGGAACAGAGAAAGGAACCCGCACCGTACTTATGAGCATCAATGAATGTTATTAAGAGTTAACCAAATCGAAAATGAACACCAAGGTCCTGGTGTACAAATAACTGTAATATGAGGTGTATGAGAATACATGAAAGTTAGACAACCTCATTTCGACTTATTGGCGTGGGAATCAGATGGCTTACTGGGCAACAGCATGGTCTGAAAACTCTACTACTAATGATCGAAGCAAATTACAGCAAAGGATCAAGAATCTAAGTATAAGTGATGTGCGTGCATGTGTTGTGGTGTTCACAGACAAACTTATTTAAATTGACAAAATATTTTAGGGTTGATTGTATTGAATTAATTTCGGTTTTTTATATGTATGAAATGTTATGTAATTGTTTATGGTGGAATTGTATGTGTTGTAAAGATGATTTAATCAAAAAAAATTTTTAAAAAAATTCAAAAAAGAACTCGCAAACAGACACTGCATCAGCACGGAATGATCAACAGATCCTAGACGCGATCGCGGACCTGAAAATTGCATGGGAAACAAAACTGGAGGCAGCTATGGTGGAAATCAAAACTACTCTAGACCTCAAAATTGGAGCGGTACAAGAGGATGTGTACCTACTGAGACAAGATGTAAAGAAAATAGCAGAACGCACAGGCGAACTGGAGAAGGAAGCAAACACAAACTCAGCCGCCTGCAAATCTCATGCCTCTGAGATCCACATACTGCGGCAACAAGTGAGCAACTTAGAAAACAGGGCGGAGGAGGCGGATGGACAGGCCCGCAGAAACAACATACGCATTGTGGGGCTCCCGGAAGGAGCAGAAGGATCATACCCCACGGAATACATCGAGACCATGTTGCTGCAAGAAATAGAGGGTGGGGCACTTACCCAAGGGTTCGCGGTGGAGAGAGCACACAGAGCCTGATGAGGAAGCCACCGCTGGGAGCGCCCTCTTGCCCCCCTCCCCACCCCCGAGACCGATAATTGCCAAAATCTTGAACTACCGAGATAGTGAAAAGATCCTGGAATTCTTCCGAAGAGGGGGAACAATAGAAAGGACATCCACGCCTATCACACCGTACCCAGACTATACTTTCCTGGTGCAGAGAAGGCGACTGAACTATGGGGCAGTGAAGAAGAGGCTGTGAGAGGCGGATTTTAAGTATATGCTGATGTACCCGGCGAAACTGAAAGTGTTTCACAAAAACAGGGCCCTGTTCTTCGAAACTCCAGAGGATTCTATGCAGTGGCTGGACGGACAGAACTGCCCGGCGGGGACAGACGCACAGAAGGAGGACGGAACAGAAGTGAAGCAGTGGCCCCAGAGGTGCTGTATAAACCAGGACATTGGGACTTGAATATACGACAGGGTAAATGTAAGCTGTGAATGGTGTTAGGTTTTAAGTAGAAGGCTATGGGCACACACGACATAATGATGCATGATTGCGGGAGTCACGATGGACGCATCCTCGCACCCCAGTAGTTAGGTTAGATAGGTTACCGGTAGCGAGATAACCCCCTGCTGAGTTCCTAGCACCAGTAAGCCGAGGCTGGACTAAATGTAGGATCGCCTGAGATCCGGGGATGGAGCTGAGCAACAGTTGGGGACGGGAAGGGAGGGTGGAGAGAGGTGAGTTGGGGGATTTACAGTATTTGTTGGGGAATGAGCTTACACACATGTGCGCCAGTGTTTAAAGTTGATGACGGAGACGGACAATGGAGGAGACTGGATATGGTCGAAATATGGGGGACCTTAAGATAGTTAACCTGGAATGTCATGGGGCTCAACAGTTACCTGAAGAGAAACAAGATTATGATGTATTTAAGAAGGCAGAAAATAGATATAGCCCTAATACAGGAAACGCATATCATGAAAGAGAAACAAGAGGTGATACAGAGGAAATGGAAGGGGACCATCATAGATGCAACATACTCGGCTTATGCCAGACGGGTGATCACTTGGGTAGCACCACATGTCCCTTTCCAATTGCTACTGACCACAGTGGAGGCGGATGGGAGGATGGTGGCAATAAAGGAACTGTTAGAAAATAGAGAAATATACATTATCAATACATATGCCCCGAATCAAGACATTGTGGCTTACTTCAAGACCCTATATAGTCAAATAAGCCCATACCTGGTGGGTGCAGTGATATGGGGGAGGCAATTTTAACTGCACGTTAGACCCGAGGGTGGACAGGTCAGACTGGAAATCAGTCAAACCCACCCCGCTGCCAAAACCCTAAATACCCTATTGGGAGACCTTGAGGCTTTTTGGAGGTTACACCACCCACACGATAGACAGTACTCGCATTGCTCTGCCCCACAGAACTTATATACACGGTTAGACTATGTTTGCCTCACAGGAGATGAAGGTGGAAATAGTGCGATCAGAGTACAAGGCGACGGTCCTCTCGGACCACTCGCCATTGGTTTTAACATGGCAATATCTGCCTCCAAGGGCTAGGATCCCAACGTGGCGACTCAGAGCTGAAGCATTGAAAGACAGTGTTCAGGGAGGACCTAAGAGAAGAAATTATAGAATACTTTGAAAATAACACAGGGAGTGTTGAATCGGCCGGTGCTCTATGGGAAGCATTCAAGGTGGTGATGAGAGGATCAGGCTATAGCCAAATCCAAAGGGCTGCAGGGAGGCATACTAAGGGAACTGCAGAAGGCAGAGGCGAAACTAGAGACAATTTTGGGTAAAGGGGGTAACTCCCGGGAGGATGCTGAAACTATAAATCAATTGCAGCAGGAATGCGCAGGGAACTGCAAGAGATTGTGCAATTTAAACTATAAGAAATGCACAGGCAACATGCAGGGGGGAGACAAGCCGGGGAGATTGCTAGCATGGTTGTATAAAAGTGAGACCCCCAGGCCAACGATCAGAGCAGTAGTGGGGGAGCGGGGGCAAATATTGGATACCCGAGAGGGTGTGAACAGAGTTCCTGGAATTCTATAAACGATTGTACGGGAGCGTAGGAGGGAGTGAAGGTAGCGAGATAATGGAAACAATAGAGGATATCGGCCTGCCAAAAATAAGCACTGAAGAGCAAGAGGACCTAGATGCCCCAATTACATTGGAAGAATGAGAAGCGGTGGTTGAACAACTACCCACCAGCAAGACCCCGGGAGCGGATGGACTCCCCGGTGAGTTTTACAAAATGTATAGGAAAGAAGTGCTGCCCTTGCTGCTTGCAATGTTAAATGAAGTATTTGAAACTGGGATATTACCAGAATCCCTGAGAGGCGATCATTATCCCACTCCCCAAACCTAATAAGCCAAGCACGGACTGTGGGTCGTACAGACCATTGTCGATGCTGAACCAGGACAGCAAGATACTCACGGCTGTGTTGGCAAATAGGATGAGACAGGTCATAAGCAGATTAATACACCCTGAACAGTCCGGATATTTCCCGTGCAGAAACATATCAGACAACCTCAGACGACTCCACCGAGTCATAGAGCACACAGTAGGCGACTCGAGTTAGATGGCAATTAGATCATTAGATGCAGTGAAGGTCTTTGACTCCGTCAAATGGCCTTGGCTGATGGCAGCTCTAAGAGAATATGGGCTGGGAGCCGGATACCTTAAGTGAGTGAAATTACTATACAGTTCCCCGCTAGCCAGAGTTAAACGGGAGCAATCATCTCGGAGAGGTGGCAACTCAGAAGGGGCATCAGACAGGGATGCCCTTGGTCCCCGATGCTGTACATCCTGGCATTAGAACCCCTGGCGATGTACTTGAGACAACAATATGAGGAAGTCGGGATTTACACAAAAGAGAGACCACACTTAATTTCATTATATGCAGATGACATGCTACTATACTTGAGATACCCTGAAGAAAATCTTCAATACATTCTAGAAGCAATGGAGCGATTTGCGTTGCTCTATGGCATTGCAGTTAATCCCAAGAAATCGTTTATATTCCCCCTGGGGAGGTATATAGGGGTCCTGCGGGAACACCTGCCAGTTTTACAAATACAGTGAGAGACCAGCACGTTCAGATATATGGGGATTGACATTTATCACATAGTGGAAGCAGAATATAAACACACCACCGAGAGAGCAGTAGTGAACATTGAAAATAGCATGAGGTTCTGGACTAAGCTCCCCTTGGCCATGATGGGGAGAGGGGGCACTGTTGAAGATGGTCGTATTGCCTAGGTTACTACATTTCTTTAGGTACATACCATATGTGATACCAAAGCATTTCTTTGTCAAACTCCAGAGTGTATGCAGGGGCTTCAATTGGCATGGAACTAGGAACAGAATTTCCCTATGGAAATTACAGAACACGTATGATAAAGGGTGTGTAAACTGCCTAATTTTGTGATCTATCATTTGGCCAGTCAACTGCAATATGTGGCCAAATGGTTAACTGAGGACTCGACATCAGAGTCCAGACTGTTGAGATTGGGGTGTGCCCTGTTTTTTCTGAAAGAAGTGACATGGCTGCCCAAACCTGAGCTAAAAGGGCGCCCGGGGATGTTGGAATTGGGATGGAAGACATGGCGCAGAGCTTGTCGGGTCATGGAGAACCCAACCCTGTGGTCTCCGCAAGTGCTGCTAGTGGCATTGACCGGAGGAGATGTGCAACTGAGGAAGACTATCCATAGGCACTCCGAACCGGTGGGGATTGCAACAGTGGGAGACATATGGCAGGAGGGGGATATAAAGGAATTCGAGGTGCTGGATGAGGAAACCGGTTTACATGCAGGGCAGTATATTACTTATGCTAGAATGGTATGGAGGATCAGAGAGACATGGTCCGAAATAATACTGGAAGATCAACCTGACGCGGTCATAGAAACGATGTATGACATAGCAGAGGGAGGGCATGAGGTTTCTCGAATCCATGAGCTGCTGATGTCCAGGGTGGGAAAAGAAGTGGCCCAATTGAGACACGACTGGGAAGAGGAAGCCGGGGAACTCGGGAGTGACGGGCTGTGGGAGCGGGCTCAAGGGTACCATAAAGTGTCTAGGAACACGAGGCTACAACAAATGCAGCTATAGGTAACCCACAGGGCATACATGACCCCCAGAGGATAGCTCGGTTTAAGAATGCTGAACGACAAACATGCCCCAAATGCAGGGAAGAAAACGCAGGGATGACGCACATGTTTTGGGCATGTTCAGAAATTGGGAAGTTCTGGACAGAAGTAGCCCGCCGATTAAATGAGAAAGGGCTCAGGCTAAACGTTGAATCAGTATGGGCATGCATGGTAGGGGGTGTTCCCTACGCCGTGCCAACTTAAACATGTGAGCAATCTTGAGGACTTGGCATACATTCTCGCCAAGCGCAGAATTGCCATGGGGTGGAAAGCATGCAACAGACTGAAGGTAGAAGCTTGGTGGAGTTGCCTCCAGAAATGGACTGAGGCCGAAACGGCAGTATGGCATGAAGCGGTCAGTAGAGGAGGGAAGGAGGAAGCAGACACCATGACGGCCTGGACACACTTAGTGGCCACATTGTATGGGTCCACCCAGGACAGCTTGAGCGATCAGGAAACCTTTGGGAATACGGAAGGGGAGGTTCCCCCGGAGGAAAGGGAAGCAGAATGCTAAGTGGAGTAGGCTCGAGTTGGGGGTGGAGGGCAAGGGGTAAACGGTAGATACTTAACGACATGTATATGATGTTAAAGTATTATAATATGTACTGCTGGTTTTGTTGAATGTTGAGTGTTTGTTGGAAAAAAAAAATCTTACAATGGAGTGCTGGAGGGGTTACATTACAGTATCCCCTGTGTCTAAATACTCATGTAACAGTCAAATGCTACACTTTCCTATTGAAAAGGCTGCCAGTTGTTTTACAACGAACTACCATGATTTTTCCCGACCGCAAACACTGCTAGCTAAAAATCACGGGAGCCATGTTTTTCAAGATGGCGCCTTAAGCCTCTTTGTTTAAACGTGCCCCGGTCTTCTTTTTTCACTGTTTCGTTTTGGAAAGGTCCTTCTAGTGTTTGTTTCTGCGCGCCAAACCAGGTTTAGTCCCTTTGTTGGTGTGCCTTTTTGCGGGCTTACAGAGTGAAGACCGCCTCTGGCGTCTGAGTTCCTGGGGTGGGCAGAAAGTGAGGGAGGTGCCTGAAACTCCCTGTGCTTAGTCTCCTAGGAGACCCAAATGCACTCTGGCGTGATTGGCTCGCTGACTTTCCGGCAAGGAGAGCCACCCTGCTGGGTGAGTGACAGCTAGGCTGGATTGAAAGGGAGAGAGCTGTTTAAAAGGCGAGTCTCTTGGACGGGAAAGCAGTCGACCACTGGAACAAAAGAACCGAACACTAGCTGGAAGAGGCCGGCTGCTGCAACTCCTGGACCATTGGTTTGTCCGGTGAAGCCCTGCTGCAGGTCAGAATTGCCACTCTCCATTCGACAGAGAGGCTTCTTCAAGGACGGCTTCTTCCTTTGAGTTGGTGGGACCATTCAACTCATAAGACACCTGGATACCATTTTCAAAGCTGGTTAGGATTGACCAGGGAGAGCGACACCAGTTTTTGTACTTGAATCTACAGCTACTGTAACCAAAGTGACTCTACCTTGTTTGCTTTCTTCAACAATCCTGTGCAGTGCAGGGGTCCCCTGACGTCCTCCCTCTTTTCCCCATGAATGAGGCTCAGGAACAGCGAGATCTGCAGGAACTGCCAGGAACCAGTGACTTCAGCAGCATTTGTTTCAACATCCAAAGGTACTGTGCCAACCCGATTGAGAGAACACCACTCTTGCGGTGAAAGTTCACAAAACTTTCCCAACTTGCAGGCCTAACCAGCTTGTGACCCAACATATGATCCTTTTTCACCTAAACTACTTCTAAGAACTTTTGTAAAGACTTTGAACCGTTTGATACCAGAACTGCTCTTTCCTATGCAGAACACTAGCCCATTGACTTTGGCCTAGGCCTATTGACTTGAATTGAACTCTTCTGGTGAACTGAAACTATTTGCATTGTCTAACAAGTATATGTGATCTATTCTACTTACCTTGTCCCTTTTACCCACTTCTAAGTAACTGAACTGCTATTTTGCTCCTACTTCAGGGGAGCTCAAACTGTATCAAAATCTTTAGTGTTTTGTATTGAAGTGTAGAAGTGTATTGATATATAATATTAAGTTGCCTCCTTCTAGTGAAATGTTTTCCAAATGATTGTGTAATACATTAATAAGTGTTTTACCAAGAAACCTTGAGTATAAGTGTCTACTTGTACCACTGTGATTGAAAGACCTCTGTGTAACCTATTGTACTGCTCACATTCACTCTTGAGATAAGCCTGGCTGCTCAGCTCGCTACCAAAAACGTTGTGGTGCAGACTTAAACGAAAGGTTGGTTTGACTTGCACCTGTAGTCCTAATTGTATGTGGTGGTCCCAGAGGGTACTGCATGCAATTCTGCCTAACACCTCACGCCATGCGTTAACGCTGTAAGGTACTGATAGTCTAGGTGCAATGGCACAGAGAAGGTGTTTTTCAAATCTGTGACAGTAAAATGAGTTGCTGTGTTAGGTATGTTGAATAATATGGTTGCAGGGTAGGGCAGAACTGGATACTCAGCCTGTACTATAGAGGGCACAAATCCTGAATTATCCTCTAACTAGATCCCTTTGTTTTCCAATTGGGGTATATAGCTGTGTTACAGGGAGAATTAGACTGCATGATAATGCCTTGATGTGAAAGGGCCGTGATAGTGTAATTTATTCCCACCTCTGCTTCCTTGGACAACAGATACTTTTTGATCCTGGCAACACCGCCCCCAGTTTAAGCCTAATCTGTACTGGTGCGACACTGCAAGAGTCCTACATCATGGGGATTGCTCATCCACAATAGGATGAATCTGGTGGAGTCATCAGTGATAACCTGACGATGATCTCCTCCCATGTGGCCAGGGGATGGTAGCCGAGACCTGATCCTGACCCTGGGGTTGGTAATATGAGGGGGGGATCAAATGGGAGGAGACTGCTGGGGGGAGTTGATGACTTCATCGGATGAGCTGCAGTATTCTCTCCTCCCACTGAAGATCTTACAATACCCACGTTTTTGATTGCTTGTTGTCACCCCGCTAATTCTTATTGGAGAATCCAGAAACCCCTTTCTTTAAATCACCCTAGACAGAGTTCCATTCATACCTCAAACTTACATAACACACCTAAAATATTTCCTGGTTCTGTTGTCGATCTTTCTAACAACATCAATTTAGAAATCCCATGATCTTTATGGACTTTAACTTCCATAAAGCCTCAAGGATTGATGCAAGGAAATGAAGGAAGGAGTTGATGCGGATTGAAAGAAACCCCAAACTGAATAGGCAGACTAGTTGTTTGATTGAACCACAAGCGCGCAGGACTTTATAAAATGGCATCTGCCCTCAAAATGCAGGCTGGACAAGAGAGAACCTTGCCGGAGGAAGTCAAGAGAACGGGCACGTCCGTGCAGCAGTTGCAAACACGAATCACATACATGGTTGGCGTGAACAAAGGAGAGCTGCACCGGGAGCAGCAGCAGAGGCCCCGGGGATACAATCATGCCAGAAAGCAACTTTCTCCGTTCTAGGCTTGTGGTCTTTCTACTAGACACCCATGACTCAGTCACTGAATCACCACTCTCCTACACATCAACCAACAGTCGCGCTTCTGCCACCACCCACGTTTCCCCCCCCCCCACACCCTGCAAAAGGTACACTTACATCTATGTGCTCACCTGAATTCCTGCATCACAGGTTCCATCAACGGCCTGCACAATCCGGGAGCAGTGCCCGCTCCAAAGAACAGACACGAATTCTGGCAACACAGCTCTTGTAAACCTCTCCAGCTTGCGCAAAGGGGACTAGTCGCTGCAGGTGGGTGTGGCCCCTCCAGATGTGCAGCCAGGAATCATCAGTCACTGCGGACGGTCTGGGTACCATTGTGATCACCAAATTTGTAGGACAGACTACCAGACACCTTAAAAACCATCCTCCGGGGGGAAAAAAGCTTGGTGCTCCTCTTGAAAGGATAACCAGGTTTATTTTGTATACAGAAAGGAAATAGGTGACAGGAGGTGCCGTAGAAACCAACTGCCATGGAGCGTACTAAGTTAGTTCAAAGCATGCACAGCATTTGAAATCACGCAAACAGTATACGGTATTCCGTCCCCACCTTCATTGACTACCCCTTATGTACATACTACCAGTCCCATATAGTGCTTTGACCGATTGGCCCCTTCTAATCTATTTCAGCCCCCAACACGTGGGCTTCTACCCCACCACCCTGCGTTCTAGTTACATGATTGGCAGGCATATGAGAACGATTGCATCCCCATGGGCCAAATCACATGATGTGCACCTGGTCATTGACAAGAGCTCAGTGGGTACTTTTGAGGAGGTCAAATTGGCCTTCTGGAATAAAGTAGCACTTCTTGTGATCCCAGACACGCAGGCACCTCCCCGATGCAGTACTGGATTTGTTGGCATCACCCCTTGCACCACGTAGTACACATCACAGGACATCATGTTCTGTGCCCTTCCCCGCCCCCATTGGCTATTGCCCCTCCCTGGAGCTCTACCTAGGCCTCTCCAGGACCACACTAATCAGTCAAATTATGAAAGATTTAGGTGTTCTGTTTGTGGGCATCTGGCAGTTCAAATCGGACAACCATTATTCTGGATGGTGCTATTGTCCGAAATCTGGGTTGGGTTGTTTTGGCAGCTCAGGACCTCTACCCCAACCCCCATAGGTTTGCCCTTCGGCACGGGCGCAGCTCTACCTTTGCTCGGCTGTTCACATTCCTTTCTGGTTTTGCAGGCCTGCAGCACGATACAATTTCTTTTTTTTTTTTATCTCTCAGGCCTTAAGGCCTCCTTGTCCAGCTCTCTCGCTGCAGAATGGGATGGGAAAGTGATTCAGGTCCCATTATGTTGTGCTGCTTCTTCCACCGCGCCCTGAGACAGACGAGGCCTCACTCTAATATGGCAGTACTTCAGTATTTCCCACAGCAGGGACTAGGGCTGACAGTTAAGTTATTCTTTATAGCCTTGTCATAATTATGTTCTACTAACACGCACACAAACACACATCCTATACCAGGGCCTCAAGGATCACACAGTCAAATTGGCTATACGCTGCCACCCTACACCGCCCACCAGGATCCGAACGTTGGAGTTTCCCACACCCAAACAAGAACCTTCTGAAGAGGGAAGGTAGGAAAACAATATCCTCGGTTAATAAAAAGAAAAGGAAGCACCGTTCTGCACGTGACGAGAGTAAAGGCGAGTCTTTTGGACTTCTTGAAAAGGCTTTGATTACCTATGGCAGCTTCGTCTGCCGAGGAGTGGGAGAGCTTTAGGTGCTCATTAAGATGCTCAGGATTGGCAGTCCCTGCCTCGGCACTTACTGGGACATTGGATGCAAAGCGTGCTAGGACGGTGTGTAAAGAATTAGACCCCTTTGGAAAGAAAGCCTTCAGGACCGGTACCTGTTAATACTTTGTTTGCATTAGCAAGGTTTTCACACTGACTCTGGAAGGTGGTGTCAGAAGCGGCTAGCCACCTTCCCAAAGTCATGACCCGAGACTGGTTCAAGGAACTGGTAAAGAACAATAGAAAGGCATTGTGTGAAACGCTGTAAACTTGACTGAACACAGCAGATTGTATAGGCAGGGCTATGGGGACGGCTACAGTAATTTGATGTTCGTTGACGAGTACCTTAAGTCGGAAGAGGTTAGATTTGCCTCGAGGTCTGTTCCCGAGTACTTTATTGCCATCAAGTCCTGCATCACAGAAACTGAGGGGGGTGGGTCTTGTGTTTTTGAGTGCTTAGAGGAAGGCATTAATTCGGACGCTTGGGTCCTAGAGATGATTTCTCTCCAGTATTGCCTCCCATTTATTTGGCAGACCCCAGATCTTTCTCCACTGCTGAGAGTTTCACCCTCGGATCTGGTCCAAATGAAAAGGTGAGGTTCTGCTTTCAAAGGCAGCAATAAAACTGATTCCAGAGAAGGAACAGGGGCGTTTCTAAAAAAGAATGGCGTTTGCATTCCATCTTGGACATAAGGCGCTGCAACAGGTTTTTGAAAGAACAAAGTCAAGATGGCGATGCTAGCCCATGTTCTTCAGGTCTTAGAGATCCAAGACTAGATGGTAGCCATAGACTTCCAGGGCACTTAGTTCCATGTGCCCTTCCATCAAAAACACCCGAGATTCCTTAAGTTTGTGATTGAGTCACATTTCCAGTTTTGCATGCTCTATTTTGGGCTGACCTTCATACTGAGGATCTATACCAAGCACATGTCTGTTGTGCTATCGGGACTCTGGAGGAAAAAGATCAATGTCTTCCCCTACCTTAAGTACTGGCTCATCAAGCCCAAGTCCCAGGAGGAAGCAGTTTCCCGTGTACACCGCAGATGCTACCTCACGCAGAGTTTGAACTTCTCCATCAACTTCAGTAAGTCCCATACTACACCTTCTCAGATGATCCTTTGTGTTGACACAATTTTGGATTCTCGACCGAGAATCTTTTCCTACCGAGGACAGGAGTCAGAATATCTTGCAGATGATCCATCACTTCTGAGTGCCTGCCAGCCCTATAGTTTGTGTCTTCTGGGTCTGATGGCATCCTGCATTTTCCTGGTGCTGCAGGCCTGGCTTTCGAATGAGATTGCCTCAGTTGTCGATCTGATCGCAGTGGTCTTAGTTCTCTGGAGACATCTGGCATCAGCTCAGAATATCAACTCAAGTAGCCCAGGAACAGTCATGGTAGGTCGTTACGGACAATTTTATGTCACTGGAACCGTTCTGGCCACTGTGGCTGCAGAAGACTGTTGGGGCTGATGCTTCCTTGAAAGGCTGGGACAACCCCTGAGGGATCCTGAGGTGTGAAAGGGACGTGGTACTTTGCAAAGTCCAGGTTACACATGAACCTGTTGGCTCTGCGAGCAACTAGGTTTTCCCTGAAGGCTTTCTTCCCTTTCTTTAAGGGGAAATGTTTCCTGATACTGATGGACAACACAGTGGGCATGCACTACCTCAACAAGAACAGTGGTTGCAGGGTCACTACCCCTTTGCATGGAAGCAATGGAGCTTTGCAGAACCATATCTCCTTGGTAGCTGCCCATCTTGCTAGTAAGGAGAATGTGGTGGCGCAAACTCTGAACAGGCACTTCTGTCTCACATGAGTAGGAACTGTGCTGGGGTTCCTTGGGAATCTTATAACTTTGGGGAGCCCCTCAAGTGTGTCCGTCCGCCCCCTCTGTCAACAGAAAGTGCAAGCAGTTCCCCTACAGCGAATTTCCCGAGAGGGGCAGTGGTGGGTGCGTTCTTGGTAAACTTAAATTTTGATCACTTCTTCGCATTCCCAACAATTCCCGTCATCCCGCAGGTTCTCATGGAGCTCAGGAATTAGAAGACCACCATGAATCTGGTAATCGAGATGGCCATCTGCCTTGCTCACAAGAGTAAATATTCTTGTCTGTCCAGACAGATCTCCATCACAATCTTAGCACAGTGAACCTCTGTACCTGGCTTGTGAGAGGCTGAGGTACAGGGATTGGGACCTGTCCAAAGAGTTTATGGAGGTTCTCTTCTCTGCATTTATACCGGCAACTAAACACAATTCCAGCTGCTGCTGGAAAAAGTATGGTCTGTTGTGGAGGGAGAGGTCTGGATCCTATTGCTTGTTCAACATCCACTGTCCTGCAATTTCTTTTGCTGCTCGCATAAAGTGGCTTAATGATAGGAACAGTAAACTGTTATCTGCCAGCAATTTCAGTGTTCAAAAGGATGCCTGAGTAGGCCTCGTAGTATGGAATTCCTGTTTGTTCAATTTATCTGCTGCTTAGTTAATATGTTATAACCGAGGCAGTTTGACGTATCGCCAGAGATTTTAACTTAGTGCCTAAATTCTAATGGGGGACCCTTTGAGATGATGCTTTCTTGTCCACTCAGACTGCTAACTTTGAAAACTTTTCTGGTGGCAGTAACAGCCAAGAGGGTAAGCAGGATACACACCCTTTTGTTGAAGCCACTGTATCTTGCTTTCTTTTGGTCAAAAGCGGAGGGTCAGACCCTCCTTTTTGCCTGAAGTGATTTTGGAAATTCACCTCAGTCCAAAATGAAACCTACCTCTCTTCTAGCCACCTTTGCACCTCTCTAAGGATGAAGAAAGATTACTTCGATTAGAATGAAGAGGGCATTGAGTTTGTATTGCCAGATCCAGGGAGTTAAGAAAAGGGGACTAACTGTTAATAGCTCATACGGACCCTAAAAAGAGTGTAGTCGTATCTAAGCAGTAATTATCTAGGTGGATAATGCTTTGCTTCTCTGAATGTTATGTGATGGCTCGGAAAGAGGTTTAATGGGGATTAAGGGCACATTCCAACAATGTAGAAGCCTTATCGGTTTTTAAAAGGTGTCCTGTCGTGGACATTAGTCAGTCAGCTATTTGGGCCTTTATGCATACTATATCCCAAAATTACTGACCGGATGCAATGGATTTGCTGGATGCCCTGGATTTGCAGGATGTTTGATTTGGTAGTGTGGTCCTCCAAAGTGATTTCGTTTGTGATGTTTCTTCGCTCTCTATCCACCTCTGGTTTCTTAATACTACTGTGAGAGTCTGTCTCAAGAGAAGGAATCTGTGGGAGTATGCACACTATAAAAAGAGCTAATTACCCAGGCTAATATTCTTTCTGATGTTTGGCGCCTCCCACAGATTTTTCATCGCCCTCCCAGCCATTCCCGCAACAAGAGAGTGGTGTGGTCTGCTACATCTAGAGAGAGAAACAAAACAAAAAAATCAGCTGCAGAGCACAGAAAAAAGGGGGTGGAACTGAGAATACAGAGTGATATGTGCCCTATTTGCACCGTGATTGTCGGCATTTCTGGAGTAGAGTAATGGACTACCGGACTTGGTCGACTCAAAGGCACACAACACCTCCTACTCGCTGAAAAAGTTACCGATGTTAGCGGAAATATATCTGAGGGAGAGGAATCTGTTGGAGGGGTCATCCATTAGAAAGAACATTCCCCCCCATATAAGTAATGTGGTGTTCTGTCTTCACACACTTTGGTAGATTATGCTGTACTTAATTCATTTTTCATTATTCTGTCTTTTTCTTTGCTTTTTTTTTAGTTGGCTTTCAGCGTTGGAAAGTACCAAGTGGTTGCAACACCTGTCTATCATGTTAAAAGCTGCAACACTAGTGTCAAATGCTGTGGATCATGAGGGGCGTCCTGTGCTGGTTCATTGCTCAGATGGCTGGGACAGAACCCCACAGATTGTATCTCTGGCAAAGATTCTTGTGGATCCTTACTACCGCACACTAGAGGTAAAGTGCCTTTTCGGACTATTGTTTTTATGCAGGTTATATTATCTCCTTCTCCCCTATAAAAGGTTAAGTGGGCTCTGCGGGTTGCATCTTCTGTTGCCAATTAATATTCATGGGTGCATCAGAGTTTCCATGGGTTGGATCTTGTCTTTGTCCAATGTAGGAAGGTTTTTCAAACAGACCCATCTTATGTTGTGAAATGTTAATCTAACCAATTGTCTGCCTCTTCTTCTAAAAAATAAAATGGTGGTCCATTATATTGTCTTTTTTGATTAATTTCATTCTCAAGGGGTGTATATAGGCGTTCCACATTAACTGCATTCTACAATCTTTCCCCCATATTCATATTCTTCTGAAATTCCTTCCTGAGCGGCTGATCGGTGGGTAGCTGGTCCCCTTTGTTCTTGCGTAGATGTTATAAAAGCATTATTTAACTGGTACGTATACCCGTGCTGGAAAATCATGTTTACACTTGTGTATTTCTTTTAAAAACAAAACATATTTTTGTAAAAAGGTTCACGAAAGCATACATATTTATTATGGAGAATGTTTCCAACAAGGTGTTCAAATTCATGTTGGTTATTAATCACCTTCCACATAATTCTGTGTTTTATTTTATTGTCCATGGCTCTGAATTTTGTACTTTTGTTTTTGTTCAGTGGTCTTAGTCAAATTTTGATTCCACAGGTTTTTCTTGACTGCATCAGGATTTGATCTTAATGCTAGCATGGATAATCCAATGCCTTCTACGGTTTTATTGGACTGGTCGGCCCACTACTTTAGGATGAATTAATCGCTATGTTTGTCGTTTGAATTATTGCAAACTGCGTGGGAGTCTGATCCATAATGAGTTTCCTGTACAAGGATAAAGATCTCAATGTCGCTCTTGCATTCATTTAGAGCAGTGCTAGTTCGTACCCACTAATGACTGTGGGCACCGATCTTGGTAGATGTAAGATTTTTCTCCAAAATTTGCTTTTCTGCATTGTCCTGAGTTCCCAAGAACAGCTCAATGCACATTCAGCCCCATAAATTAAGATGGGAACTACTTTCCGTGTATAGAATGTTATAAACAGGACCAACTAAAATTTGCCAAATCATGTGTGTATTTCGTTACCCTGGGCCGTAAGGTTGTTTGTGTTGGAATTCATAGTGGCAGCCCAGGGAGCATCATTTGCACTCAAATTGAGGCACATGCCAAAATATCTTGTGGTCTATACTCGATTCAACAAGTCTTTTTCCAAGCACCACCGAAATGCCTTCTTTTTCTTTCCTTTTAGATTTTGCATGATTTTTAATTTTTTTATTGTGTATTTATTTATAAAAACTAACACAATTGTGTCCACCTAAAAGATGAAAAGAATTCAACATATGCTTACTTACACATAAGAGATAGACGACATCAATACAACATATACAAAGAGAAATCAAAAAGAAATAATAAGCAGCTTAAAAAAAATAAACCACAGCTCTTAAGAACATCCGCACTAGGTATAGCACAGTAAATACAAGTTATAATTATCTCTTTTCACGTTTAGCTATCAGATGGATTGCATAAAACAGGAAGCACCCTTAATCATGGCAGACTTTGTAAAATAAGATATTAAAGACAAGATAGCAGCCTTACTTCGTCTTCAAATTTCAACAAGTGCTTATTTGCGCTCTTCTAGACTTGTGTGATGGCATTTGTTGAACCCCTGCTGTGGCCCGACATACATCTCAACCAGGGTCAATATTGTCAACATAATCAAACTAGCAATCGTACACATGCATTGCTCTCCACATAGGCTTGGAGTATGTTTAATTTTAATTGTAAGCTGATGGGAGTTTGATCCAAAATGACTAAATCATCAGCGTAAAGCATCCAACCTAATTTGCCATTGATTTTTGGTGGAAATGAATCTGACTTCTCCATCGCCTCTGTTAAGTCTGATCTGAATAAGTTGAACAACAAGGATGCTAAACGGCATCCCAGTTTAATGCCTCTATACATATTGATTAGCTTTGACAGGAGGGCAGTTTGGTTTAGATGTATTTTGACTATGGTTTGAGTGTGCAAGGCATTGATGGTCAAGAGAAGGCTCGCCGGACAGTTCCATCTCAATAGTTTAGTCCATAATAACTCTGTCTATACTATCAAAGGCCTGGGCCAAATCTATGAATGCTAGATAGACTTTAGTCCCATCCTTAATTGTTTTGCAATTAAAGCAGCAACAGATTGAGTTTGCAACCTACTTCCTTGACAAAGCCTGTCTGTCGACAATCATAGTTTTGTAACTCTCGCACCCAATCTCTCAATCGCATCAATATCAGTGAAGCAAAACCTTTTCCCAATACTTCCAGCAGGGCTTAAGACGATAATTCTTCTGACTTGTCCTTTCTCCTTTCTTAAATATCGGTGCCACGATTGCTGTTTTGCGCAACTGTATATCTGGGTAAATAAGGTCACGCAGAAGTCATCCCAATCTTCTGGGGCTGCTTTCAGCATACAATTGCTCAAGCCATCAGGGCCTGGGGCTCTGGAGCTGAAAGCCTTTTCAACCAACAAGAGGTTGTCGTCTCTATCAAAGTGAATTGTCCAATTGCTCTGCTGGGGCAGTCCTGGATCCAGGGTTTTTCCCTTTTTTCATATAGTTTGTCGTAATGTCACACCCACTCCGCTTCTGGTACTAGATTGCTTTATAGGGCTTTTTGAGGGTTGTTTGTGTGGTTCAATATCTGCCAGAAAGCTCTTGTGTTTTTAGTTGAAAGTGTCTGCATCAAAGTTTCTGTGTCACGTTATTGTATGATACTATTGTGTGAAATGAGCCATTCTTGTTTTTTCCCCCACTTTGCAGCTCTTTCCAGCATCAGCATACTAGCAGTGAGCATGATCATTTTTTGCAACACTCTCTTCTGTGATTATATCTCTGTTTCAAAGGAGTGTCTTAGTTTAAAGCCAGACCTTTGATGTCCTTGCTGTACTTCTTTATATTCAGAGGGAAAGGATTTGTATTCGGCTGCTACTGCTTGATTTTCAATTGCCAGTTGGTATTTTTTTGTCACCATGAAAACGTTCTCATGGTGTAAGCGAAACCTATTTCTGCCATGCTCTACCAAGACTCGTTCCCTCCAATAACTTTGTTTTGAGTTCTCTAGGAGCTGACATCTTAGTTCTACTAAGTATGGTGCACTAACATTCAAAAAGCCCTATGCAACAAAATCCTAATGCTACAAGACAAAATACGAGCCAAAAAATCCGCCCTTCACAACATTGCCCTCTCTACGCAAGAAACTATCCTCCAGGAACTTGCCACCAACCAAACTAAACCCCCTAACCAATTTAGCTTTAGAGCCATCTCTACTGTACAAACTAAGAACATCATCCTGTCCTTGAAACCGTCCCGATGCCCTGGGGACACCTGTCCAGCCCCAATTATTAAAGAGGCTGCACATGAACTAGCCCCCTTCGTCACTTCATTCATTAACTCCTCATTTAGATCATGCACTGTGCCAACAAACCTTAAAGACGCATGGATACTACCTCTATTAAAAAAAAGTCAATTTGGACCCTAACATCCCAACGAACTATAGGCCCATAACAACTGTCCCGTTCCTCCTTAAAATCTTAGATAAAGCTGCATACCCTCAGATCCAAGATTATCTGGAGAGCAACAATCTATCGGGGACAAGACAATCAGGATTTAGGCCAAGGCATGGAACCGAAACGGCTCTCCTTGATCTTAAAAACCAGCTAGACGAGCGCAAAGACAGAGGAGATGTATCTATTCTCCTACTCCTAGACCTATCAGCTGCCTTCGACCTGGTAGATCACAAGGTGCTGTGCAATCACCTTAAATCGGCAGCCAACTTCTCTACAAAAGCCACGGCATGGATAAACTCATTCCTGGACCAGAGAACCATAAGGGTCTTCTCACCCTCATCAGCAGCGGATCCAGTCCCCATCACTTACGGAGTCCCTCAAGGGTCATGTGTTTCCCCCACATTATACAATATATTTACAAAGCCTCTCTTTGATATATTGGACAAACTAGGGGTCTCATATACCAACTACGCCGGTGATACCCAGATCCAGATCCCAATCAAAAGGGGATTATGAAAAAGACACCAGACTCGTAAACAAAATTTACCAAATCATCCAAACCTGGATGGCCACACATGGCCTATGCCTTAACGACGATAAGACTGAGCTCTTAATCATTGGCTCCACCAATAAACTGAACAAACTACCCCAGCTTTACAATTCCATTACGATCGATGGCATTAAAATCAAGGTAGCTAAGGAAGTTAAAACCTTAGGTTTCTACTTAGACTCTGCTCTCACCCTCGACAAGCAAGTAAATGCTACAGCCTCAGCAACCAGTTATACCTGCAAACTCATCCATGCCTGCAAACCATACCTTTCCACAGACAGCTGCACCACCATAGCGCAAGTCCTCATCCTCCAAATAAGACTACTGCAATGCACTGTTCTTAGGCACCAGTAAACATAATATTAACAAACTCCAAACCCTATAGAACAATGCCCTCAGAACAGCCCTAGGTATCCCCAAAGGACAACACATCTACCCATAGAAGAGCCGTCAACTGGCTGGCCATCAATGACTGTATCAAATTCAAAACTCTGAACATTACACACAATTGTCTGATCAACAAAGCTCTTGTATACCTGACAGAAAAATTCACAAAGCACACCTCTGAACGCCCCATCAGAAAGGCCCTTTCAAACAGCATCAAAGTCCCCAACTTCAAACTGAAAAGAACCGGTGGGGCCAGCTTCCCGGTTCTAGCAGCGCAGCTATGGAACTCCATCCCAGATGCACTTAGAGCCACCCCCTCCTTCCATGTGTTCAAAGCCAACGCTAAACTCTAGCTTAAAGCGAACGACTGCTAAATGCCCCAAATACTATGTACATTTACTGTAAACACTGCAACTGCAACTGCAACTTATCCTTATTGTAAATCATCCGGCAGTGCAACACATTAAGATTTTGATATATGTAACATATCTCTTTTGTAAGTAAGAACTGTTTGATGTATGAACCTGTAATTTATGATCCTGTAACTTAAGAAATGTAACATACTCATGTACCTGTAACCCAAGATTTATTTTCTGCACGCGCCCAGTTGCTTAACGGCCAGATGCGCTCTATAAATAAATAAACAATACAATACTGGATCCTGATCGCTGTTGTTCATGGGGATTACCATGAGCGGTATGACTTTTTTATATTTTCTGACACAAATATGTATTCCAGCGTAGATTTTTCTTGCCCTCTTCGCCATGTTACGGTCCCCCGGAATGTCCCCTCTGGTCTCCCCATTCAGCATACTAATGTTTCACTCTTCCATTTGCCAAAGCCACACATTTGATATTTTGACTTTTTCGAATGATGTACTGCTAGATGCTCTGCCTACTCCGGGGCATGAGCCTAGGCAATTGATATTCAAGTCGCCACATAGGATGATGTTTGGATCTCCCATTGCGACATTGAAATCGTTGATCAAAGATGTTATATGATCCACAAATTTAGCTGAGCCAGTGATTTTATGTTGCCAGTATAGATGCATTATTCCAATCGATTGAGCTATTACTCTTGAATTTATTTTTGGCTGGTTGCAAGACCAGTATTTCAATGTACTGATTTGGGTTTTGTACTTCTTTCAATTGTAAATTTGTCCCATTCGTTATGAATGTCAGCAGGCCTGCCATGGGCCGTCCTTTTTGGCCTTTTGTTGCAGGATTTATATGGGTACTAAATCCATCTGTAGTTGGAGTTATAGTTGTCCACATCTCCTGCAGGCACAAGATATCAAAACCTTTCAAATTACACTCGTCCTTTGCGAATAGATGGACAAACCCCCTGTTATTTCAAGCTGCAATTAAGGTTGGCATGATCTTTTATTTTCAGTGACTAGGGGCTCGGCCAGCCAACTTCATGAGTCTTGCTTTAAGTCAATATGAAAACCCAATGGTAGTAAGAAAGGTGACACGTTGAGTAAAAGATCCTGGATTATTCTGGATTGAATATGCAGCAGCACGCGATCACGTTGTTCATCGCTAAACTCTCCTACTGCGATATCATCTGATTTTATTGCACGCAGCATTGGGACATGGAGCAAGCGTAGAACATTGAAACAATTCAATATCAAATCATTCATTGGTAACTCGTTCCACTAACAGTTGATTATTTGCACTTGTTCTTTTTTCCGACCTTTGCGTGTTGCTCCTGTCCTCTTTGGTGTATCGGTGTACTTCCAATGCCTTATTCAAATTGGCAGTGCTATGTTGCAGTGCTATGTTGCAGTGACGGGTTTCGTTGAAATAGTTTGCTAGACATTCTGTGATTTTTTTTGCCACCTCGTCTCTGTGACAAGACTCTTGGTGTAATTTGGCGTCTATTTCGTCTTTTTTCTGATACGGTCATTAACTAATCTGTGAGGATTAGTTTTCCATCACGACCCAGCGATTCTGATTCAGTGTCACTCAAGGTTGGTTTGGTGACTTCGAAATTACTGTTTGTTGGAGACACCGATCTTCATAGTCCTGCTCTTCCAGATCTTCATCATGTGTTGTCATATTCATCATGTTGATCAAGTCCAATTCAGAGGTATTTAGTTGCAAGGGGGTTTGTCTGACTTCAGTTGATGTAGTAGGTTCTTGGTCATTCTTTGCTTTTGTCACAATAGAACTAAGGGAGGAGGATATCAATCCCCTCTCCCGAATCACAGAAGCCGAATGGATCGACCCTCCCGCCGTGGATGGCACGGGTGCCTGGATTTTTGAAGTACACGTAGCCACCTGGCAGCCAATGGGGGGGAAGAAGTAGTTAGGGAAAAGGGATGGCCTAATAAAGGTAAGGAAGGGAAGACGACAATACATAAACAGCAAAAGCACACAAGATTCCTGACTTGATACTGTAATACCCTGGAAACCTAACCCGACTCTCCCCTCATAACCTAGAAGAACATAATATATTTTTCACAAAACACATTGAGCACTATACATGACCTTTTGAATGTTAGTGACAATGACTTGCAAAGCATGACTTAAAGCGACATCAAAACATCAATACATATAGCAAGCAATGGCACTGAGACAACACAATGCCCCAATTATTGGTAGACACAAGCCACGTTACATAGAACGGCGCCTTCCCCTTGTGGAGAAAGCAATGTGACTGGGGAATGCAGCCAGTAGCATCCTAACATGTTCAAAGTAGCAAGGAGCACCAATAATACATTTCAGAGTGCACACTTAACTAATGGTCCGGACGCTTCCTCACAACGTCCAGACATCGAGGGAAGCGTTGCTCAATACATGTCACCGCGCGGCCCAGGAGGACACAGAACACACATAAAACACTTAACTGAGTGTCCGGGCACCTCCTGCGGCTGCCCGGACCTGAAGAAAGAGAGCGGACCACACTTTAGTCCGTGTTCACCGCCGCGCCCCGGAAACGCATATGCTACCGCGCATCGCCAGCGTTTGTTCTTCAGCTTCCTCGCGTTGCCCGCCTCCGCCTCAAATCGCTGCTCCGCTGCTGCTGCCGCCACCCGTGCTCTCCATCAATCATCAGCACCAGAACTCGTGCGTTAAGAGCACGCCCTCCTGATGTAAATTGCCTGCAGCTGGGTACCAGCGTGCTTTCAGGAAACTACACCCTTTCCCCATGCCTGCTGGGAATTGTAGTTTTGTTTCCCCTATCTAGCTAGTACACGTCTTTTCCTGCACCACAACCCCTGATTCCTAACAGTTTTGCTACTACAAGTATTTTCTCTGCATGTTTCTTTACAGGTTCTGGAGAGTAGGGCATTAAGTTATGAAGGAATTTTCACGATCCATTCGATTTTGGCTGCTTGCCTTGTGTTACATTTTATTTTTTGGCCATTTTTATCTTCTTTCGGAATGTGCTTTAGTTTTTGACCCTGGTGGACAATAGAGAAGCTACTTTGGACTGTCTTTGCCGCAATTTTAGCCAGTGATCTTCAATCAATAGAGTTTCCCTCTTGACCTTCCGCATCTAAGCATGTTGAAGGGGTACTGGTTGGCTCATTTTACCCCAAGAAGGGAAAATTATCTCTGACTCGAAGCACTTTGCATGACTGATCATACTTTTGCTGCGTTGGATCTTCACTAGGATGATGAAATGCTGGAGATTTCAAGGCATGTATCTTATGTGATTCAGTCACAGGGTTATTGAAGGCCAAGGCTTCAGTCCGACTGCTTATTTCTATTCCTCCTTGACTTGGGGTGGTGGTATGATTTGTTGCTACACTCGTGCACAGTGTTTCACATGGTTTGCTTACAATCAATGTGTTTGTTTTTAGCAGCATCAAGGCCTCTCACGCCACCTCAGCTGGAAGTTTCTTTTCTTCTCAGTTTGTTTTTAATTGTTCGAACAAAGTCCTTTGTGCCAAATTTGCACTTTCGGATTCTTGATTCATTTTTTCCTGTACCATAGATATGAATGATTCGACGTGAAGAAGCTTCGATTGCATCATGGCCGTTAGGGTAGTTTGATCTTTGTAGTTTTCATTTATGTGTTTGTACATCTTCAAAAAAGGAACCAAGGCTATTGTTAATGCTGACATTAAACTCAAATGTAATCCATGAGGGTTTGACTTGCAGGTTTTGGTTTTGCTGGCTTGTCTCCAATTGGGAGCCAATTTTCTCATCTTGAAGTCCCTTTGTACAAAAGAAGAATCAGTTGTAGACTCATCTGAGTCAGTCGATATATGCGAGCTGGTTTTGTGTCTCACAATGTTGTTGGTGATGGGCACCAGTTATGGATGTCTTCCCTCGTTTTACTACTTGAATAATTTGCGAACAAGTGATTCCTGGAGGAGTACATGAATCAAGTCTCCTATGATTGTTTGAAGGAATGGTTATGTTTGTTTTGTTATTTGTAGAGAGTTCAGATTGAGAAGCATGTCTCATTATGTTCGTTCTGCTGTTCTCTAACTGTAGAGAGATCTCGGGAATGTTGTGTCGAGGGGTACCAGACTCCCTCCTACCTCAAACTGAGAACATATAACATAAACTGACCAATGGTTCCAGTTTTGAAAAAATCAAAATTATAGCTTTTAGTTTTAGGTAAATGCTGTATGTGAGGCGACACATTTATTGGGGTCATAATGACTCAGGAAGAAAAGGGTGATGCCAGTATTACTCACATATCATGAATATGTAAAAATATAATCCAAGGCATAAATTTGTTTTCAAAAATTGATTATAAGGATTTGCTAATACAATTTTTCTTGATTAGCAGACAAACCCATTTGATTAGCAATTTTGTACTATTGTTTTTAATGCCACCAGAAGATACTTGTACCCAAGATATAAAATGAGCAACAATACAGCAGTTTTGTATACCGCTAAAGTAACACATAAGTGAGAAGTCAGGCCTTGCAAATTCTTTCTGTAAAATGGTGCATGTCACCACAAACCCACTTTAGTTTGGAACACTGCTGCCGCCCAAAGCCCAGCCATTCACAGTGAAACTTATTTGACATTTACTGCAAACAATGTAAAGTTTAAATAAGTTTCCAACATCTCCTGCAAATGGTACTGGCCCTTCTTAAAATCTACTCGACTATGTGAGTGGGTGAAAATACTTTGAACTCTGGATGAGTGTCTGTTAATAGGTTAGCTGCATGATTAGACACAAATAAATAGATATGATAAAAGGGCTCTTAAAACAGTTTGGCCAGCTCTCTCTACTGCAGGTGCAAATATATAATGCAATCATAATCATAGAGCAAAGTGAGCTCTAGAGGCCAACTACAGTGTACAGTTTTGCAGTAGGTCTGTAGATGTACAGACTGGATAAAACGATTGATCATCAAGTTCGCTTTGTGTATTTCTTATGTAAAATACTAAGCAGAGTGGAAGGCATAGCAGGCAGAGGTTTGTCATCAAAGCATTTGGCCGCGTCATCATGTACATTTGCAAAGTTGTCAGCTCGTCAATATGATGCATCTTCCCCAACAAAATGAAATCTAGTTGACACTGAAATTTAGATACACTTCACTGTAAAGCATGGAGACAATGCAGTGTTTTACAGAAGCAATACTGTAATTATGCATTATGTAACCTATTACATTTTTTTTAAAAAGGAATTGAAAGCCTTTTTTTAAATGACTAACACATACTGGTCTTTGGCAGACAGGATACAGTTAGCTTAATAACAGTATTATCCCGATTATTTCTGGTTTTCAATGATTTGAAAAATAAAAATAAAATGTGCATAGCACTCCCACACAGGTCGATTGAAGTGGATGATTACTGCTGCACTCTCTCACCATTAGCCCCTTTGAACTTGCAGTGAACAGAGAAAAGAGGGTGGAGAGAGCTCTGAAGGCAAGAGATGAATACAGGGTGAACTGTGTTTTAATTGAACAGGGTAACTTAAATAGCTAACTTTGCTACACAAGTGCCAATTTAATTACCAAACCTACAGAATTGCATAGCAAATAGCTCAACAACACTGCTTATTTTATGCTTTGTAATCTGAAAACTGGATAGAAAAGGAGACATGTAAAAAGTAAATAACTCACCCCTGGTAGCTGAACATCTAGGCTGAACAGACTGAGATAGATTCTAAAATGGATGCCAAATACAAAATGGTGTCTTGGGAGAAGGTGTCAAAAGGCCTGAATCATGCTGATAATGAATATTCTTTGGCAGCAGTTTACTGTGCAATAAAGCATGTTTGGGATGGTATATTTAGAAATGTTGGCAAGGAAAGCAGACCATGATTGATAGTAGATCAGATAAAGGCATGGGAAAGCTACCATATAGACAGATCAGCTGCTTACTCAGCAACAAATGATGAGCTCATGGAGGTTTTCACAGTATGAGCTAACAAGTAGATTTGGCAGGACCTCGAGAACCAGATAAGGGCTGGTTCTTGGCAGGAGTTGAATGATAAGTAATTGGGTCTGGCTGGGTCGCAATTAAGCTGATCAGTCTGTGTCAGTCAACCGGTGCTTGCCAAAATGAGCTAATGTGGGCTTTGTGAGTGACAGAAAAGCCATCCAATTCAATATGTCATTGGAAAAAAAAGCCTATAAAATCAAGCTAATTCTAGCAGCTGTGTGCCTTCCAGAATGTCTTTTTAAACCTGTTTGTTCCTACTTTATCAAGTCTCCAGTGCCAGAGTTCACAGATGTCAAAGCTGATGAAGAGCAGAGGGGTCCCCCTTTACAATTTCTCAGCCAAGGATAGTGATCTGGGTAAGGGCAGTGCATCTCCACTGGGCTGGTTCAACTGTTTTAATTGGTTTGTTTTATCAAGAATGCTGTGATTTGTGTTTTCAGTTACAAACAAGGGTATCATTTTGGCATGAATCTTCATGCATCTAATATGCTGTCAAGTTAGGCATTGTTTCCTGCATTAGACATTCAATGTCAGCTCTATGTACATGAATGTTTAGAGCTCCAGATGCTAAATGTTCTTGATTTGTGGCAGCATGGCCAGTGTTGAACAGTGGATCCTTAACATATCTCTGATCAACTTGTTTGCTTTGGAGCAAGGAACCGTCCTTTTTTTCTTTTTTCTAACATGTTGCCACTAAAGTTATCGCACATCTCGCCGGTTGCCACTTCAGGGCTGTCATGATAGACCTCTTCATTTGAGCAGATGTTTGCAGATGTTTGCTTCAATCTCTGGTAACTGCACCAACTGTTTAGTTCCTAATGTTAATAAGGGACTATAATTGCACTGCAGTTGTGGGCTTTAGGTGTTCAGCGAACAACACGTTTCCATTATTTATTAGGTCTTTGTGAATAGAGATGGTTGTAAAGGGCACGCTGATTCAGCACTTAGGACGCACGGGCGTCAGATATTGCCATGTTTTTTCTTTCCTCTTCATTTGCTCTATTCACAGAAGCTCTTCTTACAGCCTCAATATGCAGCCTTGCCCGATCAACAATTGTATTGTTGAGGAGGGCGGGGATAACAAGCAGAGAAGCTCTAGACTCTGCCTCCAAGTCTGCTTCAATTTCACCGTCAGTATGTCTCAAGACTTCTGCCGGCATCATGGACGTAGATGGTTGGTTTAAGAGGCAAAGCCATGCTGGTCTTGCTCAGCAGGGCTCTTTTCTTCAGTTCAGACTTAATATCCATATTGGGAGCGGTCAAGGCAGATCGTTTTGTTTTCTGGCACCCTGGTCCCCGGTCTCACAGGTAACACTCCTGACATTCCGCGTCGTGGAGTGAGATTTTGAAGGGAAGTTCCTCCTCAGCAGGGCAATGAGCAGGGATAACAGACTGCTCCAAAGGACGAAAATTGCACAGTATCTCAGCCGTTCCACACAGGAAACAATCCTGACACTCTTGCTATGTATCCAATCTTTTGGAAAAGATAGCCTTTGCTTTTATGGTAACTGTCAAGATAGTTATTGTGCCACCCTCTGAGGATGCTACAACAACACATCCTAAGGGGAAGGCTAAAACACCTGACAAAGGAAAGCAAAACCTCTCTTAAACATTTGTATCCTGGTCACAGTGACATGGCTTAACTTTCATATGGGTGTAGTAGGTTGAGTATGTTGACACAAATGTGCAATTAGTCCACACACATAAATCTGGAAAATACACCACACTGATATACTGAGAAATATTTACTTTTATAATGTCACACATCCAATACTATCGGTTCAAATAAGTACTTGCACATTAATACACAGCATTCAAAAGATGCCAGCATATTATAAGGACAGTATTGCCTATGGAAGGGCTCTCCTAGCCCCAATGTCCATATGTGGGTCCTTTGCCAAGGGCAAGCACCTAACTTAAAATAACAGGGGGTGGGGAGAACCAGGATGCCACACAACCTAACATGTACATAAGTACCTAGTATCCTACATAACAAAGTGCAGTTTCCTAAATATATGTGAACACCCTCGTGGGCTAGCACCTAACACATATGGCAGGCTATGGGATTATAAAGGGAAACACAATGTAACTCTGCAGCAAAATAGATGTACGCTCCATAGGCCTAAAACACTACTTACCATTAATGTATACCTCCTAGCGCGTTATTACAGTATTGAATCTTTTATAATGTGCTTCATACTGGAGACTAGTCTCTAAGCGTAGGTCTGGGATTCAAACATGTGTTGCTCTGCGTTGTCTTGCTTCCAAGTGAAACGTGTTGCCCCTGAGCTATCCTCCGCACCCTAGGTACCCAGAACAATACATTGAGGCCTCAGAGAGGATGGAACAGTGAACTCAATGAACATTTCAACAATAGTTGCCTCTCTGCTACATTTCCTAGAAACGTATACAAAATGTTACCAGTTAGTGTTTCAAGAACATTTACTGATGCAAATGTGAAAGGGAGGACTTTCAAAGTTAATAGAAATCTTCTTCATTTTGATATTGATTTACAACAAATCTTACACAAAAATCCAGAAGCATATCAATTAATATTCAGCATTTAGGACAATTAAAACAAGTGGATCAATACAATTAATGAGCGCATTCCACAGTATTTCAATTGATACTTATAAATTGCTATATTTATGTTTTTATTTTTATTTTGCGGTTAGTTACAGGACTTTTCACACATTTTCCATCTTACAGAATTAACAAATATCTTTTAGTATACATACAAACATTTGAGGAAAAAAATAAATAAAAATGGAGTATGGCCATGCTTAAATTCCTTCCAATACTTTTTCTTACACAGACAGTTTTATGAAATTCAGTCCATTCAAAAGTTTCAACAGTGCAATAGATAGAGGGATCTCCTTTCCAGTTGAGAGCCAATGCCAAAAATCCTGAGTGGCAATCCGGTCAAGGTTATGTAAAAACTGTGAGACGTATTTTTCTCTAAGTGCCTGCGTGGATGTACACAATATCATTAGATGTTTCATATCCTGAAGGAACCCTTCACCACACAAGGTACACTCACCAGCAGAGCATTTTAGATTTTGTCAAATTTTTTGTGTTTCATTTGTTTTAATCAAGTTTAAACAAAGGCAGAGTAGTTCCGCGTGCCAAGCTGTATTTGGATAAATTGCTATATGCTTAATAAATAATAGAAATCAATGGTAGGTATTGAAATAGTGAATCTTAGTCCAGAGCGCACTGAACCCCTGGGGAATCCAACAAAAATGTCCAGGGGCTGGTAAGTACCACATAGCCACTTTAAGGGGCATTAAAGTTTCAGTTCAAACTTCTTTAGGAGATGATGGTAAATGTTAAAGACACATTCACATTGAAAGAAGGTACGTACAGTTCTACCCCACAGGTGCAGATGCTGCAACGATCAACCCAGGGCACAGGCGACCCAAAAGGAAGTGTTCCAAAGATCGGAAGAGGGGATTGCAGATGAAGTTGCAGAACAGGCAGACATCCCATTGCAAGTCATGCTTGGGACTCGCCTACCAGGAATCGCTACCACAGGCCCAGAGGGACACTGAAGAGTGACTATTGGTAATAATAACCCTGCCTAGGACCACAAGATAAGTACCTGTGTCAGAAATTGACGGAAAGGGCTCCAGGACCATTAACAATTTGGTAAATACACGGTTCTCAGGATTCACCACTTTAGGACTTAAACCCTTGGCCAGCAAAAGCCCTAGGAACGCACAAAAGAAATAGAAGCTCCTTCTGGGGTATCGATCTTCAAGCCAGGAGGGAAAGATCAAGCAAAGGAGTCGACCAGGGAACCCAAACAAATGGCTCCCAGCAAATGGCAGACGCACCGCAGCAAACAATCCCAAGACTGACTATCCAGTGCGGAAATGACTTTGCACCTACACTCTGGACACCTGCAGCAACCCACAGCCAAGTAGAAGATTGTGGTGGTAAACTGCAGTATGTCATGGTAAAACGATCCAGAAACAGTCCCAGCGTAGTTGGCTCAACCCAGCAGATGCAGGGGGTCACTTGAAGTTTCCACGAAATCCAGACTGGACTTCTGGTAGCAAAAAACCTGAACCGTGATAGGACCAAGCCACTGTCCTTATCATGTATTGCCAAGTGAAGGCTTTACAATGGCAGGAAATCTCCTACATGGTTTGGAGATGGTCACAGCCTGCAAACTCTGGCCCAGCACACAATGTAAAGCCGACGGGAAAATGGAGGTGGCCCAGCAGGGATGACCAGCAGCCAGAAATCTCAGCTGGAGATCAACCAAGGACACAGTACAGCCAGTGTGGCAAAATGTGGTCCTAAAAATACAGCATTGTAAAAACAGCAAAAAATCCTTGAGCAGGATAAGTGAAGCTGCTGACGAAAGAAATCGAGCAGCATTTTGTAATAACCGTCTCCCCTAATTATACAGACACACAAAGGTTGGCCTAAGCCAGCTCACCAATTACACTAGGATCTAAAAGCAATGTGTTAGGCAGCCAGCTAATCTGGTTGTCTCCACATTTGCCACTCGACCCTGACCACCCTCTCATAGGATGCGATATGGCTGGTCAGGGCCTGGAAATGGTGTACATCAGCTCAGACCACTATGGAGGGTGCATGACTTGTTCACATGTGGAATTCTGGTGACACAGCTGTCAATTTAGGGCTACCTCGTTCTTATGAGCCCCTAAAACAAAATGGCTGAGACTAGAACTTAATACAATTCATTGGTACACCAATGGCAACCAGAAAGATGCATTTAATTTACCAATGCAGTACATTTCCTTACACCCCTGGTGAAGCCAAAACTAATCAACACCTGCCCCAAAGCCAATCTATGGTGAAATGACCACCCTTAGGGCTCTAATGGGGTACTTAAGAAGCCGTTCTGGGCTTAGGAACCGTATGGGCAACCAAGGACCATATACTCCTAAGGAATGAAAAAGTTTGCTATGGGTTGGAACTTCAGTAGAGGTTCCTATCACCACCAGAAATTAGTTCAAAAAAGAAAGTTGAGAATAGCTTAAAGGACCTACAGGACTCCCAAAAAGGAAATTCTGTCTTAAAAGAAAACTACAGGCCAATGTTAACCAGTGCCGGTAAGTAGGTCTGCCAACAGGACCCTACCTTTAAGGAAAACTCAAAGACCTCCACTGTGATGAGGGAACCTACCAAAGCAAGTGTAGTCAATTTCATTCATGATCAGAGTTTATAGAGATGAGTAGTGACATGTTGGGATTCGCCCAATCTTACAGACTACAGAACGGCATTCTTTGTAGAGTGATTGCCGTAATTAAACCGCTCTGTTCTTTCTGGTACATTCTGTAATGATATGATATGGCATTTGTAACGCGCCTATACACAAGTGTTTCAAGGCGCAAAGTGTTTCAAGAGTTCTGTTATGCACTAGAAATTGGGTTATATTTTAGGCGCTCCCATTGTAGTTTTCGCATAATGTTTTGAGAGGCCTTCATTTTGCCCGTGTGATGTTTGCCTATGAAACCGGACATGACATCACATGTTGGATTGGTCAAAATGTGGTTCTTGATGGGCTAGCTCAGCATGGGAGCCTTCCACCCATGTCAAAACTAAACAAACACCCATAGGTAAGCAATGGGACTTCAAAAGGTGATACTAGGGAAGAAACAAAGACTTAAAACTGTCCGTTGAGGTTCCTGCTGTATTTGAGCCCTTGGATCAGCAGCATGTATGTTAGTGTTTATTAGCCAGATGGGCAAGATCACCAAATAAAAGGCCGGACCTCAGAGGAACAGACTAGTGCCCAAGCTGAGGTCTGAAAAAAAAAGCAGGTAAAGAAATGAAAAGTCGAACTTGCCAGAGAGAAATCCGCAATAGCGACCCTAGTCGGACACTAAAAGTCGCAGTTGAAGGAAAGTACAGTAAAACACACCAGTGAAAGTCTCCATTGGAAGAAAAAGCAAATGGGGGTCTGCTACACAGATGAAGCATGAACAGAGGGTCCAGAAGATGCAGCAGCCTGCTGAGGGGTTCGAATGATGTGGTGCTAGGTTCTAGGGGTCACGCAGCATTTGAGAGCCATAAAACATCTTCCAAATAAAAAACTGCAAATGCCACTGCTAGATCAAGGGAAATAAGCCCCAGGCATGGCCCTTTCTGGTCATTAGAAACCGCTCTTCACACTTGCGTTATAAGGTGCCCAAAAGATGCTGAAGCAGAGCTTCCTGTGTTGTCCACAGGTCATTAGTCTGTCTGGTACTTCAGGATCAAATGTCACTACTTGCCAAAATTCTTGTGCAGAGTCTCCTCAACACCTAGGCTCATGCCTCCCTCCACTCTCCCCCTTATCCTGAAATGGAGTGATCTGCTCCTCCCCTAGTTCCTTGTAGATCCCTTTGCTGCCAAGGTGCCTGCCCTACCCTTCTGGTAGCTGTTCTGTGAAGGATTGCTATCTGGCAAAGGTGTAAAACTGGGCGGCCCTAAGACCCTTTCGCCTTCCTGGCTGTGCCTGTATTACCCACCCTGCACCACTGCACTGCTGAGCGTAAGGATTGTTGACCTGCTGTCCCCCCGTGGCTTGGGGGAGGGGTCTGTGTCATGATCTCTGCTTCCAAAAGGTCAGGGTTTTCCCAACTCCCTTGGAAGCAGATCCATAACCCAGGTTCCGAGTGCCAACCAGTCCCAATTGGGACCTTTTGGACCCAGTCCTGGCGCCAGTGGCACCAGGCTCATAAATATGCCCAGTCCCAGCGCTGGAAGCGCCGGGCTCATAATGCTTGGGTGGACTTACCTGCAGCAGACCATGCTGCTTACTTGCCTACCAGTTGAGCCTCTGATCCTCTTCTGTTTGGAACTACTTTTCCTGTTGGGTGGGGCATGAGCCACTCCCTAGATTCAGAACACTGGAACTCTTCTGGAAAGCAGGAACTCTTTTCTTACCTAGGTGTGGCTGTGGAAGGAGACATCTAAGCACTACAGGAGGCTATTTAAACCACACCCGATGGATGAATCTTGCTTTGCGTTATTCTGCATCCTCTGCAGCAGAACGCTCATCGTGTCTTCTGCATCTGATCCTGGGCCTAAGGAAAAAGGCTTACCATCCTGAATCCAGTCTTCAGCAACACCTATAAAGACAAGAAAGAACAGGTTAGCATTACGGTCTTCAGTGACAGCTCTTCACTTACCTGGTCCATCGGCTGTCACCAACGCCTCGCGCTGCATTCCGGCATCTGAAAGACAAAGGCTTACTTACTCTTTGTGCGCTCCGGAGGTCTTCACACTGCATTCCGGCATCTGAAAGACAAAAGCTTACCAACTCTTCGCACGCTCCGGAGGCCTTCGGCGCTGCATCCCGCATCTGAAAGACAAAACAAGGTGCGTTTAAAGACATTGGAGAACTTTAATACTCACGTGCCATTACTCCTTTCCACATCTAACCCAGTGGGTATTCCGGCACCCTGCAGCCGCTCCGAACTTGTACCTGCAAAATAAAAAGAAAGTTAGAGCGCATCGTGAAGCAGGCAACAAGCGCTTACTTACGTGCTTCCAGGCGCTTCTATTCATCACACGGGCTCCATCTTCAACTCACTTCAGCCCGTCATCCGCCATCGCCGGAACCCTGCAAAACAAGAAACATCATTACTAAAGACTTTAAAGACATTAGAATTACTTGAAACTTACCGTTCATGCAGTAAACGACGGACAGCAGTCCTCTGAAGTCAAGAGGCCTGCTCCCCCTTATCCAGTGAAGAAACTGGTTACAGCACCCTGCCCCGAGGCAGATGGAGAGCACAGCGTTCACTTACCTAAGGTGAGAGCGTTAACCTTTGGGGTTCTACAGGAGAAGAGAAAGGGAAGAAGAGAGAGACATTCAATAACCCAGTTCCTTAATCCCATATTTTCTATCTGCAGACATATTACCCTTCAAGTCAGACATACAGTGCACAGAGGTCCAGCCCAAAGAGCCAGCCGTGTGTTACACATCACCTTTGAAGATACGGTATACGCCCAGTCAAGACTGGCGCCTCTACGGGAATCAGGTGAGCGTTACAGTCTGCCACACTCACTGCGGCTGAGGGGCCTGCGCCAGAGCGGATCTCACTTTCTCCGCCCACCCTCCCAACTCCATCTGCAGCGGGATTCGCTGACCGCCTATCTGCTCCGCGCTGCCCACGGCCCCTGCACTTATAGAGCCAGCGCCATCCGTGGCTCGTGGAGCAGCGCCTGGACTGCGAGGTGTGCCTGCCGCCGGGCTCAGCTTTGGGGGGACGGCGGCGAGGGGCGCGGCTGGACCCTCTGGATCGTGGGCCTGCCCCTGATGAGAAGAGTCCCTGCAGCATACAGAGACCCGCCTTCGGAGAGCGTGCTAAGCGGGCCTGTCGGAGCGGGCCCCCCTGGTGACACATACACCGGGAGAACTTCTACATACACAGCAGAGCCAGTAAGACTCACTTAATTGCCACACACTTTGGGGATCGGGCCACCTGAATAACACTGCCTTACCGCTGGAACTTTGGCACCTGCCTGAGCACAAGCATGCTAGGGTGAACAGCTCCCTAACCCCCAGATAGACGGCTGATGGTAACATACCCCCAACCCCCATCCATCACTACAGCACACTGAGGTGGCTCTTGAATTGGACGGGAGGACTGCCAATACCCCCTGAATGTTGTGCCCCCTCAGCTAACGAGCTTACCTGGACCCAAGGAACTGCATTGAAGCAACCAGTGGCGCCTTGCCTCATACACGAGTACTCCATGAGGCCTCTCAATCTGCGCTTCTCCCACTCTGGCCACCTATCTTGAATGTTGGGGGACATACATGCGGGGGACATCGTCCTAACGACAGCCCACCTTGCTGTTGCACCTGGAGGGCTCAGAGCCGGCTGCCAAGCATCAGACACTGTAATACAGCACTCACCTAGTGTCCAAGAGCAGGTAACAAGGGTGATTCATCAAGAGATTTTGCACATGAATCCCAGAACTCGCCTCAAACCTAAACCTTGGCTTGTGCACATGTGAGGTGCCGCTGCACGCTACACCCCATACCCAACCGTAATACCAACCTCTCAATACTCCAGCTTCACACCACTACTGATTGAAGCACCGCCCTCAAAACTCGGAATCTGCGAGACCCTACCTCCGTGCCACCTGAATACACTGCTCTAGCTACAACCTGCGGCATCTGCTCATACTCAAGATGTCCAACAGATCCCGAGGCACTGGCAAAACGGTGCCATGCGTAAGTTTTCTAAAGCTACAGCCAGACCTGAACAGGTAGTCAGCTACCGGCCAGGACGACTCGGACATACAAGGGGAACCCACGGGGCCCCGATCTCGCCACCATGATGGAGTCCATGGCTAAGAACTTTGTCTCATTTCATGAAAAGTTGGACGACATAAAAGCCAATGTCGCGTCACTCAGAGCCAAGCTGGACCACCAGGGCTCTAGGATTAAAGAGGCGGAAACTAGGATTAGCGCCAATGAGGATGGTATTACAACACTGCAGAACACTGTGTCCACCCTAGTCCGTGACATGAAATCAGTCATAGCCAAATGTGACGACTTGGAGTCAAGATCATAGAGGAATAACATACGTATTATCGGGGTCCCGGAGAATGCGTTCAAAGGCCGGCTTGAACTGGCAACGGAAAATCTACTTGAGGACCTATTGGGCGACTCCGATCTATCCCCCTTTTTTACAGTTGATTGGGCACTAGCCCCACGCCCTAAACACGGAGACTTTACACAGCCAATCATAGCTAAAATTCTAAGCTATAGAGACGGGGATCAAATACTTCGACTGGCAAGAGAAAAGGGCGAACTCAGACTGGAAGCCAGATCATCCGGGTATTCCCAGATTTCTCCACAGGAGTGCAACAAGAGCGTTGACAATTTATCGGAGTTAAAAAAAAAAACTTCTCAGTTAGGAATATCGCCTATGCCATACTGTTTCCAGTTCGCCTAAAGTTCACTTTTAAAAACACACTGTATGTTTTCACAGTACCGGATGAGGCGGTGAAATTTATCGAGGCTCACATCCCTCTACATGTCCCTGCCGCTGACCTAATGGATAATGACTGAGCTCAATGAGACACCTCTTATGCTGGCTGTTCTATTCTCAGGTCCATGATCTAAACGCCCTATATGTAACTGGCAACCCTAACACAACTTGTTTGCTTGCATTCCTGATCACCAATCGGCTGTTCTGCTTGACCGCCCTCACAATGGCAGCCTGTAATATTCATGCCAATATAATTACTTGTACGCTACATCATACGTGTGGCCGCTGCTCTCACCCGGATACTCCGGACCAATGTTACTGCTTTTATCATATCTAAACTCTCTCACGATTACTATCTAGATTCATGGAGGGTGGAGGCATGCACGAATACTGAGAGAAATGTAGTGAAACCCCTAGGTTCCCATGTAAATTGGCCACACGGCAGCGGCACACCCCACTGCAATGTTTGTTATTAAGTTCCGACTGCGTGCGTGCCCAGTAGGGCCACCGCAAAGGTTGGGTACGGTTCACCTTCGGGAGGGATGGGGGAGGGGCAGTCCCACTGCCAGTTTGGGTGGCGCAGTGAGGGTGGAGGGACAGGAGGGGGGAATCTCTAAAAAAGGCAGAGGACAAGGCATTGCATGTGGTGGGTAGGCAACATTGCTTCACCATTACCAGCTCTGGGCAGATACGCCATCGTGCATACTGGGATGTCCATTGAAATGATGATATGGCTATTCAGATGATGTCCTGGAATGTCCGAGGAATAGGACATTTCACGAAGGCCCGCAAGATCACAGCATACGCGCTGAGGCATGGCGTGAAGATACTTCTCTTGCAAGAAACGCATGCCCTCGGCCACCTGGCATCTTGCCTGCACCCTCTTGGGGTCCAAACAGGTTCTACACTACATATTCCACACAATCCCGAGGAGTGTTTAAATTTCTTCATAAATCTGTGAAGTTTGTACTGAAGAAAAGCCTGATAGACACTGAGGGGAGATATGTGATTCTCCATTGTATACTGGCAGATCGAGAGTACCTGCTGGTAAACACGTATGGCCCTAATGTCGACTCCCCTGAATGCTACGATAAAGTATCCTCCATATTGATGGGATATGTTGGGGTCCCTATAGTCTGGGGGGGGGGACATGAATCTCATACTCGATAATGACCTAGATAGGACTGGTAGGACATCCAGAGTCCATTCTCCAGCTGCCAGAAGACTACATGCACACATTATCACTTGGGCTACGGGATGTCTGGAGGAGTCGCCATTCCCAGTCGCGAGAGTTCACCTTCTACTCATCTGTCCATGATAGTTCATCCAGAATAGACTTGTTTATGACCACAGGTGACTTAATTGGGAAGATAGCAGATTCTCGTATACTAACACGCACTCGGTCCGATCATGCATCTGTAATGCTGAGCTTGGAGATCGGGGCCCCCTCGTAATGCCTGGCACTTCAAATCCGAAGCTCTACGTGACGTAGTGTTCAAGGCCTAGATCCTTTCAGATATAAGGACCTTCTTCGAGTGCAACCCACACCAGGACACCACCTTCGGAGTCTGGTGGGAGGCTTTCAAAGTTTATATCGGGGGCATGGCCATCTCACGGGAGGCGGGAGTCTTAAAAACCATTAGGAATGACCTAAAGTGCTCCGAGGCTAAACTCAAAGCTCTGGAGAGTGAGTGTGCGACACCATCCAGGCTAGCTCAAATCAGAGCGGAGCTTGAGATGTTCGAATCCCATGCCATACGAGAGATAAAGTACCTGGCGCGGCCAGTCGCAGCAAGGAAGTACGGGGAGGGCGAAAGGCCCGGGAGAACACTAGCTAGACTAATCCGGGCAGAAGGGGGAAGAACCCATATAGAATGCATCAAGGACGCGCAAGAGGTTCCGCAATGGTCGGCCCAACAGATGCTCTCGACATTCTCACAATTCTACACCGACCTATACACTCCACAACAGGAACACAACACACAGGATATGCTAGACCTGCTTGATCAAATCCCTATGACTCTTTTATCCCCAACCACTCGCAAAACTCTAGACGCCCCGATAATGCTAGATGAGGTAGTCAAAGCTATCAATGACCTCCCCCGGGGCAAGGCCCCTGGCCCTGATGGGCTCACCTCAGAGTTCCATGAAGAACATGTTGCCATTCTCGCACCTAGATTGCTGGAGGTCTGGTCCGAGGCACTCCGAGTCCATTCTCCCGCCTGCTATGCGAGAGGCAATTATAACAGTTCTCCTTCAGCCAGGTAAGACTAGCGATGAATGCGGGTCCTATGGGCCCCTATCGCTGATGAACTTGGACACAAAGATACTTGCCAAGACCCTGGGCAACAGATTCCTCCCAATTATGTCACACGACCAAAGCGGTTCCGTACAAAGTCTCTTAACATTAGGAGGCTCTTCAATTTCCTCCCAAGAATAGACCAAGGCGCGGAGGCAGTTCCGGTCACACTATACGCGCAAAAGGCCTTTGATATGGTCTTGTGGCAATCTATGCGGGCAGTCCTGGAGAAAATGGGGCTTGGCCCAAAGGCGATCCATTACATCAAGATACTATATACTTGCCCTACCGCAAGAGTCTTTGTCAACTCACTGACTTCGCATTCGTTTGAGCTGCAAAGGGGCACGCGCCCGGGCTGTCCCTTATCCCCCATCCTCTTTGCATTGGTCATTGAACCGATGGCAGATTTAGTCAGGGCGCAAAATTCTCAGAAGGGCTTACGGCTAGCTGATCCCCCTGATATAATATCACTGTATGCAGATGACGCTTATTGTATGTTAACCCATCCACATATCTTGACCCCATACTGAGAGACATGATCAAGGTTGGCACCTTCTCTGGCTTTCCCATCAACTATATGAAATCCGAGATATTTCCTCTCACTACTGCAACTTAATGCTCGACTTGTGAATACCCCCTCCGCTGGTCACCTAACGGTATCAGATACTTGGGGGGGGGGGTCCAGGTAAATCTATCTAGATATGCTTTAATCACTGACAATTATACCGCAGGAGCAAAATACTTTGGGCCTCATTACGAGTATGGAGGCAGCCATGCCCCTAATAAGGGCATGGCTGCCTCCATACCGGGTTCCAGTACCAGGTTCTGTGAATGAGGAATTACCGAGTCATTCCAACCTTGGAGGACCCGGTAATTCCTCATCCACAAAACCCATCCCCATTTGAGCCCACCTACGGCTCAATGGGAATATGGATGCAGCTAAGAACGTTCCCGTTAATAGCTCCTTGGTCCCCTTGCAGGACCCGCAAAGGACGTCTGGTCTGACCAGAAGTTCTGTGCAGGTCCCGCTAGTTGACCTCGTAATAAGGCATCCCGTAAAGAACTGTGCCGGTCCTGTACCGGCACCCTTCATTATGGGAGCGCCAGCCTCGTAATGAGGCCCTTTGAGTCTAAAGTCACCAAGTGGCGCACCCTGCCTCTTTCATTGGCCGGCAGGCTCTCACTGATGAAGATGGTCCCATGCTTCTATACATCTTCGGAAATTTACCGATTTGGCCGGGGCAGAAATACTTTGAGGAACTACACGCAATGGGCTCGCAATTCCTGTGGCATGCTGGCGCGGTCCGTAAGAAATGGCAACATATGGTCTTGCCCTATGAGACGGGGGGGGGGGGATTTGCGGCCTCTGACCTGAATCTATACTGGATAGCTGCCCAAGCCCAAATCGCCACATACTGGTATAAATATCCCACCGCTCCCCCCGACCCATGTCAAGCTGGAAAAACTGGCCACGACCGGGGTCAACACTATGACCCTGATCCTTCAACACAAATATACAACTGACGCCCCTGTTGACCCGATTGCGTCCACACTTGTGGCGGGGCGACGCCTTATCGATCATATATCCACCCCCTGCCCCTCCTACAAATGGCTCCCTATATGTTGCTTCCCTGGGCTGGAACCTACTCGTGACAGACTTCTTTCCCAACACTGGTCAGGCCTTGGGTACCACGCATTAACAGATCTATTCCTGGAAGGGCAGTTTATTACCCCACCGACATGGTGCCCTGGCCATACGGGCTCAGCTCTTGAAATGTTGCATTATTACAGACTCCGAGCCGCAGTCCGCGGCATGTGGTCATCATTCCCAGAGGAACCCCCGGACACCCCTGAGCTGCAGTACATTGCCAACTCCAGTAACAGTCGGGGAATAGTGTCCTCCTTATACAAGATTCTGCTAGCTAAACTTCCAGACGGGAACCCCAGTGCCCAGAATGCTTGGGCGAATGAACTCGACCTGAATATCACAGACGACTTGTGGGGGAGGATGTGCTCCCCCACGAGTAAGGTTTCCCTAAACTCCAGATATCGATGTATGCAGTATAAACTATTGAATAGAGTGTATTACACCCCACATAGACTGACTAGATTCTCCCGGGGCTGCGTGCAGACTGGCCCGAGATGTCGTACTGAGAACGCAGACCACACACACATGTTCTGTTCGTGCTCTGTGCTGTGCGCATTCTGGGGAGATGTTCTCGATCTACTTTCTGAGATTGTGGGCACTGAAATCGGCCCGGACCCGATGGCATTGTTGTTTGGTATCTGGAGGGGTGATGAGATGAAAAAAAATTGCTAGATATCTAAATGTGGGAAGAATGGTGGCCAAGAATTGCATACTGAAGTGTTGTAAACGCCCCTCTCCACCTACCGTTAAGATGTGGCTCACTGCTCTCACCTGGACACAAACATGCGAAGAGGAATACAATCTCGCCCAAGGAATGTCTGGACAGCCTTCTGCAGCTACCTTATTAAAGAGACAGATGTTGACCCAACGGCCACTGTATCTCCTACCTCATGAATCAAATGCGAGCTATGTTGAGAACGCTTACCACTTACTTAATGAAGACGATACACATGACTCCCTTTGAATATGTTGTATTATGTATATTTGTAGCAATGTTTGGGTGCTCAGAGTGTGTAATTGCTTAAATTCACTGACTCCGTCGGAGCCGTTAACGCTGAAACCAAAGTAGACACGACTAAATCTGCACCGATTTCGAAGCCATCGACTACAACAATGACTACTTCAACATTGTCGAAGCCTGTAGTGGTACAGGAAAAGGTTTACACATGTTTACCTAAAAAGGACTATTGTAAGTGTCTCTGTCAGCCATATAGGAGGAGGAACCTCCTTCTGATGACAATATACCACCTTTTGGACTAGAGTTTGGCACCCCCTAATGTGCCAGAGGAACTAATATCTGATGAGTCCAGGCTAAGAGATTTATACAATAACCTTCAGTCAGCCAGTGGGTTGGATACCTCGCCAGAGTTTGTTTGGGAAACCAGACACTACTGAGCATGCTGACTCCTAGAGAAAACTTATGGGGAAAGGTTATCAAATTTTTAGGATGGAGTAGGCCTACTGAATTTTTGTACGTGACATCTTGGACCAGGGTCCTCAGAAAGACCCCATTTTACCCTTTCACGTGGCAAAAAAGGGTCTCTGCAAAATTTGGAGACACCAGAAACTACGGCTGCAGTAAATAAAAACTTTGCAAGGAAGTACAGACCATTCAACAGTGACCCGGAGTATCTCACTAAGCATCCCACACCAGAAAGCTTTGTGGTTCAGTCTGCTACATCTATCAAGCAGACATCTTACCCATCCGTCCCTCCTGATAGGGATGATAAGAGTGAGGATGCCTGGGCACGAAAAGTTTTCACTGCGGGTAGTATAAAATTGAAGTTGAGAAATGTGACTTGCACATTCTCCAAATTTAAGTTTACCCTCTGGGACTGTGTTGCTATGGCGGCTGACCACATCCCTGATGAGAGGAAAGAGACCGCTTTCTGGCAATAAAGGATGGGTAAGGAGGCAATGGGTGAATGTCTCCAGTCAGGTTTGGATCCATGGCGGCTAACAGTGTTATACAGATTTGCGTGGTTGCAGAAGTATGGGTGTGCACCAGATGTGCAAGCAGGACTGCTCAACATGCCCTTTGACAGCTCGAGGCTGTTTGGCAGCAAGGCAGATGAGTTTGGAAAAGCTGCAGACCTCAAAGGTGGCTGCTAAATCCCTTAGTTCCGCCATTAGGCAACCTCAAATACCCTATTTGGGCTCATCTTCCAGGAGGGGAATGTCCTTTCGATTCTTCTCATTTCGAAGAGGAAGAGGACAAGCAGGTCAAATAGGCCAGAGAAGATTCCCTTGTGGTGGACGAGGGAAAGCTGCTAAGTCAGCCCAAACAGCGGCAACATTACCTTCAGCCACCTCTAAACCAATGTGAGGCCTTGGCTCACAAGACCCTGGTGGGTGGCAGACTTACTCCGCATCTGAACTAATGCCCCGCCATTCGTTCAGATGCCGACTAAGTCTGCCTCACACCGTCTCATTGCTCACCCGCATCAGCTTCCGTTTTGGATGTGGAGCGAACAGTTGTTGATGTGCGTATTAGACACTGGGCATCATCAGAAGCCCAGAGCCCAAGCATCTGAGCGAATGGCTGGGCATTAGTTCAGATGCTTGAGCACTGGAAACTGTGGCCCAAGGTTACTGCCTTCCTTTTCAAAAAAGGCCTACGGCTCATCCATCGGGGAACAACTCTTTCAGAATTCCAGATCAGCACCTTGTGCAGGACATTTTGACCCTGCTAGAGAAAGGTGCAATAGAACATGTACCTGTAGCAGAAAGGAACAAGGGTTTGTATTCCCCATACTTTCTGATTCACAAACAGGACGGAGGATTGAGACCCATCTTGGATTTAAGAAACTTGAACAAGTTCCTCAGGAAGGACAAGTTCAGGATGTTTACCTTTTCTCAGATCCTTCAGGCGCTCCAACGCCAAAACTGGTTGGTATCATTGGACCTTCAGGATGCTTACTTTCATGTGCCAATCCATCTCGAGCACAAAGTAACTGAGGTTCGCGGTTCGCATTATCAATTTCGAGTTCTGCCGTTCGGGCTGACCTCCACCCGAGGGTTTTCACCAAGTTGGTGGCGGTGGTAGAAGTGAGTCGAAGGAGGGGAGGGTGATTCACGTCTAACGCTACCTAGACGATTTGCTGATCAGGGCTACTTCACCCGAGCAAGCCCGGGAACATTGCAGCATAACCTGCCACTCTGTTCACAAAATGGGCTTCTCCATCAATTACAAGAAGTCTCACTTGATACCATCCCAAAGACTCCAATTTATTGGGGAAATCCTTCCTCAGCGAAAGCCTTGCCACCCGAGGTGAGAGCTCAACACATTCTGCAGATGGTTGCCAAAATTCCAATTTTCTGAGGTTGCTCGGTCTCATGGCATCCTGCATTTTCCTGGTGCCAGAGGCTTGCCTGAGAATGAGATCCCTCCATTGGGCTCTCAGGACTCAGTGGTCCCAGTTCTCAGGCAGAATGTCAGACCACCTGCAAGTTCCGAGAAGAGTTCTTTAGGACCTTCTCTGGTGGGCTTGCAAAGACAACATTCTAAACCCGAGAATTCTTTTGGCAGCTATAGCTGGAGATGACAGTATTGATGGATGCCTCACTCATGGGGTGGGGAGCCCACACCAGCAATCTGACAATCAGCGGTCGTTGGTCTCCATTGCAGTCCAAACTACATATCAACCTTTTGGAGCGGAGGGCAATCAGACTAGTGCTGAAGGCCTTCCTGCCGTCTGTTTGGGGAACAAATGTCCTGATGACTGACAACACAGTGGCCATGTACTACATCAACAAGAGAGGTGTTAGGTCACTACCCCTGGGCAGAGATGAGATTCAGCTCTGGTTCTGGGCAATTCAAGAAGCAATCTCTCTATCGGCAGTTCGCCTAGCCGGAGAGCAGATCACAGCAGTGGATGCTCTGAGCAGGCAGAGCAGTTTCCCCTGAGTGGGAACTAGCTCAGGGAAGTCCTTCAAGATGTCTTGTCCCTTTGGGGAATCCCTCAAGTGGGTCTATTCGCGACCAGTGTGATCCAGAATGACATCTGTTTTTTCTCAAGGGAATTTCCTCCAAGAGAGCTCCAGGGGACGTGTAATTCTGTACGTGATCAGGAGGTTTAGAAAGTTTGGGAAACCCATGTTGGGCAGAAACATGTGCAGTTCCCTTAGGGACCACTGCAAAAGATTTAGGACTACAGGTGGTTGGCAGTAAACCCAATTGGTAGCAGTCTGTACCACCCAGATTTACCTGGTAGCTGTGGCTGAGCAGTCAGACTTCTCTCAAGTTGAGTTAGGCAGTATATAGAGTATACACAATAGGTAGAGAGATACAGTAGCACAAGCAAACACTGACCGGAACTTTGGTGTAAAAGTATATAATTATTTATTTAAAGACACACTTATAAATTACACTATCACAAAAAGAGGTAAGTAAATTCAACACACAGCCACTATTATATATATACAACCCTAATTATTTATTAGACAAGTCTCAGTGAGAAACACCACTTATTTTCAGACAGAGATGAGCGCTTAACCTAAGATGGCACTCTAATAAGTTATATAAAAAGGGAGGAAAAAGGCAGAGTTATAGAAGCACACAATTTCAATGCTTTTCAAAGAACCACAGTGAGGCAGGTTAGGCAAAGTCTACTGGAGAGCAAGGAAGTTCAAATGCCAGGCCCACTCTTAGAGAGAGCAAGCAAAATGTGTCCAGGATCACACAGTGGGGTTATGCCCAAAGAGTCTTTGTAGATGGTTCACAAAAGATTGAGATCAAGTCAGGAAAAGTTAGCTAACAGGCCCCAGGCTAACCCAGGTTAGAAAGTCGAGGATTTACTGTCACCCCGAATTATCTGTCGCAAGGGAAGCCAGGCGGGACACAGTACGCTCCAGCGGGGACAGTTGTTCCTGGCAGCGGGTGCAAGTCGGTGTTTCATCCAGTGTTTCTTCCAGAGGAAGAGGATGTCTCGACGTGGAGGAAAGATGAAGGTCGTTGCACTGCCAGGGAAGAAACCAGCCGCAGAGTTTTCCGGTTACAAGATAATACCCTTTTCTTCGCGGTAGTGGTAAACCGTGGTATTCCGGTTGCCGGGGTGCTTGGCACGGGCAAGGCGGCCACGAGATGATCCAGGAAGGCGAAAAGAGGGGCAAACTGGTTATCCCCATCAGTCAAAGGAAGAAGACTCTCCAGACTGGAGATCTCCTCTGTCGTCGGGAAAAAGAGGTGAGACGGTTCAGCAGGGCTCCACCGGTGGTGTCGTCGTTGCAGGTCGGCTCGGCTTCTCCCTCCTTGGATTCTTTAGGTCCTGTGGCGACTTCTGAAGTTCCAGTCCCCAAAGCCCTGCTTTTATGCAGAAAACCCCCATTCATTCAGCCTAGCTGTCACTCAAACATGCTAAGTGGTGAGCCGGGCGGCTCACCGCTTGGGCCAATTACACAAGAGTGTGACTTGAGTTGCAGAGGCAACTCAGTCCAGGGTGCCTAAACCCCCTCCCACACCCCCTGTGGTACCCAGACAGAGTGGCACCACTTTTGGAGGCTTCTGTGGAGAAGCCCGCCAAAAAGTGGAACAAGGGGCTCGACTTGGGTTGGAGTCACAGAAGCGAACACAAACGCCATTTTGGAACCAAGTTTCGGCAAAAAATACCAACCGGTGAATTTATATTAATTTAATAAACCGGCAGTATGTTCGAGGCTATTTTAAAAAGTGGTAGCCTCGAACATTGGGAAAATCCCATAGGAATATATTCGCGGTCGAATATAAAAAGTAGTAACCACTGCCACCAGCCAAAACTCGGTCGGGGGGGTCTGGACAGTGCCCCCTCGAACAACAGACTCTGGGGCAATCGAATTGCCCCGACCAGTACGTCCACAATATGATGGTTTGTACTGGTTCTGTTCACAATTTGAGACTAGTAAAGCCAATGGTGACTTTACATGCCCTGGGAGACAGTATTCAGTCCCAGGGTATGGAGTCTATGTTCGGGGGTCGCTACGAGACCCCTGGGTTACTGCACAGAGGGTGCTGTGTAACCCACATATCAAAAACACATGAAGCCCTATGGGGTAAAGGACCCCATAGCCCATAGAACACATACAAAGTCAAAGGAACACCTCAAATCATGTCTAAGAGTGGGAGAAAAAGAGTCTCACTCTTAGCAGGAGAAAAAAATAAACCCCAAAAATCCAGCAAAGCTGCTGAGGGACTCACTAGGTTTGGAAAATTAGCCTTTACAGAGAATTCTCCCTAACAACTCATGATCCTCATTACCCCCGATTGGGCCAGGAGGACGTGGTACCCGGGCTTTCTGGCCATGTCCATCTGCCCTCCAATACATCTTCCACAAAGAGAGAATCTTCTCTTGCAAGACGAAGGTCGGGATCTCATCCAGAGGTCAAGACACTCAGCCTTCACGCGTGGTTTCTGAAAGGCTCAGATACAAGGATTGGGACCTCCCAGATGACGTAATGGAGATTTTGCTTTCATCCAGAAGGCCAGCAACAAAATCTTTGTGCCTTTTGGAACAAGTTCAGCAACTGGTACAGGAATACGAATGTGGATCCCTTTCTATGTGACACACCTACAGTTCTTTCCTTTTTGTTACATTTGGCACATTTGGGGCTCCAGATTGCAACAATTAAGGGTTACCTAGCAGCGCTTTTTATTTTCAAGTGCTCTTCAGAGGAGGATTCATATTTTAAGATCGATCCGATTGTTCCATTTTTGAAAGGCCTTACTAATGTAGATTCACCTGACCCATTCAATGTCTCTGTGTGGGACCTCAATCTAGTTTTTTAACATGCATTCCCTTTGAGCCTTTACACTGATGCCCTTTCAGGCTCTTGACATTAAAAACCATTTTGCTAGGGGGGTGCTGTAGCGCGGCACACAAAATGCTGCCACCTGAGAGTGCTCCGTTGGAGGCTGGAATATATGGCAATTACTTAAGTATTCCTGTTTTCGCTCTCCGTATGAATTTGTACCCGTTGCCTGGCTGAATACCCGATGCACCCGTGGGCGCCCTTGCGGAATCCAGAGGCTCCTGTTTCCTCACAGAAATTGGCACCGTTGGGGGAGCCTGCGTGGTGGCGGGGGCCCATCCCCCACCGGCTGACTTGCCTGCTGCGTCCCAGCACGGGGCCACCTGTGACCCTGGGCGGTCCTCACCTGTCCTTACCCCTCGCATGCTCTGCCGCAGCGACGCACCGTGGTGTTCGTCTGGGAGCCACAGTTGTGTGCTGCACTCAGTCTTCGCGTGGGACCGAAGTAGCGAAGACATTTCGTGCGCAGACAGGGCCATGGTGCTGCGAGAGCTTTGGAGCTTGCCCCCGCGATCGGAGTGGCGGGCTGCGCCTCCGGACTGTTGGGCTGTGCCCGGCGCAGACCCCTCCGGAATCAAGGTGAGCCTGGGCGCGGGGGAGGGAGCACTGCTGCAGACACCATTTTACCCTACTCTCCTCACCTGGTGCCACCTAGCTAAATTTCCTGTGGGGCATGCCCACGCTTGTTGACTCGCCGGACCATATGGAATAAATGTGTCTGACCCGGTGGGAGGTATGGGCTTAAACTAACGCCATCATAATCAAGAGGGGCTGCATGATTCTCCATGGGGACCTATCTTAAGAGCTGAGCTGCAGTTTCTCTCCAGCCTGCTCCATCTTGAGCCCTTCCAGTGATTCTGTGAACCTCCTACCGGTTCTCCTGGCTTTGGCTGGTACTGCACTCCAATCTGCTATGGGGGCCAAACTCCCCTCCTCGCCCCCCCCTTTTTTTTGTTGGTGTTCTGGGAGTGAAATAAGTGAACGGAAGGCCCCACAGCAACATTACCCAGGGTCATCTCCCCATACCAGCTTTGGGGCGTAAGCCGGACAACCCACTGCTGCCTGCCCGCCCACAACAACCGTTTGACCTTCAGAAGGGGATGGGTAATCGGAAGAAGCAATCTAAGATGGAGCAGTATCCGAGAGCTGACCGGGACCCTTTACAGCAGGAGGAGGCCCCTGGTCCCTCGCAGCTCGATATCTCAGTTCTTTTTTTTTAACTTTGTTTATTTTAAATCAAGGCAGAATGATAAATACAGACATTGTATGCAAGGGTTATCTCAGCAAGTTGACCCCCAGTCTTTAGACCCCCCCCTGTGTCTTCTCGCTCTATCCTCCTCCCTGGGTTATCAGTCCCACAGGCTCTGCGAGCGGGCTCCTCCCGCCCGGGCGGTCCGGCTGGAGCCTCAGCGGTCATGAGTCTTCCTCCGGGCTCGCCTGGTTCGTCAAGATCCAGAGGGCTCATGCGGGCCTATAGGTCAGGGCGGGGAAGCGCCGGTCGAATTCCAGGACTGGGGCCCAGATGTTCTGAAAGCGGTGTAGCATCCCCGCTCGTGCTGCCTTTACCTTCTCCGCTATCAGAATGTCCCATACTTTGGTCCACCATTGGGCAATGTGGGGGCCTTCCGGGGGTTTCCAGGTTCAGGCCACCACCGTTTTCCCTGCCAGTAGGCAGTGAGTCAATAGTTTCGCTCTGGGTCCGGAGCGCTGGTAGATCCCGGCAATTGGAGCTCCTAACAGGATCGGTTCCGGTTTCGAGGGAATCATTGTTCCGGTAATCAGCGAAATACTCTAGACAAGCTTTCCAGAATGGTCGGATCTTGGGCAGTCCCACCACATATGGAAGAAAGAGCCAGGGAGGCCGCATCCTCTCCAGCAAGCGTGATCTATCTGGGGGTTCATATGGTGGAGTCTGAGAGGCGAATAGTACCATCGCAGCATGATTTTGTATGCGCATTCTCTGTTGGTGATGCAGGTGGATGCGGTATGTGTTCGGGTCCATATGTCCACCCAGGTTTGATCCTCTATCGGGTGTCCCAGGTCCGCTTCCCATTGGGCCATACATCGGGTTCTTGTGGTTAGGAAGTCGCTTAAGAAGAGTCTGTAGAGGGTGGATACGCTGCAGCGAGTCGGAAGGTCTCCTAGGGTGAGTTCCAGGGCAGTGGGAGGACGGGTCGTTGCTTGCAAGGTTTGGGGGTGTGAGCACCAGTGGCGTAGTTGGATGTAAGTAAATCTGTCACGTTCCCGAAGTTGGAACTTCTCCTTACATTGGGCGAAAGTGAGCGGTTTCTCCCCTGTATACAGCTGGTCTATGGTTTCTAGCCCACCTTTGGTCCAATTTTGGAAATTGCGGGGATGCATGCCCGGTGCGAACATTGGCTTGAGAAAGACCGGGGAGTGGGAGTGTGGGCTCAGCCCTCTTGGCACTCCCTTTCGTTTCAGCGCCCAGTCCCAAGTGCTAAGGGTGTGTTTGGTCGACAGCAGGAGCTCTCCCCCATGGGACCTGAGGGGGGGCGGGATGTGTGGCAGAAATCGCAGAGGCAGGGGGGTCCGCGACTGTTCCAGCTCCACCCATCTCGGGCGGTCTGTCGTATTTTGCCAGGCCTGGACCCGGGCCAGTTGGGCTGCCACTCTGTAGGCCTGAAGGTCTGGAACCCCCAGTCCCCCCAGTTTGGGACTCCCCAACATAGTTCTGAGAGGGATTCTCGCTTTCTTACCTCTCCAGATAAAGTTCAGCATTTTCCTCTGGATCCCTCGGAGAATCGGCGTGGGGATTGCCACTGGCAGTGAGGCGCATATGTACAAAAATCTCGGGAGAAGGTTTATCTTGCATGCCGTGATGCGTCCAAGCAGCGAAATCTCCTGGGTCCCCCATCGCTTCAAGTCGCCCTCCAGTTCCTTGAGAAATCGGGGAAAATTGGATTTGTACGTCTCTTTTGGATCAGCCGGAATGTAAACCCCCAAATAGGGGATGGCACTCCTTTCCTAATCAGACCTTGATGGCGCTGAAGGGCAGCACGGACAGTCTTGGTGCAAATATCGACGCATTGACTTGCAAGGTGGATGTTTCTGCAGTCCAAATAGAAAAATTATGTGGCAGGATGTCCGAGGCTGAGCACAGAATCTGAGTTGGGGATGATAACATAACTACGCTTCTACATGAGGTGGCTACTCTCAAACAAGATATGCAAAAAGGTAATGGCCAATAATGAGGACCTGGAAGGGAGATCCAGAAGAAACATAAGGATTACTGGGATCGCCGAGAGCACTTCGATCGACAATATGGAGCAGTTTATGAAGAAACTTCTTTTGGAGGTTCTTGAAAACCCTCCTGTCACAAGCCTTTTTATGGTGGAATGAGCCCACTGTTGAGCCCACTGTTCAAGGGCGATTATAGCTCATAACTTTAACTACCGAGACATTTTGTTGCGTACAGCGAGAGAAAAACAGACTTTGAGGTGGCGTTCTGCTACGATCTGTCTTTTTCTGGACTTTAGCCAGCAGGTGCAGGACTTGAGGAAGCCATTGCAAAACGCCAAAAATATTCTAAGGAAGAAAGGTGTACGATACGCCATGTTATATCCAGCGAAACTCAGCCATCCATGATGGCAAGACTTTTTTCTTCACGTCACCAGATGCTGCGGTATGTTTTGCTGAGGGGCTGCGGGGCCCAGGGGCCTCTCCTCGTGGCTCTCCCTGAGCGGGGCCCGATGAAGTCTGAGTCTGCTCTTCAGAAAGGCGATCCCTCGTTCCTGAAGACGGGCAACGCTTGTCATATAGTTCCATCGAGAATAAACAAATTGTGGATCGCAAACCAGCTGTCCACAGCGGCTAGACTTTGTTCTCTTCATACCCTCAGTTGAGGCAGAACGCTTTGCTGTGGATCCTCCGGACTCTGGAGCCTTCTCCGGGAGCTTCCCTTGAGCTGAACCAGGACAATGAGGGAAAATGGAAAAAGGGAAAGGACAGAAGAAAACAAGAAAAAAGGAGAGAAAAAGCAGGGTTTTTTTTTTGTTTTTGTTTTTTTTGCTGGGCGGCCCTACCTTCCCAGGGTCCGGCTCGTCCTCTGATATGTTGTTCTCAGAGTTATCCAGCAGCTGCAGAGGGTAAACAAGGAATAACAGGCATGGTTACCAGCCTCTCGACATTAGGAGCGCAGCGGCCGCCAGCACCCCCCATGCCCAGTGGCAAGCTTTTCTCAGTTGGGGTTGTTCTACAAAGTTACGTGGGAGGGGGTGGTGTATCTTAGACGGTAGTTTGGGGTTTCTGGCGTGAGAGGGGGTACTGTGGGATGTTTTAGGGTCTGGTTGTATTGGCGCATCGCGCCTGCTGGGGGCGGAAAAGGGGAAACGCCTTCAGAGCACCGACAATTTCGGTTTTATGGGGCACACACTGCGGCACATACTCGCTGCACGGCTATACAGGGTTCTGGGGGCAGGGGTGAGAGTGAATTCCTGTTCGGGTCTTCGGGTTCTCAGACACACACGTTCACCACCAAACTATCTTCCTTCTATATGCCAACTTGCCTTCTTAAGGCACACTCTTCAGACACCTCCCTCGGTCCAGCATTGACATGACACAATGCCAGGGGGCAACGACTGCTTCCAACGTGGTCATTTCTCTGGCCACATGGAACATCCGGGGGTTCACCAACGGGAAAAAAGACTAGTCTCATCTCAAATTATGCCAGGAATCACCACGTGAATGTCCTTTGTATCCAAGAAACTCACTTGGGAAGGGAACAGAGGCTCCATGCTATGGCTGGGTGGAGGGGGAGGGGGGGGGGGATCAGAGATATGGTTCGCCACACACTACTCACTCTAGGGGAGTTGCAATATACATTCACCACTCGTTGGAATTCAAGTTACACAAAGTGGTCACAGACGCTGAGGGTCGATTTGGTTTAGTGGTGGGGGAAATTGCTGGGTGGCCCATTTTATTTATAAATATATATATGGCCCTAACTATGACTACCCGGAAGTCTTCCAGTAATGTTCGGAGCACTTGGGTACTTTCTCTGGTTACGAGAAGGTGTGGGCGGGAGACTTTAATTTGGCCTCATCACTGTTGCATGAGAGGTCTACATCGGTGCAGACGTCTCTCTCCCGGGCGGCAAAAAAATGGTCGGCTATTGACGCAGATTCCGCCCTGAGTGATATATGGCACCTTCACCACCCAGATAGCCGTGAATTCACCTTTTATTCAAGCGTGCGCGGGAGCTCCTCTAGGATTGATTATGTTCACATGTCCCCGGAGTTGACACGAGCATCTACCACATCGTCGATCCTCCCTCAAACTCTATCCGATCGCTCCCCAGTCCTCGTGCAGTTTACAGCCCCAATCCCCCCACCCCCCACCCTCTAAACAACTCGGATGTAGATTTAGAGCCCGGGCGCTTGAGGATGTGGTATTTCGGGAGGGTATTCGTCAAGCCATTTCGGAATTCTTTCAAATAAATGCAGGGTCAGTATCAGACCCCAGGGTAGTCTGGGAAACTTTTAAGGTGTATATTCAGGACTGGTGTATTTCCCAAGTGGGGGGGGATGGGTCCTAAAGTTCATCTGCAGGTCTATTGCGTCTAAGGAAAAGGATTTAAAAGATATAGAAGTGCTCCTAGCTCAGAACAGCTCCCCAGTGCTCCTGGCCCAACTGGAGGAAAAGAAATAAGAGATCAGCTCGCTCATGACTGACGAGGAGAGATTCCTGGGGGCCCCAATAGTGGCCGCTAGATATGGGGAAGGAGACCGCCCGAGCAGAACTCTGGCATGGGCCATAAGGCAGGAACCCCACTTGGAACCCACAATAGAGGTTGAAACGCCTGAGGGGGACTCCACCAGGGATTCCGTGGGGATAAACAATACCTTTCATAGATACTACGAGGCATTATACACATCCCAGTGTACAGCAGGGCACAATGACATTGTCCGATACCTAGATAGGGTTGCCTTGGGATGGCTAGAGCCAGCAGTGGGCTCAATGCTAAACGACTCCCCTACGGATGAAAGTTTATTAAAGTGATTCAGTCTCTCCCTAATGGCAAAGCCCCAGAGACAGATGGCATTACCGGTGAATTATATAAAGCCTTCCCTTCCCTCCTTGTTCCCCACCTAAGGCTGCTAGCTCGACAGCGGTGCTCCCTGAAACCACCAGGACGGCTCTGGTGACGGTATTGCTTAAGCCGAATAAAGATCCAAGACAGTGTTCCTCCTACAGGCCATTGTCATTAGTAAATATCGACAACAAGATTATAGCTAAGCTCCTCGCTGATAGACTTCTACCCTATATGCCTGCTTTGGTCCTCCCAGACAAAGCAAGCTTCATACCGGGTCGCTCCACATAGAATAATCTACGTAGGCTGTTTACCTTGATACACAACGTGAACCCTGAGGTCCCAATAATAGTGGCAGCGCTCGACGCCGAGAAGGCGTTAGATTCTGTCGAATGGCCTTTTCTGTTCGAGGTTCTCCAGTGGGCTGGCTTGGGTACCACGTTCCTACATTGGATTCAACTGCTCTACACAGCCCCACGAGCCCTGGTGTACACAAATGGGATTCAGTCCGATCCCATTTACCCCTCTCGGGGTACCAGACAGGGTTGCCCCTTCTCCCCTGCCCGGTTTGCCCTTGCCATCTGAGCCAGTGGCATGTGCTTTGAGGGAATATCACGCCCACAGGGGGGTTACCCGTCACTCACACATGTCTATCGTTTCACTGTACGCGGATGATATGTTAATCTATATTAAGAATCCGCACATTAATCTTGACCCGGTGGTGGAAGAGATTGTTAAATTCGGTGCATTATCAGGTCTCTGCATCAACTGGGCTAAATCTGAGGTGCTTCCACTCACCACAGGAGTCTCCCCGCAAGATGTTGGGGATGCCTTCGCCTGGCGACCGCAGGGAATCCGCTATCTCGGAAGCAGGGTGTCCGCTTCTCCAACTAGGTTATACAAGGAGAACTATAGTGTGACCCGGCAATAATTGGAACATAGGGTGGACACATGGGCGCATCTCCCTATCTCAGACTGCTCGTATATCACTCTAAGATGGTGATTCTCTCGAAATGATTATACATCTTCAACAATGTCCCAATATGGCCCCCTGCATCCTTCTGGAAGCGGGTGAAGAGTATGATGATCAAATTAATTTGGGCTGGGAAACACCGCCGTATCTCCTTGGACATATTGAACCGCCCGTACTCCCAAGGGGGGATGGACGTGCCCGACTTCTTTTTATATTATCTGATTGCTCAGGTCCAATACGCTGTCTGGTGGTGGACCCCCTCACGTATGCTTGGAGAGAATTATTGCCCGTCCAGATGACCTTAGAGGGCTCCTATGGGAGGACGGGAGAGGCACCCGAGGATGGAAATATAACTCCTGAATATCTCTCTTAAAGCCTGGGACCGCCTAGCGAAGTGGGCCGGATTGGAACGATGGTACTCTCCCGCCATGTCCATATACCTCGTCCGAGGTAAACCTCTCACACACATGGTTTTCAAACATGTTATGAATTTACTGGTTCACACTCTGGATGATCTAGCCCCAGAGGGTCTCTTTATTTCCTGGGACGCCCGTAAAGCCAGGGGGACATGGTCCCCAGTTACGCAGCTTCTATATTGTAGGTTGCGGGAGGTGTTGAGGACCAATTGGCCGGACTTCCCGAGCGCCCCTTGTACATCCCCACTCATGGAATATGACACTGCCCCAACTTCCACTAGGAGGCCACTCTCCAAGATGTATGGAATAGCCTGGGCTTTCGGACCCCCACGTCCATCCCAATATAGAGCCAGATGGGAGGACACCTTGGGAAAAACATTATCGGACGAACAATGGCGCTCGATCTGTGCCCAGACCAAAACCATCTCGTCAGATTAGACATTGTTTGACCCACTTTAAGTTCATTCACCAAATGTATTACTCTCCTGCTAGTCTACACAAACTATTTCCATCTAAATCTCCTGAGTGTAAGAGATGTCACCAGGCTCCAGCAGACTTTTCATGTGGCATGGCTATGTCCTCAAATTCATTCTTTTTGGTCGAGCATCACGGAAGCTATGACAAGTATGCTGGACAGCCCTGTCATGCTCTCCCCTGAAGTTTGGCTGCTAGCCGTGGTAGAGTCCGATTCTTGAAGTGATAAACGTTCACTGAGTATGGCCTATGCAGCAGCCAGGATACTGTTGGCATGCACATGGGGAGGCAATAGTGGCTCCTAAGTTCCATCATTGGCTTAATCTCATGTTGAGCTACGAACGCAGAGAGTCCCAATATAATCTGACACTTCCATCAAACAGTAAACCGAGGGACTACTGGAGGGCCTTCTGGAGCTATAAGAACATGAAAGAGGCTCAGGAGATTGACTCAAATGATCAGGTTCCAGGGGGCTCTCCCCCACTTGTTGACCTCTTGTGCAAGAGGTCCCTAGTACCCGGGCACGCTATGGCTTTATGAGGTTGTGTGCGTGGTGGTTTGGGATCTGTACAAGAAGCCAGCTGTGGGGCAAACCTAGAAATGTACAATTTATACGTTGATATGTGTGCTATGCAAACATGTTTGTAATCCTTGCTAGAAGGCGGGGGTGGGGGGGTTTAAGGGCCAAATGCCCTAAGTTACTGTTTCCTATTTTGTTTAATTTACTAAAATTTAATAAACACAGATTTAAAAAAAAAAAAGGTTTTGCTTATTGCAATAACTTCAGCCAACAGGGTAAGCGAGTTGCAGGCCCTTTCCTGCAAACCCCCACATACAGTATTCCATAAAGACCAGGTCATTCTCAAGGTAAAGCTTTCTTTTTTACTGAAGGTAGTCTCTGACTTCCAGTTGTCACAAAAAAAGACCTTACCAACTTTATATCCACCTCCTCATCCAGGAAAGGAGGAGGAGGTTGCATAGACTGGACCCAAAAATGGCTCTCCGTTTCTATATATCCAGAATGGCTAAATTTCGCTGACATGACCAATTATTAATTGCCTATACTGGTCCCAAATTGGGCCTTGCGGTTAATAAACAGACCATATCCAGATGGATCATCTGGCTATTGGCAAATGGTACAGATTAGCGGGCAAGGACCCGCCAGAAGGCCTAAGGGCACATTCCACAAGGGCCATGGCAACCTCTGCTGCTCTTCAAAGAGGTGTCCCGAACAATGATATTTATTCAGCGGCCACTTCGTCGATCCATACCTTCATAAGGCATTACTGCCTGGATTCATCTTCCAGTCAGGGAGGACAATTTGCAAAAGCGGTCATTCATTCAGTCCATGATTAGATCTAAATTTAATTGGTACTCCCATCTCCAAATTATTGGGAGTCCATCATAAGATGTGGAATACGTGGGAGGACACAATCCATACGAAGAACAAGTTAGTTACTCCCACACGTATTCCTCATCGCCCCTCCAAGCCCATCCCGCCGTACAATTTACGTGTTATTACACTTTACGCTTTCTGTGAGCCTACAGTCTATGGTACGCCTGGAAATTACTCTTCAGGAGAGGGAAAAACAGAACTGAAGCCAACTGGCAGTGCATGCGCTATTTATACTGATGACCTCGACTGTCGAACGGAGGCCCTTGAGGGACATCAACTTGATGACAATGCACACAGCACCCTCTGTCGGAAAACCTTTCCGAAGCAGCTGGAGAGATAATTATCATAAAATGAGGAATACCTGGGAGGAACATCAAATTGAAATAACGTTACCAGGGACAGGTAACTTGTTGTTCTCCAGCATGTGGTCTGGCATATAATCAATAACTGTCCTTTGGTTCATACTGCCCCCATCCAATGACAGTCGCCTCCCTAAGCTCCACCCCTGGTCGCCATCTTCAGATTTTTACTGCACGTTTCAGTGTTGGTAGTCTAGTTTTTCAGATACATTTGATATTTTCTCTCCGATTCTTCTGTCGACCGTCGTTTGACTACCAGCAGCGGGGTTATTTGTCAGCAAAGATTTGCATTAATCGCTGGATCTTCTCTTCAAGTTTCGGAAGGCCCAGGCTTGGGCCTATTTCGCACCTAGACATGTTTGGGGAGGGCAAAATTAGTCTCTGCAAGCTATGTGAGAAATGTGGACTGTGGAACATCTACGTCCAGGATAAGCACCTCAAGTACCTGTACTGCCTGCATCCAGACCATGATGACGAGGAATGCGAGATCTGCTGCGGATTCCCGGCAAAGGCTAAGTGGAACTGCTAATGGAGGATGGTGGCCTGGCTCAAAGAGGGGAAGGCCTCTGACTCGGCCTGTGGGCACAGTGATGCCTCATCCATGACCGCCTGGTCCCATGAGCGTGCTCCCTCTGGAAAGAGGTTAAGATCCCTTTGAGGATTCCCCTTCCCCGGGGATCCAAAAGAAGGCTAGGCACCACGCTGCTGATCCGGCCACGCCAGCGGCTGCTGCGGTGCCTAGTGTGGGGGGGATACCTTCTGTGAGGAAGTCCTCAACCCCTTCGAAGCACAGATCTTCGTCCAATGCTAAGGCTACAATGCAGAGGTCTTCGGGTGGCCCATCAAGATCCCGGTCGACCAAGACCTCGACTTTGTAGACATCCGCTTCATCTTCCAATACATCCACCTTGTCGACGGATGCTCTGTCGACCACCACGGCTCTGTCAATGACCACGACCCATCGACTATGTCCCTTGCAGCCACTTTAGTTGATGGTCCCGTCGACTACCACCACTACTTCGTCTAAAGGGGGACCTTCAACTACCATGGTCTCGATGGTCATGACGACAGCAACCCCACATGTGGCTCTGCCTCCACGTCCCCCGGCTGCGGCCCCTTCAACGACCATGGTGGACGTGCCTGTCAGGGTGCACATGCCATCATCTCCTCATTCCTGAAGGATTTGGGTAAGACGAGCTGCTACCTCCCACGGAGTTCCTCACCAGGACGGTGATGATGTCTCTGACTCTGCACATTGTGTCTCCAAGGAGATCTCTTCTATACAAGTTCTGATGATGAACATTTGCCCGAGCGCTACTACTCGGATCATGAAGGAAGCCTTGGGCCAAGGTCCAGGGAGGAGTTTCCACAGAGAGGGCCGGATCTGGACCACTAAGGTGCCCCAGCTCAGAGCCGTTGCCAGCTGCCCCATTCGCACCTCAACCGGTGCCCAGGGACATGTCACTGAACATTCTGACTACCCTTTGCACCTTAGTGTCGGAGATGCAGCAAAGATTTCTAGCTTCCCCTGTCTGCAGCCTTCCTATGCCACCGTCTAGAAGTCCTCCAAGGTCAAGTCCTCCAATACTAAGGCATCTACCTCGGCCTACTGGGCTAAAGCAACAGCCTACACATTCAGTTGGTGCTTCGACCCTGGCGCCACTGCGGCTGACTCCTCCCCAGAGGCCGTTAACTTTGGTGGTGGAGGATCTACCACGCATCAATACAGGTACCGACATGGACACTGCAACAACACATATGGATGAATAGGACTATGTCCCAGCGGACAGGGAACCGATTGGTGCCGATGAGCCCACCATAGCATCGCCGCCCGACGAAGTTGGCTCTTTCCATGCCATGATCTCGACCGCTTCCGCTCTCTTCAATTTGGTGCCGGTGGAGAAAAGGAGGGTTTCTGTTTCAATGCCAGTTGTCCTCACGGAAGACCTTCATGTTGGTCCCTTTGCTGGACGACGTCTGGGAGGAAGGTTTGGCCCTCATGAAGACGCCTAGTACCGTTCCTTCTAAAAGACATCCTGGAGAAAGAAGTACAGGGTCCTTGACTCAGCCCTCATGTGCTTAAGATCACTGCTTTCTCCAGACTCTGTGGTGTCTGGTGCCACGAGGAAACGCTTGACGATCCCATCATCCTCGTCCATAATGCCCCTGGGCGAGGAGGGAGAAGAAGCTTGCTGCAGTGAGGAAGCCCATACTTTACACCGCAGCTTCCCCCGTCAAGGCCACCAATGTCCTGGTAATCCTGTCGCACTACAACAGGGAACTCTGGTAAAAGCTTGGGCTGATCTTGGACTTCCTGCCAGAAGACAACAGGACCGAAGCCCTGGCACTGTTCCAGGAGGGTGAAGTGGCCTCTGACCACTGCATCGTGGTGGCATTGGACATTGCAGACTCCAGCTACCGCCAGAAAGGCAATGGGGTGTCACTCGGGCGCCAAGGTTGGTTGAAGGCCAAGAATTACTGGACGGACGTGCAGTCCAAGGTGGTGGACTCTGCCTCTGATGGGGACAATTTATTTGGCAAGGTGGTGGACGAGGCGCTCCAAACGGTTAAGACGCACACAGAGATGACGTACTCACTTGGGACACTGCAGCAGAGGCGATAATCGTCCTTTCAGTCCTCCAGAGGGAAATCTGGCAGATCTCCAAGGGATTTACTGCTCCCTACAGTCAGCCCTCCCTCCTCCGCTCAGGAGGCTTATAGGGGCCGCTCATACACCCACAGCAGCAGGGGGCAGTGTTGTCTCCTGCAGGCCATGACGCAGACTCCAAAGCAGGCCTGACCCGGCTGTGGATCCGTGCCCCCGCATTTGCACCCTGTGAGTGGCCGGCTAGCAAACTTTGTTGACAGGTGGAAGACCATCGCCACAAACAAATCGGTGCTGGACGTTCTTAATCAGGAGCACACCCTGGAATTCCAACACACGTGTCCTTTCATTCCTCCTGTAGCACGTCAAGAACTGCATATGGCTCAACTGCTGCAGGAGGTTCAGGCCATATTAAGAAAGGGGTGGCGATGGAGCCCATCCCCCACCACCTTCAGGGCTCTGGGGTGTACCACAGATATTTTCTTCAACAGAAAAAGTCAGGAGAGTGGGGGCCAATCCTAGACTTAAGGTGCCTCAACAAGTATTTGAAATTCCAGAAGTTCAGGATGGTGACGCTCCAGCACATGCTCGACCAGCTGGAGGAAGGGGATTTCCTGGCGCCATTAGACCTGGAGTGTTAGGGAGAATTCTCTGTTTAGGCTGAATTTCCTAACCTAGTGAGTCCCCCAGCAGCTTTGCTGGATTTTTGGAGTTTTTCTTCTCCTGCCAAGAGTGAGACTCTTTTACCCTCACTCTTGGACATGATTTGAGTGTATTTCTGTGACTTGTAATGTGCTGATGGGCTTTGGGGTATTTTTCCCCATAGGCTATCATTGGTTTTTGTATGTGTGTTATACAGCACCCCCAGCGCAGTAACACAGGGGTGTCATAGTGACCCCCAAACATAGACTCCATACCCTGGGACTGACTACTGTCTCCCTGGGCATGTAAAGTCACCATTGACTTTACTAGTCTTAAATTGTGAACAGAACCAGTACAAACCATCATACTGTGGAAGTAATGGTAGGGGCAATTAGATTGCCCCTGGGTCTGTATGTCGAGGGGGTACTGTCCCGTCCCCCCTCTCTGAGTTTCTGGCTGGTGGCAGTGGATACCACGGAAATATTCCACCGGAATATTTCCCAATGGGATTTCCCATTGATTTTAATGCACCACTTCTTGGTGCAATGTTAAAGATACCGCCGGTTTATTTATTTAATATTAATTCACCGGTTGGGATTTTTTTGCCAGAACTCGCCGCCAAAATGGCGTCTGGGTTCACTTCAGTAACCCTGAACCCGAGTCGAGCCTTTGTTCCACTTTTGGCGGGCTTCTGCACAGAAGCTCTCCAAAGTGGTGCCACTGTGTCTGGGTCTACAGGATGTGTGGGAGGGGGATTTAGGCACCCTGGACTGAGTTGCCTTGGCAACTCAAGTCGCACTCTTGTGTGATTGGCCCAGTGGTGAGCCCCCCGGCTCACCACTTAGCATGTTTGAGTGACAGCTAGGACTGGTGAATGGGGGTTTGCTGCATAAAAGCAGGGCTTTGGGGACTGGAATTTCAGAAGTCGCCACAGGACCTAACAAGCCGAAGAGGGAGAAGCTGAGCCGACCTGCCACGACGACACCACCGGTGGAGCCCTGCGGAACCGTCTCACCACTTCTCAATGACAGAGGAGATCTCCAGTCCGGAGAGTCTTCTTCCCTTGACTGGTGGGGACAACCAGTTTTTGCCTTCTTTGCGCCTCCCTGGAGCATCTTGTGGCCGCCTTGCTTGTGTCAAGCACCCCGGCAACCGGAAATACCACTTTTTACCTCTACCGCGAAAGAGGGGTAACATCCTTTTAACCGGAAAACTCCACGGCTGGTTTCTTCCCTGGTAGTGCAAATACCTTCAGCCTTCCTCCACGTCGAGATCTTCTCTTCATCTGGACGACGCCACGACTTGCACCCACTACCAGGAACAACTGCCACCGCTGGAGGATCCTTTCCATTTTGAAGGTACTGTGTTCCGCCCGGCTTCCCTTGCCACCGATTGTACGTGGTAGATTTAGCCCTCGGCTCTCGGACCTGAGTTAGCCTGGGACACCCTAACTAAAGTTTTCTAAGTTTAACAGAACTTTTCTACTCTCCTGTAAAGACTTTTGAGACTTTGTGACATTGTGTGATCTTGGGCATGTTTGGCCTGGCTCTCCCTAAAGTGGGCCTGGCACTGAACTTCCTTGCTCCTCAATAGACTGCCTTCTCTAATACTTACTGTGGTTCTCTGAAAAGTGTTTTGCTGTATTGCTTTCTTAATTCTGCCTTTTTCCTCCCTTTTTAAACAACTTGTTGGAGTGCCATCTAACGTTAAGCACTCACCTCTGTCTGGAAATAAGTGGTGTTAACTAAGACTTGTCCAACAAATAACTAGGGATGTACATATAGTAATTGGGACTGTGTTTTGAATTTACTTACCTTTTTCTGTGTTAATGTAATTTTACAAGTGTCTTTTAAATAAATAATTATATACTTTTACACACGCTCTGGTCAGTGTTTCCTTGTGCTACTGTGCCTCTGTACCTATTCTGTATGCTCTGTATACTGCCTAACTCTTCTTGAGGGAAGTCTGACTGCTCAGCCACAGCTACCAAGTGAATCTGTGTGGTACAGACTGCTACCAAGTGGGTTTACTGCCAAACACCTGTAGTCTTAAATCTTTTGCAGTGGTCCCAGAGGGAACTGCACAGGTTTCTGCCTAACATGGAGGATGCCTACTTTCACGTCCCCATTCATCCAAGATATCGAAAGTTCCTGCAGTCTGTGGTTCAGGGACAGCACCATCAGTTCAAGCCCTGCCCTAAGGCCTGAAATTGCACAATAAGGGTGTTCATGAAGTGTCTGGCTCCAGTAGCACCACATCTTCGACTCAAGGGCATCCACGCCTACCCTAATCTTGATGACTGGCTCATCCGTTCCTCACACACGCTGGCGGTCCAGCACACTGCAAGGACCATTTACCTTCTGATGGAACTCGGATTCTCCATCAGCTATCCAAAGTCCTGCATGGAGCCATCGCGGAATGCTGTGTTCCTGGGTGCCGGTCTCAACATGGTATCATGCTTGGCTACCGCCTCAGAGGTGCACCGCCTGTAGTCAGCGCAATGTGCAACATTGCGAGCCATCATGTTGCTGTTGGGCATGATGTCCTCCTGCAACCACCTCGTCCCGTTTTGCAGGCTTCAGATGAGTTTGTGGATGGTCGTGGCTGCAGGCCACTGGCTCTTGGATGGACAGGATCACCCTCAATCTTGAGTTCTGACAAGCCCTGCGATGGTGGGGAATAAACCTGCATCTGACGCAGTGAGCTCCTTTTAAAATCCCACCGGGCCAGGCACGGTCACCTTAAATGGTGTGGGGGGCCCACACCGGGCAGTTGCACGCCAGAGACCTCTGGCTCCCAGAGGAAAAAAACCTTCACATCAACATCCTGGAGCTCTGGGCAATCTTCTGGGCCCTCAAATTATTCCTGCCAGTAAATGCAAGGGAAGGTGGTGAGAATCTTCACGGACAACACAACCACCATGTTCTACATCCGGAAGCCAGTCGGGACACGCTCTCCGTGGATGCAGTTTCTATGGCAATGGGCTATTCTTCAGGTACTCTTCCGTCCCATACTGCATGGGCGTCCCTCGCTAGCGATGGGAGACTGAACCTTTTTCACCAGAAAAAACCTTCTTCCCCTTTAAATTTAGAGGTGTGGCCCTGGGACCAAGCACTCCACTGACTCCGCCCACCGGTGCCACTCATTCCACTTTCCGCGTCGACGGGAATGGGCCGATTTCACCAGCGCTCCTGCCGGATACTTTCTTCTCTTTTTTGTCTTTTTATTAATCAGGTACTCGGTCCTCTGGTGCCACATTCCTTCCCGGTGCAGGTCTACTTCAGCAGGTGTCCATCCTGCAAGGGGCTCTTCCCTACATCAGATACCCACGCTCTTTGCCTCCTCTGCCTTGGTCCCGACCACGGATGAGAGGGTTGTACCGTGTGCAATGCACTTTTCTCACAAGCTCTGAAGAACAGACTAGCCAGGTGGGGGGAGCTCTTTGGAAGTAGCCTCCAGAGGACTTGAAGGACTTCATCATTCAACATAAATCAAGGCCTAAGGGAGGGCCGCTCTTTTCCAGTGCACCCCACATGGGTGACTCCTTCCCAGGCAAACGCCTTGACGGGAAGAACCTCTCAGGTTCTCACACCAGCACGGTTACCGAGGCTAGCTCAGCTACGGGCCATCAGACGGAGGGGTCTTTAGATCCTTCTGGAGACTGTGCTGAGGGACTGCAAGGTTCTTTTACTGTTTGTACACCCGAGGGGCTATGCCCTTGTACTGGCACCATGTCCGAGGGGGCGCCTGCACGCAGCACTGCCAGCGATACTGCCGAGGGCGACCCGCTTACCAGGCCTAGGCCTTAGTTGCAGGGTAGATCTCATGCTCCATCGCCAAGAGTCCTGGAGGAGGCTGGGTCCAGTGAGCCAAGAGCATGCAGCTCGACAAGATGGCTGCCGCACCAGATGAGATGGCTGCTCGTCCGATACCGCCCCTGAGGAATGGAGTAGGTGGGAGAATGAGTTACAAGGTGGGACTGGTGTCAACCAGGTACGTGGCCTACAGCTTATCCATCAGCAGTGCAGGGCAGGTTTACCCAGCAAACAGGCAGACAGAGTATGCTCCGGCACCAGCAGCCGCCCGGTAACCTTTCAATAACCCACTGGCCTGCAAGGATATGTTCTTTGAAAAGTTCTTCACTCTCAGGAGATCTCCTGAGATGGGGCCGATTCTTGGGGATGTGATCAGGGACATGCTTCCTCCGCCTGCACCTATAGTCATGCCTCCTATGGCACAAGCGCTGCAGGCCCTGGTGCAGCCTCAGCTGCCCATGCCGGCTCCTTCGATTCCGGCTCCCGAGCCTCCCACAGTTCAGGCGGTTCCGTACCAGCTTCCGCTGCAGCCTCTGTCTCCGGTCTCCACACCTCAGCCCTCGGCGCCCAGAACTCCACCACCCGCTCCGGACCAGCCGGACGCCCTAGTGGACACAAACTAGGAAGACAACACTGACCCACCATCGTCAGCCAAGGCCTTTCACGAGCGACTTGCAGGTCTGGCAGAGTACTTGGGCCTTCCTCAACCAGAAGTCGAACAACTGGAGGCGGGGTTACTTGCCGAGGTCCTCACACTACGCCCGTGGCTAAAACTGGGATCCCAATGCAGAAGGACGTTGTTGCCTTGGCCAAGAAGGGATGGCTCAAACCCCACTTGGCTCAGCCTGTCAATCGGTGCCTGGACACCAAATATAGGCAAATGAGGGGGATCCACTCTTGCTGTCGGCCCACCCTCAACCGCACTCTTCAATGATTGCTGCAGCATCACTCTACTCTAAGCCTCAGTCGTCCTCCGCCACCTCGTCCTCGTCGCTGTTGGGCAAGGAGGAGAAGATCTTGGAGGCGTATGGGAAGAAGCTTTATTCCAACGCTTTGCTGCATCTTTGTCAATCCAAAATGGATGCCATGCTGGCAGCCGTTAACCAGAGGCTTTGTTGGGAAATAGCCGACGTCCTTCCAGAACTTCCGTTGTAGAGCCAATCCCGATTCAAGGTGGGACTGGCAGAGACAAAAATGGTGGCGCAAGACATTATGGAGTTCACCGTGGGCCACATTGACACCTCTGGCCGGGCCATATGCATCGCCACGGACATGGGGAGGACGGCTGTTAGGACAGTTTTCCTGAAGTCCAATTAAGGGCCTAGCAAAACCATTCTACTGAGGCAGTACAAGACTCCACTCTTAGTATAAGGCTGTACCACCTGAGTTCGGGGTAGCGTAGACAGAGCAGCCAGGCTTATTTTAAGAGGGAGAGAGGGCAGTAGATACAGTACAAGTGAACATTGTAATACAAATGATCCAAAGAAACACTGAAACACTATGTATTGTAAAAATAAAGGATGTATATAAATACAGGTAGGCCCAGATAAATCTATGGGTTAAATAAGTACTAACACATTATATGAAATCACAAAAAACACAACACTATACTTGAAAGTACACAGACCCAAGTATAGACCTTATTTGGAACACCTAACAGTAGTTCTAGGGAAGTCAAACCCTTGTTATACACATTTAGTATAGGTCAAACCTATTCTTTAGGAGTAAAAGACCAATGGTTAATTTTAGATTACTTTTGGTAATACAAGGACAGTAGGCCCTTCCACTTGTACAATGACTCTTGGAACAAATCACATAAGCAGTCAACTGGACAATATACTTTTGGTGAATAGTGAAACACTTATTCTAGGTGCAGTAAAAACCTATAACTACTTTTGTCATAACACACAGTTATACCAGGTGAGTAAAACCTAAGGATGTAATATGCAATTACAGATGCTTTGGAAATCAGGGAAACCAAGATTGAGGTAAGCAATACCTCTGGTAACTTGTTTTGGATGGCACACAGCTAACACAAGGTAAGTAAAACCCACATACTTTAACTTCACAATGAAGGGGAAAGTAAAACCCAATGTCACACTTTACTGAATAATTATTCTAGGTAGGCAATAACCTAATGTAGACTTAATATGGACAGGCTAGCAGAAAGTCAGGGGAAGCAAGACCCAGTTGGAGGACACTCATCCAATTACCCTTCAGGAATAATCTGGTGAAACCAACACAACCTAATCACAGGAGAGTAAAATACCTTCACATCTTTCTATTAGACTTGCAAAACAGTGGCTAAGGAAGAAAAGATGTTAACCATACTTTTAAGAATAGTACATCACACATTCAATATCATTAAGAACTTTTTTAACTGTTCACTCTGAGAATTAGTTACCCACCAACTCTTTACATGTAAGTAAAACACTTGATTTCTTTTCTAGGCAGAAGTCCCAATCCCTTCAAAGTCTTTCACTTGGAGCATGAGTGTTCTCCGTGACAGAAGGGGGGTCACTAGGATTAGTGACCAACAGGCAGTGTTAGAATAAGTTCTTTAGTAGCAAAAGTCAGAGTTTCCTTAGGAAAACTGGCAAACAAGTGAGTACTTTACTTTTAGGGTTAGAAGAGGGTCCAGGGGCTTCACAGAAGAACCCCAGCAGGATTCTAGCAGTGGGACTGGGTGCACTGGATGAGGGACCTCCCAATCACAGAAAACACCCCAGGACTACACAGAAATCCCAATAGGCTTAAGATAAGTATATACCCAAGCCAACACAGTACCTCAGCAATGAAGAGATTGCAGCAGGAGAACTTCAGGGACTGCAGCCAAATACCCGGTCAGTGGATTCCTTGTCCTGGAGACTGAACACAAGACCTCAGAAGGGACTTTGCAGCAGGGATCGATGAAGAAGCCTCTAGGCAAGATTTCTCTCGCGGCTGAATGCGGTTCTGCTGGTTTGGCGCCTTTTCAAGGAGCACAGAAGATGACAGAAAATCACGGTTGAATTCTCGTCGTTTAAAAGGTCTAGCACTCTTGTGAGGGGACTTTTTGGACTCGAATCGTGTCTCTGGAGATACACCAGGATGCCCACGAAGATTCAGCGAGATTTGGAATTCGGAAGACCGTGCACCGCACAGTGGCAGGAGGTCCCAGGGTATTGGGGTATTGCAAGAACGCAAGGTCGCAGCAACCCGTGGGATGGCTCAAAATGCAGGTCGTCTTGAGTCTAGTTGGTCACACCAGGCTCTGGGTTCGGGTATTCATTTTCGGAGACCCCAGGTCAATCGGAAAGGAGGGCTGCAGCAGGCTCCGGTAACACAGCAGGCTCTCCGGCCGCTGGAAATCATTCCCGCCGCTTTTCCTTCGTCATCCTCTTCGGATTTCTGTTTCAGTGGTCGACATCACTTCAGCTTCCAGGTTTCCAGTATTTATCAGGAATTGCAACACAACCTCTACATTCTCTCCCCGTATTTTACAAGAAAGAGGCGTTTGACTGTCCAGTCAGGACAGCCAACCCCCCCACTGGGATTTGGCCCAGTTGAAGGAAGGACTAAGACAAAGGAGGGGGAAGTTTTGGACTCCTCCCCCACTTCTGTGATTACAGACTGACTGGAGCCTGGGCGGGGTATCCAGGGGACTCCTGCCAAAGACAAAACTCATACAAAGGAATTTCTCACCCTGGATGTCAGGGGAAGGAACAAGAAATGACAAGAACCACTAAAATGGCAGAAAAAGAAGGGGACCATTTTGGTAAAATGAGCACCCTTAGGTGCCTTTAACTGCAGCTGTGATTACAGCCCACGGTAAAGGTGCACCAAATTAGTAAAAGTTCTCCAGCATGGGGTCTGGCATGGATTCACATGCTCATGAATATTCCCCGTCAGGCCGGGAATCCTCGGTAAAGAAAAAAAATCAGTATCAGTTTCGTTTCTGATCTGTCTTTCTTAGTAGTAACCAATCACTGATCTCTGGGTCATACTGCCCCCAGCCAATGACTGCCCTCTACCTAAGCCCCTCCCCTGGCAGCCATCCTCAGATTTTTACCGCACGTTCAAGTGTTTGGAGTCCTTGTGTTTTAGCTCTCGAGCTTTTACTGCGTTTTCACGCTTTTTCAGGAGATTTTCTTATTTTTTCGGTTAATCGAGCCTCAAGCTCCACCGTTTCTACTTCCGATAACGGGGACCTGTTTCGGAATTCTTCTACGCCCCTCAAGGGTGAAGTTTTCATCGAGTTACGCTTCTTGGAGGATTCCAGAAGATCTGTGGCCTACCTCAACGGACATGGCCCAGGACAAGGGAAGCTCGACGCCCGGATCCAAGCTGTTCAGGAGCTGCCAAGGATGTGGATTGCAAAATGTTTTCAAGGAGGACGAGCATTCGAGATGTCTCTACTGCCTTCATGAGGACAAGACGCACGTGGAGAAGGACTGTGCGTTCTGCAAGAATCTGTCGGAATGGACCAAGCAAGATCGTCGTTCCCGCCTCGCCGCCTGGCTGGAGAAGGGCACTGCAGGTGAGAAGGTGAAAAAAAAGTCTGAGCGGTCTTCTAAGTCCTGTGAGGGCGCCCCAGCGACGGGGGCCCAACAGAAGGCCAAGCACTGAGTCTGCGGGCACCGGGAGTGCCGAAAGGTCGGGCTCCTCGGCTGCCAGGCAGGGCGCGACTTCCCCGGCACGATCAACCACGAGCCAGCGCTCTGGTTCGGGGAAGAGGAAGTCCGAGAACCCAGGTAAGCTTCTGGAGAGGCCCCGGTCGACTCGAAGGAAGCCGAGGGGGAGCGAGGCGATGACCCTCCCCCCAAAGCGAAGGCCCAGGACGCACCTAAGTTGGTGAGGGCCTTGATCCACCCGGCAAAGGCCTCTATCGAGGTTGTTGCAGTGGCCCTGGCGAAGCCGGCAGAGGCTACGCCAGTGGAGGCGGCCTCAGGGCCCAGAGTTTCCCTGCCACCGCAGAGGGAATCCTCTTTCCAGACCATCGTTAAGACCCCCGTGAAGACCCCGGCGGAAAAAGAGGGGGTGGGCCGGTGGCCATTACGGACTCGGATTCAGCCTCCAAGGAGGATCCGGTGGAAGCCGTGAAAGGCCTCAACGAGAGGTTCATAGGCCTCAACGAGATGTTCATAGGCCTCAATGAGATGTTCGAGAAGGTTCGATCCTAGGGGACGGTTCCCACTGATGTGATCGAAGATAGCGACGATGGCGACGACGAGGGCCCAGTGGAGCAGCCATCCCGTCCGTCGCAGCCATCACCCGAGCCCCAGGATAGCTCGGCAGCCATTTTGTTGGCGATCCAATCCTTATGTACTGAGATAAGGACAAGGTTACCACGGACCCTGACGGAGGATCCAGAACCAGGCCCGTCGGGAAGCCCTCCAAACAAGCAGAGGAGAGTCCGCCCCGCCCTTCGTGCCCGCAAGGCCTGTGGACCCCTCATCCACCTCGCCGGACCCTCGGGAGGATACAGCGACAGATACGGGGACGGACGACGACGGCGGCGATGACACAACGGACATCCCGTCATCACCCCCCCCACCCCCCGGGCCTCTCCGCCCGACGAAATTGGCTCTTTTCACGCCATGATAGCCAGGGCATCCGAGCTCTTCCAGCTCTGCCCTGAGGAACAGAAAAAGGAAGGTTTGCTTTACCAACGACGAGAGGCCAAGAGAAAGACGGTCCTCGCAGTGTCGTTGCTCTACAACATCTGGGACGAGGGGCTGACTATCCTCAAGAACCCTTCCACGACACCCGCCAAGAGGGACAGGTACGAGAAGAAGTACCGGGTCCCCGATGCCGCCCCCTTGTGCTTCAGGGCCCAGCCCACGCCGGACTCTGTCGTCTCGGCAGCGGCCTAGAAGAAAGCAGCGGGTGCGGCGGCTTCAACTTCCACTTCCCCGCCGGACAGCGAGGGCAAGAGGTTAGACTCCATGGGACGGCGAGTCATCTTGTCGGCGGCGACGACGATGATTAAGGCGGCCAATGCCTTATCGATTGTAGCCCGTTACGACGGGGAGCTTTGGTTCAAGATAGCTCCTCTGATAGACTTCCTACCGGACGATAAGAGGGCGGAGGCCCTACAGATTCTGCAGGAAGGAGAGGTGGCGTCGGATCACGCCATAACGGTGGCAACGGACATTGCCGATACCGGATTTCGCCAACTGGGCAACAGGGTTTGCCTCTGACGACGAGGATGGCTCAAGGTGACTGACTTTCGCCAGGACGTCCACACCAGAGTGTTGGACATGCCGTTCGACGGCAACATCCTGTTTGGAAAGACGGTGGATGAGTCCCTCCAGGCCATCATGACAGACACGGAAACAGCCTGTGCCCTAGGAGTCCTTCAGCAACGGCGGCCCTTTCGGAACTCTGGAGGCAGACAGGGAGCCTCCAAGGGATCCAGTGGCGGCTCTTCTATTTACCGCCAGGCGGCCCGCTCCTCGTCCCAGGAGGCCTACAGAGGCTGCGGCAAGCAAGGAGGGTCTCGCCGCCGTCGGCAAGGAGGCCAAGGCGGCAAGGCCTCTTCCAAGCAGGACTGAACCGGCCGTAGCGTCGGGCCCCCACCGAAGCACCCCGGTGGGAGGCCGGCTGACGAAGTTCATCAGCGTGTGGGAGTCCATCTCCACCGACCGTTGGGTGCTGGACACCCTGGCCCGCGGACACTCGCTGGAATTTCAAAAGAAGTGTCCTCGCATTCCTCCCATGGCCAGGAAGGAGAATCGCGTCCCTCAACTGCTGTTGGAGGTAAGGGCGATGCTCAAGAAGGGTGCCATCGAGCTCGTCCCCAAGAGGCTCCGGGGCTCCGGAGTATACTCAAGATACTTCCTCGTCAGAAAGAAGACAGGCGGTTGGCGCCCCATCCTGGACCTGCGTCGGTTGAACAGGTACATCAAGGCACAGAAATTCAGGATGGTCACCCTCCAGCACGTGCTGGGACAGCTGGAGGAGGGCAACTTCCTATCGTCACTGGGCCTGGAGGATGCTTACTTCCACATCCCCATTCTAAAAGGACACAAAGTTCCTCAGATTTGTAGTCCAGGGACGTCACTACCAATTCCGAGCCCTGCCGTTCGGATTAAAGTCGGCACCCAGGGTGTTCACCAAGTGCCTCGCACCTGTGGGTGCGCGGCTGCACCTGCAAGGGATCCACGTCTACCCCTACCTGGACGACTGGCTAATCCGTGCAAGGTCAAGAGAACTCGCCGTTGAACACAGTGAGGACCGTCCGCCTGCTCACGGAGCTGGGATTCGCCATCAACTTCCCCAAATCCCATCTGGTCCCGTCGCAGGTGGCACTGTTTCTGGGAGCGAAGCTCGATACAGTGAAGCAACTGGCATCTCCGTCGGAAGAAAGGACGAAGGCCATTTTGGGCAAGGTGCAGCGCCTGTTAGCCACGGATGTGGTCAGAGTGCCATCCATCAAGTCCCTACTCGGGATGATGTCCTCAGCATCTACCTTGTGCCCCTTTGCAGACTTCGGATGCGTCCGCTACAAGAGTTCCTCGACGCTCGCTGGATTCAAGCGGCGGGCAACTTCGAAGACAGGATCCCGCTCAACGAGGCGTTCCGTCGGGCGATTCTATGGTGGGGTGCCCAGGCTTCACCTCGCGGCAGGCATGGACTTTCAGGCCCCGTCGTATCAGACGGTAACGACGGACGCCTCCCTGCAGGGATGGGGGGCCCACACCGGAGATCTCCACGAAAGAGGCCTCTGGCTCCCGGAGTATAGTTCTCTTCACATCAACATCCTGGAGCTACAAGCCGTGTTCTGGGCGCTCAAATCGTTCCTTCCGTCCCTCAAGGACAAAGTGGTGAGGATCTTCACCGACAACACCACCACAATGTTCTACATCTGGAAGCAGGAAGGCACCAGATCCCCAGCCCAATCCGAGGAGGCCCAGGATCTGTGGCACTGGGCCGTCGCCCAGGGGATGTTTCTGGTTCCCTTCCACCAAGCAGGAATAAAAAACACCATTATCGACTCACTCAGCAGGGAGCTGCGCTAGTGCCACGAGTGGGAACTATGCCAGGACCAGGTGGATCGGCTCTTTCAATGGTGGGGCAAACCCCAGATCGACCTGTCCGCGACGGCGATGAACTCCAAGTGCCAGAGGCTCGCCAGCAGGTTCGCACAACCGAGGAGCATGGGCGATGCTTTCTCGTTCCCTTGGGACGGCCTGTTCCTGTACGCGTTCCCTCCGTTGCCGTTGCTGCTCCGTCTCATCAACCAGCTCAAGAGGTCCAGGTGCAGGATGATCCTCGTTGCACCGGCGTGGCCGAGACAGATCTGGTTCCCGGACCTTCTGGACTTGTCAGCGTCCCCACCTATCAAGCTGGCGACGGACGCGGATCTTCTCTCCAGAGAGGGAGGCGCCATTCTCCATCACGACCCGGAGTCGCTGAACTTTCAGGCTTGGCTACTGCAGCACTAGAGTTTGGAGGATACGATATCCCGGCTGACTGCAGAGGTTCTTGCAAAAGCCAGGGCGTCCTCAACTCTCAAATGCTATGGACATAAGTGGGAGAGGTTCTCTGTCTGGTGTCATGCACGGAAGATTAACCCTCTACGTATTATTGCCCCTCAAGTTTTGCCGTACCTACTGTTGCTGGCCAAAGCTGGACTGGCTCACGCCTCCATCAAGATACATCTGGCTGCCATTTCCCGATACACCAGAACTACAGGACGGGCGTCCTTGTGGTTTCATCGCCTGGTGAAGGAATTTATGAAGGGACTATTCCGATCGTTCCAGCCGGTGAAGACCCCTGTCCTGGCGTGGGAGCTCAACGTGGTGCTGACCAGGCTCATGGGGGGGCCCCATTCGAGCCTATGCATTCAGCGCCGTTGAAGTTCCTGTCGTGGAAGACAGCATTTCTTGTGGCCATCAACTCCGCACGACGAGTGGGAGAGATCCAGGCCCTATCTTGCACGCCTCCATGCTTGACTTTTCACGACACAAGGGTGGTGCTGAGGACGCACTCCTCCTTTATGCCCAAGGTGCCGTCGGACTTCCACCTCAACGAGCCCTTGGTGTTGCTAGTTTTCTTCCCGTCGCCTTCGTCTCCGGCCGAGAGGACTTTGCACTCGCTGGATGTGGCTAGAGCGCTGAAGTTCTACGTGGACCGCACGGAGAGTTTTCAGAAGACATCACAGCTGTTTGTGAACTTTGGACCTGTGAATCAAGGGAAGGCTGTCTCGAAGGCTTCCATTTCCAGATGGCTCTCCGGCTGCATCATGCACTGTCGCCGCTTGGCAAACCGACCGCTGCCCGGTCGTCCGAGAGCCCATTTGACCAGAGCGATCGCTGCTACCACGGCGTTCCTGTCTGGTGTGCCCCTGCTGGACATCTGCAGGGCTGCTACGTGGAGGTCGACGCACACCTTCACAAGATTCTACTGCGTCGATCGGGACTCCAGGGAGGAGTCCAGGGTCTGCCAAGCAGTGCTGCGCAACCTGTTCGCTTAAGGTGAGCCTGGTGAGGTAAGAGATGATTAATGTCGAGTTGTTGTATTGCTTAATGTTGAGCCTGTTGCCACCTCCCGTGGTTGTGCATGTGTATACTGCTATGTATTCTTATATTCATGAGCATGTGAATCCATGCCAGACCCCATGCTGGAGAAGGAACAAGTTACTTACCTGTAACTGTTGTTCTCCAGCATGGGTCTGGCATGGATTCACATGCGAACCCTCCATCCTTCCCCTCTGCGGCTCTTCACTTGGTCATACTGCCACTTTACGTGCTACCAAATCTGAGGATGGCTGCCAGGGGAGGGGCTTAGGTAGAGGGCAGTTATTGGATGTGGGCAGTATGACCCAGAGATCAGTGATTGGTTACTACTAAGAAAGAGAGATTATAAACGAAACTGATACTGATTTTTTTTCTTTACCACCAGCCATTAAAGGTAAGCTGGTCACTGTAACAGAATTGTTACAGTTTAAATGTGTAAGGGGATACGTTGTATCTCCCCAGCACTCCACATAAGGTGGGGTGTGCTGGTTTCACGGAATAAAATGTCAAAGGGATCCAAAGATCCTTTCTACGCTTGGTAACTGTAGTTCACTCAAGGTTAGCACAAGAAAGTTAAATGGGGAGCCCCTAGGGCAACCCAGCAACAACAGGCACTTATTGCCAATAAGTTGTTAGACATGATAACTTTAAAAAGACACTATGGAGAGTCTTAAAAATGACACCCATAAAAAGAGTTCGACAGGTGAGTGTGGAAAATGGTTCCCACTCACTGAGGTATTAATGAAAAATATCCCACTAGAAAAGCAAAAAGTTCTGGAGTTGAACCAGGAAAGGAAGATCTACCAGCTCTGTGGAAATCTTACCTAACAACGGCCTGGCTTCGGGCTACTAAATTCAACCCAGACGTCCAGGAACGCATATTGGACCTTCCTTTCGAGGGAGCTGACCTCCTTACTCCACCGCAGATGAGGAGCTAGATAAAAAGAAAAACAGTTTGCAAACTGCAAAGTCTTTATCCTTACGAAGGCCACGCCCAAGGCATACACCCACTCACATCAACACTCCGACAAGGGGCAGACTTCCGGAGGGCTCTGCGGCTTACAAGAACAGAGGTCCCAGGCAGCCTGACCGCTCGCACAGTCAACACCGGCGCAAACAACAAAGGGGGGGAGGGGTAAGGGCTTTTTTCAGTCCCCCTCCTCCGCAACATCCTCAGAGGTAAAGAAGGCATGACTCGTCTCTTCAGGTCCACGTGTCTCTGGTGGTGGGCAGGCTTGCCCTTCACTCACAGTTTTGGCAACGGACGTTCACTGACCCCTGGATACGCTCTGTAGTATCCACAGGGTACTGCCTACCGATCCCTCCCTCACAGATTGGGACAGCAACTCTGTTGGTGGAAATTCAGTCACTCGTCGAGAGCCAGGAGGTGGAAGTCCCAGCCTCCCAGCGAGGATTGTGCTTCTACTCCAGGGTTTTCGCCATACTAAAGACCTAGGCTGGCCCTCCACGTGGCCCAGGGCCACCACCTCTACCCGTACCTGGACGGCTGGCTCGTCAGGGAGAGATCTCTGAAGGCGGTTCACAACACTTGCTCCGCCCTTATGATCACAAACCACGAGCTGGGATTTTCGCTCAACCTCAAGAAGTCTCAGCTGCAGCCTACCGAGGGACTGACATTCTTGGGCTTATCTGGGACATGAGCTCCGAGAGACTTTTCCCCTCGGAGGACAAGATAACGGCCATCAAGAGGGCCACTACTCACTTTCTCACCCGAGAAGTGAAATAGGCTTGGTGGTACCAACATTTATAAGGTATCATGACAGTGGTCCTACTGGCCGTACCCCACACAAGACGAGGAGATTTCAGCTGCACTTCGCAGCCTCATGGAATCGGGTGCGGGGCTCCCAAGCGGAGCTTGTTGACATTTCTCATTCTCTCCACAAAGACCTCACATATAGTGGTCCAGGGACTGCAACCTGCGGACAGGCAAGCCCTTCCGGCAGCCCGCCCCGCAGGCCACCATCACTACGGACTCCTCCCTCGAGGGCTGGGAGGGCCACTCTGGACAACCCACACTGTGTGGTTCTTATACTCTGGACCCGACAGGAGTCTATCAACTGGCTAGAGATGAACGCCATCTGGATAGCTCTCAAGGCTTTCCTTCTGCTGATTGGGGGCAAGGTCGTCCTCATCCAGACCACCAACGTGTACTGTCAACAAGCAGGGCGGTATCAGGTCCCCTTCACTGTGCAGCCTAGCTGTCAGCATGTGGAAATGGGCCCTGGACAACATCTACCACACGGCCGTCCACCTGCCGGGGGAGTCCAACTTGGAGGCGGACTGGCTCAGCAGACTGGGAGCGGACAATTACGAGTGGCAATTGAACAATCAGCTGCGGCTGGAAATCTTCAGCAGGGGGGGTGGGCATCCTCAAGTGGATCTTTTTGGCTCCTGGGACAACCAGAAGTGCCAACAGTTTGCGTCCTGGCAGGGGCAAGGCTCGGCTCCCTGGGTGACTCATTCCAGATACAGTGGAACGGCATGACAGAGTATGCCTTCCCTCCCCCCTGATCCACAAGATAAAGGAATCCTGTCACCTCTGTGGTCACCGGTGAGACCATAGTTCTCAGAGCTCAGAGCTTCAGCCTCTTGGAAAGGCCACCCATTCACCTTCCGATGGGCCTAGCTCATCTTCTGGTGCAGCAGGCGTGGCAGGGTCATCCACCCCGCCCCACAGAAATTCGCCCTTGCAGTGTGGTTCCTGAGCAGGTCAAGCTGAAGCACCTGAGCCTTTCACAGGCTTACCTAGAAAAACATTCAGGGTGCTAGGAGTAAGGCTAGCAGAAGCCTGTACAAGAGTAAATGGACTAGGTTCTGTCACTGGGCGGACTCCAAGGAGATCGACCCCCTGACGTGCACTTTGGATGATGTGCTCTCCTTCTCTGCTCACCTTGCTCTGCTCGCTCAGGCATGCAGGTGGACACATGCTGCAAGTATTTGGTAGCCATAGGGCATACAGAAATTCAAAGGAGGAGGTCTTCTCCTCTTCCAACCCGGTAGTCAGGAGACATTTGCCAGGCTTCTCCAGGCTCTACCCACCCATCAAAAAAACCACACCCTGTGTGGGGACCTCAATGTAGTGTTGGGCGCCTTGGCGCGCACGTCCTTCAAGCCAATGCTGTCCCCGGACATCAGGCTGGTCACCATTAAGACAGCTGTGTTAGTACCGCTTTGTATTTTATTTTTATTATTTATTTTATTTGTATTGCACGCCTGGCCCTGAGGCATTTGGGCGCATTCTTGACGAAAGTACATAAGTTACAAAATGGTTACATACAAGTTGCTAAGTAGGCACAATTTTACACTGATGGACAATACAGATACAATAGGGTGAAGCCAGCTCAAGGACAATGGATACAGTGCAAGTCATGACTTAAGTGTGAGGTACAGCAAGGTTCATCTCATGTAGCCAGAGTTTGGTTTTGATCTTGAATATCTGAAAAGAAGGTTCGGATCTAAGTGAGATGCGAAGAGAGTTCGACAATTTAGCTGCGAGAACTGGGAAGCAGGATCCCCCAGCTGTTTGAAGCTTACATTTAGGTATAGTGAGTGAGTATGCTTGAGCGGATCTCAGAGGTCTGGTGGAAGTGTGGGAGGTAAACCGGTTGGAGAGGTATAAAGGTGCAAAGTTAGCCTGTGACTTATGAGTCAGTGCAAGCGTTTTGAGAGAGATTCTGTGCACAACCGGTAACCAATTTAGGTTCTGGCGGTTGTCCGATATGTGAAGTTTTCTCGGTATGTTGAGGGCTGCCCTGATGGCATTGTTCTGGGTTACTTGTAATTTGTGGTATTTCTGGCTGGTCCCTAGATAGAGGGCATTACAATAGTCAATTTTGACCATGAGGGTTTTAGCCAGGATGATGCAGTTGGCTGTATTGAGGAAAGGTCTACACGCAGTGATAAGTTTGCAGGTATAGGCTGACGGTGATACAACATTGGTTTGTCTTGTGAGTGACAGTGTGGAGTCAAGGTAGATGCCAAGTGTTTTTGGATCGTGTGAGACCTTGATGGTGATTCCATCAATAATGAAAGATTTAAATGCAGGGTCCAGATTACGAAGTCTGGTGAGATTCCAGGATGAGGAACTCTGTTTTATCATCATTTAAACAAAGCCCATGATGCGCCAACCAACCCTGGATAACTAAGTAAACAACATTGAGCACTTTAGTGTCAGTTACATGGTTGCCAGTGATAGGGATGTGTATCTGGGTGCCTGCCTAATTCGTATAGGTGACACTTAGTCGTAAATATCAAATAGGGGCTTTGTAAACACGTTGTACAAAGTGGGGGAAACACATAACCCTTGTGGGACCCCACAGGGGACAGGTGACCATTCAGCAGAGGCAGAGGGTGAGAAGACCCTCATGGTACTGTTTGCCAGGAAGGATCTGATCCAGGAGGTGACTTCATCGGAGAAGTGGGCAGCTGTTTTGGGGATGTTGACAAAGTGTTTGGTGGTTGACCATATCAAACACAGCCGACAAGTCGAGCAGAAGTAGAAGAGCTAGCTTGCCTTTCTTTTAAATCTTCAATTTGTGTCTCTAGGTCAATAAGGGCGGTGTCTGTACCGTGTCTAGGGCGGAATCCAGATTGCTGAAGGCCCAAGAGTTTTAGATTCTAGATAGTCTTGGATTTGTAAATAAGCTGCACGGTCAAGTATTTTTAATAAGAAGGGCACCATGGTAATTGGTCTGTAGTTACTGGGGTTGCTGGGGGTCAAGGGTCGGTTTTGTAATTAATGGGATGACCCAGGCATCCTTGAGGTTGTCGGGGACGGTCCCAGATTTGAAAGATGCATTTATAAAGGTTGTAATGAAAGGCGTGAGGTCCCGAGCAGCCTCCTTAATGAAGTCAGTTAGTAAGATGCAGGCTCTGGTGGCTTCAGAACCCTATACTACTTTTCATAAGGATATGGTGGTCCTGAGGACACACCCCGCGTTCCTACCCAAGGTGCCCTCCCCTTTCCATCTAAACAAGGAAATAGTCTTACCTACATTTTTTCCGACCCTAATGACGAGGCTCAGAAGGTTTTGCACTGTCTGGATGTAAGACACTCTGAAATTCTATCTTGACAGGACCAAGGACTTCCGCAAGTCAGATGCATTGTTTGTCACCTTCCGGCGGGGTCAAGGGCCAGGTATCGGGCATCCAAGGCCTCCATAGTACAGTGGATGGTTTTGGCCATCAAGGAGGCCAATGAGGGGCAGCACAAGCCACGTCTAGCTAACATGCACGCCCATGCTGTCAGAGCCAAGGCCACGGCCATGGCATTCCAACGGCAGGTCATCAGCAGGGTGGCCACCTGGGCCACCCCTTTTGGCTTTCTGTAAGCATTAATGTTTGGACGCTGGCTCTAGGTCAGATGCAGCTTTCTGACAGGCGGTTCTAAGGAATCTGTTTTCTTAAGGAGGGTCTCCTCTCCACCCTATGGCTATATTCAGTTGTAATCGCCCATGCAGTATGGAGGAAAGGGGACCTACTCTCAGTCCATAGTCTCCTTTCCTCCATACGTCCCACCATCCTCCCCCCTAATAATACTGATGTCATTAGGCAATGTTTAATATTGTTGACGCATCAATGGGGACTGAGGAGTGGCACTGATGGGCGGAGTGAGGGGAGTGCATGCTCCCAGGGCCACGCCCCTGCACGCCTCTAAATTTAAAGGGAAAGAAGTTTTTTTCTGGTGCAAAAGGTTCGTCTCCCGTCCCTAGCGAGGGACGCCCATGAAGTATGGAGGAAAGGGAACTATGGACTAACAGTATGTTAGTCACTACAGTGAGTAACTATTAATTTCCTCATCACATTTCTCCTGGCAGTCATCAATAAGAACATTGCAGTTTCTCTCTGTGGGGAGCTGCGGTCCAATAATGAGTGGGAGCTTCGTCGGTACACCTTCATTTCTGCAAGTGGGTCAACCCCGGATTTGCAGCAGCTAACTCCAAGTGCCAGAGGTTCGCCAGGAGGCTACCTCTGCTGAGGGACCTGGGGTATGCCTGCTTGTTCCTGTGGAAGATGCTCTTCCTGTATACCTTCTAACAGATTCCGCTCCTGCTATGTGTGATCTACACACTCAGACAATGTCATTGCAGGATGATACTCCTCGCTCCGGCATGGCCTCGGCAGAGCTGGTACCTGGACCTGCTCCATCTGTGAGTGGCCCCGTCCATCCAGCTGCCTCCACCTCCCGATCTGCTCTCCAGAGAAGACTGGACAATACTGCACCACGGCCCAGCATAGCTAAGCCTCACGGCTTGGCTCCTGCAGCCCTAGAGTTTGGACATTATTCCCTGCCACTGGAGTGCAAGAAGATCCTGGCCAAGAGCTTTCTCTACGTTGTTGTGCTACTGCCACAAAATAGAAACACTTACCAGTGTGGTGTGGTGCACAACACAGAAGATCATGATGCTGCGAATCAAAGCTCCGGAGCTCCTTCTGTATCTGCTTTCCCTGGCCAAGGCTGGCTTACGCCTCCATGCCTCCAAGATGCATCTGGCTGCCATATCCCGTTACATCAGGGCGCCTGATAAGTCCTTCATGTGGTCGCACAGGCTCGTCGAGGAGTTCCTTAAACGCCTCTTCTGGACTTTTCCACCAGTAAAGGCTCCAGCTTGGAGCTCAACGTGTTTTGATTAAGCTCATGAGGGGCCCTTTTGAGCTGGTGCATCAAGTCCCTTTGAAGTTTCTCTCGTTGAAGACGGCTTTCCTAGTGACCATTACCTCAGCCAGGCGGGTAGCGGTGATCCAGGCCCTCTCCTTCAAGCAGCCATACTTGTCTTTCCACGCTACGAGGGTGGTGTTGCAGACCCACTCCACCTTTATGCCTTCAGAATACTACCTCAAGAAGCCTTTGGTTCTGCCTGTCTTCTTCCCGAACCCTTCTACGCCTACTGAAAGGAGGTTGCATTTACTGAACTTTGCTCATGCCTTGAAGTTTTATGTGGCACGCACAAAGCACTTTCGGAAGACATTTCAACTCTTTGTGAATTTCGGACCTGTGAATCACGGGAAGGCCCTGTCAAAGGTTTCCATATCCAGTAGCACTCTGGCTGTACCATACACTGTCATTGTCTGGCCAACGGACCTCTTCCAGGCTGGCCAAGAGCCCATTGCGCCAGAGCCATCGCAGCGACAGTGTTTGTCTGGTATTCCCCTGCTCTACGTTTGTAGGGCTGCGATGTAAAGGTCCACCCACACATTCACAATATTCTACTGTGTTGACAGGGATCCCAGGGAGGAGTCACGAGTCCCCCAAGCGGTGCTATGCAAACCTGTTTGCTTGAGGTGAGTGTGTTCCGGGGGTACGTGTATTGCTTCTGTTGAGCCTTGCCATTTCCTGTGGTGGTTTATATGTACTGCTGTGTACACTTCATGCCAAACCCGATGCTGGAGAAGGAACATGTTGCTTACCTGTAACTCCTGTTCCCTGGCATGGATTCATATGTTAACCCTCCCTCCTTCCCCTATGTGGCCCTTCTTGGTTCATACTGCAACTCTGCGTGCCCTACTAAATCTGAAGTTGGCCACAAGGGGTGGAACTTAGGGAGACTGTCATTGGATGGGGGCAGTATGGCCCAAAGGACATTGATTGGTTATAGAGGAGGAATGCAGTTTTCAGGCTAAATCCAAACTGCTTTCCTTTTTTACCTAGGATTCCCAGCCTGACTACTGGGAATATTCATGAGCATGTGAATCCATGCCAGGCCCATGCTGGAGAACAGGAGTTTACAGGTAAGTTACTTGTTCCCTATGACTTGTAAAGATCTATGTTGCTATTTGAATCTAGGTCTGCGCTTAATTAATAACCTAATAATAATGATTGTAACAATAGTCTGAGTTAATGCCAAACCACGAGGTTAGAGGGTAACCCTAACCATCAGTCATGCACACAAGTGCTATTCAAACATTTGGCTGCCACCCAATCGGTCTGGCCACTCCACACCAACAAATAGCATAGACATAGCAACATTAAGCAAAGGGCAAAAGTCAGGAAATGTAACCAAAAATCATGCAGTGTACAATAAGGGTATTCCAGAAGCCCAACTTTAAACTGGATATGTGGATGGAAGGGTCAGCTTTGTGATACAGTGGAAGGTTGTTTAAATGTTTGGTTCCAAAGGCACCCTGTAATGGCCAATTACGGTTTCTTCTAAGTCTTCATGTGCTTAAGAGGTTACGTGAGGCCGATCTTTGGTTCCTTGAGGGGCTATGCATGAAATAATTGGGTCCTTTGTTAAAAAGGCATTAACTGGCTGTACGTTCTTTAAAATTATTATTTTTTTCAAATGGGAGCCATTTCAAATCTTCCACAGATGTCATGATTTGTTGGTCCCATAGTTTGTGGGAGAAACTTAGTCTGGCCACCTTGTCCTTGAGGAGTTGCAGCTTTTGAATGGAATCTTTTATTGCAGCCCATTGTGCTAAATCCTGCAGAGTCCTCCCAAAGACCCTACACAAAGTCTCCTCCCAGGTGATCAGGGGAAGGCAGCCGCTACCTGATCCTAACCCTGGCGGTAGTATTAACCGGGAGGGTCACCCGTGAAGAGACTGTCCCTAAGGGAATAGGAGGACTCTGTTGAGTGAGACGCAGTATTTGTCTTCCTCAGAGGAAGAGAGGTCAGTGATACCAGAATAACTAATGGCTTGTTATTCGAGTGAGATTTCTTGTTTCAAAGATATTCATCCTGGGGTTTGAGAAAACTGTCCTAATCAATCATTTATTAGGTGTAAGACGCATCATCGTAAAGTTTCCCACATCTATAATGGTAAAAATTATTGGTGCCCACAAGAGAACATTAAATGTGGACATAAAGCTAAGGTCTATACCCTTACATAAAGCTAAGGTCTATACCCTTCATGACCCTGTATGCAGAGGTTGTATGGCAGGAAACATTGTTCCAGGAATCCTTCCACGTGGTTACCCTGTATACAGAGATTGCACAGCGGGAGGCGTTAATCTAAGAAGCTTTCCCCAAAGTAACTTGTACTCTGGTGGCAGGCGAGCACCAGAGTGCCCATTCAGTGAGGAACGTTCCTCTCCCGACTGGCGCAGGATGTAGGAAGCGGATAGAAGCCGCTTACCGTGTATTGGGAAGTGGAGGAAGCAGAAGTGGCAGAAGAGCAAGCTGAAGTGTATGGAGCACCCGGTGAGTTCACTAGTATTGTGTGACCCCAGAACGCTCCATAATCACACGCTTGCCATTAATGGTAATATTGAAGACCAAACTAATGTAAATAGGCTAAAGTGGCAGACTAAGACATACCAATCGATACAAAGCAGCTAAAGTGGCAAAACCTTGGGGACAGACAAGGTTATAATTGTAATTACAAACATCGAAGTAATTGCCAAAACATAAGGAGGTCAATCTTAAAAGAAGGTAACAAAAACTACTATTGCTAAAGCCAAGAGAGGGTAATTAAGACGGAAGCCAATTTTAACACCCTATTGCCAAAGAGAAGAAGAGGCAATAGTTGAAGACCCAAACAAGCATTGTCAAAGCCAAAGAAGAGCAAGTGTGATTAAAACGCCATTTTCAGCAGTTTGTTGATCTAAGACTGGGAGAGCAAGAGTGGCAGAAAAGCTTCCCTGCTGACAGAAAGCATTTAGGAGTAGAGGAGCATAACCTGCATTGCCTGTGGCATAAACACAGCACCAATGTCTCATGTATTTTGAGACGAAGTATTCATTGTTGATGTTGAAAGTCCAAAGACTACTTTATCACAGAAGTACTTGTGGTAGTGTTAGAAGCTTTTAGTCCTTGCAGGCGAGTATACCAGGGCAAGGGACTTTGTATTGGTAGACCTGGCAGATACGTGGATCAGGTCGAAGTTGTTGAAGTACTGCTTTGTGGTTAAAGACTGACAAAGAGGTAGTGGCTAAGACAACCACCTTATCTTGTGAAATCATCCTGACCAAACGTTGTTGCTAAAGATGAACTTTGGAAGTGTTTTTGTTTCCTAAGAAGACAGTGTGTTGAACTAACTGTTGGACAGTCAAAGTGAGAGACTTTTGGAGCAAGAAAAACCTAATCACCAGAACTTTGTTGTAGAATGAGAAGTTGAGTTGAACTCTTTATTACAAGTGGAGAAAACGAGTTGTCATTTCTTTTGAACTGTTCGAAAGTCCAAGCGAGAGCCTTTTGGGACAAGACAAACCTCATCACCAGAACTTTGTTGTAGAATGGAACTCTCCTAATGTTGATCTGTTATAAATTCCAGCTTTGAATCTGGGGGAAGGGATCATTACCCAGGTCAGAAGGAGAAGCAGTAATGTTTTTTTAAAATTATTTATTGGATTACATAAACCTTTAAATAATTTTTACATCACATCATGACCTTCAAAACGCATAAAATGAAACGGCAAACCAAAGAAAAATTAAAGTCATCACATTTCCATAAAAGAGACAATTTTCCAGTGGAGCAGAGTTCTTGTACACCATTTTTGGAAAGTTCCTCATCAACGGTCTCTAAGAGGAATGTTAAAGCATAAGTCAATTTTTTGTTGGGTTCATTAAAACATTCCTACCACCACTCCTCTGAACTTAGTGATTGTCTACAGTACAATACAGGTCGCAAAAATGTTGTTCTTTTGGTTGTGAAAGCCTTAAAGAACAAGATTAAGTGTTTATTATTCTCCTCGTGATCATCACAATCTACATTTCGGACTCAAATTTTCATACTTGGGCCATCGTAAGATCACTTTTTTGGTCTTGAACTGGTTCTGCCTAAATTTCATCAGTACATTTCTTTTTTGTTTATTGGGAAATGATTCCAGGTATTTATACAGGGTATGTCTTTCCTTCTGCTGGCACATTCTTCATAAGGGAATAACTGAGTCTTTTGTGTTTCTGTATTGGCCCAGTCATGGTCCCACAGTTTTTTTCTTAACAGCATCTGGATTATTAATCAACGTGTCCTTGTCACTGTTTGAATCTTCAAGAATTTTTTGGTAGCGTATTACCCATACTGACATTACGGAGTTCAATACCTTATGTACATGATCATGTGAAATCGCAAACTGCGGCGGACCATTGGTCATAAACATTTTCCGAAAGATTGCCAAAGTGTTCCAAACAATCTTGGCATTGATGGACAATAAGCCAAGTTCATAATGAACAACTGCATCAGGTATTCTGCTGGTTATACAAAAGACTCTTGTCCAGAAGATATTCTGCAGGTTATCCCATAATGTAGCTTTACAACCGAATGCATTTTCAGCCCCAAAAAGTATAGCCGGCACCGCCACTACAGTGATGGAGTTCCTTCTGTCACTGAACTCAGCAGGCCTTCAGGTTACCACAGTCAAAGGTTATTTGGCGGCCTGGTCTGTGTTCAAAAGGTCCCTGAGTCAAGGTTCTTTCTTTACGATACCAGTTCTGGCCCAATTCTTGAAGGGGCTTGTGAATTAGTTTCTACCAACTCTGTCCTGGACTGGAACTTAAATCTGGTTCTGACAACCTTTTTGTTGGCAGCTTCTTTTGAGCCCATGCAGTCCTGTTCCTTGAGACTGTTATCCTTGAAAACAAGCTTTTGGTTTGCGATCAAGTCAGCTATGAGGGGTTACTGAGTTGCAGTCATTGTGCTGTAAATCCCCACTGATGCGTTTTTTTGTTTTTTTGGGGGGGAAAACGTTTAACCTGGCTTTATCCAGAAAGTGGTTTCTGAGTTCCACCTTGCTCAGTTCATAGAATACCGGTCTACTACCTTCCACTGCACTCCTGAGGAGGAACGGTTCCACTGTTTAGATCCTAAAAGAGCCTTGAGCTTTAAACGTTGCTAGGACATCTGAGTTCAGAAAATCTGACCAGCTGTTCGTGGCCCATTCGTTGTCTCGCAAGGGTCTACCTGTGACAAAACAGACTCTTTTGGGATCGATTATCCTTTGCATTGCGGGGTGCTACCAATCTGCTGGTAAAGACCTTCCTTCCGGTATCGGGGCACACTCCACTAAAGGAGTCTCGGCTTCTACGGCCTAACAGAGGGGAGTCCTTATTAGGGACATTTGTCATGCTGCCATATTGTCATCATCGCACACATTTACCAAGCATGCACGTTTTGGTAGGGCAGTGTTGCATAATCTACTAAAATGACACTTTCTGCCCCCCTCTGTGATCTTAACTGCTTGGAGAGTCTATCAGATGAGGAATCTGCGTGAGAAAAGCAATCCATTGGAGGAGAAATTACTTGCGTAATGATCTTTCTATGGATTCTTCTCCCGCAGATTCCTCATCGCCCCACCCACCCATCCATCTCTGCTCAGAAAGGTCTTATGGCTTTGCGCTTATGTCTAAGCAAAGGGATGCCTGGTGATGGCTCTGAGGTGGCCGCTTTTATGTGTCTAGCTGCTTGTTTGTTTTAAAAAACAAAGAAAAAAAATTCTTTCCATTTTTCTAATTCGACAGGGTTTTCACCTTGTTGGGACGTTTCCTATTACATTTTTTACAGGCTGATTAGCCTTGCCGCCCATTGTTTTTCCTCGTTCAGCATTCAAGCATGGGGAAAAATGGGGGGGGGGAGGGACTGAGGTATGGGGCGTAGTAAAGCGGTATATATACGACGCCTGATGTCACATGATGAGCAGACGATAGAGCACAGAGCAAGACGGCTCGATGATCGAGTCAAGGTCCACTACGCCCAATGTTGAAAATGTTTGAGCAGCTGAGCTGGATGAGGATCTTTCAGATGAGGAATCTGCGGCAGAAGAATCCATAGAAAGATAATTACGGTAAGTCATTTCTCCTTCTTTCATACTTCAATACTGTCTGATCTTGAGGAAAGTCAACAGCTTCCTCTTGGGAGCCATTGTTAAGATTGATTGGGCAGATATTACTTGATTCCGATTACAGATATTTAATGGATATGGTGGTGTCACGGTCTAGTTGAAACATGGTAATTCCATGCATATAACCGGTATGGATGATACAGATGTCCTGTTCCCATGGCACATTTGTGACATTGGGTTATATTATAAGGCCACATTCATTACTAGACTCAGTAATAGCTAGTGATGGTCAATGATTTTCTGCCAATGGCGATCAGACATGCCCATTTTACTGGACTTTTAGATGGTCAGGGAAAGGCAGATGCTTTATGATCCTGTTCCGGGAGGGGGTGGGGGGAATGGGCAGTATTAGCCGGGAGGATCACATGGGAGGGGAAACAGATCAGGAGACTGTGATTATGGAAATTCATCGGAGGGACAGGGCCTCCGAATCCTTGTCCTTTATTGCTTTTTATCATGTGTTCTGACTTGTTTTCCGTGCAGGAGTTCACGTGGGACACCTGGCGGTGCGGCTCTTCCTGTATTTAGTTTGTTGAACAGACCCTTGGGGATACCCTTATGGCACCCATGGGTGGGAATACGACCCTGTACGCCTAGTGTATGTTTTTGTGCACCTGTGTGTGGCCCACAGAGCAGGGTATAGGCCGGTGGCAGCTCCGTGCTGAATTGACAGGTGCCCTGCGCATCCTCCATTTTGGGATGCCCAGGCCTTGTCATTGGAATCAATGGATTCCTGATAGGAAACAAGATGGCCCCTGTGATCCGTTACCTTACTTTTCCCAAAGTCCCAGGAAGCTCTGCCTCTGTCCCTTCACCCTGACTGGCTGTTGGGTGGATGTTCCGTATATCTGGTTTTGGGGAAGTCCAGACCAGACTAGCTGGAGCCTTCCCAAGACTGTATGTTACGGGTACGCCGTGGGGTGGGACGTGGGTGAATGGAGTGTGTGTCAAATACGCATTCTGTGTCTAGTATCTGGTGTTTCACACAATGACTGAGACAGCCCTGCCCGAAACTGGTATGAATGCAGTGTGTAGTGCTGAATGGCAGGATACTTGTCCGAATCCACATTGTGTGTTGCAAGTGTCTGGGTGGAGAAGACTGGCCTGAATGCACTGTGCGCCTGATTGGCTGCTTGACTGCCTCAATGACCTTCTGAGTGATTGGTTGCCGGAGTGTGACCCAGCAGAGTGAATGGGAGATCAACAGTATATCTGGGGGCCTCTCACTGCTAGAAATCGTTCAGAAGCTGAAGTTGAAACTGACGCTTAATCTTGAACGAGTCCAACAACCAAATGAAAGTTTGTATTCACGGATTTTAGTTTCCGGCACACTTTCAGTTTCTCCACCCAGGTCAATCCTAGTCCCACAGGCTCTGCTGTGCTTCCCTTAGGAAAGAGAACTATAGATGCAACTTCTTCAGTAGACCAGCAATCCAACCCTGCTGTTTTAGGTGGGATTGGGATCAGCGCACTAACACTGTAGACTTGTGAGTTGAAGGCCTCCACTCCTGTGTCTCAATTTCAGTCGACTGTACATCTCCAAGATACTTTTTTCCTATGCTATTTCTACCCGGGTGTCGGTTCAGCTTAGAGCTCAAAACATCAATAGAGCTCGGTCTGCGATACCTCTTGATCCTTTTTGCATTGGGGCCCCTAAAAAAATCCCTCCAAAAGCAGAACGCTAAGCCACATTTTGGTCCCCAACACCTAACCCATTCTCAAAATGACTGCAGGGTTTATGACCTATAGACAATAAGGTTCAGTGGGCCCAAGTCCACAAAATCTAATAGAGCATATAAGGTGGAAAATAGCACATCAACTACGAGCTGGACCAAATATACAGAAGGATTTTGCATGTGCAAAACTAGTGCTAGTCAGCCTTCATGCATGCAAAGTGCTAGATTAAATGAACAAAATAGATTCTGCTATTTGCAATTGCCATTGCAAATCACACACATTGCAATCCCTTGCGAGTTGTAAGTTAACTTAGGTGAAAGTGAGTTTCAAACATTATTTGCAGCTTGTATAGAAATGTATAAATGTTTTCTGACCATTCATGCAGGAAACCAGTTGTGAGTGCACCTCCATAGTGCAAACGTAGACTCTTTCAGATATGTTTGAAGCAGGGGTAAGGACATGTAAGAAAGCCCTGCATGTGCCTGCATCTGCCCAAACCCCACAAGCGCTAAGAAGGCTCTTGCCTGTTAGGCAGTTTTTGTTGGGACGGATTTTCTATACTCTGGCCTGGTGGACAGATGTATAGAAGGCCAACCTATATTCTGACAGGGACAACTCTGGGGAGCTGTAGCCAAACCAGTTCGGGTAGCACTGGCAGGCAGTCTAGAGTAAGATCTTCAGAGGTGGTGAGCTTGTAAGGGGTCTACAATGAGGTCATACAATGGGAATCACAAATTATACTTGGACAGGATGTATAAAAATAGTTATTTATTTATGGCCAAAACACACTATGAAAAATGACTACTAGCAAATAGAGTTATCACCCAAGACTATTATACATAGACATAGAGCCATTTTCACATAATACAAAGAAACATAAGATATTAAGTGTGTCAACCTTATTAAGGTTTCGACCTATTCAGACTTTCAAGGCAAAAAAGTTCCTAAAGTATTACTTTGTGGACCCTTTTTTGCATAAATACTTACAATTGCATGAGCTCATTACGTGTGATGTCTTTTCAGAAGATTCAACAGTCTGATATAGGAACCACTGGGACTTTCCTAACAACAGCTATTCACACTTAGATTATGCAAACAAGGACCACAAAAATAGAACTTTTTTGCTTTGAAAAAGACAGAAAAGGTGGAAATATGTGTTGGCAAAACCTTAGGGTAAACCTAAATATACTTAATAAATCAGGTTGACACATTGAATATATTATTTTTCTTTATATTCTGTGACAATAGCTCCATACCTACTAAATTGGGATAAGCGCACTAGTTAACTTTGTTTAGTATTAATGCCAGTTTTAGCCTAATTAGTGCCGGGATCTGCAGCTGTTTGTATCGAATACGGGGCTCAATGGTGATGCTCAACCCAATCGCGCCCATTACCTGGTTTAGACCCCACCTTTTCTTTGCTGACTTTTATACACAGACACATATATACATTCACTTTATTATAGGGCATAAAACATACCAGAAACTCCTGCAAAGGAAACGTTAGATCAGTATTATGCACACAAGGTTCACAGAGATGATCCCCCAACTAAAATTGTCCAGCCCTAAGTTTTTTGGGGCCTTTTGCCCAATAGTTCAAGTAAAAGTTTCACAGAAGTTATAAAGCAGGAAAAATGCAGGTTGGGTCTCTAGGGTCTGGTGAAGGGTTCTTATGGGTAGGATACAAGTTAGACTAATGCCCAAAAGTAGCCCCAACATTCAACTGTCTTGGCAAGCAATGACAAAGCCAATTTTATTAGAATTAAGGTTTATTATAAGCCCATTGACTTATAATGGGAGTATAGGGGTAGGTAAAGTAAGAAGCTCTGTAACTTACCCCCGTACTCAGATTCTTCCCCAGACTTGGCAGGACAATGGAAGAGGGTCAGAGTTTTCTTTACCAACTTAGTCGCAGCCCTTGATTCCCAGGGGTTGCAGGTTCGAGCTGATCTCTGGTTGGTGTCTTGCACTGTTTCAAGGACTCTCGATTGAAGAATGCAGCAAAACTCGATGCAGGACCCCTCTCAGGACAACACTCGTGTCAGGTAAGCGATTTTGGACAGTGGTCACCACAGCATGGCGACGCTAAAGGGACTCAGCGGCCATAATCAGACTTTCCCTACTAACTCTGGTCCACTCAATGCTAGGACACCGAAATCTCAGAGGTTAGCCTCGTAGGGCCAGCTGAGGATCCCCAGGTTTGACCGAAACGCGGTATGGTGACGCAGGAGCATGGTAGCCCAAAAACGAAGCTGGTCAGCAACAGGACAGTTCCAGGGCACTTCCGAAGGCTTGCTTTGGCAAGGCACCAAGCAGATGTCTGGAATGGATGGTCCCTCCACTCCAGGGTCGCAGCTCGTTCACAGGACTGCTAAAGATCACGAGCAACACAGGGCTCTTCCAGGACAGCAGCAGACGTTGGTTGCCAGGTCTCCTTCAGTCAGGCCACAGGTTTCTTCGCGGTTCTCACAGCTGGATATGATACTTGGCTCCTTCATTTTTCTCCAGGATCTCTAAAGAATGGGTGCAGGGGTCCTCTTATCCTAAAAGCCAGGTAAGAGCTGCTGCCCACACTAGCCAATAGCAGGTCTAGTCCACACACGCACACCCCTGCAGTGGTCCAATCAGGACCACTGGCGGGAACATTCATGCAGATCACTCAGACACACCGAAACCAGTTTGTGGATTGGGACCAGACAGTCCCAGCCCACATCCTGCCAGCAAACACACAGCCCTCCAGTAGCCTGCCAAAAGCTCCTGCTTTCCCGGGCACTGGAAGTCCTTATAAGGATATCCCTGCCCTCTCAGACCAGGAAGAAGGCTTAAGAACAAGATGGCAAAAGGACACGCAAAAGAATCTCGTGGCATGGCCATGTTTGACCAGTAGCCACAATTAGTAGCCAAACACGGTAAGGCTAAAATGAAAATTCCCAAAAGGTGAGTCACTGCTGCAACCAACTTATTCTTTTAGCACACCTAGAGTAACCAAACATCCTCTTGGTGTTAGTCTAAGGCAAAACAAAAATGCACCCCATTTTACTGCAAGTGTAAGCAGCTGTGCACAATAATATAAAGTTACCACAACTGATACAAAAGTAACTAAAAGTAGTAACACGGTAACATGACTAAGGGAAACGAGGTCTCCCAGTACTGACAGCCTGAAGGGCAGGTCAGTTTCCCAATGACATATGAGCAAAAGCCAGTGCAAGACTTCACTGTACTGTAAATAGTACAGGTCAGATTCAAAAATAAAAGCAAAAGGTTTGGTGGTTCCATAAAGATGGAAGGAAGGGTGCAGTAAAGAGTCAATTCCACCATATCTCAATCCATGTGCATTTACCCCACCTTCTTTCCAACACAGTACAGAATTAAAATCTCCATGGCCTTTTCTATTTCTGCCACTCTTCATCCCTCTACCCAACACCACCAGAAAATGGCCAGATAAATGAATGCATTTATGTATCACATCTTTTGTTTGGGCAAAGTCGGACTCCCAGCTCATATAGATTTTATGATTGCCACAAAAACAGTTTAATCGGCTGCTTTAAAAAATCACCAGCAAAAACTGCTAATTTTAAAAAACTGCATTTTTCAAGAATATCTTATATTAAGTGGGAGAGACCAAGAATAAAGGGAGGGAGGAGTAGATTGTTTGGCTGTCAGAATGGGAACAGTGGTGAAGTGGGAGAGAGAATAAGATTTGAATAGAGGATGGGGAGAGAGAGCAGAATAGACTGGTAGAAAAGGATACAAGATGCAGACGTGTTGGGGGAATGTAGAGAATTCTGGGCCAAAGGCAGACTGAAAACAAATGAAGGACTCAAGACTGCAAGAAAAACTGGAGCAACCGAGGAGTGTCCCAGGTACTACGGAGTGTTGTAACGAGCCGGGCAGGAAATGACCACTCTTGACACAGGTTAGGAAGAACTGGGTTTAACTTTATTAGCTTTAAAGTTCAGGAACTGACAGTCTTTCTAATAAAAAGGCCAAATACTGGTTCTTCACCATCAGCGTGCCCTATTTCTTCCTAAGTGTCTTTCAGTCTCTGGAACCCTTTTATTCTCTTTGCAAGGTGGGCTTCGGGACAGAAAGCCCCCCCAAAAACCCCAGGGCTTATTCCCCTTCAACAGTCAGACGTGAGGCCTTGAACACACACCAAGACTGAAGGTGGTTATATTTCCTTTGGCCTGGACCTAGAGTATTTTGCTTTAACTTTATGCCCCTTTTGTTGGAGTTTATCTGTGACATTCATCCTCTTCCACGTCTCAATCCACACGATCCAGTTCAAACTCTTTGTATTGGGAGCCATATGACCTTCATTCATCCTCGCGGCATGAGCGTGCTTGCTTCTCACCTTCATTTATCTCCTCCACACCTCCGCATAGCAATGGATAGCTGCGTCGGTCCTCTGTGCACACAGAAGCCTTCTGCCGCTTCAGCTTCGAACAGCTGACAGCTCCGCTGACATAGGGCAGGCCACGGCTCTCCCTCCCTCACGGGAGCCGCGCTGCATCAGCTGTTAACAGAGCCTCCACCGGTCACAGCGTAGGCTCCTCCCCCACAATGGTGGGGGCCGATGCAGGGAGCGAGGTCTTCACAGCTCATTTAGATGAGAAACAGGCTGCTGACAGCTGGGCTTATAATACGTAGTGGCGGCACGGAAGGTTTTCGCCTCAGAATCTTCGGCATTTGGATATCTAAAGTCTCTCAACTTTGGGTAAGGTCTTGGAACCTTCTTGGTTCGATTAACTTGGACAAATTCTTGAAAACGTTTCTCAACGGGAGCACTGGGCTTGTATTGGATGATTTCTCCTTCTAATAAGCCCACTCGTATACGGTCTCGACCTCCTGGGAAATTCCTTCTTCCTCCTCCTCTAACGGCTGTTCACACGAAAACCAGCAACATAAATAAAAAAGAGAGAGAAACATTCCAGTATTAGAGAGAAGTACCTCCTAAGGTATTCCTTCACTCCTCATTGGGCCAACAATATGTCTTTCCTACATAGACCCTCCCCTCCTGAGACATGGTAACATCATAATACCATTCAGCCTTCATGGCTTACTGAACAGTTGTCTAATTGGCTCTCCCTTGTGCTCTGGTCTGGCTCTTCTTTCCCCATTTCATCACAAGTGTCAGTTGCGACATTGCAGTGGGACAGTGCCAGCGAGTAGTGGCATGACTAGCAGACTGTGAGGTTTGAGTGTGAAGTGTTTGGGAGTACAAAGGGTGTGGGGGACTGAGGGATTCGGGAATGTAGAAGGGGAATATTTTTTTATTTGTTTATATGTTGGTTTTATTACAAACTTTCATATTTTGCAATGATTACAATTCATCCTTTCCAATGTAATCTGAACATACAATTTGATCAAAGTTAAAAGAAAAAGTAAGGTTAAAAACATCTTACTCCTTAAACAGAAAAAGTTAAAATATCCTCTAGGAATTTCATCACTGCAACTATCATGGAGGGATTCTCCCCAATTATGAACATACTCAACCAATCTTCCATGAAGAAGGTTTTAAACTTTTGTCAATGTCACCTAGATATTTAGTTCTTACAGATATTAGGCCATTGCATTCTACAACTAAATGTTTAGAAGATTCAATCAATTTCTCCAGCATGGGGTCTGGCATGGATTCCCAACATCCGAGAGCTTGTTTCCATTGGTGGCCCAGGGCCTCCTGAACCGGTCTCATGCGAAGCCTGCAATTTGGTATTAGGAATATGCACAAGGACATCATGCTCTGAAGGGATTTGTAAGAGCGTACAAATGTCTCTCTCTCCAGGAAGCACAAGGTTGAGCGTAGAATCGCTGCCACCCTTTCTGCCGATGGTCTCACCCTGGGAATCCTGGTATCGAACTCGGCTCCCAGGAAGAAAGCTGTTTTGCTAGGGACTGGGCAGGACTTTGTGTTTATGGAGAAACCTAACTCTTTTAGGAGGTTGATAGTCCTTAAAACTGACTTCCGTTCCTGTCCTCCTGAGTTTTGCAGCTACTGGTACCAAGCATTTCGTGAAAACTCTTGGTGCCGATTTTAGCCCTAACGGGAGCACTCGAAACCTAAAATGAAGCTCTCCCACCTTGAACCTGAGGAACTGTCTGTGAGCTGGATGGATCGGTATATGGAAGTATGCGTCCTCCAAGTCTAAATTGGCCAATAAGTCTTGCTTGTTTAACCAAGGAAGCACTCCTTGTAATGCTACCATCTTGAATGTTATGCGTTGGATATATTTCTTGAGTGCCCTCAGGTCCAAGATGGGTCTCCATTGAACGTTTTTCTTTTTGATGAGAAAGAAGCGGGAGTAGAAACCCTTCCCCTTTTGGGGGTATGGCACCGGCTCTACCGCTGCTTTCTGGAGCAGTTTTTGCACTTCGGACATGACCTGCCTTAACATATGCACCCTGCGCGAAGTTGGAGGCAGAGAAGGAGGTTGGTCTAGAAATTCTAAGGTGTGACCCTCTCGGATCACCTGCAACACCCACTTGTCCGATGTAATTGACTGCCAGCATTGGAAGAATTGGCTTACCCCCCCCCCACTGGGGTGTGACGTTGAGAGGAAAGAATCAGATAGTCTGTTTTGTTTGCTTTGTGACTTCCCTTGGGCGGAGCCACGCCTGCCTCTATGGGCGTATCTGTTGGAGGATTGATACTTGTTCGCTTGGTACGTGCTACCTTGCGCCTTCTGACCATAAGAGGAGCGGCCGTACCCTCTGTACTTCGAAGATGAGCCTCTAAAGGGGCAAAAAGATAGACGGTCCTTATCCTTGTCCTTTAAAGAACTGATTGCTCAGGCTGTGTCCGTGTCTGATTTGATTCCCTTCAGATGGTCGTCTGTTTTCTTTCCGAAGAGGTCTTGACGAATATCTGCGCTTGGACTTCAGGCCTGAAATTAGTAGCCTTCATCCAGGCCTGTCTTCTGAGTACTGTGCCATCTGCCATCTGTCTGAAGCCTGATTTGGCCACATCAACCGCGTTGAACATATGATCCGAGGTTGCTTCACCATCAGCAATTATCGATCTAGCCTCTTTCTGGAGCTCTGGTGGTAACTGCTTAGCCAATTTGGACATGCAGAGCCAAAGCTTGCGATCAAACCTCACAGTCATGGCCATCGCATTACCCGCTCTGATGGTAAGCGACGCCGAAGCCGATACCTTCCTGCCCATGGCCTCTAGCTTCCACCTGTCCTTGTCTGGTGGTGCTGACAGGGGCGAAGCGGGATTGGCATGCTTCTTCCTAGCTGCAACTGTGATAACTGAGTCCAGTTTTGTATGACCTCTCCAACAAAGCGGTGCAGACTCGGGTGCTTTATATCTCTACTATGGTCTGGACACCAGAGCCGGAGTAGACTAGGGCGTAGACAGGATCTTGGATCCGGAATCCCAGATGGTGTCGAGGAGAGGAATGGTGGTCATCGTTCTCCTGCGTTTATCCCTGTGCTCATAAAGCACTGATTTCTTTTCCTCTGAAGCAACCTAAATTTTATACAATTCTGCAGCCTTGCCTATTATGGTGTGGAAAGAAACCAGATCATCCGGAGGCGAAGCATCGCCTGGGGAATCTCTCTTCCTGGGCTTCTCGACGATGTAGTCATCCCACTCACTGGCTGCGTCAGGCTCCTGTGTAATCTCGCCTTCTTCTGGATCAGAGGATGCTCTAAAAGGATCCCCCTGCCAATCTGAGACTGAAACTGAGGACGTTACCATTGTTGGATCCCTATCCAGAGATCGAGGTCTATGTGATGATGGTGGTGATGGGACCCTTGTCGGTGAAGCACTGCGAGCCCTGCTCCTAGACCTATCAAGCAGGCTCAGATAGTGCTCTATTTTGAGGTCTACTCTTGTGGGGTGAACTTCTTGACGTGCCTGGAATTCGAGACGCGTCTCTCCAACGGGTTTCCGGTTTTAAGGGATCAGCCGGCCTGCTCTTCTCCCTTTGACGCCTGTAAAACTCATCCATGATCCTCTGTACGGACAACATCAGTGTCGGGTCATGAGGCTAGTTGGCCTCTTCCGTAGACGGCTGTCAAGGGGGATTGTGTTGCTTAGGGGGGGGAAGGACAAGGTTGTTCTTCCACAACTTCTGCATCTAAACATTCCTCCTGGAGAATCCCATCAGGAAGCTCTGCCATGTCCCCCAAAAGAGAAACTTGTGGTACCATTGCTTCAGCAGCTTCAGCAGCCTTAAGTAAACTGTCTTCAATGACAGGTGTCACCCTGGCGTGAGCGGAAGGCGCCTCATGCCCCAATTCCTCCGTAGATGCAGGAATTTGTAATGTTGCCGACTGTGTTGTGGTCGATGGTACCTTCGTCGACGAGCGTCCCGCCGACGGTTGTTACGTCGACGAGTGTTTCGACGAGTGTTTGGACGACAAATGTGGTTTGCCCGTGGACGAGTGCCTCGTGGACGAATGGTGTGTTTCCTTCGTCGACGACTGCTTAATGGACGATAAATCCGATGACGAGGATCTTGCCGTAGACGGTGTCTTATGTGTAATCGTCATCGATGAGAGCTTTGTCGACGGTCTGGCCGACGACGGATCTTTACCCTTCCCATCGCTCGTGGACTGTTTTTCCCTGTCGACGACTGCCCCCCCCCCCATGTTTTTGCAAACTCCTCCTTACCTTTGGAGGTAGATTTTGCTGACGAATAGGACTTTCTGGCTCGAGGAGTCCAGTGGAGGCAGAAAGGGTATTAACTCCAGCTTCCTCTTGCTCTTGGCAATGGGAGAGGAACTCCTTTCCACTGAAGAGGACCTTCTCTTTGAAGTTTGCCTCTCAGATGGAATGCTGGAGTGGACAGGAGGTGTTCTGACAGACTCTTCGTCCGAAGATTGATCCCTGGCTTCCAGGTGTGAAAGAAGTCTTCCTGTCCTGAAGGGTCTTGTTGGAAAAAGCGAATATTGCATTTCTGAATGTCATGCAGATACAAGCAGTAAATGCAATGTTCATGCGGATCCTTCATGTAAACTAACTTCTTGCACCTTGTACAGTCCCTGAACAGGGAAAGCTTCTTGACAGCCAGAGATGAAGCCATTCTGACGCGAAGGGGTCAAAACGACGATTTTGGGTGAAAAACAACAAATATTTGTCCCAAAAATTATCTGAGACCAAAGCCCCTTAGCAGGGGAACAAAGTAGAATATATCTGAAAAATATATTCAACACAAAAAGTAGAAAAAGAATTGAAGAGCTTGAGGATTCCCTATGTCTGTTAGACTGTGGTGAAAAATCTGAAGATGGCTGCCGGGGCGGAGCTTAAGCCCTGCCACCTCATTGGTTGGAACCATAAAGGACCATAGTAAGGTGGAAGGACTGCACAATAGAATGGCGCATAGGCCATAATGGGCTATGTAAATGCATTGCTATGTAGCAATGTGTGTATATAAAAAAAAAAAATATATGAAAGATCCAATACTGGAGAAGGAGGCATTAATGAATTCCGTGATCAAAAGGGATCAGTTCTTCCGAGCAGTCCTTAATGAAGGAGGCAGCGCATATGTCGCCTTTGCACCTTGAGGGTTTCATTCTCTTTAGAATGGTGGCAACTGCCATCTCGGAGAGTGCTGAAATGAAACAAGGCGCATTGGTTGGCAGTGTCTGGCGCATAAACTGGACGGTGAGTAGACAAAGGTACAGGGAGGGATTCAAGTAGAGATAGTTTATGATGATCTTCTTGTGCAGGTTGTTACTTGGATTTTGTATAGCGCACTGCGACCTGAAGGTATCCTGGCGCTAGGATGGGAAGAATTTCACCAGTGGACTAAGAAGGCAGAACTTTTTTACCTGGGAGGCGAAAGGTCTTTAAAGACTTCTGAAATGGAGTATAATCCTCTGTCAACCTCAACGCGGAGGGAAGAGTGTTCCAGAGAGATGGGGCTGCAACTGAGATCATTGTGCCACCCATAGACATCTTATTAACCTCTGAACAAGGAGGCCTGAATTTGCTGAACGAAGAGTTTTAACTAGAGAATAGGGAGTGATCACCTTAAGATGGAGAGCCCACTCCGGCATCCCGGTTTATGCAAGGCTCGATGAGTCAAGCAGAGAGTTTTGAATTGAATTCTGCTCTCAACTCGGAGCCAGTGAAGCTGGGGTAGAACACTGGAAATATGTGCATAGTTACGTAAACCAACAGCTAGCCGCGCTGCAGAGTTTTGGGCGTTACAATAATCAAGCATACCCAAAACTGCAGAGGCAACCATCGGTCCCCTCAGTGAGTGCGGTAAAAAAATGAACCACCTTTTTTAGGGTTTTAAGTTTGAAAAAACGGCACAGTGCCTGGCACTAACCTGCAGTTCAGGTGACAAAAAGGCTGTAAACTTGACTCCAAGGTTTTTCACCGAGTTGAAAAGTGCACAGGTTAGAATAGGTTATTATAAGGATTTATATATGCTGCCCGGTTGCATTTTATAAGATGTGTGCATATTTCAGGGCATCTCTATTAAAGTGCCATTTTAGCTATCCCCCTTTCCTTTTTACTTTTATGTACCAAATGTTCAATTTATTCCTGGATGAACTGTCACGTTTGGTGATCTTTTGCTTCACACTGAAACCCAAACGCTTAGAGGGGAAAAATGCTAAATCGATTTCTTTCACTTTTGTCAGAAATTAAAGCTTTATGGAGTCAAGAAATGAAGGTAAAAGCCAATTATCAAGCATTGCGTGTCTTCTTGATGTGGCATTTCTGACAGATGTCACAGAGAAATCGAACACCTTGAACTGTAAATTGCAAGGCAAAAGGAACACCATTGCAGACATAAGGCAACTGAAGCCAAATCGAAACCTAACCTTTTCATCCAAGTAGTGGCATTCAAATGCTAGCAGGAAATACAGCTGGTGCTCAACTCCTGAACATTGGGATAGACAGCCATCGCCTGGCTAGACTGAAGAAGAGTCGAGTGAATGATTTACTGATTTTGGGAAGCTGGGACCGTGTAATATTTACTGCACACCTTTTCATTGGAAATCAGATACATTTCTTGCAATCCAATTTGATGAAAACATTTTATGTGACTGCTACAAATGCAAATAAATGAAATAAATGTTTAGAAATTCTTAATGTAACAGTGAATGCATCCGTTGATTAGTTTTAGTGTGCAAAATATATGAAGAGCCAAAAAAACGATCGTAGTACAAATCCCCATGCTCATATGATATGATAAGTCATTTATAACGCTCCTGTACACACGTGTTTCTAGGCACGACAAGACAAGTAAGGGGAGACAAAGGGCGGACAAAACAAACTATCTTACTAGGCCTTGTGTCATTCAAATCGCGCAACTGCAAGGGGGAAGGGAGAGGAGAGGGCTAGGGGGAAGAGGGGGGATTGGAACAGGGCAAAGCTCAAGTAGGTGCCGCCGGGGTTGCAGGTTCTGAGTAAGTGCTAGGAGGAAGCGGACAGTTGTCATGCCGCCGTCTTTTGGTGGTCGCTGGCGGTTATGGAAGGCTTGGCGTTGGCGGCGCCATTAGAATGTTCCGTGTTTTCTCTCTTCACTTCCTGGTTTGACGGTCTAGTCTTTTTCTCTTGTTCCTGTATTTAACCACGCCCTCCCCTGGGCTCGGTGCGTTGCAACTTTGTTTCCTATGCCTTGTTGTCGTGCCACTTTGTTTTCCTTACCTTACTCCAGTTGCCATTCACCGCGACCTCTATCGCGGTATCCTTTCGCTCCACTTCTCTCCTCTCCTTCCTTTCTCCCGTTCCTGATTCTTGGCGGTTTCTCCACTCCGGTCTCTCGCACTGCTCCTTGTTCAGTATCAGCTTCACCGGATTCTCCAACCTACTGCTGCACCGAGAAAGACTTACCTTGATTATCCTGCTCCGGTTTTTCCTGCATTCCCGGGATCACAGTCATCTCTTCCTGCTCAGCATTGGTACCAACTACATCCGTAGAGAGGTTTTTTTAAGCGGCTGCTTTTTTCCTCTCATTCTGGTTTCTGCGGGAAGGGGGCCGGCTGCTTCCCTGTTTATCAGGGGATCAGGGTGGCTTCTTCCCGCGGACGGCCGTTCCTCTTCACAAAGAAAAAGAAGCCCCAAACCAAGACCTCCAGACGAAACCCTGTTCCGGAAGAGACAGGTGAGGAGAAAGGGGAGGTGGACATTGAATTATCAGATTTAGAGGATAATACGCTGGTTCCCAACACTCGTGACAACAGTAGGGTTGCAGATACAGTATCTAGTGCACAGTAAGCCCGGAGGCAGTGCAGAGGGCTACTGGCCGTGTAGGAGCCTGGTGCCCATTAAGGTTCAGAGGGTGGCCAGGTAACCAGTTGGCACAGCAGACAAGCACATCACCAGGGGAGAAAGAAAGCAGAAGCGAAAAGGAAGGTCTTGAGTTGCTTCCGGAAGCTTAGGTGATCATGCTCAAGTTTGAGAGGGGCAGGGGGGCTGTTCCAGAAGGAGGCACCAGCCGAGGCGAGACATCTGCCCCCCACTCTCTCCCTGGAGAAGTGTCTGACCCTCAAGTTGGAGGTGGATGAGCGAAAGGGCTCGAGAATTAGGAAGAGAGTTGGATGCAGTGTGGTCCCTGGCCCCAGAGATCCTTGTGGGCAATGTAGAGGGTCATGAACTTCATCCTGGCAGCCACCGAGAGCCAGAGAAGAGATTTCGGGGCTGCCGAAATACGATCCCTCGGCTTGAAGCCAAGCACAAGTCTTGCAGTGCTGTTCTGGATTAGTTGCCGAGGGCGAAGAGTAGAGGCAGGTAGATTTAGGAAGATGCTGTTGCAGTAGTCCAGCCAAGAGAGAAAGAGGGCTCTGGAGACAGTGAGCTTCTGGGGAAAGTGAGAAAAAGAAGAATACCTCTGAGGAGGTGCATCTGGTAGTGGGACTAGAGAGGTCCGTGATGTGAGGAAAGAGTGGAGTCGAAGATGACACCAAGTTTTTTGCCTCACAGCAAGGCACAGTGGGGCGACTAGAGGGAAAGCAGGAACAGGGGTCCCAATGAGAAGGATCTCAGTCTTATTGTCATTAAGGCAGAGATCGATGAAGGTGCACCAGTCCTGAATCGCAGATAGACTGTCGGGAATGAGAGAGAAGAAGAGGCTGAGGGGAGCGTCATCCGTGTAACACAAAGTTAGAAGTGAAGGTAGAGATGAGGTGGGCCAGAGGTGCCAAGTAAATGTTGAAAATCCAGGGTGAGAGGTTGGAGCCTTGAGGAACACCACAAGTGGAGAGAGGTGGTGGAGAGAAAAGATCCAAATTGGACCTGGAAGGGTCGATCTAGGAGTAAGGAGGACACCCAGGCTAGGGCCAGATGCGTGATGCCCAGATTGTCACAGAGTCGATTGATCGCGATAGCGTGGTTGAGCGGGTCGAAAGAGTAAAGATCAAGGAGGATGAGGACAGAAGGAAGGCTAGAGTGCAGATTAGAGAGCAGGTCTTCAAAGGTGTTCAGGAGAGCAGTTTCTGTGCTTCTGGCTGCTCAGAAGCCAGACTGATGGCCATGGAGACAACAGATTCAGTATTGAGAGCGAGCTGGGAGATGGCCTGCTTTTCGAGGAGTTTTCCCAGGAAGGAGCGATAGCGATCGGGCAGTAGTTTTCCGGAGAGGAAAGATCGGCAGAAGGCTTAAGGAGGGCGTTCTTTTGGGGGAGGGCAAGTTCCAGTGGCAAAAGAGTGATTGTAGAAATCGGCCAAGGCTGGAGCGAGGGTGCAGTGGAGCGCCTGCTTGGACAACACTGTCATAGGTCAGGAGTGAACACGGGGAAAGAGGAGAAAGTAGGAGAGGCGACCCGAAAGGAGTCGGGAGAGGAAGAGGAGAGAGTACAGGATGTCCTGGGTTTTAGTGGTGAAGTTAGAATCAAGTGCCATGCAGAGGTTCTGGGAGGGAACAGGGGAGGTGGAGACTGCAGCAGGATTGGCCAGCTGCTTGCAGATTCTGAAGAGTTTCACTGTGTTGTTAGAGGCCGCAGAGACACAGGCTTGGATGTAGGCTTTCTTCTTAGACAGGACAGTCTCAGTCTTGTCTTTGGAGCAGGCGACAGGCCAGTCTGTCAGAGGTTGCTCCTGATGCCTTCCACTTCCTCTCAACCACCCTGCACTTGCGTTTAAAGGAGGCCAGGTTGGAGTCATACAAAGAGTTACACTTGGAGGTAGGCTTCAAACGGATCCTCATGACAGGGGCAAGGACATCAAGAGTGTTAGTGATAGATATGCAGGTTAGAGAGGGCTGTGTCTTGAGTCAGCTGCCAACCTAGGCCCACACTATCAATATGGGTCTGCACCTCTCGACAGAAAGCCCTTGATGCTCCCTACATTTCACACCTAGAAAGCGCACACATGCACAGTAACTAGTCACAAACTGCTTTTAAAAGAATAAACTCCAGACTTCAAAAAGATCACCAACTTACTGAAACTGCCTTCCTTCCACAGATGAAACAACCCTGTGTGTAACGCTTTTCTTTTGCAGGTCCATTTAAAGAATCTAAAAACCCAGGGACTTGAACCCAGATGACAAAATAGAACAACCACCCTCCTAGGACCAGCATGAAGTAATAGAAACAGAATTGGGTCCAGGAAGACAAAATAACCTGGCCAAACAGATGCCGGTAGCTCAAAAGACAAAGGAACACAGTCCACCAGCACAAGACAGAACTATGAGGAAGACTAGAGTAGTGGAAACACACAGGATGGCCCAAACAGGCACATGAGGCAGGGAATTGGGTTTCCAATGCCGTTTCAGGCAATGGCAGCTCTGAACACCAAATTGGGAGGCCCAGGCAGTAGAAACAAGGAAGTCGCTGTAAAACTACTCAGAAAAGGCCCCCAGCACGGGAAGCCTAGCCAAGCAAAAGAGGGGGACCAGTGGAAGGACGAGAACATCCCACGAGGGATGCCCTAAAGCCATAAAGCTGAACTTGACATAAGCCCAGGACACAGGGTACAGCCAGTATGGGCAAATCTGCTCCTAAAAATAAAAGCCACAATTGCTTCAAGACAGCAAAAATCCTCCATCAGGTAGGTAGATCTAATACACTCCAGAAAAGCAAACAGAATTGAGTTCAAGTTTAGAGTGTCTGCTGGATAACCCATACGCACAGGGGGAGTACAAAAATCACACAAAGGGGTTCCAAACAAATGGCAGCCAGCCAAAAAAAAGGCCAAACATTCAGGACAACTCACACAATGTGTATATTGGCATATCTAGGACCAAGTAGTGAATCTATAATGTAGGATGCTGGGCTGGGTACAAAATGCACCTGTGTATGCACCTGCCATTTTAGACATGCCTCATGGTTTGCCCAAACAAATAAACACCAAAAGTAACAAAAAGCTGAGAGCATGACTTAAACATTTGTATCACCATGGCAACCAAAAGGTTACATGGGGCTACTAATGAGTTACATTGGCCTGCACCCCTTAAGCTGCCAAAATTACAATTATAGCCGTCATCAACCCACTCCACAAAACAATTTAGGGTGTAAAAATCTCCTACAGGGTGAAAATGGAGTGCTTAAAAAGCACCCCTATCTCAGGAACCCTATGGGGTACTATAAGATCATATGCCAAAACATTTGCAGAGGTAGGGTGTGTTTCAGTGAAAACCCTCCATTAACAAAGACTAGAGATTGTTAAAATAAAAGGAGGGAAAAAGCAGAATTAGGGATTCCCAAAAATACATCAGAAAGGTTTATTCAGCTCTAGCCGAACACTTGATTTTCTCAATTGAATGAAATCTACACTGAGGCAAATCCAAAGGGGAATGGAATTTTACATTGTCTGATAGTGTTCTCGATAAAATAGATGAATATGGGTATAGGTTTGTGTAATAGAGAGGAGGTGCAGTGAGGATGAGCCAGAGATGAGCATGGTTTGTTCGTATGCTAAATGCTTATGAGAAACTAGACATTTTCACAAGAGGTGGTGAAGACCAGCAGAGCTGATGTAGTTCTATGTCAGATGGAGTGATGGGACTCCATCAAAGAGGGCTCTCAGAGAAACTTTAAGTTGGGAAATCTATCATGTTGACCTGTGGGTCTATCTGCAAGAAGGAGTTCAGAGAGCTAGGTGCGAGGACTCTGTTGGTATAGGACATAGTCAAAGAGCTATGATCTATTGGTGAAATTGATAGGAGGGGAGAATGTTTGGAATTCTGAAGATTTCCAAACATGTTGGCTGCATCTACTAGGTCAATAGTGCTGGGCACGAGACGCATTTCTCAACTCTTGAAATAACCTGCTTATTGAGATCTCTTGAATGGCATATACCAAATAGCAGACCCTCCAGGATATTAGGTCATAACATTCAATATTTTGCAGCATGCAAAAAGGACAGTTTGTGTCACAGATTTGTGCATTTTTTGGACTTATTTTTTATTGAGTGGATGTGTGAGATCCAGGGTGTAGGAGAATTAGGGTGAAAGAAATAGGCAGTGTGTGAAGCTGCAAAAGAGCCAGTTTGTCATATTTTGCACATTTTGTATGTTGCCTCTTATCACTTTAATAGAAATAGTTAAGGATTGAACAGTACAATATTTGATTTGTTCTACCATTCTTGATTGAATGCAAGCTGTCGTGAGTCATAAGAAGTACACAGACTCTGAGGACATGGTAGATATTTTATTAAAATAACATTTTAAGCCCCAACTTTCCCTATTACTATCGGTGGGTCCTGCCTATGTAATTAACTAAGGTGCTCATCTGTCAATTGTGGATATCCAAAGAAATAAATCTGCAGTTCAAAACTACCGCAACTGACCCTACCACAAATTAAACTAACTTATGTCAGGAGAAGGACTCCCTTCTCCTGACACTACTTCTAGTACCATTATTTCTTAATACACAACACTCACTCAAATAGTCTCTTGTGACTTCGTGAATCAGTCTCTATAGTTTTTCAAATTGGCTATCGAGTTTTCCCTCCTCTTTGGGAATCCGTTTTGGGATCTTTTATAAGATCTATATTTCTGGCTGCATCCGTGAGAGATATTAATCTGCAGGCTTTCCCTCCTGGGCAATTATAGTTCAGCATATTTTGGTCGACTTGACTTTTGATTTGACTCACTGGTCTAGTTCCTCTAAACTCTGGCTCAACGTTTTCTCTCATTAGTATTATTTTCTTCTTGGATACAGGATTGAACTGCATGTTCTCGCTGTGTGCTTTTAAATCTGTAACCTGTCTTCATTTGCATATCCATATGTTACACTGGCAACATCTGGCTGGCTGTATGTGCCACTTTATAGCAGAAATGTGATCCCATGCAGTGGCGCTGCACTCCAAAATACAATAAATTATACTACAGTTCCTTTCCCCTTTTCACAGAGTATTGTTAACCACTGTTCTTTTCTCCAAGTATGCAGATTTTCAATACTTTTTTCTTGTATCACAACATTTTGAGTTTGTTTGGTTTAAGTATACCTTTCATGGCCTCTAGTGAGAAGAGTAGCATGTGCAGTATAATGATTCCCCCTGGGCCTTCACTAATAACCATCCTGCCCGTTACCTTTGCTTTTGAGGGAGTAGTCTTTGGAAGTCTTGTTCCTCTGGGATCTCCTCTCTTGTCAGGGAGGCCGCCGCCTTCACTTGGCTGGCGTTTCCTTCTTCACAGTCTCATTTCCTTGCAGTCTCCCAGTGCTCTGCTACGTGACCCGACACCGTGTGGCTCGATATTGGTGGTGGTATCAGCGACGTGGTCTCGCCACCACCTTCTTCCGGGCTTCTGCCCTGTTGGCTTTTCATGGATTGGGCCTGCCGCAGCTCTGGCGTCCCGCTCTCAGATACTGAGCAAGTTTGAAACTTGTGGGCTTTCTAGCTTCCGCTTTCTCCATGTGTTACATAGCCTGGGTTGCATATGTATTCCTTGGTCTCTTCCCTCTCCCTTTGGCTTCTCGAGTGCACGCTGATTAACATACTCATTCCAGTGGTTTGGGTATTTTGATTTAAAGGCACATATTCTCTTACCATAAGATAATGGTATTAGGTGTAGGGAATGGGAGTCATTGTCCCTTAAGGGGAGAAGGCAGGGGAAGTCTCTCCCGGTGAGGTCCCACTTGCCTCGACCTCTAGGGAGGGGGCTATGAAGAGGACTCGCAACCCTAGCCTCACAGTGGGGGCCTCCCTTTGCAGAGAAAGTACAAAATCCCTCGATTTGTCACAAAGTACATTTAATGTTATTCACTTTTATTATCATTTGTAATGTTGGAAATATTAAATTTATATTTGAATGCTGTACTGATTGGGGATGAATGTGTTATCAATTGTGTAACATCGTTGATCTACGACTTATATGTTCGACTAAATGCACCTTACATAATGATCTGTGGAGATCTTAACATAAAATTTGCAGACAACCAGCTGAGGGTGATCTCTAAATTTGCCTTACACAAAGGCTGCATTATGGATTTAGGAACAAAGAGAGCAGGGTTTCTTTGTGCTCAATGGTCAAATGAAAGGCGATTTCCCAAGTAGAGCGAAGTGGGCTCCAGGTGAGCATGAAGCACACCTGGATTATTGTTTTATCGCTTGGAATATTATCAACCTCATTGACACCCTAAAAACAACCCCTATGTAAAATAGTGATCACCATCTTTTAATGGTAAGATGGAAGGGCGCACAAGAATGTCCCCAGCTATATACGACTAAAAACACACAGACCACTCAGAGGGAATAGATTAAGAATCAATCCTTGTCAGGGTCCATCTAGCTCAGACAAATATTTCAATCATTTACTCTTGAAGTGAGCTTAGACTCTTAGGCGTCCTAGTGGAATTCATTGAGAAAGGTCAAAGCCAGAATTTCAAAGACTACACACATACAACAAGGAGCTGATAGAGGTCAGGAAAATCTACAGAGCTGATCTAAGAAAACTGAATAGGCTTCAAGAGGCAGAGAATGAGGAAAATAATACGACAATATAGAAACTGGTTATCCTCCAAAGCCCAAAGATCCCAATTAGACTTGCAGCAAATAAAAAATTACCTTGCAAGAACTAACATAATCTCTGGGCACTACTTAATGATGAGATGATCCACCAAGCGATACTCTCTACTTCGGTCTCAGAGGATAGTTGGACCTCCCACTTTACAGCCCCTCTCTGCACTGCCTAAATTAGGGGTTGTTTTAGAGGAGGTTGAATCTGCTAGAAAATGGTCAATTGATTTTGAAAAGGAGGATATCGAATCATTAATAAAGAAATGAAGCTCCTCACGAGCCCCGGGGTCTGAGGGTCTGTCAAATAATACACTAATGCAAAACCCTGACTCGTGGGCGGACTTTGGTGTTTTATTATTTAACCAGGTTCTAGTGTCTAGGGAAGTTCCCACCTCTTGGAAGACTACATTGATCATCCCAGTGTTCAAGAAGGGTGGTAGGGAAGACCCTAGAAACTGTCCAATCACCCTGCTGGACATTCTTGGAAAGATCTTTACAGCAGTCCTACATCATTTAGGAGTCTGATTCAGGACGTTTAGATCTTCGCCAGTCTGGTTTTGTTAAGGGTGTTGGCACAAACCTAAACCTCTTCCTGCTGAACCTGTCAAAATTGAGAGCGATCAAGACAAAAACTCAAACCTACTTGCCGTTCATCGATTTGGAACACGCTTTCGACAGTGTCTGCAGGGAGAGGTTTTGGGTGATATTACGATCTTGGAAGTAACCTACGGATTTGGTTAAGGCAATAAAGTCATTATATACATCAGCTTCGATTCAGGTGAGTGTCACATGATGATGTTTTTTTTTAGAGATATGTTGATGATCTGGTCATGAAATAACTGAAAATAAAATAAATTGGAAATGACTGAAGTTGTTTTCACTTTTTTTCTTTTAATAATGCGGAGAGAAGGCACCCTGCACCCTCACCCACTTCCCCCTACCTTAACTTATACCCTTACCCCAACCTTGACCTATTTTGTAACAAAAAGGTACAACAATTTCCAAATAATTCATCCAAAAAGCCATTTCTCCTTTGTTATTTTTGAATTTGGTTATTTCTATGAATACCCAATAGGATTACAGCAGAGATTAAACCATCTTGAAAGATACATTGAAAAGAATGATCTGCGAATCAACGTAAAAAAGACCAAAATAATGGTATTGACAACTGCCCAGAGTAAGTAAAAAGCTAGATTTAAGTGATATGTGGGTAAAGAAAAATTGGATCAGGTTGATTCGTTAATTTACTTGGGTGTTCCTATCAATTGTAGTATGAACGAGAAAGGATGGATGCTGTCATTGAGATTAAAATGTAAAAATCTGACAACTAAAGCCTTGGGCTGAAAAAGAAGTATGGCTAGTTTACAATGTGCCCGATTGTAACCTTTTAACAAACAGAAGATGACCCCGATTTTGACCTATGGAGTTGAAGTGGCTCTGAACCTCCCATGGCAACTCTGGGAGCTTCTCAAGGGTGAATTTTGGAAAAGGCTACTCCATCTTCCCAAGAGATTACTGATGACATTAGTTAGAACTAGGCTTGCAATCACTCCATTCTATCATCTTATGGAAATCTTTGGCTTTGTTTCATCAGTGTTATGCTAGATAAACTCCCTCCTTTTAAGCTCTCAAGAAACGGGAGCAATCAGAAAAGCAAATGGCTTCTTGACATCTGGAAATCGAAGTGCAGAAATTGGCTAAATAGCTTAGATTTGTCTGTGGAGGTACTAATGACAAATCCTGAGAAGGTTAATAAAGTATTGAGACAAGATTGGATAAATACACAAGACAAAAGGAGTACAGATTATCCTTGAATTTGGTGCATGAAAGACGAGCTACTAACCAACTGCCGGTATATCCAAGTTTCCATATGTCCTCATTTGCGGGATCTATTTATGCAACGTCTACATATACTGCCAACCAGAGGTGCTGTACGGAGGCAGATAGAGCAGTCTGAAGCGTATTTTATATTCTGTAGAAAGGGTAAGGAACAAGTTAGTTATACCTTTACCCCACCTCCATCTATTTTTAAATAAAAATCTGGAAACATTTTGAAAATCACTGTAATTCTGCTGGTTCTCGGGCGGCTCTACCTGTTTGGGTCAACAATGATCATGATCGCTCCAGACTGGGGCCAGAGAACCTGCAATTGCTACACAGGTTCATCTGCCCTCTCATGCGCCTTCTGCAGAGAGCAGACCTCTCCCAATCGGAGGGAGGCATCCTGCATCGGCACCTCAACAGCCTGAATCTTCATGTGTGGCTACTGAAAGGTTAAGGTATATGCAGTGTGATTTGTCGGAGGACACCCTGGATGTGCTCCTCTCTCCTAGAACATTCACCAAATCCATGTATGCCTTTGGGAGGCATACTTTCTTTGGCGTTGTGCTGGGAGAGGAATCTGGACCCTTTTACCAGATTTGTTTTGGATTTTTTGCTTTTTTTGGCATGGTCGGGTCTGCAGATTGGGGAAGGGGTATCTTGTGACCATTTTGGTTTTCAAGAGGATCCTAGAGCAGGGCTAGTTTTTCATGATCCCCACTGTCATGGAATTTTTGCAGGGATTGTTATCTGTTTTGCCCACGCCAGTTTGTTCCGACATGGGACTTGAATTAGAGTGTGAACGTTTCTTATTATGGGGCTCGGCTTGGGCAATCCATTCTTGTTGAAGATTACTCACCCTTTCCAGGCGTTGTCAGTGAAACCTCGCTACAAGGTCATGAAACTGTCTCTCTGTCTCTCTGTCTCTCTCTTTCTCTTTCTCTTTGGCTCTCTCTCTGTGTCTCTGTCTGTCTCTTTCTCTGCCTCTGAAATTTGACCAGCTTTTTGTTGGTTACTCTGGTGCCCATGCTGACATGGTTGGGACCCTGTCAAGGTATGCTATGATGTGGCTGTTAAGGATGATGTAAATAGGGGTCTAGTGGCACATTCCACCAGAGGATTTGCTTCCACCTCAGCTCTACAACGTCCCTGTTGTGGACATTTGCAAAGCGGCTATGTGGGCTTCTTTGCTAAACATTACTGCTTGGATTCTCAATGTGTCACGATGCTAGTTTTGTCAGGGATGTCCTTCAGATTTCTGGTTTACGATGGTGTCCTTGCTCTCCTCCCTCAGCTATGTACTGCTATGGGAGTCTATCAAAGATTAGGAATCTGTGGGAAGAACATATTGCTTACCTCTTGGTAATGTTCTTTCTGAGGAATATTCCTCCTACAGATTCCTCATCGCCCTCCCAACCTACCCTCCTTGGTGTACAGCTAGTACACCTTGGTCTGCTGTCTCCAAGTGCTAGGGGAAAAAGTGTGGAACGAAAGTTGCGGGTAGAAAGGGGAGTTCGGGAGCAGTGTATGGCGTTCGCATGGCAACTTGCCGATGCTTTGCTATGAAATGACCGAAGCACCAGCCGGGCCTTGACCCTATTGCTCGCGTCTGATGGCCTGCTGCTGTTGCCAGCGAGCTGTGCGTGCTACCGAAGTAGGAGCAAAATGACTGCACTTAACTAGATGCACATTAGATTTTCATTTGTATGCACCAATGCTTTTTGTCAGTTGAACTCCTGTCGGACTATAAGTCTTGGCAGACAGAGACTGAGACAGCCAGGCAGGCTTCTGATTTACGAGGCAGGAGAGCTGCCTTTGTTCTTAGAATGCAGCGCATCCTCCATGCTGGCCAGGTCCAAAACGGGTCCGCAGCATTGATGTATTTATCAGAGTGGAACTAGCTTCCTAGAAGCTAGCCAAGTCTGGCACAGACCACCTGTAGACCTGCAGACACAAGGCGACGCTTCAGTCCCTTTTTAAAATGTATATGTATATTTCTGAGGCTTGTGGAATCTGCTTCGATCACATGCTGTGCATAGGCCGACATCTAGTGGAAGCTGCGGAGTATTAGTTTGTTTTTCGAAACTCGAAAATGGGTGTCGACCTAGGGCGTGCCAGTAATACTATCCCTAGTGTGACATCCACTGTACCCATGATCCCTCACGCGTGTAGGACCCTCAGATTGTTTTTTCCCTCCATACTTGTCGGAAGCATTGTTGCGCAGTTCCCTGGCTTTCAGCCACTTTGTCATTCATTTAAAATTCCCCGTTCTTTCAGTCCCACGTCGAGAGACACGGAAGATCGACGCCGGCCCGAAGAACGAACAACCGTCGAGACTGCACAACAGACTTTGGGCCTTGGAAGGCCACTGGCCCCAGCCCGGGCCTCGGAAGGACTCTGGCCTCGGCCCTTCAAGTAGGGAGAGTGGGGGGTGGACATACTCACACTCGTTTTATTTCCTACATACACTCGCCCGCTGCCATAAGGTGACATATGGAGAGTACTCCATTTAAATTCTGCCCCAAGTGCAACCGCAAGTTCCCTTGTGTTGACAAGCATAACACCTGTGATCTCTGTTTGCCTAGGGATCACCCCGAAGCTAACTGCAGAGCGTGTAAGCTCTTTAAGGCTAAAACACTAAAGGACCACTCCACTAAGCGTTGGGCCCATTACGCCAGGCAGCTCGAGGCCATGGAGGCGGTGGGTTCCTTCAGTGATGGCAGCAACGCCGCCGTTTTGGACGTTGAGGGCACAGGGGCGTCGATAGACACCCAAGCGCGATTCCCCGGCCTCGGAGGATTGTCCGGCGGGGCAGTTATCGGGACCACACCCGGCGACATGAGCGCTACCCACACTAATGCACCTAAGCACACTAACCCCAGCCGAGACTCGACACGTGTGTCGAGCGCTCGGAAGAAAGAGGCACGGAGAGAGCGGTCCACAGAATCCGTGTCCTCCGGGTGTTCCAGGTCAAGATCGCCTCACGATACACGGCAACTGTCCACGATTGCCAAGGGTGCCTCACTCCCCAAAGTCACGGAGGTATGGTCGTCAGAAGACTAGTCTGACCTCCACCCCCAAGCAGCACGCTTAAAGTAGGCTCTGGCAGCCCTTTCCATGTCTGCCTCCGAGTCTCGACGCACACACTCTAAAGAAACAGCACCTAGCCAACGCACCCCGGAATCTCGGCACCAGGCGTCGAAAGATTCAGAAAAGGCCAAACCTTCAGGGAAACACTCCTCTACTCATGGTAAAGGGGACAAACAGCAGAAAGTCTTCAGAGACAACATCTGCACCCCAGGTCCAGAAGGACAAACATAAATCTTTAGATAAAGATACATCTAAAACCCCTATCTCTAGGCCTAGAGTTATCCCTCCCACTCTACAGGTTATGGGAATAGGAGAGGAACCTCAGCAGGAGGTTGTCATCCCCAGTTCCAGGGAATGGAGCACTGATGACATTGACAGGGTGATGAGAAGAATGTCTTCTTTGGCTAATTTCTATAAAAAAAACCCTGATTATTTTGTCCGCTATCAGAGTACCCCTGACAACTCTACTGCTTCAGGATCCAAAGGCCCTCAGCCTCCTAGTAAGAGACCTCGTCATGAAACTTCAGCTCAGGGCCTGATTTCAGGCCCATTCTCTATTCTACCTTACCACCGGTATGCACAAGATCCAGTCATACAAATGCTGGACGACCAAGCAGGGGTCGATTATTACGAAGACGACGACGACGAGGACCAGGATGAGGAGGAGGAAGACTAGGCAGAGGCCTATAATATAGACTCACCTGTTTCCAAAGAACCACTGGTTACTGACTCACCTGTGGATAATCAGCCTCTACTAAATGAGGTCTTAGCTAGAGCCGCAGAGCACTTTCACATAAACACTCAAGGGGCTCAAGAAGAGAGACTTTGCAGAAGAGATCATGGGGGGGGGGATAGGAAACCCATTGCCCAAGCCATTCCAATTCTGAAGTCCATCCAACGCAGAATTGACCCCTCCCTCCTCACCCCTAATCTCACCAGGGTGGTGAACCCCAGAATTGAAAAATTGTTCAGGGCCGCCCAGTCCGACCCACTTTACATAAGGGGTCAATTTAAGCCCGACTCATTGGTAGTTACTACCACCAGGAAAAGAGCGGGGACACCTCTAGCATCATCTGACGCTCCCCCAGACAAGGAGAGCAAGAGGATATATGGTCTAGGAAGGAAAGTGGCCTCCACTTCTGCTTACCAGTCAAGAATCGCGAATACCAGCACTCTGCTGGTAAGTTAGAATTGTCACCATTGGGAGCAGGTAGCTGCCCTCATTGCCTCCGCACCAGAACCACTAAAGGGCCAGTTAGCCCAGATTGCGTCGGAGGGAAGATTGGTGTCCGGGTGCATCCTAAAGGCGACCTTTGACGCCGCAGATAATGCAGGCCGGCTCATCGCAGAGGGCACTGTCATTAAGAGACACGCTTGGCTGACAGTCGGGGTTCAAACCCGAGACCCAGGCTACTCTTATCGACATGCCGGTGGAACCGAATGTCTTGTTTGGCAAAGCGGTAGAAGAGGCACTGAAAACTGCCAAAGAGGAGTACGATACCCTAATGTCCCTTGGACAATTAACTAACAAACCCACGAACTAAAGAGGGAATAATAACGATTTTCGTCGCTCACGTGGCCAAAATTCCCATACGGGTTCTAATTACTCACAGGGGCAGGTTACATTGTGCGGTGGCAACCAACAGACTACCCAAAGTTACCCTAGAGGTAACAAAAGGGGCCGTGGTAGAGGGAGAGGCAGCCCAGGTAGAGGTGGTACGCCTCCCAGCAAACAGTGACGCTCTGCTCAGGGTCCCTTCCCATGCATCCCCAGTAGGGGGGGGCGCATTTCCAACTTCACTGAGGCATGGGAAGGGATCACCTCGGACAGATGGGTGGTGTCCACAGTGTCCGCAGGATACTGCATCGAACTGCTTTAGCGCCCCCGCAATCACCCACCAAGACAAAAGATACACTCCCTGGACCATCAAAAGATCCTCCTCGAGGAAATCGTCAATCTTCTCGCAAAGGACGCGATAGAACTCGTACCGGGCAACCAGGTAAACAAGGGTATTTATTCAACTTACTTCCTTGTGCCAAAAAAAATCTAACAATGTGCCCAATATGTAAAGCCCCAAAAATTTCGCATGACTACTCTCCAAGAGGTAATCCCCCTCCTAAAGAGATTACATGGCAACTTTGGACATGAAAGATGCCTATTTTCATATTTCCATGTTCCCAGCACACAAAAGATTCTTGCGTTTCAAGGTCGACGGTCAGCACTACCAGTTCAAGGTGCTGCCTTTCGGTATAGCCTCAGCTCTAAGGGTATTCACCAAGGTACTGGCGGTGGTGGCGGCGCACCTGCGCAGGGAAGCAATCCCAGTGAACCCTTACCTGGAGGATTGGCTCATCACGGGGGAGACCCTGGTAATTTGCAGATCCAACATCCAAAGAACGATCAACCTCCTCTTCGATTTGGGTTTCTCAATCAACGAGAAAGAAATCCAGTCTGGTGCCAAGCACCTCCAAACAGTTCCTAGGAGCTGTCCTAAACACTCAAGAGGGGTTGGCCTTTCCATCAGAGGAAATAATTCGGAATCTTCTACTGCAAATTCCTTAATATCAGCCCGGTCGCCAGATAAGGGTGCACAAAGCGATGTGTTTGCTAGGCATGATGGTGTCATGTATTTGCCTGGTTACCCACGCACGCCTGCGCATGCGACCCATGCCGGAATGGTTGGCGAAACAGTGTTCTCAGGCAAGTGGTCAGTGGGCCGATCTAGTGGTCATTTCACCAACACTTGTACAGAGTCTTCGCTGGTGGACAAGAGAGAACCTGTCAAATGGGAAACCCTTCTACGATCCAGAGATACAGGCCGTAGTCACTACAGATTAGTCCCTGTAGGGGTGGGGAGCAAACCTCCTCCGCCACACAGCTCAGGGTCTCTGGTCTCACACAGTGGCCAAGAATCACATCAATCTGCTAGAGCTTCTGGGAGTCTTCAGAGTGCTTCGAGCGTTGGAACTCCACCTGTTGAATCTGTCAGTGCAGATTTTAAAAGACAGCACGATGGCAATGTTTTACATAAACAAACAAGGGGGCACTCGTTTGCCAAATCTGTCCAGGCTTGCCCAGAAAATTTGGACATGGGCACTCAGACGGATTTATTTACCTGTCATCTCAACATGTTCCATGGGATCTGAATTCACAGCAGACGCTTTAAGCGGAGATCCCCTCCCAGAAGAACACGAATGGTGTCTACACAGAGAAGTTGTAGAAGACCTCTTCACACAGTGGGGTTTCCCCACTGTATACCTATTCGCCACAAGCGAAAACAGACAATGCCCAGGATTCGCATCCAGGTTCCCCCATCCAGGCTCCAAGGGAAATGCACTGTGGATGAACTGGTCAGGGATGTTTGCCTACGCTTTTGCATCAACGCCTCTCATGAGGAAGGTGGTCAACAAGATGCACAGGGAATCAATGACGCTCATCCTAGTTGCTCCCATGTGGGCGAGGCAACCATGGTTCCCACATCTGTGCAAACTGGCAGTGTGCGAGCCCATCAAACTCCCGTGCTGGCACAACCTACTATCCCAGCACCAAGGACAAACAGTGCATCCTCAACCCAGCTCCATGAACTTGGCAGCATGGCTCCTGAAGTCATAGAGTTGGGACATCTCAACCTACCACAGAGATGCATGGATATCCTCAAGGAAGCTAGGAAACCTAACACAAGACACTGTTACTTTGATAAATGGAATAGATTCTTTATTTGGTGCCAAAATAAACAAATCAACCCGGTTGATTGTACTCCTTCCAATATTGTCACCTACATGCTCCACCTGCTGGACGCAGGGTTGGTATTTAATGCACTCAAGGTATACCTAGCGGCGGTGTCAGCCTATACCACCTCCCATAACAAGGTGTTGTGGTGGAAAGTACCCTCCAATTTTGAACCCACCACCAGGATGGGACCTTAATGTGGTGCTTGCTAAACTCATGGGCCCCCCCTTTGAACCCATGCATAAAGCTAGTCTCAAATACCTGACTTATAAAACTGCCTTCTTAGTAGCCATTACATCCATAAGAAGGGTCAGTGAAATTCAGGCTCTGTCAGTGCAGGATCCTTTCTTTACTGTTCATAAGGAAAAACTGGTTCTACGTACTCACCCTAGGTTCTCACCTAAGTTAATTTCTAAATTCCACGTTAACCAGTCCATTGAGCTACCGGCTTTCTTCCAGGAACCCAAAAGCTCTGCTGAGGTGAAACTACGCACACTAGATGTGTGAAGTGCGGTCCTCTGCTATGTAGACAAGACCAGACTGCTAAGAAAGACAGACCAACTGTTCGTTTCCGTAGCTACAGACAGAGAAGGAGATCGCGTCTCTAAAGGTGCCATCTCCAAGTGGATAGTCAAATGTATCCAGCTGTGTTACTCCCTTTCTGAGAAAACTCTGCCTTTTACGCCAAGAGCCCACTCTAAAAGAGGCACTGGGGCCACTCTGGGTTTCATTGCAAATGTACCCCTTGACACCATTTGCAAAGCAGCTACATGGAGTTCTATTCACACTTTTACTCAGCACTACTGCATTGACACTCATTCCAAGACAGATACTCAAATGGAACAAGCGGTTCTAAGGCACCTGTTTGCTCATGTCCCTTCTCACATCCCAACTCCTTCTTCTAACACTGCTCGCTAATCTATGCACAGCATGTGATCTAAGCAGATTCCACAAGCCTCAGAAGGGATACATTACTCACCTTGATCGTATTTCTGATGCTTGTATCTGCTTAGATTCTCATGCGCCTGCCCTTCCTCCCCTCTGAGAGAAGGCCCATGGATGCTTGTAGTCTTATCTATCTATTTATCTGCTTGGATAATCTGTACTCGCGCTACTCCTCATGCTGCCTCATGTCAGAAAAAATACAATCTGAAGGTCCTATACGCGTGAGGGATCATGGGTACAGTGGATGTTACACTAGGGATGACGCTCATTTTCGAGTTTCGAAAAACAAACTGTAATACTCCGCAGCTTACACTAGATGTCGGCCTATCTACAGCATGTGAATCTAAGCAGATACAAGCATCAGAAATACGATTACGGTGAGTAATGTATCCCGTGTCTGTGTATATTTATTTATTTATTTATTTCTGAGGCTTGTGGAATCTGCTTAGATCACATGCTATGCATAGGCCGACATCTAGTGGAAGCTGCGGAGTATTAGTTTGTTTTTCGAAACTCGAAAATGGGCGTCGACACAAGGCGTGCCAGTAATACTATCCCTAGTGTGACGTCCACTGTACCCTCACGCGTCTAGGATCCTCAGATTGTTTTTTTCCGCCATACTGGTCGGAAGCATTTTGCGGAGTCCCCTGGCCTTAGCCATACTTTTGCTAAAATATTGATTAATCTACATCCTTTCCCCATCCCAACGTCGAACTTTGACACTCGACGCTGGCTTGGAGAAGAAATCGACCGTCGGCTGCTGCACGACGGATTTGGGTCTCGGAAGGCCTCTGGCCTCGGCCCTGCAAGTAGGGAGAGTGGGGGGTTGGACATACTCTACACTCTTGGTATATAGATACACCTTATTTCCTACACTTACCAGCCCGCTGCTTCAAGGTGCGTATGGAGGGTACCCCTTTTCAATTCTGCCCCAAGTGCAATCGCAAATACCCTTGGCTTGACAGGCACGCCACGTGCAATCTCTGCTTGCCGAGGGACCACCGCGAAGCGAACTGCAGAGCGTATAGTAGGTTTAAACCTAATACACTTAAGGACCGTTCGACGAAGTGTTGGGCCCACCACGCCAGGCAGGCGGCCATGGCAGCGGAGGGCGCCTTCAGCGATGGCAGCAACGCCGTGCTTTCGGACGCCGAGGGCATTACGGTGTCGAAAGACAGCCGAGCGCAGGTCCCCGACCTCGGAAGGTCGTCCGACAGGGCAGCTATGGGGAAGACCCCCGGCGACACAAGCGATTCACACACCACTCACACTAAACACACAAAGTCCAACTGAGACTCGACGACGTCGAGTTCTCGGAAAGAGGCACAAACCGAACGGTCCGAATCGGTGTCCTCTGGGTGTTCTCGATCGAGATTGCCGCATGACTCCAGGCAATCATCCACTCTTGCCAAGAGTGCCTCGCTCCCTAGGCTAACAGAAGTTCGATCGTCGGAGGACGAAGACGACTTCCACCCCCAGGCCGCTCTCCAGGAGTCGGAGCCCGCAGACGAGATCAGCACGGCTCCACGTTCGAAGGACAGGGACTCTACCCCCGATCCTCGACTCCAGGCGTCGAAAACCTCCGGAGCCACAAAGGGACAGGGAAAACATTTTTCCACTCACGGGGAGGGGGGAAAACAGCAGAAGAAGCAGCCACTGTACTCTTCCACACCTGTGAAACACTCCACTCCTCCTAAACAGACAGAAAAGACCAGGTCTGCTGATATTTCTAAAACCAGCAAATCTACTCAAGATAAATCTCCTAGACTTTCTGAGAGTCATTCCCAGTTCCAACAAATGGTCGAGTGATGACATAGATAGGGTCATGTCAAGGATGTCGTCTTTGGCAGACTTTTATGATAAAAATCCAGACCATTTCCTTTCATATAATCCACAAGGAGCTACACCCTCAGGCTCTAATGATCCTATCCCCCCGAGTAAGAAGCCCCGGTTTGAGACACCGATGAGGTCTGCAGACCCCTTCGGGGTACAACCATACTCATGGCCATACTCACTGTATCAAGGAGAAACTTCCTTTGGTGAGGACCAAGATTTTGGCATGGTAGAAGAGCAAACCGGGACGGGCTACTATGGGGATGATGAGGACCAAGACGAGGAAGACCCTGAAACCTACAGAGTAGATTCCCCGGTAGAGAAGGAAGCCCCGGTTACCGACTCCCCTGTCGATAACCAACCCCTCCTGAATGAGGTTCTCGCACGAGCAGCAGAACATTTCCATATTGACACCCATGGTGTCCAGGAAGAGAGGGACTTTGCCGAGGAGTTAGTGGGAGAAAGGAGGCCTGTTGCCCAGACCGTCCCTATCCTTAAGTCTATTCAGCGTAGAATAGACCCGTCCCTGGTGAACCCGAACCTCACCAGAGCAGTCAATCCCAGAGTTGAAAAACTTTTCAGGGCAGCCCTGTCTGACCCTCTCTATATAAGAGGACATCTGAAACCAGACTCCCTGGTTGTCACTAACACTCGTAAGAGGGCTGGAACACCCTTGTCATCGTCCAAAGCTCCTCCAGACAAGGAGAGCAAAAAACTATATGGTTTCGGCAGGAAAGTAGCCTCAACGTCCGCCTATCAGGCAAGGATTGCAAACTCCACCACCCTGTTGGCCAGCTACAACTGCCATCAGTGGGAAGAAGTCGCGGCACTCCTAGCCTCTGCACCAGAACCCTTAAAGGGCCAGTTAGCACGAATTTCCGCAGAGGGTAGAGCCGTGTCTGGTTGCATTTTAAAAGCAACTTTTGACGCCGCGGACAACGCAGGCAGATTGATAGCAGAAGGTACTGTTATCAAGAGACATGCGTGGTTACGGCAGTCTGGTTCTGGTTTTACCATTGGAAGCCGATCTGTTGTTTGGTAAGGTGGTCGAGGACGCGCTGAAGAATGCCAAGGACGAATACGAGACACTCAAGTCCCTTGGCCAGTTAACCAATAAACCCCCTAACCAGAGAGGGAATAGTAATTCTTGTCGCCCACGCGGCCAAAATTCCCAGAGAGGATCAACTATTCCCAGGGGCAGGGTACACAGTGGAACAGCCAACAGTCTACCCAGTGTTACGGCAGGGGTAATAGGAGAGGACGTGGTAAAGGCAGAGGCAGCCCCAGTAAAGGAGGCGGCACGCCTCCACCAAAGCAGTGACGCTCAGTTCAGGGTCCCTTCTCACGCAATCCCAGTAGGGGGACGCATTTCCAACTTCACCCAGGCTTGGGAAGGGATCACATCAGACAGATGGGTGCTGTCAACAGTATCCGCAGGGTACTGTATAGAACTACTGCAGCGTCCCCGGAACCATACTCCACGACAAAGAGTACACTCTTCAGAACATCAGAAGATTCTCCTCGAGGAGATCGCCAATATCGTCAAACAGTGCATCAGCAACCCAACTCAATGAACCTGGCAGCATGGCTCCTGAGGTCATAGAGTTTGGACATCTCAATTTACCACAGAGGTGTATGGACATCCTAAAGGAATCTAGGAAACCTAACACAAGGCACTGTTACTTTGACAAGTGGAAGAGATTTGTTATCTGGTGCCAGAGTAGACAAATCAGCCCAGTTGATTGCCCTCCTTCCACTATTGTTACATACATGCTCCACCTTCTAGATGCAGGAGTGGTTTTTAACTCACTGAAAGTACACCTGGCAGCCCTGTCGGCATACACCACTTCCCATAACAAGGTCTCGTGGTGGAAAGTACCAGTAGTTAAAGCCTTCATGGAAGGAGTAAAGAGACTTCACCCTCCTATTTCAAACCCACCACCAGGGTGGGACCTTAATGTGGTCCTATCTAAGCTCATAGGCCCCCCTTTCGAGCCCATGCATGAAAGCAGTGTCAAACACCTGACTTATAAACCGGCTTTCTTAGTAGCTATTACTTCTATAAGAAGGGTCAGTGAAATTCAGGCTCTGTCAGTGCAGGATCCCTTCTTTACTGTCCATAAAGACAAACTGGTTTTACCCACACACCCTAGGTTCTCACTTAAGTTTATATCTAAATTCCACGAAAACCAGTCCATCGAGCTTCCGGCTTTCTTCCAGGACCCTCAAAGCTCGGCTGAGGTGAAACTACACACCCTAGATGTGCGTAGGGCGGTCCTCTACTATGTAAATAAAACCATACCGCTAAGGAAAACAGATCAACTGTTTGTCTCCGTAGCTACAGGCAGAGAGGGGGATCGCGTCTCTAAAGGTGCCATCCCGAAGTGGATTATTAACTGTATCCAGCTGTGTTACTCACTCTCTGAAAGAACTCTGCCTTTCACGCCAAGAGCCCACTCTACTAGAGGCATTGGGGCCACTCTGGCTTTCATCGCAAATGTACCCCTTGACACCATTTGCAAAGCAGCTACTTGGAGCTCTATTCACACTTTTACTCAGCATTACTGCGTCGACACCCATTCCAATGCAGATACACAAGTGGGACAAGCGGTTCTAAAACACTTATTTGCTCATGACCCTTCTCACATCCCACCTCCTTCAGGTACTGCTCGCTAATCTATGCACAGCATGTGATCTAAGCAGATTCCACAAGCCTCAGAAGGGATACATTACTCACCGTAATCGTATTTCTGATGCTTGTATCTGCTTAGATTCACATGCGACCCACCCTGCCTCCTCTCTGAGAGAAGGCGCATGGTTGCTTGTAATCTTACCTTTCTATCTATCTGCTTGGATTATCTGTACTCACGCTGCTCCTCATGCTACCTCATGTCAGAAAAAATACAATCTGAGGATCCTAGACATGTGAGGGATCTTGGGTACAGTGGATGTCACACTAGGGATAGTATTACTGGCACGCCCTGTGTCGACGCCCATTTTCGAGTTTCGAAAAACAAACTGTAATACTCCGCAGCTTCCACTAGATGTCGGCCTATGCACAGCAGGTGAATCTAAGCAGATACAAGCATCAGAAATACGATTACGGTGAGTAATGTATCATATATATGCCAAAACAAGACTACGGTTTTCAACAATTAGTGACCGCTTCCACCATTCCTGTGTCGATAAGGTGCTTACATTTTTTTATTTTTTTTACAAAATCAGAAAAATATCTGGTTATTATCTCGGATGGAGATCCTCAGACCACCATCAAATTATTTGATGACTCAATGGCGTCTTCCATCCCACAGAATCTGCAAATCAAAGTTGGAGCCTGTTTCCTTAAATATTGCACTTCTCTTTTTGGTAAGATGTTTAAACGGGGTCTCATAAACTTATCCCGATACAGAGCGGATGGAAATTTGGCTAGATACGCAGGCCATTGATTCATTTGTCTCGCTTCAAAAGATAAATCAAGCGAGAGTTTGTACTTTGATCTAATTGTCTGTGTGTCAATCCAATCGGGGAATTTTATTTTTGTCTTGACCATGTCCGGGTTCATTATCAGGACCTCTAGTGAGACATGCTCCAACCAACCTCTGCAGCTTTTTTGCCATTTTTCCACCAGCCAATTCTGGTGCGTTCTGACCGAATTTCTCTATCTCAAAAGGAGGGAGAGGATCAGATATAACACACTTTCTGAAAAGGGAGATCAACATCCATCGCACTTTGGATTCCATGGATTGGAGCCCTGGCTCATCCCTCATCATAGCAACTGCTAAGGTCTTAGGGAGTTTCAGTACTCTCCTCCAGAACCACCCTGAAAGCATCCCCCACACTTTCCAATAGAGTTTTAACATTGCTTCTGCCCCATATGTTAGGACCAACGCCACTTGGTAAAAAACTACCACCAGGGCAGTTGTACATTTCCCATAGTGTTTATGGGGGGCAAGTCTTGTGCCGCTAGTCTTTTCATTTTTGTTCTAAGACTTAAATGCCAGAGTGTCTCACTTACTGTTAGGCAGAAACCTGTGCAGGTCCCTTTGGGAACACTGCAAAAGATTTAGGACTACAGGTGTTAGCTGTAAACCCACTTGGTCACAGTCTGTACCACCCAGATTTACCTGGTAGCTGTGGCTGAGCAGTCAGACTTCCCTCAAGAAGAGTTAGGCAGTATGCAAAGTATACACAATAGGCGCTCGGACACAATAATACAAGCAAACTCTGACCAGAGCTTTGGTATCAGTATATCATTATTTATTTAAAAACACACTGTTTGAAACACTCCAGCACTCTTATTGTAAAACACTCTAAACACAGTTACTATTATAATATATACAACCCTTATTCCTTATCAGATAAGTCTTAGTTAACGCCACTTATTTCCATACAGAGGTGAGCGCTCAACTATAGATGGCACTCCAATAAGTTTATGAAGAAGGGAGGGAAAAAGACAGAATATGGAAAGATACACCACTCTAAGATTTAGGAACACTATTAGCAAAGCAGAAGAGCAAAAGTCACTTGTGAGCCAACGTCCATAGGCTGGGCCCACTCTTGGAGAGAGCAGAGCACAAATGCCCCTAAGATCACACAGTTACACTAGGCTTTGAAAGTCTTGCAGAGAGTTCGAAAAGAGTTTAGAGAGGCTCAGAAAAGTTTAGCAGGGTGTCCCAGGCTAACCCAGGTTCGAAAGCTGTGGGCTAAATCTACCGCGTACAGTCGGTGGCAAGGGAAGCCAGGCGGGACACGGTACCTTAAGTGGGAAGGATCCTCCAGCGGTGGCAGTTGTTCCTGGCAGCGGGTGCAAGTCTCGTCGTCCAGGGGAAGAGAAGATCTCGACTTGGAGGAAAGATGAAGGTCGTTGCACTGCCAGGGAAGAAACCAGCCGCAGAGTTTTCCGGTTAAAGGTATTACCCTTTATTTCGCGGTCGTGGTAAAACGTGGTATTCCGGTTGCTGGGGTGCTTGGCACAGGCAAGGCGGCCATGAGATGCGTCGGGAAGGCGAAAAGACGGTGAAACTGGTTATCCCCACCAGCCAAAGGAAGAAGACTCTCCGGCGGGAGATCTCCTCTGTTGTTGGGAAAAGTGGTGAGACGGTCCAGCAGGGCTCCACCGGTGGTGTCGTCGTGGCAGGTCGGCTCAGCTTCTCCCTCGTCGGATTCTTAGGTCCTGTGGCGACTTCTGAAGTTCCAGTCCCCAAAGCCCTGCTTTTATGCAGAAAACCCCCATTCACTCAGCCTAGCTGTCACTCAAACATGCTAAGTGGTGAGCCGGCCGGCTCACCACTTGGGCCAATCAGGACGGAGTGCGACTTGAGTTGCCTAGGCAACTCAGTCCAGGGTGCCTAAATCCCCCTCCACACCTCCTAAGTACCCCAGACAGAGTGGCACCGCTTTTGGAGGCTTCTGTGGAGAAGCCAGCCAAAATGTGGAACAAAGGGCTCGACTTGGGTTGGAGTCACAGAAGAGAACAGAAACGCCATTTTAGAACCGAGTTTTGGCAAAAAATACCAACCGGAGAATTAATAATAATTAAATAAACTGGCGGTATGTTCGAGGCTATCGTAATTAAATAAATAAAGATATCCTCGAACAATGAGAAAATCCCATAGAGAAATATTTGCGGTTGAATATAAAAAGTAGTATCCACTGCCACCAGCCAAAACTCGATCAGGGGGGACGGAGACGTGCCCCCTCGACTAACAGACCCCGGGGCAATCAAATTGCCCCAGCCAGTACGTCCACAATATGATGGTTTGTACTAGTTCTGTTCAGAATTTAAGACTAGTAAAGTCAATGGTGACTTTACATGCCCTGGGAGACAGTAGTCAGTCCCAGGGTATGGAGTCTATAATGGGGGGGTCACTATGACACCCCTGTGTTACTGCACTAAGGGTGCTGTGTAACACACATCCCAAAAACACATGAAGCCCTATGGAGTAAAAGACCCCATAGCCCATTTAACACATCTAGAGTCAAAGAAACACACTCAAATCATGCCCAAGAGTGAGGGTAAAAGAGTCTCACTCTTTGGCAGGAGAAAAAAAATAAACCCCAAAAATCCAGCAAAGCTGCTGGGAGACTCACTAGGTTAGGAAATTCAGCCTAAACAGAGAATTCTCCCTAACACTTACACTCTGGTTAACCAATTTTCCCAGATATGTAGTTCAGTAGACCACTGGTGATCTTTCCCTCCAAATGCCAAGTGTTTTTTTTTAAAGTCCCTTTGTGAGCTGGTGATGAGATCAAAATGCTTAATTTTTTGGTGTTCACTCTTAGGCTATTAGCAGCTGTGTACTCCATGAATTGAGATAATCTACCGTGGAGGCCAACTGGAGTTTGGCCGATAAAGACCACGTCATCAGCGTTCAAAATCCAGGGGATGGGAAAGCTGAGATGGAATTCTGTGACTCAAACAAATCGGAGATATAAAGGTTAAAACGTATCGGGGGCAAGAAGGCATCCGTGTTTTAAACCTCTGTAGGTCTTGATTTTACTAGTGATCACCCCCATCTTGATAATCTCACCTCAATTGAGGTACAAGAATAAAGAGCTCTGATCTGGTTTACCAAGTCAGGCAGGCAGCCCCAACTAGAGAGTTTAACCCATACCCTCTACCTATCAACACTGTCAAAAGTCTGCTAAAGTTCGATGAAGGCCTAATAGTAGTTAGATCTGGTCTTGATTGCATTCATCTTCAGCAGGTTCAACGGAAGATATTTAGGCTAGTGCCCACCCCTTGATGAAGCCGGACTGTGTTGGATCCATACGTTTAGATCACAAAGTAAAATTGAAGCAAAGATCTTGCCCATAATGTTCCGAAGGGCTATGGGCCGGTAGTTTCTAGGATCCTCCAGTTTCCCTTTTTCAAAATAGGCACTATAGTAGCTGACCTCCATGAACCAGGGATCGTCAGTGTAGTCACTACCTGTTTGAAGCGTAGACAAATTCACTCCGCCCAAGGCTCCATGGCCTAATTTAACATACAATTGGTCAAACCATCAGGCCCCGGAGCCGAGAAGAGCTTAGTCCTCTAATCCTGGATGGTATGTCCTCCACATAGAACACAAAAGTCCATGTGGGAGACGGCAGGGGATTCTTTAGATCTGTGGTATTGTCTACTATTGCGAAAAGGGCCATAAAAAGTTAAATCCATGCTTCCTCAGATACTGTGTTTAATTGCAATGCGGATTGAAAATTACCATAATTATTTATCAGATCCCATAGGGGTCTACTATTAGATGTACATGTATTCAACATAAATTCTGCATCTTGCTGTGCTATTAGACCCCTAGAAGCAATCTGTATACACACGTTTACATTTTTTGTTGACACATTCCCAAGCCTCGCATCTCCCCCTCTTATGTTTCCCTATAACTGAGCAGAGAAGTTTCTCGCCCTCCACCACCAAGAGGTTGTAAACATGTAGGCGTTTGAATTCAACCTTATCCTGGACGCAGGAGTTTTCCATAAAATCTTTTGAGATCCATGCATATTCAACCTTTGGGTTGTTTCCCGCCAGTCTGTTCCTCCCTGCATGACCCCTACAGCTAGATGTGATGACACATTAGGGTAGGGAATGGTTCCTGCACATCTCACGTACAGCAAGTCATGGTCCCTGGTGTCCATTGGCCTCCCACTGAACTGGGTCCTAGAGCACAAAATATTAGATGAAACAAAACAATCTAAACTCGCCTGCTGGTTTACCCTAAAACATGTACACACAGCGGGCGAATCACCCTTTGTTTGCCTATTCAACATGTGGAGCCCCCGAGTTGGTCTCTTCAGACCCTCGACTAGCTCTTCTTGACGAGGTATTTTTCGGGGCAAATTCCCCCCACCCCCCATTCCGTCCAGAAGCTTGATGTTTAAATCACCACACAAAATATTGTGCTGGTTGATGTACCTGATGTAAACCTCATCAATCAACTCAATTACAGAATTGATGAAGACATCATCATATAAAGCAGTATTGCAGTATAAATTAAGAATCACAAAGGTGGTCCCAGCATAACCCCCGCCCTCTGATTTTCCAGAGTCAACAATTGCACACACATGTTGGGATTGTAATTTTCTTGCACCACAAGTCACCTGCCCATTTTCATGAGGGGCAACTGCCCCAAATAAGGCCTGTGCATCAAACTTTTCTTAGCCAGATTTAAATAACATTCAATACCATCACAACAGGGATTCGCTCCCAGTCAGGTCTCTTGAAGGCACAGGATACCAAATTGACCCTAATTCAGATCTTTGTTATTGAATAAATGGACAAAGCCTCTAGAATTCCAGGAGCCAATTTGAAGTCCAAAGAGGGGAGGGGGGATTCCTGGCTCTAAACATCTTTTGATGGGGCCAAAGCACCAGATAACCTTGGCCAATCTTGTGAGTCCCTAATAAACTGAGTTGCTTCAGAGGCTTTGTTCACCGTTCTGCTTAGATTGGAGGTGGGTTTTGCACCAACAATCCATATTTTCAAGGGCAGATACTGGGAAGATTCTCCAAATCTTACCCATTTGACTTTGGTGGTAATATCTGGATTTACGTTTAGATTTTTCTCATCCTTGAAGGAGCATTGATTATGGGATTGGGGGATGGCCTCTAAACAGTTTGCAGTAGCAACAGTCTAATCAGTTCATTAGAATCCAAACGCTTACAGGTCACAACCTGCCTCCACCGAGAGTATATTTGATCAGTACTGAATTTAAATGTAAAATTAACCAATCCCTTCTTTTTTCATTAACAAACTGTACCACCTTGCTGTCTTCTGAATTAATGTATCTCAATTTTAGGGTCTGATGTTACAGTTTCAGGATGTTTCTCCTGTTGAGGATTAGGTTATCGTTTGCAGGTAATATTCGCACGAACATGATAAACTTCTCAGACTTCACAGCTTCATTGTGAATGGCTGAGCTGTTGGCATTGTATGCAGGTTTGTGGGACATAAAGGGGGTGCAGTCACGCATTGACACCTGCAGCTTTCCATTCAAGGCCACTCTTTTTTGTTCAAGAGTCTGAAAGGCGTCAGCTTTCCAAACATTTCCAATTTACACCGAATGGACGGGGGAAAACTCCACAAGGCACCCCAGAAGGAGGCAAACCATTTTCGTATATGAAGGGTCTGTCAACCGCAGACCCCCGATCATCCCACACACCATAATATATGTACTGACATTCTCTAATAGATCTGTTACCCCTGCATCATTCAAGGTTAAGATGTCCCCACCTTCTCGAGGTTGCGCCGAGGAAGGAGCGCTCCGCACCTCAGCCTTTTCAGCTGAGGGAGACGGAGCTCGACGCTCACCATTTATCCTTAAATATGTCAGAGGTCTCATGATGGGGCGAGGGGAGTCTTTAGATTAAGAAGGCTCTTGACCCGTTGGACTTGGATCCGAAAGAGGGTTGTTGTTTTTTTTTTTTCTTTCTATAGTTGGCAAGTGGGTTTGATTTTGGTCTTCACTGGCGCCAATTGTGACGGTTCTGTCGAATATTGCAAAAGGCTTGAGAAAAGCCATTAGCTGAATATCTGTGACTTGTGGGTGAACCGTCATTGTGATGAGGCCTGATCCCCGTGAGGTCAACATTTCATCAATTATAGACGATAGGTTCTCGGACGATTTCTCGATCACGGCTTGCGGAAACGACCCCACAAGAGACAATTCAATGAGCAATATGGAGGACTCCAAATGTGTTATGACTGCCGGTTTGGCTGGCATCGAAGTACTGGGATCCCCAACATCCTGTTTTGATGGGGCTTGGCGCAAAGGGCCTGCCGGCTCAATCACCTTTACACAAGGCGCATTTGTAAATGTATGCATGGATTGCATCCAGTTACAATCTTCCAGCAAGGCCTCCATCAATGTGGTTTTGTCGAACTCCTCACGCCTGGCCAGATCACACAATATGTTTTGCCATGCCAGTGAAGTTTCACCTTCCTTGTCAAGCCTATTGTGCACTGTTAGCTACATTTTCCAGAAAGATTATTTTTGAGTGAACCATTGCCAGGAGGGTAGATTGATCTTTTAAAGTATCATTTAGGGATTCATAGAGCTTAGAAAAAGGAGCCAAAGAAATAGTTGGAGCAGCCATAATGTTGTTCTGCATTTGTAGAGCTTCTGCATCAGAAAGGCGAGCTACAGGCTCGTAGGTACATTTGTTTTTAATATGGTGCGCAGACTCGTTTCCCAGATTCACCAGCGGAAAAGACAGAAAATCCTGTTAAGGCAGTGAGCCATTGCCTTCCTCTCTCGGCGAACTTTCAATAAGTTGGAAAGATATCTTCCCGGGAACCTTCAGTGTACCTGACAGACTCAAGGGCCGGAAATATTGTTGGAAGGGCAAGTCCAAACGGCCACTTACACGTTTCTTTTTATGGCTCTCAATTTGTGTGTTACGTGAAGGCCGCACCATGGGTGGAGTGTTGGATATCATAAGCAGGATACAGTGCCTGCTGAGCGGTCATCGCACAGTCAAGTTGAAAGGAATCTGATACTAGCGCTGACCCCGCCGAAGAGCCCATTGTAGAAGCGGAACCAGCAGGGACCACAACACTCAATAAGCTATATGTTTCGAGTAGCGGCTGGCAGGGGAGTTTGGAGCCAAGTTTGTGAATGAGGAAGCAGTTTGGGAAGAGTGGTGAAATCATCCTCATCAGCAGGAGAGTGAAGGGAGACATCGGGAAGATGTTAGTTGGAGGCATTAGGAAGGGGATGATTGGAGACATTGCGAGGAAGAATGTGTGAGCATGGTCATAGCTGGCAATATCAGTAAAGAACAAGAGAGCACGCTTATCACAACCCTGGGGTTTGCAGACCCATCATGAGGTCTAATTTGGAGGCTAGAAGATGGAGAGATGCTAAGAGCCGGGGTTTGCAACCCGCTCTGTGATGATGGCCCTGTTGGAATATATGAACGATTCTGTAGTGATCCCATCCCTTCCCACGCCTTGTATCTATTTTTATTTTGCATTTTTAAAGCGCTCACACAGCCCGCAGGCATCGAGGCGCTTTTACAGAAATAGTTTTCTTTTTTTTTTGTTGTTTTAGTTGCGTATTTATAATGTGCTTATATACCCAGAGGTTTCTAAGCGCAGACCCGGGGATCGAACCTGTTGCTTCGCGTCATCTTGGTTCCAAAGCAAGCATGTTGCAGCTGAGCTTTCTTCTCACTCCACCAGGCACCCTTGTTCCCCATCATGGGATTCTAGTTGACCTAGCCTTGAAAGCTCAAGCCATACTGTTGGCAGACACATGATATCTGGACTTCACAACAGCCTGACCACTAGCAAGTTTGGAGGAGTCTTGGCAAACCCTGCTTGCTTTAAATAGTGAAGGCACTGAGAGTAGAGCATCCAGGAAAGAAGTTCCTTCTGAATCCGAGGTGGTAGCGCGTCATAATGTAAGCTCAGTGCGCATGCAGTCCATACACCTGTTAGTTTATCTGGGGACCTTGGAGCAGACGCGGGCCGACCACAATCAACAAGCACGCTCTCAGCCAACACTCACCTGCCACACCTCTTAGAGTTGTTTGGCCAATTTTAAAACGCAACTAGATTGAAACTAAAGTTAAAAATCGAGGCAAGGAGCAAGTGTGAGAGTTGGCAGATAATTGTGGGATGGACGGCAGGAGGAATGAGTAGAGCGACAGCTGAAAGTAAGCAGAGGAGGAAGAATAAGTACAGAGAAGTGGGGGAAGAGTGGGTAGCAATTGGAAAAGCAGAGGAGAGGGTGAACACTGGGCTGGATTGCAGAGAATCTGGAAATACATGAGGAAGGGGGAAGTCGCTGAAAATGCAGGGAGTTGGGGTTATAGAGTGTGCGGAGGATGTGTATGTGCTGGTGGAGGAGGATCCATGGAGGAGAGAGAAGTGGGACGGTAGAGGAAGGCGAATGGAGTGGAGCCTTTCAAAGATTAGTGTTACAATGGTATTCCAAAATAAACTCTGTCGGTGGATTTTGGGAAGCCAACCTATTATGATGAACGGGGAAGACACTGAAGTCTAGTCAAACCCATTAATGCTAGGTGGCAGAGCGGAAAGGCTTAGTCTTAGCAGGGTCGCGAGAGTGGTCCTTCGCAAGAATGAGACACAGACAGAGCACGCCAATAATTTCCGTTAGACAGGTAAGTACAACAAATATACAATGATTAGGCATTTAGCATACACACTAAGCAGTGAAAGTAATGGTACACAACTACTAAAATATTTATGTACTTTCTGTGAAGGCATCATGAAGGACACAGACAACTGATTCAAAATGTAATAGTTTTTTTTAAAGTAAATGTCAGAATGGAAAAAGGCCTAACTTGCCCTATGCTGAGGTGGGATTTCCTTACCTAAAAAAAAGTCTGAGTCAGAGTTTAACTGAAGAATCTGTCTGCGTCCAAAACCTATACTTGCCCTCACAACTAATCTATACATTGTCTAGGGATGTCAGAAACCAAAAAGTGTCCAACACAAAGTTCCGAGCCACTTCCAGCTCGCAGCTTCCTTTCAGTTCCCTTCCCCAAGTATAAAACAGTTTGTTTTATTTATTTGTAGAGCGCTCCTCACCCGGGGGGTATCTGGGCGCGAGAAGAATATACAGTTTCTTTTATGTACACAGTAAGTTGCATTACAGGTAAGACCGAAATAAATACAATCCATGAGCAGTTAGAATTGAGGCACATTAATAAGAAGTAGATGGGCATGAGTGTTAGTACAGAGTAGGGAGATAGCTATCAGATGTCATTAGAGATTAGCCTTCGTTTTGTGTTACTTCTAAAACTCCGGAAGGTTTGGTCTTTTCTCAGGTGCAGAGGTAGTGCATTCCAATGAAGAGCGGCTTGGACAGGGAAACTGTTTCCCCCGGCTCTTTTCAGGTTAAATCTGGGCATCTGTATACAGTGAGATTGAGCTGCTCTGGTGGGGCGAGATGACGATTTTCTGCTGATTTCTTTCTTGGAGGTGCGATGGGGTAGCATTGTTCAGACATTTGTGGGTGATAGACTAGTTTGAGTAGAATCCTATCTTTGATGGGGAGCCATTTGGTTTCTCTTCTGGCTGGAGAGATGTAATCTCCCTTGGGGATGCTTGGAGCGAATCTCAGAGCATTGTTCTGTAACTTGTTAGTGATTGGTTTGCTGGCTCCTTCATGTAGGGCTTGGCAGTAGTCGAGTTTCGACCTAAGGGCTCTCGCAAGGGTGGGGCTGCGTTAGGTGGATAAGAAGGGTTTGCAGGCGTGAATGAGCTTACAAGTGTACGCTGTGGCGGATGAGGTGGCGTTGACTTGTTTTTTCATGTTCAGATTGGAGTCGAGATAGAAGCCTAGAGTTTTGGTTTCTTTAGCCACTTTGATGTCAATGCCATCAATAGTGAATGCAGCGTATTGTGCATTAAGTATGTTGAGTTGGGGTTGAGCACTGTCTTTTCGTCATTCAGGCATAAGCTGTGGACAGCCATCCATGCCTGAATGATTTGGTAGGTAGTGGTTAGGAGGGCTAGATCTTGGTTGTAGTTGCCTGATAGGGGAAGGAGTATTTGGGTATCATCTGCATAGTTGGTGTAGATGATCCCCAGAAGGTCCAATTTGTCGAATAGCCATTTAGTGAATATGTTGAACATGGTGGGGGATACACATGGTCCCTGGCAGACTCCGCATGTGATGGGGGAAGGGTCAGCGGCAGCTGACTGGGAGAAAACTCTCATTGACTGTTGTTAAGGAAGGATTGAATCCAATTGACAACAGTCTTAAAGTTTCCTCTCTTGAACAAATGTAGTTTTCACCAGTGTTCAGGGTACCTTTCAGCACAAGAAGTGGCAATAGTTCGCGCCTCAGAGTACTCTTCCTAGGGCTTAAGTTCAGCAACACCAACATTGTCCTTTTGTCTCTGTAGGGGTCTTTGCCAAAAAAGGTAATTCTCTGTAACATGCAGGGTTTGCCTTCACTTTGCATTCAGTGCAAAGTTCAACTCTTTAGATTTCACTCAGTTCAGTATTCAATAAATATTAATTGTACTTGTTGCTGTTTTGTTCAGTTTAGGATTGATTGTACACAGGTTGCAATTTTAAAACACCTTCCCTTTTGACCCATAATGGAACAGGTTGTACTCAAAACATCTTTATATAGCCCGCTGTGTAATAGTCGTGTAATAATGTTCAATAAGCGCACGTTTCACTCAAAACACACTTGCTGTTCAGCCCGCGGGATAATATTTCTTTATCTACTTCAAGTTGAAATGTCCAAAGCTTGGGGACTTTCGAGAGCGTTTTTTCTCTTATACACAACCACTCCAATACAATCTATTCCTCTATGAAAGTTCAAACACTTGCATACCAGGTTTCTACTTTGCTAGAAACTTGCTGGTTTTGTGGGAACATCCCAACAGCGCAGATCACTCAGCCCTCTGCTTCCCGCATCAGGGTTCGAATTCCTGCCCCTCAGACACTCCTGTGTCACCGTCTGAACACAGGGGAACGAGCGCTTTGGCTTTCACAAATAGGGGCGGCCTCTCCACACATATCCCTTTCCGATGCTGGATCTACTCCACTGGGCTTTAGTTCTCACGCCGTGCTTCCATGGGTAATTTCCTTAGACTAACGTCAGCGTGCCTCTCTGCCACGGTTCCCTGCTGCTTCTCTTGGCCTCTCTGCTGCTTCGACTGTGCCTTTGCTTCCACCTTCTTCCTCACACCTTGAATTGGGCTCCTTTTTATACACCTGCTTCCCTTTAACATGCTGCAGGTGCGAATGTTCAATTAGCCCTGACTGAACACAATTAAAGGGACATGCCTGACCCATATACCTCTCAGCAGGCATATTCTTTGTCACAGTACCAGAGTGTTAAGAGCATAGTCTTCACTGCTCTTAGTTGCTTCTTCTTCAGCCCAGTACTGTCAATTGTCATGTGTGAAGGAATGGCTTAAAACAGTTCAGGAAGTCTGGGGAAGAATATTGGATTGATTATCAATAGGGAAAGGTGGATACCATTGCCCAAGGGTACCCCACTCCCAATCCCCAAAGACCCTCTACACAGGTTATCCTCCCTCGCTTCTCTGCCCCTCAGGGGTCAGGATCCAATAGCGATGGCCTTTCCCTGGCCATCTGCGTAGAGGATCCAAGAGGCTTAGGAGTGAGAATACCCTCATGCTTCTCACATTTCATTCTTGTGAGAAGATAGAAAAGCATTTGTTTCAAAACCAGTGCAAGGGAGGTAAGTAGTCAGATGCAGAAACACTTACAAGCAACACTAGAATAGTTCCCTATTACTTTATAAGTCCAGCCCTCTTGCACCTGTAATGCGGTTGCAGACACTGTCCAACTGAACACGCTTGTCGCGAAAGGATGCAGACGTCTGTGGAGTAGGTGACCAGAAGAACTCCAAGGAGCAATGAAAACGGGTTGCAACAGGAGTCACCACAATCAGTTAGCAACAGGCGATCTTCGATGAGTGAAAGAAGGGAGCAGGTCCTGCACGTCTTCTGTTTGTGCTAGAATGCTGAAAATGCAAGAGCAGGCGTATTGTAGCACAAGTGAATGTTCCTCCAAGTTTCAAGGATGCATCCAGAACGGCGACGGCTACAGTGAAGTAGCCCAGGGGAGAGTTGAATAGTCCAGTTAATCCAGACATCTTTCCGAAGTGAAGCATGGATCTTCGAGCAGGGGTCTTGACTGGTTTTTCACACCGGTACAGGGTTCGAAGCACTGAAGAGGGCCTTCTTGATATCAGGACAGAGGAGCAGGGTTTCACCAGGACCTGGCTGGAAGCGATGCTGGTTAGCTGCAACTGTCATCCTTTGGTGTCCAGAGAGCTGTACTTCTTCGTTGGCGTCTTCGATCTAAGGATGATTGCAGGAGTCCTCCTTTTATCCAAGACCTGGTCCACCAATAGCATCGATCTGCACCATTCAAACTGACAGTGTGTATCCAATAATGAAAGCCACTGGCTGCCCGTTTGTTAGGCAGAAACCTGTGCAGTTCCCTTGGGGACCACTGCAAAAGATTTAGGACTACAGGTGTTTGGCAGTAAACCCACTTGGTAGCAGTCTGTACCACACAGATTCACTTGCTAGCTGTGGCTGAGCAGTCAGACTTCCCTCAAGAAGAGTTAGGCAGTATGCAGAGTATACACAATAGGTACAGAGACACAGTAGCACAAACACTGACCAGAGCTTTGGTGTAAAAGTATAAAATTATTTATTTAAAAATACACTTGTAAATTACACTAGCAAAAAGGAGTTAACTAATTTCAGCACACAGTCACTATCATATATATACAACCCTATTCACTTATTAGACAAGTCTTAGTGAGAAACGCCACTTATTTTCAGACAGAGGTGAGCGCTTAACATAAGATGACACTCTAATAAGTTGTAAAGAAAGGGAGGGAAAAAGGCGGAGTTAAAGATGCACACAAGTTTCAATACTTTTTCAAAGAACCACAGTAAGGCAGGATAGGCAGAGTTCTACTGGAGAGCAAGGAAGTCAATTGCAAGGCTCACTTTAGGAGAGAGCAAGCAGAAGGGGTCCAGGTTCACCAGTGGGGTTATTCCCAAAGAGTCTTTGTAGATAGTTTGCAATGAAGGATGAAATTAAAGTCAGGAAACGTTAGCTAGGTTGTCCCAGGCTAGCCCAGGTTAGAAAGTCGAGGCTTTACTGTCACCCCGAACAATCTGTCGCAAGGGAAGCCAGGCGGGACACAGTACCTTAAGTGTGAAGGAAGCTCCAGCGGGGGCAGTTGTTCCTGGCACCAGGTGCAAGTCGGTGTTTCGTCCAGAGGAAGAAGAGGTCTCGCCGTGGAGGAAAGATGAAGGTGGTTGCACTGCCAGGGAAGAAACCAGCCGCGGAGTTCTCCGGTTAAAAGGCACTACCCTTCTCTTCGCAGTAGTGGTAAACCGTGGTATTCCGGTTGCCGGGGTGCTTGGCACGGGCAAGGCAGCCATGAGATGCTCCAGGAAGGTGAAAAAAAGGTGAAACTGGTTATCCTCACCAGTCAAAGGAAGAAGACTCTCCGGACTGGAGATCTCCTCTGTCGTCGGGAAAAGTGGTGAGACGGTTCAGCAGGGCTCCACCGGTGGTGTCGTCGTTGCAGGTCGGCTCAGCTTCTCCCTCCTCGGATTCTTGGGTCCTGTGGCGACTTTCTGAAGTTCCAGTCGCCAAAGCCCTGCTTTTATGCAGCACACCCCCATTCCCTCAGCCTAGCTGTCAATCAAACATGCTAAGTGGTGAGCCAAATGGCTCACCACTTGGGCCAATCACACAAGAGTGCGACTTGGGTTACCAAGGTAACTCAGTCCAGGGTGCCTAAACCTCCTCCCACACCCCCTGTGGTACCCAGACAGAGTGGCACCACTTTTGGAGGCTTCTGTGGAGAAGCCCGCCAAAAAGTGGAACAAAGGGCTCGACTTGGGTTGGATTCACAGAATAGAACACAAACGCCATTTTAGAATCGAGTTCTGGCAAAAAATACCAACCGGTGAATTAATATTAAATAAATAAACCGGCGGTATGTTTGAGGCTATAAGAATTAAATAATTAAATTTGGTAGCCTCGAACAATCGGAAAATCCCATAGAGATATATATTAGCGGTTGAATATAAAAAGTAGTATCCACTGCCACCAGCCAAAACTCGATCAGGGGGGACGGAGACGTGCCCCCTCGAACAACAGACCCCGGGGAAATCAAATTGCCCTGACCAGTATGTCCACAATATGATGATTTGTACTGGTTTCTGTTCATAATTTGGGACTAGTAAAGCCAATGGTGACTTTACATGCCCTGGGAGACAGTAGTCAGTCCCAGGGTATGGAGTCTATGTTGGGGGGTCGCTACGACACCCCTGGGTCACGGCACGAAGGGTGCTGTGTAACCCACATAAAAAAAAACATGAGACCCTATGGGGAAAAGGACCCCATAGCCCATAGAACACATACAAAGTCAAAGGAACACCTCAAATCATGTCTAAGAGTGGGAGCAAAAGAATCTCACTCTTAGCAGGAGAGAAAAAAATAAACCACAAAAAATCCAGCAAAGCTGCTGGGGGACTCACTAGGTTTGGGAAATTAGCCTTACAGAGAATTCTCCCTAACACCGTTCTGCCCAGCAACAGACCCTATGTGACCTGGATGTGGACTGGGACCAGACAGTCACAGCCCCCAAATCCGACCACACACAAACTGCCACCTTGCCCAGGAAAGCAGAAGCTTTCCCCGCAAAAGGGCATACCATATATGGTAATTTTAATGGATTTCTTTCCTCCCACGAATTCCTGATGTCCATATCGCAGCTCAGCTGTTTTCTGGAAACATTTCTGTGTTGTTACACTGTGGCTTCAAGGGAATACACCTCACTCCTTATGGATGCTTTTATGTCAAAGATGTACAACATCTATACGAGGCGGATGACCAGGTCCCTTTTGGGCTGGAACCTCTGTGATCTAGGGAATTGAGGGATTTCCCAGAGGAATTTTACAGGAAAGGTAAGGATGTGCAGACCTGCAAGGAGCCAGCAGACTCAACACCTCCCCGAAGATGGATTCCTTGCCAGCTCCCACACCGGGAAAGCCACGTTCCAGGACTTGATCGCTAAAGTGGCCAGTACTCTGGCATGGTCTGCTCCATCCAAGCCCAAGGTGCAATATGAGCTTTGTGACATTATGGATGAGGCGCCCAAGAAAGACGCTCCTGCCTTTTCAATGTGGCAGTGGAAGCACCCGTACTGGAAGTGTGGGAAAAGGCTGCCTTTGTTCCGGCTGTGGACATAGACCTGGCAAAGAAACACAGTCCAGCTCTGTCAGACCCACCCTTTCTCTTCCATGCTTCACCAGAGAGCTTGGTGGTCCAAGCCGCAATGGCTAGCCTGAAGACCTCTACCTTCCCGTCCCTTCCACCGAACAGGGAGAGTAATAGTTTTGACGCATGGGGCAAGAAGGTTTTCGCGTCAGGCAGCCTGGCACTGTGGACCATGAATGCTCAATGGCAAAGACTGTGGCCAATGCGGCGAGCACATCCCGCAGGGGGAAATGAGACCGCTTCCAGTCCCAGGTCTGATGGCAAGGAAGCAGCACGCCAAATGCTGCACTTAGGGCTCAACACAGCGTACTGTGTGGGTAGGGTCATGGCTACCAGCACAGTGGTCAGGCGCGACTCCTGGCTGAGGACGTCTGGTTTGTGGCCAACATCCAAGCCTAGGCATCCACACAAGTCATCTTGGGGCAGGGGTTCTTGCCTGAGAGGCCATGGTCGATCTGCCCCGCTTAGATGCTTCTCGAGAGGTGCCCACCGGGGTCACATTGCTGTAGCCGCTGTCCCTACGCAAGGACAAATTCAAGATGGTTATTCTAGCTTAGATTCTGCAAGCCCTCGAGCTGCAGGACTGGGTGGTTTTCCTGGACCTTCTGGATGCCTACTTGTATGTACAGATTCATCGGAAGCACAGGAAGTACATGAGGTTCGTAGTGGGACAACACTATTACCAGTTAATGGTCCTGCCAGTCGGTCTTTCCTCAACTCCCACAGTTTTAACCAAGCTGCTGGCAGTGGTAGGGCATCGCCTCAGGTGGGGAAGGCATTTGTGTCTTACCCTACCTGGACGACTGGCTTGTCCCGAGCTCGCTCCCCGGAGCTAGTGTTGGAGTACCTACTCTGCACATGCACTCTTAATGCACAGCTTGGGCTTTTCCCTGAACTGCAAAAACTCTCAGGTTTCACAGTCCCAGACTCTCCGATTCATCGGAACGGTCTTTGACAGTCTCCTGGTAAGGGCTTTCCCATCCGAGGATTGATTGGCAAACATCTTTCGGGTGGTCAATGTCCTCCAATCACAGTCCATGCCCCGGCTTTTCTGCGCCTTCTGGGCCTCATTGCATCCCTCATCCTTGTGATGCCGGAAGCTATTCTTCTCCTTTGCCAATGATCGCAGTTCTAGGGCCACATGTTGGACCTTCTTCAGGTATTGAACCAGGTGGCTCAGGATCTCGTGTGGTGGGCCATGCAAGACAACTTGCTGAGAGGTGCAGTGTTTCGCCAAACTTAGACCCAGGTGATGGTGGTCACGGACACATCTCTGACTGGCTGGGGTGCTCAACTGTCAGACCTGACAGTGAGCGCACTGCGGTCTCCCGCAGAGTCTCAGGAACACATCAACTTGCTGGTGTTGAAGGCGATAGTGTCACTTTCATCCCCTCTGTGAAAAGCAAGACTGTGCTAATCCCGACGGACAACACAGTGGCCATGCACTACCTCAATAAAAAAAGGTGGTGTGGGGGTCCTTACCTCTGTGCAGAAGAGTGCTGGGGAGGAGCTAGCACCTTACTGCACCCCTCAAGCGCTTTACAATTAGGCAAGACTTCTCTAAGCACTATAGCACTGAGAAAGCTTTTTCATGCAAATATGATCACATACAGGTGTTGCCAGCCACTAAATGAAATTCGTATTAAATATTAGGTGCAAATAACCATTAGTTGAAAACACGTGTAAATGTTGTTCTGTGTAGTTATAAAATCAAATCTCAAAGCAGGTTCTGCCAGAAGGAATGCAGCCTGTGCTAAAAGTAGGCTACATGCATTGCTCTCTAGGAGAGAGAACAAGGTAACTGAGCAGCTGCTCCCTGTCTATCAAAACACACAAGAAGGTTGGGGCTCATACATACAATGCTGAATTATGTTAAAACTGAGTTTTAAGGAGAATTACTGGTCCAAATAAAATATAATTATATTGAGTGAAGTGTTGAGAGTATGACGGGAAGGGTGTTTATGTATGAATGTTTATAATATAGAAAATGATGCTAAACAAGAGCTACAATGTATTCCTGCACAGGCAGCAGTATGTTAAAGTAGGATGATCTAAATGTAAACCTAGCCATGCAAGAAGGCAGATTGCAGAATCCCTTGTATGCCAAGAACAACCGTTTTGGATGAGCCATGATGGTATCCAGTGACCACGTTGAGAGTATATAAAGGTGCCTACTTGCCATTAGTCTGTAGGAGCCAGCCAAGGAAGACAGAATGCTGGTCAGAAGGGCAGAGTCCTCTGCTCTCCCACCCCCCTCCCTCCCAATCCTCATTTTTGTACAGATTACATTTGTTACCCTTGCAAGATGAAGACTCATGGCCTTAATTCCCTAGAGGGGTGCATTTGTTCTGGTGTGAGCATTATCAGGGGTACCCCAATATATTTAAGGAGTGTCCCTGTAAGATGGGGTTCACTTTCAGAAGCAATGCGACTGGGTATTTGCTCTGGAGGACAGTGTCTCTGGCAACGCCTCATCTGGCCGGGTGACGGAATGTCACAGCAGATGCCTTGACCAGACAGACTTTGGCCTCCCACAAGTGGGAGTTCTGTCGGGAAGTTCCGGCGTCACTATGGGGGACTTCTCAGGTGGAACTTTTCGCTTCCACTGGCAACAGGAAGTGAGTTCTTCTCCTTGGAATTTCCTCGTCTTGAAGCTCATGGGGACGCACCGACAGTCAAGTGTACTTTTGACCTCCTTTATGCGTTCCCGCTGAACCCCGTCATTCCGCTGGTTCTCAGAAGGTTGCACCTGTTCAGAACCCCAATGATCCTGATCACTCCAGATTGGGTCCGGACAATGCAGTATATGGAGTTACTGGACATGTCCATCTGCCCTCCCTGGTGCCTCCCGAGGAGAGTAGGCCTGTTCTTCCACTCGGAGGGGCGGGTCCTCCACTTGAACCTCAGCAGCCTGAACCTTCATTCTTGGATACTGAGAGGCTGAGATACAAGTACTGGGACTTGTCAGATGATATCCTTGATGTGCTCCTTTCAGCTCGGAGGCCCACTATGAAATTCATTTATGCCCGCAGGTGGTGTAAATTTGCAGTTTGGTTCCTTGAAGAGGGACCCGGATTCTTTATCCTGTCTGCTGTCCCTTGTGTTGTGTTTTCTGCTTTCCTTGGCCTGTAGATTGTCACTGTGAAGAGTTACCATGCCACTATTTCTGTGTTCTAGAGGTCCCCAGAACAGGGTTAGTTTTTTTACAAGCCCCACTTTTGTGCAGTAAGTTTTTGTAGCCATCTCCTCCCTGCCAGTTTGTGGTTACTGGCGTGGGATTTGAATTTAGTTTTGGCATTTTTTTATTGCACTCCGTTTGAGCCACTTCATTCATGTACTACTAGATTGTTCACTCTTAAGGTGATTTTACTGGTAGCCATCACGTCCGTGAGACGGGTGCTTGAGCTCCAGGCGTTATCTGTTTTACCTCCCTTTTTGCTTTTTTTCCAAAGAGAAGGTGACCTTAAGAGTGTGACCCTCCTTTTTGCTGAAGGTGGTCCTGGGTTTCCATCTCTCTCAGAAGCTCCATCTTCCTGTGTTTTTTCCACCCGCAGTGCAGAGGAATGATTTTGTCGTCTGGACCCGGTGTGGACCTGTATGTTCTGCGTCTCTTGTACAAGAGAGGCTAGGAAAGATGACCAGCTTTTCGTTGGTTATGCTGGTGTTCGTGCTGGCAGGCATGCGACCAAACCGACCCTGTCCTGGTGGATCATTCTCTGCATTTCACAATGCTACGATCTGTCTGGGACGGATGTCTCTGTGGGTCTCGGGGCCCATTTTACCAGAGGATTGACTGCCACTGCTGCCCTGTAGAGGGGCGTCCATAACCAGGATATTTACCAGGCGGCAACGTCGGTGTCTCTGCACACGTTTGCTAAGCATTACTGCTTGCATTCCCTTGCGCGCCAGGATGCCTGGTTTGGTAGGGCTGTGTGAGGTTTCTTTCTGGTTTAGGTGGTGTTCTTGCTTCTTCCCTCCTCCAGATTTACGCACCCCTTTGGGAGTCTGATAGATGGGGAATCAGTTGGAGGAAAGAATCCATTAGAAGAACAAATTACTTTCCACTCGTTAATGTCCTTTCCGATGGTTGTTACTCCCATGGATTCCTCATTGCCCTCTATACCTGCCCCGGGAAGCTAGTACACCATTGTTTCTTTGGTCCCTCAACTTCACAGTGCTAGGGAAAAGGGATGGAACCAAGATCATGGGGCATGGCGTGGCGCCGCTATATATACTAGCTCCAACCTCTTACCCAGAACGGGGCACGTAGAGGCATTTGACAGAGCTGATGCAGAGCCGACCTGCACCCTCTGGCAGCGAAAAGGTTTCCGGTGAACAGCTTCGCTGGGACAGGGATATCATAGATGAAGAAGAAAGGAACATTTCCCCGAGGCAAATGCATTGTTCTTCCAAACCCAAGAGAGCAGGTAGAAGGCCAAAGGGCAACAAGGCCAATGGACCTGTAAAAATCTTGTGGCATTGCCATTTTAGAGTATATGGTACTCTTTATGGAATTAAGCAGTAAAATGAAAGTGCACGAGTAAAATGTCAAAAACACAGTAGAAAAAAATCCACTGTCAACGGCCCATTCTGGACACATTGCGTTTGTAACCACAGAGTTGCAAAAGAAAAAGTTAAAAGGATACAAAATGTCCTAACAGCACTTTGCTTTAAAGTGATGTGTGCAGTTTTAAAAATACAAGAAATCCAATAAGGGGAACGGTCTCTCAATACTGATAGTCTTATGGACTGATCAGTTCCCCCCCCCCCCCCCCCATGAAAATTTGCAAAAAAGTCAGACTGGAGGGGTGTCTGCGGTACTATATGGTTGGGGTAGAGTCACAGCGGTACCCCTGCCAAGGATCTCCTAGGGTAGCAATAGACGAACAACCAAAGCCGAGACTCCAGGGAGAATCCCTAAGGACCCACAATGGAATGTCCACACACTGTTATGTGCTAAATTTTTATTTTTAACCTTTTTTTAAGTGCATATGGTTACATCTGTACCTTTTACACTGTTAAAATAAGAAAAAAACATTCGGATTCAGTATGTGTCCAGGAAAACTCCAAGCTTCTGACAGAGATAAGGGTGGGGTCTTCTGATATACACACATCTCCCCCCACCCCCCATTCACTCAGGCTGAGCTAGGCCGTCAGCGAATCAAACACTGCATTCATCATGCAGTACACAATCCGGCTCACAGGCATTCAGGTCATTCACCCAACACCAGACGCTTAAAAATAGTGGATGTGTATTGAGGACAACTCCCAGCCTTTCAAATGGCACACTGCATTCACTCCAATTTCAGACGGGTCTGGCTCTGGCAGACCACATGCATTGTGACACACAGTCAAAGCCAGACACACACAACACAGAATGTGATTTGACTCCTCTTCATTCATTCAGGTCCCACCCCAAGGGTGTACTGAAAACAAGCAGTCTCTATCTAGAAAGGCAGCCCCAGAGCCATGTGTGGTCCTTACATGCAGCATCCGATCAGGGGCAAGGGAGGCAGAGCCAAGGCTTCTCAGGACTTTAAGGAGCAGGAAGGGAAGGCAGTGCCATCAGCCATCTTCCCTTTGTTTAGGAATGCATTGATTCCTATGGCCGGGCCTGGGTTTCACAAAATGTGAGTGACCCAGAGCTCCTGCAAAATCAGCATGTAGCTTCCACCAGCCCATGCCCTTCTCTATGGGCAACACAAAGGTGCCCAAAACGCACACTTGGGGTACCAAGGTGTACATCTACCCATGGGTGCCAAAGGGGTATCCCATGGGTGGTGTTTACCAAGAAATAAAGATGAAGATCTGCACTGCCAGGCGTCCAAACTGGGCTCTTGCGCAGAAAACTTACAGAAAAACATGCAGGGAAGTAGTGGGACAAGGACGAGCAGGCCTTGTCCTTCCAAAGCATCATCATCACACACAGCAAGCAAAGTAAAGCCTGAGGCTTTACTTGCCTCCGAAAAGGCTGGTCAGCAGTCAAGACAAAGCAAAAAGAAAGGGTGTCCCATAGAAGTCTATGGGAGGAAACCAGCAAAAAGAACCTCTTTCCTAACACTTGGTCTAGAAAGGTCCTAGGTTCATGGAAAATGGGCTGCAGGTGAACCAAACACAGGGCCAGAACATTTACCAAAGTTCCTTGGGATCTAACTATGTATGCATTGTTGGATGCCTAAACGCCTGTGAGACAGCCTAAAGGTTTGAGGTGTGGGGGGAGTGGGGAGTGTCTGGTAGATGTGTCTGGGTGGACCATCCCAAGAGATGGACAGCCCTACACCAGGCAAGAAAGAGACGGATACAAGGAAAAAGGGATTTTTGGGATACTGAAAATACCCAATATCTAATGACCTAGGAACCGGTCTTAAAAAAACAAATGGAGCGAAATAGACTGCGGGCCATGGTCCAAAAGACAGTTGAGGATCTTATTGCCTACCCAATTATTAAACCCTTTCAAACCCCACCGGTATGATTCAGTCAACCCATAGCCATTCTTTTATTAAAAAAGAAATAGGCAGTAAACTCCATGTTGGTCTCGTATCGTTTGAGCCTACAACCATAACAACACATACAGGCATTCCCTGGCACTGTGTATTGTAGTCCAAGTATGTTGCTTTTTATCATGAAAGTCACATCAAATGCCTCTTAAAAGGTTCACTTAAGAGCGCTACCCTTCTATTTGAACTTTACTCTTTCTAGATTCCTCGATTCACCATAGGAGGGCATTCTCAAAACTAAAAGGAAACTTATAACATAAATTCCAAAATAGTCTTTTCAAGGGTCTGCGTAGGTTAGGTTATATTGTCTGAAATCTGTCCGTCCCTTTGTGGTGGTAAATTTAATTTTCTTACAATGTTTAGTTTTGTGCACTTCTTTATGTAGTATGTTGACATGTTATCTTGTGCTATTCATGACATTGGTGGATTGTCTGCCTTTAATTTCTGGTGCTTGCTCTCTGCAAATTGGGTTTAATTCTTAACACATTTTCTAGCACACGTTATTTTCTCTGACTTTGGAGTGTAACAAAATCCTTTTTTGTCTTCCTCTGCAGGGTTTTCAAGTTCTAGTAGAGACCGATTGGTTGGATTATGGCCATAAGTTTGGAGATCGTTGTGGCCACCAAGAGAATGTTGAGGATCACAGTGAGCAATGCCCAGTGTTTCTGCAGTGGCTGGATTGTGTGCATCAGCTTCTCTTACAGTTTCCTTGCCTGTTTGAGTTTAACCAGGCTTTCTTGGTAAGACTCTTAACTGCTTTGGGGCATTTTTGACCTGAAAAAACTTTTTGTACATATGGTCATCAGATAGTGAAAAAGAGGGCAGGAATTGCAGAATGGATTCATTTCAAATGCTCCATGATTGGTTAGTAGTGCTCAATATAAGATTTGTGTTTTATGGGAGGATATCTGGTGTGTGAGTGTGAGTCTCTGCGTCTGTCCCTTTAGTAAATGGTGTCCTGCATATCGGTGTGGGCCTGTGTTGCTGGTGATGATGTGTTTGATGTGTGAATGTAGAATACTTCCTCTCTGGTGTTCAAATTGTGACTGTTGGTCAGTTGCTGTGGTGGTGGAGCACCAGTAGATTGGTTCACCATGTACTGGGCAATAAACGGAAGGGCAGATTGCCCATAACCCACAGGCCACTAGGGACATTCACGTGTATACAGAAAATTGGTGCCTATGGCACAAATGTCCTGCACAAAACTATTTGTCATAATGAATATGTACATTCGTTCCTTGAATAAACTGCATGGCAGAAAGAGTTGTTCAATTGTCAACAGAAATAGTCATTGATTCTAATAGAGTATTCAATACATGTTTTGACATTAATATTATATCATCATAAAGACAATCACCCATAAATGTTTACATAGACAAATTTCAACATAGATCCCAAAAAAAATAGAATAAATAGTTCACTCAAATATGACCGTTTTCAACATGTACTGGATAATTTAATCACACCTTCGTCAGGGTGCAACAAAATTCATTCAGAGCCAACCAATACGAATGCTGACATAGCAGTATGAGGGCTGGAATCTAAAGAGATGTTGAAGTGTGCTTGAGTCAAGAATGGAAATTCAAAACACCCATTACAACGCAAAGACAGATCGCACACGAAATGTGGGCACCTGAGCTGCTCGTCATTAAGCTGAAGTCAGAGCCAAACTTAGCATCTCATGTAATTACAGCACAGCAATCCGTTTACAAAGTTATCTAGCCTCGTAGCATCTAGATTGGATAAAACTTCTGAAATTACATCAGGGATATGTAGCATACCGTTGGTTGCTCGCAGTGCACATGGCGTACTTGATCTCCACGTCGAAACCGGTCATAATTGGAATGAAATATTTTATTCTCAGTTTTTTGGATGTATGTTGTAACTTGTCTATGTAAAAATGTTTGTGTGATTGTTTAGTGTTCTGAAATGTTTATGCTAACACTCGACTAGAATTCATGACTGTTTTTGTTTTATTTTTGTTTGACGACAATTGAATGTAACCTTTTCTGCCATGCTGTTTATTCAAGGAACTTGTGTACATATTCATTATTATTAAAAATAGTTTTGTAAAGGTGTTGTGTTGGAGATTTGTCCCATAGGTGCCTATTTTCTATATCACCATGTACTGGGACATTACTTGATATGTACTATGTAAATAAAGTTCTTACCCTTAAGTTCTGTGTGCAGTTGATCCTTGAATCTACAAGCCTTTTCGTTGTAACATTATTTGCAACAAGTCAGTCTTCTGTTCGGCAAGAAGGACCTTGTTGAAGCAAAGTGCTGTGGAGGGGGGGAGAGGGTGGGGATCAGCTGATGCCACCACCGCCCCCAAGTTAAGGCCACCAACCATGCAAGGTTGCCAAGGTGTCGACTCCCATTGTTTCTTTGGGGCACCTGGAGCTTGCTCTGCCCTGGGGCATTCTGTTACCTTGCCGTGCCTCATGCCTGGGTCTCGGAGGGAGATGAAGTGGCAGGGTCTCTAGCGACCAATGTTCCCTCTAATTATTTTTGGCTGTGTGCGCCAAAGAATTTTTGTGTGCGGGCAGTTTTTTAGCCTTGTGCGCAACTGAGTGATGCGGTGCCGGTGGCAGTCGGCGCCGGCGTGCTGGGCCGCCACAGCAAGTGTTTAGTGATCTACTGTGCAAGCGAGGAATGCAAATTTGCGGCACAGCATGCTCTACTTCAAGGGGTATTTGGGTGTACTATTCTCCTCCTAAGTCTAAAACTCATCTGAAGTTGTGTCTTTTTAAATCTCAAAATATTAGCAAGACCTTTTGTTTTACGATGGATTGTTACAAGAAGGGTTCTTCTGGTGGAACACAGATTCTGTCTCACAAATTAATATTTAGAACAGTACTAGCAACAGTAGCTCCTGCATTCTCATTTCAGTAAACCTATGGAATATAAAGGAAATACTTTATATTGGTTGAACGAATTAAGCAATACATGAACATGATTAAATAACAAAGATGACTAAAGAGAGGGGGGTATGGATGGACGGTTAAATAAATTCAAGTAAATCATGTAATATTAGATTGTACTGGAAGTCAAACCGACAGTCTCAGAAGTGTCTGCTCTAGGGACAGAAAAGTAAATCAGCAAGGCAAAATCTCCCATAAAGGATGAACACGGACAGCATGTGGCAAGCAACAATTGGAAAGATACCATGCAGCAGCATACTCAATGCATCTATGAATATAAACCCTCCACTAACACTCTTGGATACAGCAAAGGAGTACTGTTAGTGTTAACAAAAGATTCTATGCAGCATACAAGCTCACAAACATATATCCAAAATTCCAAGTAACTCAAATGGTGCACGTTTGCTGAAAGGGCATTTACAGTGTGCAAAAAACACAATATATTACATTGAAAAAAATGTTAAGTTCACAGCAATGGATGGGTTGGCAGAGCATCATCTCTGTTAATGAAACTCAGTTATAGATTTCTGCAAATGTTATGCTATGTGGCATTTGCATACCACCTGCTGACATTAGTATGGCCATAAAGCGCTAAAGGTTTGCTGTGTTTAATTTCTAATGCTGTTAGGTTACATTAACCACCCTGACATGTGTGGGCCCAAGCAGAGGGAGTTGGTAGTCAGTCACGAAATACTGCAGCCCCAGCTCCCTGCAATCCTGATAGGACAACCATGATGACTGCAGTCCTCAAAAGCAGCAGTGTTCAACAACCCTAGTAAGCAGTCCAAAACTGCCTGCACTGAAGCCCTGCAATGTGCTGCAAGGCTGCAGCCATGGAGGTAGTTAAGCATTGTTAAGATAGTTCAGTGGAATATGCTCTCACTTGCTGCTGTGATCTTTGTGTGATCTGCAGGTCGCAGTTTCGAATCCCGTCAACACTCAGCCTTTCATCGTTATGAGGTCAATAAATGAGTACCAACTGCCAGTGGGTGATATGGTTTGATTCATCATCATGTGTATATATGTTCTGTGTAAAGCGTTCAGGTATAGGTGCTATATTTAAATAACCCAACATTATCATTGTTAGACATCCCTAAAAAGATGGCCAACCAACAATTCTGTGTTCTGCAGCCTGCAACCACAACATCGAAGCCGCAACTGCAATGTTCTGAATCTCTAATAAGCCACTAAATACTGCAAACCTGACAGGCCAACCGAAGTTTCAGGCTTTTGCAGCCAAGAAGAGTCTAACTGTTATTACCCTTATGAGCCACCCAATACTGCAGCTGCTTCTTTCCAAACTCCACAATATACATCAATCCCACTTCCATGGAAGTAGTGCACCAAAAGTATGTCATCTGGCTGACAATGCATGTACACTCGCACAAAAGCAAGTGTGAAATGAGAGCTCAAAAAAGATGTAGAATAGATTGGTTCTGCAAATGTAATGCTTTTCCTTGGGTGCTGCTGTGCTGTCAAGAATGTTGTGCACAGACTGCATATCTGACATGATAAAGTGGGCTGTTTATGCAGCCTGTCATTACCTGGGCCATCCATCGCCAATTTTAGTAAACCTGTGTTGGCAAACATGCCCCGTCATCGCTGCCTAAAGGGGTGGGGGGAGCCTGGGGTCAGATTGACATGGGAACATGCTATAACCACGCATCCAAGCCACTTATTTGATCATTTTAACCTGACAGCATAAAAGTTAAACTTGCAAATTGAATCAACACCAGTTTTCAAAGCTCATTTCATTGGTTAACCAAACTAGTGTTTCTCGGTTGGAATTAGACCTGGAATTTCTCAGACCTACGTGCATTTCAATCTTCCAAGCTGTGGGGTTAGAAAGAGCTGCAGCCTGCAAGTATGTTAACAAGGGACCTACTAAAAGACCTTTGGGCCTCCAAGTCTCACATCTTCATATTCTTGGGGTGCTCAAATGTGTAAGCCACTAGTTAAAAATAGACTGGAGCTGATCTGAGCATCTTCCTAGAAGTGAACCCCTGCTTTACTTGACCATAATCAATCCCTCCTGCTGTGCAAAAGAACAGCAGATCTCGTGCACACACCACGACAACCAGGGATCAGCTGCTCTAAGCTTCCCTGATTCGTCTATGAAGGTGTCCCTTGACACTGTATCACGGGTTAATAGATTGTCTTTGTGCTCCACCGAAGAGAAGCCTGAAGACTGCAGTGTAGACTGGGGAAGATGTTGGCTGTGAGTGGAGTGCTTGATTGAAGCACATGGTCACCTTTTCTCTCTTTCTGGATCTTTTCCTGTGTGGTCCTCTCTCGCTCTCCCCACCGCCAAACTCGCTCTCTCCCTCTCGTTCTTCCCCGCACTCTGTGCTTTTGTTCCCCCACACTCTGTGGTTTTGTTCCCCCGCTCTCTGTGGTTTTGTTCCCACGTTCTCTGTGGTCCACTCTTGCTCTAGTCTGGGCAGCCCTCTAGTTATTGCTCAGTCTTCATTTTGAGATCTCTGACAAATTCAATCCGTTTAATAAAAGTGTTCTTGTTCAAGCATACAGAGCATTGTGCACCCCCACACATACATATGGGTGGTAGCAGGCAGGGCTGTTTAAAATGAATGTTTGTAGGTTATTATGAATGCCATGATTTATATAGGGTTTAATAATTAGAGTGCTAACTTGTTACATGGCTCAACTGTGAGCCTGTGAGTGTTTGGAACAATTCTAGGGACATGCTCAAAAAAAGCGCGGGCCCTTTCAAGGAATGGAACTGAGATCTGTTGTCACGCACAAGCCTCTTCGGTGACGATGAGTCAGACCACCAGATTGCAAAAAGACTGGTGTGGTCGACTTGTCACTGTAGAGACTAGTTGCCAACTTGCCACCAGGAGCGACACAACAGGAATGGCAGGCTTGTGCAACGCAGCTCCTCCCAGTTCCATTCCTCACTTTTAAATTAAAAGGAATCCATTCTGCAACGGTTTCATTTCAATATAAAATTGCAGGAATGGTAAAACCTTTGGTTTTGTTTTACAAAGTAAACGCGCCTTTACATTGTAAAACAAAATCAAAAGTTTTACCATTCCTACAATTTTACATTGAAATGAAACTGTTCCGGAACGGATTCATTTTAATATAAAATTACAGGAATGGTAAAACATGTTGTTTTGCAAAGGAGCGCCGCAGCTCCTCCCAGGCGCACAATCGCTACTGTGCTGCATACCTTTTAATCTGTCCGTCATTCATCGAGGAGAGGGTCACGCTCATGCTGCCAACAATCACAGGGCCTATCCCACTCCAGTCCAGTAAATGTAGGCAGTGGCACTGGCAGGCAGGCAGCGCATGGTCCTGAAACACAATCTGGGGCCTGGAGCACGAACGAGGACAGCCACACCGAAGTGGAGAGCTAGCAAGGTGCCACTGCCATGCCTTACGCAAGGGGGCGGAGCGGAGGGAACAGCCGTGTTTGATTGGCTGTAGTAGCACGGCACGTGCAGCCAAGTGCTGCGGCCGCCAATCATAATAAAGCATGGTCTGTCACTTATATGTCCTGATTGGATAACCACGCGCATATCATTCTAATGGTGAAGGGAGGGCAGGGTAGGCAAATGGATGTGCAAAGTGATGTGCGCGGTAAATAAAACAATATGCGCAGCATCAGAATCAAAGGTGCGCAGCCGCGCACCTTAGAGGGAACATTGCTAGCGACATTGGTGGTATTGCCCATGTTCAGTAAGTCCCAGGAGTATAAGTGGTCTCAAGTGGCAGGTGGCCAGCCCGTATGGGGCTATATTGGACAACACTTTAATCTTAAAAGTGTTGCGACCACAGAAAGACTGATGTCTAGAGGCTGCCGCAAAAGCTTTCTTTGTTCACACAAAAGACCACCTCCTTTCAGAGTCCTTATCTGCATTGGAAAAATGTGGCAGAGTGGAACTGGAGGTGTGCGTGCGTGCACCCCATGCTTGTTCTGATTGATTCAAGCACTGGCATTGTATTTATCTCTGGCAAGGATAAGCTGAAGGTCGTTGAGCGATGCGCCTTAGCAGACTACTGCATGGCCAACACCATCTGATGTGAAGTGGGGAGTGGCTACATGAGGATATTGGGAACCTTCAGAGTTACCATGAATTGCCTTTCAAGAGGTTTAGATTGGACTGTTATGGCAATGTGTTCGGGAGTGAGGATGTTGCTTGTGACAGTTGTGTGCACCTTCTGCAAGGTCTCGGAAGGTGACTGCTCTGCTGTGGAATTAACTTTGGAGGGCTGACCCTTGTGCCCTACGAGCAGCCTTTCAATCATTTGATCTGGAACTGAATTTATTGTTGGGGTTTAGAATTGTATCAAAGAAATGAAGTTTGGGGGCGTATAGCATAATTCTTTTCTAGAATAGCAATGTGCTGCAAGTCTGTGCATGTTGGTGTCATGGCCCAGCCCTCTTGACATCTGTTGTTAAATTAAATTGCCCCGCTGACGTCCCTATTGATTTTGGGGTCCTATAGCAAGCTTTATTAGTGGCGACGAATAAGCTGGCACCGCATATATTTTCCAGTGTGCATCATCCCCCAAATCTCCCCAGCCCTGGTTCTCAGAAGAACTTAGACTTGTAAGATCTGAACTTCGGCAAGCTGAACAGAAATGAAGTGTATCCTATAATACTAGTGATAAACTTATTTATACCAATCTATCTAGGAAATATCACGAGAAAATTCGACAAGCTAAACAGAACTTCTTCACCCACAAGGTTACGATGGCCCTTAACTGCTCTAAGGAGCTTTTATCTGTGGACAAATCCTTCTCCTCCACAGCTCTTTCTACCCACCATAGCTCCTTCCTAGCTATGCTTTAATGCTAATATTTTCTGCACTGGGATTGAGGGTTTTCGTCATCGCTTTTTGCTTGAACAGACCATTCCTGTGCAATCAGCTGACCATTTGAGGCAACCTTCCGCTGCCAGCTGCTTTGTCTTTCCTAGCTTTTCTGATCACATGGTCCTCTTAGCCGATAAACTTAAGTCTGCAGCTCCCTCCAACCCAGTGCCTCAAGGATCTTTGCCAGGGCTAATGCCGCTATTTACACAGGCGGTCAACTCTTCTTGTCATTCAGGCTATAATCTTGAGATGCTCAAGCCGGCCATTGTGATCCTTTTGATAAAAAAGCTGTTGCTGGATGAAACTGACTTAACTAATTTCCGCCCTATTTCTTTACTTTTTTTATGAAACTTCTTCAAGCTTTGGTGTCTCCTCTTCTTTCCTCTTTTCTTAAGTCTTCTTCTCTGCTGTATTCCTTTTTGGCCTGACAGGGGCACAGCGAGCGTGTTTCGGTAGTAGACAATCTAGTAAGGCTGCTCGACAGAGGCCCTGAAATTGTTAGATCTGTCAGCCGCCTTTGACACCGTGCACTACTCTATTTTCCTCGACCGCCTTGCTTCCGCAGGCCTATCCGGTAACAAGCTAGCCTGGTTTACCTCCTTTTTCGACGAGCAGGGGCCAATAATTTTCTCTGCCCCTTGTCTGTCTTTTGCGGTTTCTTCCCTGTGGTGTTCCTCAGGGATCGGCCTTGTTCCCTATGTTATTCAACATCTATGTTCGGCCCCTTGGTGAGCTCACCCACTCTCACGGCTTCAGGTACTACTCGTATGCAGATGACACGCAGACCCTGGTGCAGTTAGATCTTGACCGAACGCAGTTGTTGGCTCATCTGTGTGGCTGCCTTGCTGCCTTGTGAGATTGGATGAGCAGCGACTGGCTGGATCTTAATGTGGATAAGACAGAGGTCCTGCTGGTGGGTGCTTCTTCTTCTTCTACCTTGGGCTCTGAGTTTTGGTTTTCTTTCTGGTCTTCCTCACTAGGTGCTCCCCCTGTTCCACTGAGTTATTAAAAACATGGGGGTGTATTTATCCTCCTCCCTCTCCATGGTTCTGCAGGTTAGTCCATTGTGCAAATCTGGTCACTTCGTATTAAAAGTGCTCTGTAAAGTTTTGCCGTTTTCACCCACCCACCATCACCCTGTACTTGTCTCTTCTCTTGTAAACAATTGGCTGACTACTGCAATGCCTTGCATCTAGCCCAACCTAAAAGCCTCCTTCATCTTCTTCAGTTACTTAAGAACCTGGTTGCTCGGTTAGCTACGGCTACCCTGTATGGCTCTCGCATCCGGCCAGTTTTGAGATCACTTGACTGGCTTCCTGTAGAGAAGAGAATATCTTTCAACTTTTTGTATTGTCCATGGGACCTGTTCTGAGATTGGGGCTGTCTTTCTCCAAGATAAGTTTGTACCTTATGTCCCTGATAGGGCTTTCTGATCTGGGAACGACTACTTGGTCACAGTTCGCTAATTTCATCGGAGCAGGGTTGGCAGTAGGGCCTTTTCTGTGGCGGCTGGCAACTGTGGAACTCCCTTCCTGCTAGCTTGAGACATATTAGTGACCACTTTCATTTTTGTCGCCTTCTCAAGACCATCCTTTTCTAAACCCCATTGGCTGTTGCCTTGTTACTCTGCATCCTCACGCCAAGTTGCCACTGTTGAATGTGCGCTCTACAAATATGCCTAGTATAACATAACATGGCCTAATGTTGTGATTCTGTACTTAGGGCTGTCCGTTATGCTAGAAAGTTCCTGCCTTACCTGAATCTTCGGCCAGACATAGAGTTGAAGAGAAAATGTCTGTCTCGACAAGATGCCAGGCTGACACCCCTATTGTAAGACATGTGGTTCAGCAGGACTGCCTTTGAGCACAAACCCAAAAACAGAGAGGAAACACTCTGGGGAGTAAAACCCCCTCTGCGAGATGTCACCAACAACTTCTTGAGCAGCAGAAGAGAAGATGAAGAGGCTCTAGTTTGCAGTGATAGGCACGAGCAAATCATCAGGATACAGTAGGAAGAGGACTGAAGGAGTACAGAGTAAAAAGAGAAGCGAAGAATCGTAGAAGAAGGCAAGAGCAAGTAAACAAGTGCTGTAGCAACTTATGGGAATGGGTGCGACGCAGTGGTTCTCTGCCGACTTCGGAAGAAAACAGTCAGCATGTCGTTCCGCAGGTGTGCCGCGGATGACAGCACTTAACTAGACTGTTACTTGCGCTTTCCAAAGACGCCTTGACAGCACCAAAGGGTATGCTGGAACCATGCTGCGACTCATGACAGAATGCCCCCTTGTTACCACAATGTCCAAACTTTCTTCTTCTTTGTCTCTCGGACAAAATAGCGGACACGAGTAGTTCCAATTTGCATAGGTTCTGGCTCAGGTTTGCTGGTAGGCGATGGTAGAGAGTTCCGGAATTTGGCGATTTCAATAATGTTTTCTCCGTTCTATCTTGTGCTTGTTAGGCAGAAACCTGTGCAGTTCCCTTAGGGACCACTGCAAAAGATTTAGGACTACAGGTGGTTGGCAGTAAACTCAATTGGTAGCAGACTGTACCACCCAGATTTACCTGGTAGCTGTGGCTGAGCAGTCAGACTTCTCTCAAGAGTTAGGCAGTATATAGAGTATACACAATAGGTACAGAGATACAGTAGCACAAGCAAACACTGACAAGGCTTTGGTGCAAAAGTATATCATTATTTATTTAAAGACACACTTGTAAATTACACTAGCACAAAGAGGGAAATAAATTCAACTCACAGTCACCATTATATACATACAACCCTAATTACTTATTAGACAAGTCTTAATGAGAAACACCACTTATTTTCAGACCGAGGTGAGCGCTTAACATAAGATGTCACGCTAATAAGTTATTAAAATGGGAGGGAAAAAGGCAGGGTTATGAAAGCACACAAATTTCAATACTTTTCAAAGAGCAACAGTGAGGCAGATTAGGCAAAGTCTACTGGAGAGCAAGGAAGTTCAAATGCCAGACCCACTCTTAGAGAGAGCAAGCAAAATGTGTCCAGGATCACACAGTGGGGTTATGCCCAAAGAGTCTTTGTAGAAAGTTCACAAAAGATTGAGATCAAGTCAGGAAAAGTTAGTTAACAGGTCCCACGCTAGCCCAGGTTAGAAAGACAAGGATTTACTGTCACCCCGAACGATCAGTCGCAAGGGAAGCCAGGCGGGACACAGTACCTGAAAGTGGGAAGAACGCTCCAGCGGGGGCAGTTGTTCCTGGCAGCGGGTGCAAGTCGGTGTTTCGTCCAGAGGAAGAGGAGGTCTCGACGTGGAGGAAAGCTGAAGGTCGTTGCGCTGCCAGGGAAGAAACCAGCCGCAGAGTTTCCAGGTTACAAGGTACCACCCTTTTCTTCGCGGTAGTGGTAAACCGTGGTATTCCGGTTGCGAGGGTGCTTGGCATGGCCAAGGCGGCCACGAGATGGTCCAGGAAGGCGAAAAGACGGGCAAACTGGTTATCTCCACCAGTCAAAGGAAGAAGACTCTCCGGACTGGAGATCTCCTCTGTCGTCGGGAAAAGTGGTGAGACGGTTCAGCAGGGCTCCACCGGTGGTGTCGTCGTTGCAGGTCGGCTCGGCTTCTCCCTCCTCGGATTCTTTAGGTCCTGTGGCGACTTCTGAAGTTCCAGTCCCCAAAGCCCTGCTTTTATGCAGAAAACCCCCATTCATTCAGCCTAGCTGTCACTCAAACATGCTAAGTGTTGAGCCGGGCGGCTCACCACTTGGGCCAATCACACAAGAGTGCGACTTGAGTTGCCCAGGCAACTCAGTCCAGGGAACCTAAACCCCCTCCGACACCCCCTGTGGTACCCAGACAGAGTGGCACCACTTTTGGAGGCTTCTGTGGAGAAGCCCGCCAAAAAGTGGAACAAAGGGCTCGACTTGGGTTGGAGTTGCAGAAGCGAACACAAACGCCATTTTGGAACCAAGTTTCGGCAAAAAATACCAACCGGTGAATTTATATTAATTTAATAAACCGGCGGTATGTTCGAGGCTATATTAAAAAGTGGTAGCCTCGAACAATGGGAAAATCCCATAGGAATATATTTGCGGTTGAATATGAAAAGTAGTATCCACTGCCACCAGCCAAAACTTGGTCGGGGGGGGATCTGGACAGTGCCCCCTCGAACAACAGACCCCGGGGCAATCGAATTGCCCCGACCAGTACTTCCACAATATGATGGTTTGTACTGGTTCTGTTCACAATTTGAGACTAGTAAAGCCAATGGTGACTTTTCATGCCCTGGGAGACAGTAGTCAGTCCCAGGGTATGGAGTCTATGTTTGGGGGTCGCTACGACACCCCTGGGCTACTGCACGGAGGGTGCTGTGTAACCCACATATCAAAAACGCATGAAACCCTATGGGGAAAAGGACCCCATAGCCCATAGAACACATACAAAGTCAAATGAACACCTCAAATCATGTCTAAGAGTGGGAGGAAAAGAGTCTCACTCTTAGCAGGAGAAAAAAATAAACCCCAAAAAATCCAGCAAAGCTGCTGGGGGACTCACTAGGTTTAGGAAATTAGCCTTTACAGAGAATTCTCCCTAACAGTGCTCTTGAAGGCGATATTCCAATTGTAGTGTCATTGCGCTCAATTCAGCGAAGGATGAGCCACTTGAACCAATTCATCTTTCAATTCTTTTTAAAGACCTCTCCGAAACAACATGGCTCATGTTTCTTCCGGCCTGCCAGTTTCATCTGCCAATTGCTTACGTTTGGTCACATAGGACATCACATCTGATGTACCCTAGATTTTCCTGGACTGTATAAATAGTTTCTGGTATTTCAAACATGCCTTTTAGCAACTGTAGAAACGTGTCAAAATTGTCCAGAGCTGGATTGGCTGAGGTAGCTAACAGAGTAAACCTAGCCAAAGTATTGCCCACCAGGTTGGTGACCAGATAAGCAACTTTTGTACGATCAGACAGAAATTGATGTGGGTGAAACGTAAACTGTATAAAACCGTGGTCCAAAACCTCAGTTAATTTCCTGAGAGTTCCATCGAATTTCAAAGGGCTAACTCGCCCTGTGGGTAGTTCCACAAGGATATTCTTCCTGAGTTCCATGGCCTGTTTTAAAGATTGATTTTCTAGGCGTAAGGCTTGTACTCCCGCTGTTAAACTGTTTTACGGCATCCATTAGATCTTGAGTTCATCCATTTCTACAGGACAAGGTGGGCATCACAACCTGTCATTTATACTTATATGCTCCTGCCTTAGGTGAGACTTCTGCCAACTGTGGGTACCGAAGAGAAAAGGTCCATCTCGAGGAGATGCCAGGCTGCCACCCCTCTTGTAAGACGGGGTGTTCAGCAGGACTGCCTCTGAGCACAAACCCAAGAACTCAGAGCGAAACCCTCCAGGGAATAAAACCCCTGTGCGAGATGTGAAGATAGTCACCAACAACTTTTTGAGCAGCAGAAGAGCCGATGAAGAAGCTTCCAACTTGCAATGATGGGCACAAGTGAATTATCAGGATGCAATAGGAAGAGGATTGAAGGAGCACAGCGAAACAAGAGTATAGAGTCCTAGAAAAAGGTAAGGTCAAGGAAATAGGCGCAGTAGCGACTTGCAGGAACAGTTGCGATACAGTGATCCTCTGCCAGCATTGGAAGAAAACAGTCAGCATGTCATTGCGCAGGCGTGCCACGGAGGACAGCGCACAACAACTAGACGGTTACTTGCGCTTTCCGAAGACAGTGACCAGATGATATGCCGGAACCACGATGCTTGAGCGCTCCTGACAAGGACTTGTAGGTTAAGACCAACTCTTTTAGTTACTGATATTTGGCCTAGGAACCTCGCTGTTTAACAATGTTTTCCTCCCATAGGTGGACTTTTTCTTGTGGGGGACTGGCTTTCTTGGGGCTTATTGTGCAATTATTTGGGCAGCTATATTTTGCTGGCGGGTGGTTACATTCTACTCTTACAGCTTTCATTTGATTGTCTTAATGTTCTAATGTATAGTATACTCTGCTTACTCGTAATGTTTGAATGAATTGTATTTTTTTATTTTTGGGAGGCATGCCTGTGGTGGAGGGTCTGTCTACACTCTCTGCTTTGATTGTGGTATGCTGGTTCTGTGGGGGATGAAAGAATCACTCCTACTTTCAGGGGTCATCACTCTTCTGTAGTGTGTTAATGAGGAATGTTGTGCTTGCTAAGTCTGCATGCTCGTCGGGTGCTCTGTTACCACTCCTTTGTTTATGGATTGAAACTGTATATTCCTGTCTGTGTTAGGGGGATGTCAGGTTGCCTTATAATTTCCTTCCATTTCTCTATGCCTAGCTTTGTGTGTATGGCCGACCCCAGGAGTTGGTGTTCAAATCTTGTGTGCCGTTTCTGTACATTATGCAGTTTTGTGTACTTATTAGTGTTCCTTGCTTGTCGCCATACATTATTTTGCCTGATACTCCTATGGCTTAAAGTGCATTGGTTCTTTTGCCTTGTTGGTCCTCCTGTGCTTTTTGCAGTGTTCCCTGCATTTGGTAGCAGCATGCGTGTGCACGTGGAGTTGGGTTGTTGTGGCAAGTTCTTCCTCCGAGACTGTCTTGATTGTTCTGCATCATTTGCCATATCCTGGTGTTTCGCGCTTGGCTTGTGTGTTTTGTGTGTGTGCACACCCAGTTGGGTTGCCTCAGGGCGGTGGGTGAACAGGGGGGGGGGGGTGTGTGTGTGTGTGTGTGTGTGTGTGTGTGTGTGTCCGTCCCCGCTTCCCCTCTTCCCCTCTTCCCCTCTTCCCCTGCGGGATGGCTTTTTAACCACTTGTTAGATGGTGGACAACCATGTGTGGTTGCTTTTCGTTTTCATTGTGCCTTTACGAGGGATGATAGTTTGACTACTGATTGGCAGGCATGGGCTCATGGATGGGAGGTGGTGCCTTGAGGTGGAATTATGGTACATTTTCTGCCACTGCTATTTGTGCTCGACCTGGATCTCCTTTGCCTATTGTTAGGGGGTAGATGGGTGTTTGGTTATGTGTATCTAGCTATGGTCACCTTTTGCTTGCTTTTGGTCTGTGGTCGTTAGTAGTCTGTGTACTGTAGATGGCAAGATGTTTTTTATTCGCTGCCCATCCTCACTTTTTTTCCCATCTACTGTCACCGTTACCCTGCCGGTGTCTCGTTACCGGTCCGTCACTTTGGTATTTTCCTTCCATGGGAGTAGTATGTGGGAATCTGTGTGCAGTGTTGCTTGGACATTCATGCCGTTGCCTCGATATTCCTTTTGGGGGGAAATGGGGGGGGGGGGGAGTCTGCATCTGGTCTAAGAGTGTCGGTGTCAATGATATTCTGCCGATTTCTGTGGGTTTTCGTGACCCATGCTTGTGATGTATTTTGTGTGATGTTTGCAAGTACAATGTTTAACCTCTGGTGAAGATCTTTGGTCAGTTGTCGTATAGGTGGAGCTCTCGTGGTTTGGTTCCCCCTGCATTTGTTGTGACAACTTTCCTTTACTGTTTCAGGTGAAGTTGGTTCAGCATACATATTCGTGCCTTTATGGGACATTCCTCGCAAACAACTCTTGTGAGCGTGAAATGCGGAACATCTACAAACGCACTTGTTCAGTGTGGTCTCTCCTTCGGACTGGCAACAAGAATTTTCATAACCTACTCTACCTGCCTGGAAATGAGATGGTCAGTCTCACTGCAGTTTTATAAAAACCTGTATAGAGGTGCAATGTTACAGTTGAATTAATATGTATTGATAAGTTACTGTACTGGCTTAAAGTGGCATAAAGGTTTATACTCTCACCCTCTGTATGGAGATGCTACAGCTGTGGTTTGAGTCCTGTATATAGATCCCTCTGATATTGACAATAGATATTGCTGTGCTTGTACTCATAAGATCATACAGAATTCCACTGCTGCACTTGGTGACCCTGTTTCAATCTGCTACATAAGCATACCAAATCTGCTGCAGCACTTTCACTCTAGCACATGCAAATATTCTGCACCTAATCTTCTAAGGAACACCCCCACTAAAAACATAAACTTTTTCCCCAATTACACCACTTGTAGTCCCACATCTGCACTATAATAGCTATGCCCCCAATCTCTGATTAAAAGTAGATGCTGAAACAATCGGAGGTGACTTCTGAGGTTTTCTGTTATGGGATCTGTTAGGCAGAAACCTGTGCAGTTCCCTTAGGGACCACTGCAAAAAGTTTATGACTACAGAAGTAAGCAGTAAACCCAATTGTTAGCACTCTGCACCACCCAGGTTTACCTGGTAGCTGTGGCTGAGCAGTCGGACTTCTCTCAAGAAGAGTTAGGCAGTATATAGAGTATACACAATAGGGCTAAAAATACAGTAGAACAAACAAACACTAACCAGAGCTTTGGTATAAAAGTATATAATTTATTTAAAAACACACTTATGAAAATACACTGGCACTAATATATCAAGCAAGTTCAAACACAGTCACTATAAGTATATACACCTCCCTAGTTAATTATTTGACAAGTTTAGGTTAGGACACCACTTATTTAGCAAATCAGAGGTTCGCGTGTAACCGTAGATGGCACTCCAATAATTCGTTTAAAAAAGGAGAGAAAAGGCAGAGTAGGAAAATAAAACAGTACCAACTTATTGGGTAGTTATAATGTGCCTATAAACAGGTATATTGAGGCGCGACAAGACAAAAGGGTGGGGGGGGTTACAGGGATGAAAAACAAAAACTGTCCTACTAGGCCTTGTAAAATTTGGATTGTGCAAGTGCAGTAAAAAGAAGTGCAGGGGAGAGAGAAGGGGGAGTGCTAGTCAGGGTGCAAGGGCACGTGGGATAAGCAAGTAACGGTGGAGGCCAGGTGGACAGAGCCAGGGGAATGCAGGGAGTGCAGGGGAAAGAAGGTACACATGCTACGTGCGAGGGAGGGGCTGGAAGGGCTAAGAGGTGCAGGCCAGGCTAGCCTAGGGGGCGGGGGAGCCTGGAAGGGCAAGTGCATGTGGAAGAAGCATGTGGAGGGTGAGACAAAGTGCAGGGCTATAGTGGTTGAGGAGGGCCTTGTGCCCTGTAAGTCTAAAGGAAAAGGAGGGTCTTGAGAAGCTTCCAGAACTTGGGGAAATCCAGCTCAAGTTGGGGATGGGCAGGTAGGCCATTCCAGAGAGAGGCACATGTGGAGCAGAGATCTACCCCCGTTCTCTGATTGGATAAGCATCTGATCTGCAGCAAGTTGGAGCTAGCAGACCAAAGTGCTCTAGCAGGGAGATGTATAGTAAGAGCGAGTTGGATGTAGCGGGGTCCCAGACCCCAGAAAGCCTTGTGGATGCAGAGGGTCTTAAACCTGAGCCTCACAGCAACTGGGAGCCAGTGGAGCGATTTTAGGGCTGGAGAGATGCAGTGCCTGGGCTTGAGGCCAAGGATAAGTCTCAGTCGTATTCTGGATAAGTTGAAGGGGCAAATGGAGGAGTTATGCAGATTGGGGAAGAGGCTGTTGCAGTAGTCCAGCCTGTAGAGGACCAGTGCTCTGGAGAGTTTGAGCTTCTGGAGGAAGATGAGGAAAGGGAGAATACCTCAGAGAGGTGCAGCTGAAAGTGGGCCGCCTTGGCAAGGTTCGTGATGTGAGGAGAGAAGTTGAAGATGACATATTTTTTGCCTCACAGGAGAGTGAAGGGAGGGGGCCCATGGAGGGTGGTGAGAGTGTAGGAGGGAAGGTGGGAACTGGGGTCCCAATGAGAAGGTTGTCAGTCTTACTGGCATTAAGGCAGAGATTATCAGTGCACCATGCCTGAATAGCAGACAGTCAGGAATGAGAGAGGACGAGGAGGTGGCAGAAGAAGGAAGCTTGAAGGAGGGCTGCATGTCTTCTGCATAACACTGGAAGTTAGGAGAGAAGGCGGAGATCAAATGGGCTTTAGGGGCAAGGTAGATGTTGAAAAGTCCAGGCGAGAGGATGGAGCCCTAAGGGCCACACAGGTGTAGCGTGAGATGGAGTAGAGAAAAAGGCCCAGTTGAACCTGGAAGGTCGGTCGGAGAGGAGGGCGGTCAACCATGTCCATAGCCAGGTCCGTGATGCAGAGAATATCAGAGCGGATGACCTCCGTTCCTGTTTTTATGCACGCTGTACACACTGCCTGGAACGCCAGTAGCTTTAGCGAACATACTGTTTCATGCTTTATGCCCTGCTCGGATTATGGGAAGTTTACACCAGTGGTGGATCCCCACAAGATGTCATTCTTGCCTTGGGGAGGATTCCAGCATAGAGGATTGTGGATCCCGCCAATCCAAGTATCCCAAGACTCACCGGGAGCATGCTGCAAAGTCATCACTTTACCGCCACAGAGGAGTGGAAAAGGACTTTGAAGTCATTGAATTTGGATCCTTTATCGAAGAGGGCCTGATAACCTTAGTAATGTCCAAGGGGAGGTTGTCCTCTGGCTAAGCAGGAAAAAAAGCACAAAAGAGATCCTGCTCTACCAGGTGCCTGACATCGCTTTCTTCATCCTCCCCCAGGAAGCTAAACCAAGGTCCGCTGATTAGTCCCTGTAGGAGTCATTACTTGCACAGGTAAATTTTCCCACAAATCCGCTCCCATGCTGTCAGCCTTGTGGGGCGGGGGTCAAAGCTGCCTGCATTTTGATGGATTATGCTCTGGCACCTAAGACTTATACTTGAAAGTGGGTCAGATCTTCAATTAAGAAGGGGACCCCATATCTAATGAGTGTGAACCCCAGGATTTTGGATTAAGGGCAAGACTTTCCAGAGGAGTTATATAACCATAATGTTCAGCAGGCCGATTTTGTTTCCATGCCAGCAGGTTGGACACCTCACTGAAAGTAGATTTACAAGAACCTACGTACGGAAAACTACAAAGTCTTTTCGGAAGGCCATTGCCAAGGCGGTAGATTCTCTGGGACTAGCTCGGCTCACTAGACCTACAGTTGAATTTCCTGTGGCTGATTGTTTTGGGAGAAGGTCCTCATCTTGCTGTGGCTGCCTATGTTCTGACTGTCTGGCAAAACCTTGTTTTTGTTTCCTTCAACAGTTAGCGACCTGCAAATAAGCACAGACCTGCTTCTTCAAATCTGGGATTTTATTCTACTTGCCCCACTCCTGAGAGCCTATTAGTTCAGGCCTCCACAGTGGGGTCAAAAACAGTTACCATCTCCTGTTTGCCCCAGGCAGGGAGAACTAGAATTTGGATGTTTGGGGTCTTTAGGTTTTCACAAGATAAAGATCAGTGAAGCTACGTGTGCTTTACAGAAGTATACCCACACCATGCACAGCATTGGAAACCCTGTAGATCAGGGTTAACACAACCTTTAATTGATCTTCGGCCTGCTCATATAACAAGTTATGAAGGCTAAGACCAAGTGTGCCCATATCAGAATCTTGCATGAGAATTTTTGAGATGGACCTGGCATTATCCCTGCAGAAGGGCCGTTCCCAATTTTAAGATTAAAGGCTCCTCCCAAGATAAGGCTCAGTTGTCATTAAAATGCTTAATTAAATCTTCGAATCAGAGAGGTATTTTCTCTGGATGTTCTTTTTTTGTCTCAATCATCTCAAGGTTTCAGAGGTCATCTTCAGAATTAGTGCAGGAGATGCAAAGCCCTCTTTGCAAAAGAGGTTATACCAGAATGCAAAAGCGGCTTTGGCTTTCTATCCTTGCTAAGTCATAGTACTAAAGAAAACAGGAGGTTTCAGGCCTATTCTGGACCTCTGAGAGCCGAGTTTCTCCCTTTGGAAACCTTTCTTATGACAACAGCTCAGATTCTAGAGGCACACTCTAGTTAGGGATTGACTAAAATCTGCTCCCTCTTCTGCAAATCTTAGTAATGACAGACTGTTCTCTGTACATTTGTGGTAGTCCTTGTCTAAATTGCCACATCCAGTTTGTGTAGTTCTCAGGGCATTCTTTTGCATATAGTTTTGGAAATTGAAGACCATCTTTCTGTGTCTGAAATCATTGCTTAGTCTGCAGGAGAAAGTGATTCAATTATTCACAGATAACAAAACAGCAATTTTGTATTTAAACAAGCCGGGAGGAACAAAATCGCATGCTCGCTACCGCCTTGCATGCCAGCTTTGGGAGGGGTATCTCCTGAACTATGCTCCCCCTTTTCTGCCCGACCTAGATGGAGAGAAGAACTTTAAAGTCAATGCCCATGCCCTAAGAAGACTAGTTCATGCACTAAACTAATGGGAGATGATCAGACGTCGTCATTCCAGTCTTTCAGGAATGGGGCTTACTGATGATAGACTACTGTTCTCTATCGCAATCAAGTCTGTCAGGCATATGCTTCACAGCAAGGGGTGGGGCTCCATTCAATGGGGTACGCTTTCAGTCTTGATTAGTCGCAAAAGTCCCTCTCTGGCTCCCCTTTTCCTCTTTGTTGAACATTGCGTACCCTTATGAAAGCAAACTAATGCTGTCCGATTCTGTTAGCAACTTATAGGACCACCAGACATGGTTCTCTGACCTATTTTCTCTTTCAAAGAGAATTTTTTGGTCTCTCCCCAAATCTCAGGACCTTCTAGTCCAGCAGGGGGAGAGCAGTGCTTCACCCCTGCCTTCAACATTGCTGACCTTGCGTGTCTGGTTTATGAAGAACTAGCTCACATTTACATGGATTTTCTGATGCAAACATTTACCTTATTTCCACGGCAGGAAAACATTCTAAGAGGCAATACAGAAGCAAAGGGCTATGGTCTTTTGCCAGTGGGACCTTTTTGAGAATGTTAATCCTCTTAATGGCTTCTATGAAAAATGTTTTAATTTGTCTTGCCTTGCTTGTACAGGCATTCAAATTCAGTCCTGCAAACACTACCTTTAGGCTCTTGCCACTTACCTTAACTCTCCTGGCAAGACTCTTGAATGAATGAATAAAAACGATCTTTAAAAAAAAGAGGTTTTGGGTAAGCGTTTTAAAGGTAGTCTTCAGAGAGCCAGTTCCCCTAGAATCTGAAGGTAGTTTTGGCAACTGATGCACAAGCCTTTTGAACCCCAAGTTCCTTGCAACTTTTATCTTTTATATTGGAAGACTTTGTTCATTGTTGATTATTGCCTCATTTAGAAGGCTAGTCGCGCTTCGGGCTCTTTCTTTAGAGAATCCTAATAACCTTTTTTTGTGTGCAATATATATCTTTTATTGAAATTTCGATGAACAATGCTAAATGTAATGTTATCAAAATATCTAATCGGAATCTCATTTTACATTTTCATTAATCCCGAGGCCTCCCCAACACATTAAACCACAACATTCAAATCAGTAAATAAAAGGTGGCCATAAACAATACAAATAATAAACTGATCGGTTCTATCAGTGGCTTGAGCAAGATTGCAAGGTTCCCAACATTACGCCGCCCCTTTTGCCGCTGCCTCAGCTGCTCTCTCTCCGTGGAAGGTCTTCAACGCTGCAGCAAGTTTCTGAGTTTGTGGGCGGTAGAACCTCTGTTCCCTTTCCTGCACAAAGTCAAAGATTGGGCCCAGGTGCGGGAAAACTGTCATATTTCCTGTTACATGTGCTGACCGTTTCTCCATTGCAATGATTTCCCAAACTTTGATCCTCCAATACGATGACATCGGGCCCTCCTTTGTTTTCCAAAATCGTGCTCGATTGAGCAATGGTGCCAGTAACAGTTCAGTTATTAGATCTGCCCTAGGTCCTGAGGCTGTATATACCCTGTCTTTTAGTACCTCCCCCAGGAGCATAACTCTGGGTCACAACGGGAGTAGAGCTCCAGTAATGTCCTTTATTCTTGACTTGATTTCTTGCCAATAAGTTTTTATTACTGGGCACTGCCCTCACATGTGAAACAAAGCTCCCCAATTTGCCGTTCCCATGCCAGCAGCGTGTTTTATTGATTATTGCATTCAGGTGCTGCAGTGTCATGTACCACCTTAAACCAAGTTTAACCACAAATGTTTATACCCCATGCACCTGGAGCTCCTTTTAGTTCGGTCCCATATATGTTGCCAAGTATCCAACGAGACCTCCACCCCCAAATCTTCCTCCCACTGTTTCATATATGAGAGTTTATCCTCCAACTGATCCTTGTCTAGTAACCTGTAGCACTGGGTGATCCTATGGCTGCTTTGCCCCTCAACTAGTTGAAGTTCAATTCCTTTTTGAGGGTGTGTGCCCGCCTGCTTTATTTTCTGATTGGAGACCCAATGTCTAATTTGACCATATCGGAAGCGCTCTGGGTCTGAGAGTGAATTTGATTTTGCATTCTAGAAATGTGAGATGGAGGCATCTTTATATAGGTCTTTAATTCTTGGGAACCCCAAAGATTCCCAGCAGCTAAATGACTCATGTGCCAGGCCTGGAGAGAACTCTGGGATCTGCAGTACCGGTGTTAGCTGACTTATACTAGGTTTGATTCCCAACCGTGCCCGGGACTTATCCCAGGTCGTAAGCGTTGTTTGTGTGGATTCAAGCAGACCAGCCCTGACCTGTCTAGTTGAGAAGGGCACATGGGCTAGAGGAGTGTCAATGATGCCCTGCTCTATCCCCCCATTTTGGCTTGTTTTCGTCTATTGCCCAGGTGAATATTGGTGCAATCTGGCCTGCTTGATAATACCTGTGCCGCGAGGAGACTCCCAATCACCCTAACTCTTTTGTTCTGAGGAGCGTTTGCTGCGGAATTCTAGGGCGTTTCCCTTTCCAAATGTACTGCATTACTGCCCTTTGCAGGTCTGCCAGCTCTTTGTCAGAGATACTACTTGGTAAGGCCTGAAAAGTGTACAGAAGTCTGGGCAAGATGGTCATTTTGCATGCAGTCACCCTTCCGTGCCACAATATTTCCTGAATTTCCCAGCTTTTAAGGGTGGCTTTTGTCTCTTTCTATAGTTTTGGGATATTGGCCCTGTGAAGGGCTCTATATGTATTAGAGATGTTTGCCCGCAGAGATGTAAACTCCCTTTCCACCCACTTGAACAGGAAGGCCAACTGTAATTCTTACTGGATGTCCTGCAGTATTCCTATTGACATGCCTATTGGTTTTTGATAGTTGATGTGAAACCCGGAAACCCTGTGAAACCTCTCCAGAAGGTCCATTAGTGGGGGAATCAAATGTATGGGCTTTTGTATGAAGCAGATGACCTCATCCGCGTAAAGCGTCACTCTGTGTGTTCCCTGGCCAGTTCTGGACCTGTATGAGGGGACTATTCTGAATTCTTTTTGCCAGCGGTTCTATGGCCAATGCGAAGACCATGGGTGACAACGGGCACCCTTGTCTTGTTCCCGTGCGCAGAGGAATCGGGGTGAGTTGTAAGCCACCATGTACTGCTGAAAAGAAAGTGTATCCCTTTTCCCCTGGGTGGACAAAGTGCCACACTTCGATGAGTGTTGGCTCCCTCAGTAATGTGAACATGGTCATTTTTATTCAGGACCAGGGTTTTATCTATCGTTGGATCCACCACACAATTGAAGTCCACTCCCAGTATTACCTCGCCCTCCATGAATCTTCCCACAGTCCCAGTAAGACCCTCCAGGAACTCCCCCGGTTTTTCTATCGGTCCATAGATCACCCGTGTGATTTTTACAGTCTCCCTTAATCAGCAGGTACCTCCCCTGCGTGTCCCTCAGCACATCCCGTGTTCGCAGTGGTAGCCCCTTGCAGACCATTATGGCCATCCCCAGTTTTTTCTGTCCAGTCGTTGCAAAGTATGCACTTGTATATCCCTTACCTGTCAGACGTTTTTCATCCTCCTTTAGTAATTGGGTCTCTTGGAGGAAAGCTGTCTATCTCCCTGGAGGTGAGCTGCTGAGTGATATCTTTTCGCTTTACTGGTGAGTTTAGCCCCCTCACATTCAGGCTCAGGCATTTTATATAAGCGTTGTCCATCATGTAGTATGTCTTTTTGTGCCAGACCTACCCCAATGCGGTGCAGGGCAAGCGTGCCAGCCAGTAAGCGGTAGGCAGAGAACCTCTTGCTCAGAAGTCTTACATTGTGAGAAGTGCTGTGATCTGTAACCAATAACCGTGATAAACAATAAACCAGGAATTTATGTCCCCAAAAAAAACCCAAACCAAATTTGCACAGGTTTTTCTTCCTGTGCTCTAACAGACCTCATCTGCCATTTGAGATGACGGTTGGTTGGACACCATTCTTTCATGACGATGTCTACTCCCCCTGTGCCCAATAGTCTCCGTATTGTGGAGTATGTTCTCGCCCATTTGTCATGTACCGAAGTCGCCTTCTATATTGAAGAGCTAGGATCCAAGACTGTATGTTATGCCAAGCAACCAGGTTGTATTGAGTATATAGTGTTTCGAGTTCTATCATTCTTTGTCCATGTTGAGTGCCGCCTATGGGAACTTACTCCGTCTCGGCGTCCCAGTTTATCTCTGTTAGTCCATTCCTGACTTTGAAGCAACTCTCCTTTAGCAGAACCCTTTTGTGGCCCATTTTTGGTTCTTAAAATCAAATAGTAGCTTACAGGGTAACCCCCATCGGTATTTGGGTATGGCCGAGCGCACGCTTCAGTGGTCTGTGTAGCATGCTGCATCAATCACCGCCAAAGACTTCATTCGCCTTTCACCCAGGCTGCCCCCTTTATCACTGAGGCCATCACGGGCATTTGTCTCACATGCCCTTCACCCAGGCGTCCCGCTTCGCAGACGAGGCAATCACTGCTGTGGCCACGCAGTGTTCACCTCCTCCTCAGGGCATGTCTCAAGCAGCCATCTAGGTTAAAGGATAGTTCCGGGACTTTTTTTTTATTGTTCCTATGGTTCGGCCATGTGTTTTTAAGCATAAATCGGTAGATCGTAGAAAACTTTCCTATGGACCTTACCCGACTTTTCGTCCATTAACGCACTCGAAAACATCCGCCATTTTATGATAATCCTATCATTTCCCCCCCATCGCCCTGGCTCACCTGCTTTTGCGGCACTAAATCAAATCCCCCGCCCCTGAGCCTGACATCAGCAGACGCGTACCGCCCATTTCCCGTTTCGTGTCAACAATCGCTGCGCCTCAGCTAATGAAGTGTCGCCATGGAAATGGCAGGACGCCTCTTTCCTCAATAAGTATAAACAGACCGTTTCACAACACACAGCAGCAGATTTTCGAATCCATTCCTCTCTCTGTGTTACTTTGAGTATTCTGTGACTCGTTTCTGTGCTCTGGTCAGCTACCTTCGTTGATTGTAGCCCGTGTGAACAGATACCAGTACCACCGCTATAAATTATTTTACTTTCTTTACCACATAATGGCTACAATAATGCCGTATATGTACGAGCCCGAGTACACAGAGGAAGAACTACTGGAAAGGCAAGCACGCGAAAACAATGGGGATTCGGACGGCAGTTGGGAGGACCAGTCAACGGATGAAGAGCCTGGACCATGTCGCATGGACGGCGTCTCCACCTGGTGCACCTGCAATCGGTGCGAGCTAATGCCAACTGAGGAGGAGAACTGCTGCTGCCGAGAAAACTCGGGATGCCTGGCCTACATTTCGGAAGGAGAGCCAAGTCCGCAATGCATCACTGAGCTGCCAGAGTTCAGGGAAGCCTGCCTCTCACGGACCGTGTTGAGGATGATGATGGTGCTTATGCACGAACTTCGCGGCACTGCTCGTCCGCGTAATCCGAGTAACGAGTAAGTATACTCTGTTTGTGATGCCAGTGATGCCACTACTATGTCATGGTCGTCTCCCACATATAAAATTACATCTACATATCATTCGAATGCATGTAAATTGGTTCCATATTGTGCATTTTCTAGATAGAATTTTTTTCAAAGCAGAATGACATTTTTTACGTGAATCGACAGTGATGAGAAAGTTTTGTCATTTTAATACAGTTTGCATCTTTCATTTTCACAGGTGGTACAGGCTGGTGGCCTATCGTTGCTTCACTTGGTGGCTTCACGGGAGGCTCGGACACCGCGTTCGGAGAGTAATACCTGCCTGTGCGGTACTTGCCATTAGACAACATTTCCCCAGTGACAGTGGACAATACCGCGGATTTTCCCTGGATGTACTGCAACCGCAAATTTACAATGTGTAATGTTTATTATTTATGTTCAATTGAAATTAAGATCCAAAATAAAACCCAATATATATTTTAACAATGGTTGTTTTGATTTGTTCAAGCGTTGGCAATAAAAGGAAGGCCATTGTATTTTATTGATACAAAACATGGTTATAGGTAAATATGGTTGATCATAATAAATCATCCTTTTGGAGAGATGACCACCTCTGGCCCGTGCCGCCTTGCCACCACAGGCCAGCCTGCTGCTGACTAACTGCCTAGGCATCCAGGGTCTCCAGGGTGAACTGCACCCATATATTCTCCTGGGAGGGTGAGGTATTTATAAACTCACCCCCCTGCCTTCCATGTACTAGATCCTGCAGCCAGCCTCTTACATGCAGTTAGATGGCCTCTCCTTGGTGAGGCCCTGCGGCAAACGAGTCTTGTCTGCACGACCACCGCCCCAATCCACCCCCCGCCCTATCAAAGGCAGTTCGCACCGGGGTACTTGTGCTGGCAACTGGAGCAGTCAGGGAGCGATAAAGGCCAAGAGGTGCCAAGGACCATGTACACTTCAAAGTGGTCTACAGAGCATGGGTTGTTGTTCCCATGTCTACCTCCAGACCCCGTGTCTCCTGCCAAGCATCCCCCCTCACGCTGGACGGCCCCCTGCAATCCACATAAGTGTGTCTCCATTCACGAGTCTTCCTGTGTCTTGTCTGCACGACCACCGCCCCAATCCACCCCCCGCCCTATCAAAGGCAGTTCGCACCGGGGTACTTACTTTAGACAACTGATCATTTGTGCAGGTCTATTTAGATGAGCCGTTCACGCCTGCACAAAGTTTCTGTTCTTTTTATCAAAATAGAAAACCATACTAATGCAATTACTGTGTTTCAGGGAGTCACTGAAGCATCATCTTCAATAATATCATCAATGGAAGTCTATGAGGAGCCCGAGGTATGGATCTTGACAGTTCCATCTAACTAGATCAACAATGCGTGAATAATTGTCGTTTGAATGTTCTACACAAAGCGTTCATTCGTGTTTTGCTATTGAGATGTACGTGGGTATTGGTCCCCAAGTACATTTTGTGTTTTCGATATTATTATACATACTAATGAAAGTTCTATGTTTCAGGGAGTCGATGGAGCGTTAGTGCGTGATGGATGTGCTTATCATGAAAATGTAGTCGTTGCAGCGCAAGAGGAAGTGGAGACATGCACACACGAGTCGGAGCAACAGCGTCCTGATGTTGAAGTTCGAGGCAAGAAAGTTTCAAAGAAAAGAAAGCAAAAGAAGGTTATTGTCCTGGTCATTATATTATGTTGTTTTTCACTGTTAATAGTTCAATACTGTAAGTTGTGTTTAAACTGAACATCCCTTTTCCAATCTGTCCTCTAGTTGCGAGTGGGTGTACGAACTAGATCTACACAGACAGTGAAGCGAACGAGAGATGTTGCTTGTCAAACCTTTTGGCAGGGACTTGAGACTGGAGATGCATCGTGCCAATGGGAAGAATATGAAGTGATTGACAACGGAGCTATACCACCACCAGCCATTGATAGTGAATGTCCTCCTGGTAGTTCGGTTGCAGTTGGAGATAAATTCACAGAATCCACACCCGCAAAAACTAAGACCGCGAGAAAGTTGAAGAAATTGTCCTATTCACCCATTGCCGGAGAAGGAACAGATGTTGCAATGGAAGAGAATGAAGTGGACTACAATGAAACACCTTCAATATCACTGAACATAGCGGAAGACGATATCAGAGATTCTACCTTTCATGTGAGTGACATGTCCTCAACGTTACAGGCCGAACCAGCTGGGATGCAGAGTGACAGTATAAGGAAAGAGGCCAAATTCATTGTATTCGATAGTTGTTTGATTGATATTATTATTCGGTTGAAATGTGGGCATTCGGTAGGTGGGGAAGTATGTGGGGAGCCATTGATTAATGTGACTCGTGCAATTCGAGGCACTAACCTTAAAATACATGCCACCTGTACAAAATATCATCCTTTCTCATGGTCTGCACAACCCACGCTGGGACAACTGCCAGCAGGCAATCTACTTTGTGCAGCGGCTGCACTTTTTAGTGGTTCAAGTTTTAAAAAATTAGAGTCTTTCTTTCAGTTTGTGGGAATCCGTTTCATTGCAAAAACTCAGTTCTACAAATACCGAACCGATTATCTATTTCCAGCCATTAGCGAAGCTTGGAGAATGGAAAAAATGTCTATTGATAGTACATTCGCGGGCAAACGGTTCAGGCTAGCCGGTGATGGACAGTGCGACAGCCCAGGATTTTCAGCCAAGTACTGCACCTACCACTTTCAGGACATGGAAAGTAAGAAAATTGTGAGTTCGGTGGTTGTGCAGGTGTCACAAAGTACATCCTCAGTGGCCATGGAGAAAGTTGGCTTTGTAGCATCATTGCAAGAACTACAATCGCGGGGAATGGTGATCGACCTGATAGCCACGGACAGACACGTTTCAATTGCCAAGACAATGAGAGAAGAGTACAAAAATATAAATCGCCAATTTGACGTTTGGCATCTTGCAAAAACAATCAATAAAAAATTGTCGGCTGCAGGTAAAAAAAAAGATATGCAAGGTATTTCACAGTGGTCCAAGTCAATCAGCAACCATCTTTGGTGGAGCTCAAAAACATGTGGAGGGTCGTTGGAAATTCTACTGGAAAAATGGCGGTCAGTAATGCTACACCGTACAAACGTGCACAGCTGGAACACGAACCAACATTTCCACAATTGTGAACATGGCCATTTGTCCACAGAGGAGGCACGGAAGAAGAAGTGGTTGATTCCTTCATCACCCACTCACAAAGCCATTGAAAAGATTGTATTTGATAAAACTATAACAAAAGCTTTGAGGGGACTCACGGAATTCTGCCACACAGGAGATTTGGAGGTGTTCCACAATATGTGCCTAAAGTACAGGCCAAAACGATTGCATTTTGGCATGGAGGGCATGAAAAATCGGACTCTTTTAGCGGTCTTGGCACATAACCATAATGTCGGCCGTCAACAAAGTAGGACGACCGGAACTTTAGGGACGCTTCACTACAATAAGGCCTTCACTAAAAGAAGTAAACAATGGGTGATCAAACCAGTGTTTGAGGATATGCAATATGAGTTTATTGAGAGACTTATTGTTGACGTCCTAGATAGGCACATAAATGGAGTTGTGAACGAACCTGTGCAGGTGACAACTGCATTGCCACCCAACATTGCCTCTGTTCCATGTCCACCTAAAGAAGAGCTCATTGAGAAATACACATCACGGTTTAAATGATTGTAATTTGATTGTCTGTTCTCTCGAGTCTCCTCATGTCGCAGGCCCATTGAATATGTTTATATATCCAACCTTGTTCATTTGCGCATTAAATTAAACCAAACAGTAATATAAATTATTTTTCCAAAAATATAGAATGTCTCCGTATTTATGGTTCTGTGGGGCAGCAAAGCAAGCAGACAAAATGCAAAGATGGAGTGTAAATTTCAAGTCCTGTAAAACGGCCTTACACTGAATGTAGCTAACTAGGAATGTGTGTTCGTTCAAAGTGAAGGTCAGCTGCTTTGATTTTTTCTTGGGTGCCAGAATGGCCCACGACTCAGTATAAGGTTCTATTGTTATTTGACCTTGATAGGCCGGGACCACGTAAGAAACGATAATGAATATAATTTCAGAAACGAAAGCCATTTCATGTTCGTTCATTAGAAGAAATAAAACGTCGGCATAGAAGGAGTGGTATTTCGGGGCTGCCCTACGCACAGACACAATGGAAAATGCAAATATAATGTAAGTAACTCTTTAGATGAGTTTATACCGCAATTTAATTACTATACAGTAGCTTTAAAGACGGGTTAAGTTGTACTTGTTCATTCTATGTGGCATATTGTTTTGTACCGCGCACTATCTAACTTGTCCACTGTCTGCGACCTCGGTCCTGGGCCCTTCCACTCTCCACCTGCACTCCCTGTCAACCCCTGCACTGGGGGACTGTCTCAGTATCCTACAGCCCCCCTTGACGTATAAAACCCAGTTGCACTGTCCTAGCTATGAAATCATTTCCAGACCTAATATATAAAATGAATAATTTTAATAAAGATCTGATGGTGAGACTAATTTCCTTTTTTTATGTTTTTCAAATAGATACATCGTCCATTATTGTCTGTGTCACGAGTACCAGACACCGGCGGATGGCTTTTTTAACCGCCAGCTGCTTCTCCGCGTGAACAACGTTAGCACCCTGACCATTTTGTGGGACGATCGCCAAGTACAAGTATGCCCTTACGCGGTACTAACGGCTAGATGCAACATACAGACCGTTGTGGTGCCCTAGTGCCTCGTTGTTGGAATAGCCATGCGATTATCAGTGCGACCGAAGAGCTTATTTTATCGTAAACCAACACCCTGTCTACTGCACACGAACATCGCTTGCCTCAAGACGAAATATTTTGGATCGAGAGCAACTAAAAATGCAAATCGCTGAATATTCTCAAAACATTTGATGTCAAATAAATGTACTTTGCCAAATGTACAATCTTGCCGTTTGCTTTTAAACCACTGTTTCATATTCCGAATTGTGGCGCTGTATTGTGAGATGATCTAAGACCCTGTGTACAGCAAAGGAACATTGTGTGCCTCGAAACGAACTTTTTGGAACGTGAGCAAATAAAAATGCTAATCGCTGAATATTCTCAAAACATTTGATGTCAAATAAATGTACTTTACCAAATTTACAATCTTGCGGTTTAATTTAAAAGTACAGTTTCATATTCCCAATTGTGGCGCAATGTGTTGTTTGAGCTCATCTGTGTTGATTTCCTGGTTCTGTGTGGAGTCGCGTAGAAGACGCCTGGGCGCGTTTGCCTACGCAGCTCAGTCACGTCACGGATAGAGGCGGGGAATATGAATGTTTTGATCGAGTCTGTTTCAGGGGCGGGGGATTTGATTTAGTGCCGCAAAAGCAGGTGAGCCAGGGCGATGCGGCAAGTGAGATGATTATCATAAAATGGCGGATGTTTTCGAGTGCGTTAATGGACGAAAAGTCGGGTAAGGTCCATAGGAAAGTTTTCTACGATCTACCGATTTATGCTTAAAAACACATGGCCGAACCATAGGAACAATAAAAAAAAAGTCCCGGAACTATCCTTTAAGTGGGAGCGAGCCTATGCTGTGTGCACCAGCTGCGGGCCAAGCCGACGCCTGCGCTGCAATGCGTGAGCCCTCTGCTGAACACCGGTCCACCCAAGCACTCCCCCCCCCCCCCCTCCCCTTACTTGTGAGTGCCCACCAGTGCAGCGCACCCAGATGCATCAGCGGTTTCCTCCGCATTCTGTGGAGGCCGAACTCGGCATCTAACAGCGCATGTCGCTGCCTTCAAGGCTCAGAGCTTTTTACCCTGGCTGCCTCTGGCTCCAATCTTCGTAAACCCGCTTCCACTTGTCACCCGGCACTCCTTCAGCCACAATTCATTCAGCTCTGCCCAGTATTATTGGCACACTCCGCCATTAACTCTCTGGGGATAGCGTCGTACACTGATTAGGCAGCCATTTCTAGGCGCCCCCTGGCGGTCCTCCGTATGACCTTTTATAGAGATACGGATATCCTATGAACCATTTTGTCCTTAATTTCCAAGATCCTTTCTGAATTTCACTTAAATCAGGAAATTGTTCACCATCCCAGACCTCGCGTTCCCACAGCAGAGGAGACTTTGCTCTATCTCTGTGTGACGAGTACCCTGAACTTCTTATGAACTGAAATAAATCCATTACAAAATCAGACCATCTGTTTGTAACCCATGGTGGCCTTTCACCTGTTACCAAAGTGGCCAATGCAAGCATCGCTAGATGGATAGTTTATTGGATTTCTAGAGCCTTAGTAGTTAACCAACCTCCAGGTTCCTGAAAGACTTCATAGCCCTTCCACCAGAGCAAAGCCAATATCGGTAGCCTTTCAGAAATATGCCCTCATCACAAAGCTCTGCAGGGCAACCACCTGGGCCACAACTCATGCTTTTGCTTAGCTGAGCCCTGGCCGGTAATATGCAGTCTCCACTATACAGTAGTGTGGTCTGCACAAACTGGTCTCCCCAACAGTTAGGAAGGAGCGGAGAGCAGGACACTGGAGTATGAAGAAATACCTTTATGGTGCACTTTGATCTTGCTTTTCGTCTTTCACAATGCCCTGTCCTCTCTAAGCATGTGCTACACGGCAACCTCCATTGCATAAACCACTGGTCAAACTAGGAGGTGACGGTTGGTAGGGTGCGACCTGGCGCGCATGGATGGATCGATGGATGCTTGCATGTACCGCTCCCATCCAAAGCTTTTAAAGTGATTGTACTCTTTTGAAGAAGCTTTTTCCCCCATCTCGCATGCAGTGCAGGCATGCCCACTCAGTTATGAAGGAGGCAGAACAGAACTAAGAGTACCAGAATCCCAATAAGGTACATTTTTCCGTTGTGTAGTTCTGGCCCGTCTGCCATACATATCCGGGGGTTTATCTTACCGTTTATAAATGATGGAGCTGCCATGATGGGGATGGTAAAGTAACTTCTAATCCTAGTTCTTCATCAGGTATCTTTATTACATCCTGAAACAACCAACTCCCTGTCCTGGAGGTAGGTAACCACTACTCTTGCTTCCAGAATGTAGTGAGACTTAACTGACGCAGCATTGCTTTGTGACTCCTGGGGCTTGGTCTTACACGCATAGTGCTTTTAGTAACTCACAGTACTTTTTGTTTGCTATTCTCTATGGTTTCTGTATGGTAAATGTTCTAAGGCTGGTGTAAAATGTTGCAAAGTGCCCCTACACCTTAAAAACAAAGGAAAATGATAGGCTAAAATATAATTGGTGAATTTAATTATTTATATCAAATGTTTCAGTATCCTGAACATGCACAGAGATTTTGCAGTATTTACAGCCCATAATGCATATACTTATGATGTAGAACTGGGATTGCACATAACTTTACCTTGCATGTGCTTTGCTACAATCTCATCCACCTTGATAGATGCTACAACTAGTGTCCCAGCAGTGTTGCTGCTTATATCCTCTTCCCATCTGCCTCCTTCCCCTAATCCCTACAATACCCAAACTGCTCATATGCTCTTAAAACAAGCATTGGCAATGGAAACAGTTTGAGCTTTTTTGGACAGGCATGTGAAATGCACTTTCCAGGTACTGCCGTAGTGGTATTAACTGGCCATTGATGGAAGCAGGTGCAAAATGGTCCGAATACCTGGGTATCTAGTAGCAGTGAAAAAATAGGCCATAGACGCCCCTCTGCGAGAACGAACACGGCTAAATTACCTGTTCTTTGGGAAGGTACCCACTCGAGAGTCCGCAGCCATACTGCAGCTCACTGTACCTTTCACAGAAGGGAAATATACATTTGCATATCAATGTTTCTCCTGCCCACAGTCCAGCACCGAAATGCAATGGCAGAGAGGCACAGCTCCACCTCACTGATGAGGCCCAACAAGGCTGAAACACGTGTATGGGGTTGCTGTGGGTACTCTTGTTCAGAAGGGAATTGCCATAGTATTTCGGTGCTGGACTGCCTATGTGGGTGGGACAAAGACCGATATGCTAATGGTTTATTGCCATCTGTGAAAGGTACAGTGAGCTAAAGTGTGGCTGCAGACTCTCAAGTGGGTACCTTCCCATAGAACAGGTGAATGGGCTGTGTTCCTTCCCGCAGAGGGGCGCCTATGGACTATTTTTTGATTATTATCTAATAGCAGTGCTTGGCAAATGCTGAATACTTTTACACAGGCCAAAACTGTTGTCTTTTCCCGTGCTGGTTTTAACAGGACTTCATTGAAGGACACGCATAGTGCTTATACATTGAATGGCAGAGCATGCATCTGGTTGTGAAATTTGTATTACACTAGTAGTGAGGCAGGAGTGTTTTACTGTTTTGGCGAGCTACTGCAATCTTTCTTCAATGACCGCTGCTGTGGAGGAGGAGCACATGATAAAACCCTTTACAGAGCGAGCGTGGAGTGAGGCCAGAGTCTTTCACTGTGTTGGTGAGCTGCTGCAGTCTTTCTTCAGTGACCACTGCTGTGGAGGAGGAGCACACCATAAAACTCCTAGCACCTCACAGAGTGAAGCAGGAGTGTTTTACTGTGTTATACTGCGATCTATGAGGACCCGAGAAAGGAGCCCATTAACAAGCTGCCTGAAGGAAGAGGTAAGCCACGACGCGTAAACAACTCAGCCCTGACTTAGTATAAATCATTGTGTGGAGGTTGGCATACAAGTGTATCACAATCCCCTGGTACTTAAACAGATACACCTGCCACTGATAACTTGGAGTCAGGGATGTGGACCTGCCGCATATTATCATTTTACGCCACCATGCCAGGCAAAGGCAGAGGACATGTCAGCAATTACAATTTGAGGAAAAACCCGCCCAGAAAAAAAGCAGTCTGGCAATAACACACGAGCGGAGACAAAGGAAAACAAAAATGTACAAATGACAAGCTTACCATGCAAAGCGCGAGGCGAGCTGGTATGGGTCACCATTGCGGGGCACTTCTTGTACGACCCTGTTAAGCACTCAGAAGACCCCGTACAGAATAACAATATTAACATCCCGCAGAATGAAGAGGGAGCAAATATAAATGAGATCAACTTGTCCGACCCCTCCTTCTCAGCCATAGACCATAATAATTCACTACTAGCCCTATGCTATAACCTGAGATACTCTGTCAGCTGGAAATGCAGCGGACAAATATGCCAACACTGAGGCAAGGAGCAAGGATTAATATAATATGGACTCAAATGAAACCGAGATCCCTACAAGTGCTCCAAGAATAGAAGAAGGAACACACAGGCTATCTAGCACGCCTAACATATGGCCCTCGACAAACAACAAATCAGACACTGTGAGTGGCACAACCCAACCCGAGACGGCCAAAATGGTAGAATCAACTGACGCAGACATCCAGGCGCAGTTATCAGTATTGCAATTTGCAATGAAAGTTCTCCTTCACAGGAACAGTAAAATCTTGGAGGAAGTGGTAGAAGAGGCCAAGAACAGAATTACATCTCCGGAAAAATAAACTGTGACAAAGACCTGGATGATTTAATCTCTGTGATGGTACAAGATCGGGCCACCACAATGATGCAATAAGAAACCTTGCCGGCCACCAGAGACACCATTGAAGACGGAGATCGATGAATTGAGGGGCCAGATAATGCCACTGATGAAACATCTTGTGTCCATTTAACCAGGAAACTGCGCAGGCAGCAAAAGCGCAACGAGCTACAAGAGGCAAGAAAAGCCCCTATAAAAGAGAAGCGGCAGAACAAAGGAAAACATGGGGCTCAAAACCTGGAACCTCAAATTAAGAAAACAAAAAAGAAAGCAGACAAAAGGCAAACGAAAAAGGGAGTGCCTAGGGGAACTTTTACGAGTTGGCTTATCAACAAAAAGTGTGAATGCCACTGCTGGAAATGACTCGCATGCACCGCAGTTTTGGAAGACATATCAATATTGAGTGTGCAAGTAGCATCGCCAGTAAAAACAAGTAGCAGAGAAAGGAATGGGCGTTTATCCATAGGCCTGCCGGTCACAAGCAACATTGGAATGCCCATAGCGGTGCCACAGGAACCTATCAAACAAAGATTGGCAAAGTGCATCGACCGGATGGCCACAATAACCTGCACACACATTAATAGATTGGAATTCCTAAAACTGACGAGGAAGATCTTACCATTAAGAATTCTAGATATATCAAACTTAGAGTTCTTTGAGCCTATAAAAAACATGAGGGAGCAATGTAGCAGAGTACACTGTATATCCCTCGAAACGGTGAATCTAGTAAGCCAGTTCAAATCTAAACATCTTGAAATGGGCTATGAGCTGGATGCCGAACTGGAATCCACGTAAGCCAACACTATGAAGAATCTTCCAGATGCAAATCTATTTCAAATTTTAAAGACGCCCACAGATAATAAGCTTACAAAGAACAGCCCTAACACCTAGCAAAAAATATAACGAATGTACTAACTTGGGTGGTCCAAAACGGCGCAATAAAACCTGCGGAAGCGAACTGATATTGGGCCTTCGGAGCTTGGAGCTTGGAGGCTTCACTCATATGTTATCTGAAACAAGTTCACGAGTCCTGCTGGAAAAACATAACATATTTTTACTGCAGTAATGCTGGTTGCTATCAGATCTCAACATTGACAATACCAAATATTTCAAAGTAGGGCATATGGAGTGCTCATCATAGGAGTCAGGAACATAATCAAGTGACACGCATTACTTCTGAAAAGTCTATCCCCATTGTGTGCTAGCATTAAGAAATTAACTCCCAAATGAGGGAACCCACATGACCATTATCAATGTCTGTGACCCTCCAGGTATGACACATACACCAGATAATATCGAGTTGGTGGAAGAAATCATATGTGATTCAATAATACCTGATGGAAAGGGCAAGATCTTCCTTGGCGCTCACCACAGTGAGGTGGTTTTACACATTTTAAATGGGGGAAACTGCGACGCTGTATCCACGAACTGCCTGTCCACATGAAAAAAGTTTTTTGCACACATCGGATTCCTTTGTGGAAATATCTCTCCAAAATGGCCACCTTCACTTTGCTATAAGAAGTAAAGGAATCGCCATCTGGCTGCCCCTCAGTAATTGGCAGGCTCTTTGCATGAAGAACCAATTGATTACGCTGTTAGACGGTAGCTGGCACCGGCATCAAAAGGCCCACCTTCCCAAGACCCTGTCTGTGCCTGTCCTGGCATTGTCGGCCCCTCCAACCATCAATGCGCATCTCGAGACTGCGTACCTCATCCAGGCGGGCTTGGGCTATGGGATCGCCCCCCTCAGCTATCACGTAAGTGTGGACTGTTGCTCTATTGCCTGCAGCATCCTCTGGACTCTGTGCCTGTGTCACTCCTGACAAGCTGTCTAATCCATCTCAGAAGGCACCTCTTTTTTTCCAAGCACCAGGCCTTAACATTTTTCTTCCTTCCTGGCCTTACTCTTCCACTGCCTACACCCTGTTCTGTTGTGCTGCTATACCTGTTCACCCCAAATAAATCAAATTTAGCTGTGTTCACATCCTGCATTGGTTTTTCTGCAGTTTCTAAAATCGAATTTAGCTGTGTGCACATCCTACATGTGTTAGATGCTTGTTTTAAATGATCGCATTTAGCTGTGTTCACATCCTGCATTGGTTTTGCCCACTGTTTCTGCTTTTCATGGGAATGTGCTGACTCGTTCCCCCCCCCCTCTCCCCTCCACCCTCTCCTGGTCTGTTATCTGTTCCTCACACTCTTAATTTCCCATTGTTTATTCCCTATCGTGTGTGCGCCTTCTCCCTCTTTGCCTACCTCCTCCCACGTACCTCAACTGCTCTGCTTGGATAAGTGCCCCTCACTATGGTGCTTTTTATCTCCCCCCATTTTCTCTAACTGCTTCTCCATCTCCTATCCTTCACCTCTTACTAGGTCTGGCAGGAAGAAACTCAAGAAGGACTTACAGGCCTTCAACCCAGGCCTTCCTATCGCTGACCCCTACGTCAGTGCTTCTGCCAGAGAGAGACTCACCGTCATCCTCTTTGTCATTCCCTCTCCCGACCTATGACTCACCACATGGCCGCTCTGCTCTCTCCTTACTCTTCCTCACACATACATGGTGGTACCTGCTGGGAGGCACTTATTGCCTCCTCTTCTACCTCCAAGGCCATCATAAATGTCTATCGAAAGGCTACTATCCCGGTACAAGAGCCTCAACCCAACCTCTTACTTTTTAATCGGCTCCTTGCTCGCCTTATCAACTTTCCTCTTTCCTCCTGACGGGCTCCCTTCCCCCTGCCTCTACAGCCGCCCAGGCTCCCTTGCCAACTAAGCCCACCTGGGCTTCCTTGCTCCTACCTTCCTTGTCACTTTCAGCTGTACAGGCTCCCTTGCCTACTCGCACTATACTGACAAGCTCATCAGCCTCTTCCACCCTGCTGCCCTGGCCACCCACTGCCGCCCCATCTGGAGCCCCCTTGCCTCCTACGGCCGCTCCCACACTGGCTCCCTTGCCATCTTCCACTATCCTGGCTCCCTTGCCTGCTCCTTCCTCACTGACACCATTGTCATCCTTGCCTCCTCCGCCTTTTCCTACCTCTATCTTTCAGGCACTCTTGCTGCTTGCGGGGGGACCTCTGTCCCCTGCACCCTCCCCCACATAAGTCCTTCAAAAGTGGAAACTTGCTCCATGATACCACACTTAACTGTTGCTCTGCTGTCAAACACTCCTCTGACATCTCTCGCCTCCTTGAACTCCTGGACCTTGATGTTCTTGCTCTTACTAAGAGATGGTTTAAGGACAGCTCTGCCGCGAGTTTTGACACACCCCTCTCTGAAGGCTACATGATCCTCTCTGTGCCCCAACCCAACTGGCCAGGAGGTGGAGTAGCCTTGATCTTTCTTCAGTGGATCCCTGTTTACATGATTCCCACTCAGGTCTACTCTACCTTTGAATGCCTGGTCAGCAGGCACGCTCGCTCTCTCTCGCCTGTCGCCTCTTACTCTAGCCACCTTCTATCGGCCGCCCGGCCAGTCCTCCCTCTTTCTCTTGGAATGGGCTGACCTGGCCTCTTCTCTCCTCCTCTGCCCAACTCCTCCTGCTCGGGGATCTTAACATCTCCCATCTCCTGACTCTTCAGGACCTTTCTGCAACTTGTGTAATTCCCTTCCTCTTTCCATTCTACCCTCTTGTCCAACGCACACTGCTGGCCACACCGTGGATGCTCTCATCTCCACAGACGTCCTGCTCTCTATTCCTCTAACTACCTTAGTGGACTGATCATTCTCTTCTCTCTTCTCCTTTAGCAATGGCACACCCTACACCTCCTCCTGCCTTCAAGGTCATCCGACCCATGAAGAGTGTCAGTGGCTGCCTTTGCCTCCACCTACTCATTCTTCTACTCCTGCGGCTGACTCCCACCCTGATACAGCCCTCTCTAACGTTCACTGTTCCATCTCCAACGCCCTTGACATTCTAGCCCCTGTCATGAGGGTGCGACTGAAGCCTGCCAAAAAATGCAACTCTTGGTACGACTCTGATCCGGCTGCCCTTAAACGCAAGTGCAGAGCATCGGAACGGAAATGGGGCTCTTCAGTTGCAACCTCTGACAAACTGGCATGCAGCCTTCTTCAAAGGCAATATAGACTCTGCATCCGCTCCAAGAAAATAGTCTACATTCAAACCTGCATCTCCACGGCATCTAACACGCCGAACTTTTCTGCAAGGAACTGGCCAACCCTACTGCAGCTGCATCCTCTACTGCACCCACACAGGCTCTTTGCTATGCCCTGGCTGCACATTTCACCACCAAAACACAGGCCATCCTGTCCTCTCTTCTGCGCCACTTCCTGCACCAACATCTCTAGAACCCCCCCATCGGCCATCCCCACACATCCCCCTCTTCTCTCCTCTGTCACACCTGATGAGGTCTCTAGACAAGTCCGGTCTATGAAAGCCTCTTCCAAACAGGTGGACCTCTGCCCCTCCAAAACCATCAAGGACAATATTGACACTCTCGCTCCAGCCTTGGCCGACCTCTGCAACCTCTTTCACCATTGGAGTTTTCACCTCTCCTCTCAAGCAGACTCTTGTGCACCCCATACTCCTAAAACCCTCCCCCAACCCATCTATTATGGTAATCTATCGCCTGATCTGGGAAACTGCTCTTCTGAACACCCGTGAAGACCTGCTCTCAAATCTTGACTCTAACTCTCCCTCTGTCCTCATTCTTCTCGGCCTGTCTTCTGCTTTCGATACGGTAAAACACAAAATCCTGATCACCCGTCTCTGTGATACCATGGGCATCACAGATCAGGCCCTGACGTGGCTCGCCTCCTTTCTCTCTGACCGGCCCTCCCAAGTGGAACTTGGGACCTTTCTCTCCTCTATCACTCTCTACTTGTGTTGACCCCACAGGGATCTAACCTATTACCCTGGTTCTTCAATATCTACATGCCCTCCCTGGCCCACAGCCTCTCTACCTTTACCTGTAATGTCCAGTGTTATGCAGATGACACGCAGCTCTCTTTCAGGCTACCCTCGGCGGCCTCCTCCTCCACGCTCATCCGTAACTGTCTATCCGCAATTCATTCTTGGTATGCTGCTAACGATCTCTGCCTGATTGTACTCATTGGGACCCCTGCTCCCACTTTACCACTGGTTGGCCTGCCTTGGCCCTGCGGCCCCACCTACCAATGAGGCAAAAAATCTAGGGGTCCTCTTCAACTCCACTCTCTCCTTCTCTTCTCACATCTGACATATCTCCAAAACGTCCCACTGCCAAATGCACCTCCTCAGAGGTATTCTACCTTTTCTCACTTTTCCCCCACATTAGTGTGCCAATCTAACCCCAGTGTGCCCAAAACATACTGCCCCATCCATTGGGGGGCCTGTCCCACGTTTTGTAGTGGCCTTCTTCCCCCCCACCCCAAATGGAGGGGTGGCACCTCATGCAGCCCTTCCTAGGAGCCCCAAGGAGATCCAACTTTATCTAGAAACCAATTCCATCCTAGGTAAAAGGCAGTCTGGTTTCCGCAAAGGGCATGGTACGGAAACCGCACTGTTGGATCCAAAAAATCAAATAACATAAATCCTAGGCAATGGCAAGGCCGCCCTCCTCCTCCTCCTTCTAGACCTTTCTGCGGCGTTCGATCTCGTGGATCACAAAACACTCACCACACACCTCACACATGATGCTCGCTTCTCCGAGCATGCAGCTACCTGGATCACCTCTTTCATAGAAGGAAGAGCGATGAAAGTCTTTTCCAACAAAGCTAATACAACTTCCGCCATTATTCACTGTGGCGTACCTCAGGGATCTTGAACTGCCCCTACGCTCTACAATCTTTTCACTAAGCCTCTGTTTGATAAACTGGATGTACTTGGGATCGCATATACAAACTATGCTGATGACACCCAAGTGCTCCTTCCTCTAACCGGTTCATACATCAAGATGCTTCCACCCTTCAACAAATCTACGCCACCATACAAGCGTGGATGGCCACCAATGGCCTTTGCCTTAACGGGGATAAGATTGAGATCCTTATCCTTGGCCAAAAATCTACCCTAGCCAAACTAGACTCTCTACACCAACTTCAATATCGACAACTGCATCATTCCAGTGCTATCATCGGTTATGACATTAGGGGTCCATCTAGGTGCCACTTTGTCCATGAACAAGCAAGTCAGCGCTATTGATTCTGCCTCCGCCCTAAGCACCAAACTCATTAACGCCATCAAACCCTTCTTAACAAAGGACAACTGTCTCTATAGCTAGAGCTACCATAGGGGCAAAGCTTGATTACTGTAATGCACTACTTGCCGGCTCTTCCACAAAAAACATAAATAGACTCCAAACCAGTCAAAATAACGCACTTAGAGCAGCCCTTGGCATACCAAAAAGAGATCACATCTCTCAAGCAAGAAAATCTGCCCACTGGCTTCCAGTCAAAGACTGCATCACATTTAAAATTCTTATCACTGCACACAAATGCATCAACCTCACTGCACCATCTTACCTCTCAGACACGCTATTTAGACCCACATCAACTAAACCTATTAGAACCTGCTACACTAACCAACTCACCATCCCACGCATCCACAGAACTAAAGCAGGAGGAATAGGCTTCCCCTATCTAGCCCCTAAGTTATGGAATGCGCTCCCCACTGCACTCAGGGCAGAAACGTCCCTCTGCGCATTTTGTAAAAAGCTGAAAACTGCTCTCTTTAATTAAACTCTTGCTGATCCCGACGGCTCCCTCTCCCACCCTTTACCAAATGCAATATAAACTGTCTGTTCTTCAATGAGTACTTTATGTTGCCTGTTTTTGCCACCTATGTAACTAAGCTGTGCTTCTGCTATCAATGTAATTAAGTTGTGACCTCTTTATACTGCTACCTTGTAATTAAGTTGTCACCCCCTACTGTAACAAGCGCCACGATGCTCCTGAGCTGATGTGCACTATACAAATCCGAATAAATAAATAAATAAATGTGCCCATCTGCGCCAAGGGAAGTTCGGTAAACAAACATTTCAAAATGTTTTGGTGCAGTTTAGGGGGGCCTGAGGGGCACCCTAAACCACCAGGGTGTAAATTGTAAAGGAAAGGGGGGTGGCCCTTTACCCCCCCCCCCACCCAAAATGGTGTTTGGGCCATCTCATGCAGTCCTCCCTTGGGGCAGCTATCTGCTCCTAGGAAGGGGCACCTGACCCCAGGGAGGGCTGCATGAGATGCCCCCTCCATTTGGGGTGGGGGGGTGAGAGGGCCACCCCCTTTACATTACATAATTCCCTGGTGGTTTAGGGTGCCCCCCCCTTAAAATGCATCCTACGATTTTCAAATTTTCTTTTTGTTTACCCAACTTCCCTTGGGGCAGATGGGCACATTAGTGTGCCAATCTGCCCACAGGATGCCCAAAACCTACTGCCCCATCCGTTGGGGGGGCCCAAGGCCATGGACATCAGCTTCGACCATCCTGGAGCACAGGCTGGGCTGCGATACAGAATTTCCCTTGGGGGAGGGAAGGGGGCCCTGTCGGGGCTCCCTGGAGCTGCTGCTTTGCTTGGGGACAGAACTCCCACATGTTAAATGGATGTCCAAGGCCAGGGACAACCCCTCCAACCGCCCTGGAGTTCTGGCTGGGATGTGTTACAGCTTTTCCCTTCGGGGAGGTATTGGCACACTGCTGGGACTCCCTTGTGGGGAAAAGCTGTAACACAGGCCAGCAAGAACTCGAGGGTGGTATTAGGTCATATCCCAGGCCTTGGGGGGCTGACTCCCAGTGTGTGTTGAACATCTCCAAGCACAGCGCTGGTGCCTGGGACATTCCCCGCCCTTTCCCGGAGGGAGAAGCTGTAACGCAGGCCAGCCACAATACCAGGATGGTCAGGGATCACATACCTGGCCTTGGGCACCCGTCTCCCATGTGGGTTGACCAACCCCAAGTGCAGCGGCAGGCCCAGGGAGCCTCAGCAGGGTAGCCGTCCTTTCAAAGAGGGGAGAAGCTGTAACGCAACCCAGCCAGAGCTCCAGGGTGGTAGGGGGTGATATCTTTGGCCTTGGGCACATGTCTCCCATGTGGGTCTTTGCCAGGGCTTGTGGGTAATACATTCTGGCTGATTGGCACAAGTCAGACCTCTGTGGATTCCCACGGGTATCTTTTCTGAAATGCATAGGGTTACCTGTTTTTCTTGGTGGCTTTGACACCCTAGGCCCAAATCTGTAGGTTGTCTCCCCGAACCCGTTGGGGGTTACCAGTGGTTTAGCCTTTTCCCTTTGCACTCAAGTAGGTGCACCCACACATGTGAGTTTCTGTTTTTGTCGGGGACACCTGTGAGAATGCGGTATGGTAGGACATGTGGTGTTGGCGGCATGTTTCGGTGGGTGTCCAGAGTGAAACAGCTGGCAATTGTTTTTTTTCCACCAAATTTCAGAGGCATTTCCCTCTGCCCACCCACCGAAACACGTCGCCCACAACAGTTGTCCTACCTTCCCGCATTGCCACTGGTCTCCCGGCGAAAACAGTACTTTTTCGTCGGGACAAATGTGGGAAGGTTCGACATTTGTTGTTTGCGTGGTTTTCATAACGTTTCCACCCATTTGCTGCTGCTCTTTGTCTCACAACCCTTTCATTTGTCAAATGGGACCTACATTTAGTCACTGCTTTAGGCACTATACACTTTTGTAACCTGCACAAGTCACCTACCCTTGAAAAGGTTGCCTGTGCACTTTCAAAAAATCTTTGCTAGCCCTTCCTCACCACATTTGTTTTCCTTATTTAAACATGCTAAGTAGGTCTGTTTAGGCCGCAAGCATAAAACTCCTGTGTAGCATGACTCAGTTTTTGGCTTGTGGTATTGCTTGATTTGTGAAACATTACAAAAAATGTGTGATTTCCTAACTGGAAGAGTTGGGGGGGTAATTAGCGGAGCATTGTTTTTCTCAAAATTCACAGAAGCCATTGTCGTACTGGGCCAACCATGTCCACCACATACATTTGTTTTCAGTCATTTTCCTGATTATTTTTTATTTATTTATTTATTTTCCCCCAAACTATGGAATTTGTCTGTCTACTTTTCAGAAATGTATGTCTTTCTGTCCTCCCATTCAGCTTTCCTACCCTTTTCTTCCATTCCATCCACACATGTCCTATTGGGAAAAGGCCAAAATCGCCTACCTCTCACAAAACGGTTGATAACCATCGAAAATACGTTTTTTTTTTTTGTTTCCACTCAACCTGTTCTTGAAAGCCAGGAAAATGGGGAATTCAGCACAGCAACCCATTTGTTCCTAGCTCTTACAAGGAAAAAAACACAGGCTTCATTGTACATAATTTTATTGGCATTTCTTGAAGAAAAAAAAACAAATGTTCTCCCTTTTTGTTTATTTTCTCTCAGCCCCCTACAGCAAACTAGGATTCCTGGGTGGCGTTACGACCGCCTACATATCGGGAAAAAAAGGTGCCAATTGTGGCTGAGATATCTCTTGTAACAAAAAAGTTACATGGGATTGAATGGCGACATACCGAAATCACCAAAAAGGGCCTTGGCATTGGGGGGAAATACCCATGGCAGTTAAGGGGTTAATACCTCAAAGGCAAAACAAGTCATATGTGGCATATGGGAGAAAATCTGGAACAAATACATTGCCGAGAAATTCAAGGATCCAGAGATAATACCTAAGGAGACACTGCGGTCAATCATGAAATACAATTAAAATTTTGACCTTGAAGATATTGAAAAAAAAATAGCACGGCTAAAAGAATCCAGAGTGCCTGGCCCTAATGACAGTCGAATGCTGTTCTAAAGTGGGTTCCAGAATTTTGGGCAACATTAATACTTTGTTCACAAAAGTATGCCAGTAAGGCATAATACCTCAATCCGAGTGTAAAGCAATTGTAGTTCCCACCTACAAGAAGGGTTGCAGACTAGCCCTGTCAATCAGAGATCACTGGCAATGCTGGACGTTTCAGGTAATATTTTTGCTTCTCTTATCCTAGATGAATTGGAAATATGGAGCAACTGCAGGAACTTGCTTGGCACATTCCAAATGGGATTCAGAAGGGGATCAGGCATGGTGCAATGCTTACGTCTCATGGACCTTATGAAAAGGAAAGCCAAGACAAAGGGTAACCTCTCCCTAAATGTGTCCATGATTGATTTAGATGCAGCCTTTTTTTTATCAAAGATTTTATTGATTTTGAACATAAAGACAACATTACAATCATCTCTCTACATTACAGGGCGGGAAAAAGGGGAAACACATATGCAATCATCACATCCAAGAAGTAAATAAAGGGGAAAAAACAGGGACCTCGGTCCATCGGACTATCAAGCTTTGGCAAGGGAACTCATGAAACAGTTCGTATCGGGCCCACTTAGCCCGGCGTCGTGCAGCCTCCCTCAAACCTGCTACCTGAGGCGCCGCGTTTGGTGCCTAGCTGGCCTCCTCCCACCTTCGCCATATTTTGTTCGCTTTTTGCGGGCAGCCCCTCGCCGTGTACATCCAGTGTTCCATTGCCGCGCAAATGTCCAGATCCATGACCCACTGGTTATAGTTAGCTGTCCGCTCCAACCCTCACAATTGCGCAATGTTCCGCCTGAGTACCGCTGTTGAGGTTGACCAGAGCAGCTTCTCGTAGCGGGACAGATCACTTTCATCGAGATCCCTAGAAGTTGTTGTTTTGGGCACCTTTGTATTGTCTTGCCTATGACACTGGACAGTTTGTCACAGCATTTCCGCCAGAGCTGCTGAATGTTGTTGCATTCCCATAAGATATGGAAGAAAGTACCTTCCTCGCGCTTGCACCGTAGACATCGTGCGTCTGACGTCTTACCCCATCGGAAGAGTGCCACTCTTGGATAGTAGGTGCAGTGCAGGATCTTGAGTTGGACCAGTCTGAGCCGCGAGGAGATGGTTACCTCACATGGGTACATCAGGGCCTCAACCCAGTCTTCTGGTTGCAGCGGTCCCACATCCCGCTCCCATTTGGCTTTCAGACTGGTCAGTTCTGGTGTCGCGAAGGATGTGATCACGTTGTACATGGTTGAGATGACCTGCCGTTCTATCTGGTCCAGTACTATGTTGCGCTCTAGCTGAGAGCTTTCTGGCATGTCCCGTGTGATCTGTCGGTGGGGGCTCCAAGCATGTTTCCGTTGCGTGTAGTGGTACCTTTCTGTAACTTTCTGTAATTCCGAGTGTAGTGTCTCAAACGGTACCAATTTATCCTCTCGTATCACATCTCCAATGCTGGTGATTCGTCGCTGGACCCACCCCGGCCATCTAGGCAGTTTTTTGTATTTCGGGAAGGCAACTGTTGTTCCACAGGGGTTGGGCCAGTGTCAGTTTCCCGTCCCATCCTAGGTGTCGGTTTGCTTCTTTCCAGATTCTCGCAACATGTGTTGCCATGTCAGAGTTTGGTGTGTGACCCAGGCCGCAGTACACGTGCTCCAGTGGTGTTGATGTGCTGTTAGTGTTGATCCCTTTGATATGTGGCAGGCTCCCATCCCCATGGAGCATGTTGTTCACCACCGCCATTTACCCGGCCCAGTAGTATGTCTGCAGTCTGGGCAACCCAATCCCACCCTCCCAGATGGGCCTCTGAAGAGTGGAGAGAGCTATCCGCGGATGTCCCCCGCCCAATAGCAGCCACCGGAGGATGCAATCAATTTTGTTGAATTCTTGGCGTGGGATGTATAGTGGAGCATTTTGCAGGATGTACTAGAATTTGGGAAAAGCAATTATTTTGAACAGGACGGCTCTACCCATCAGCGTCAGCGGCAAAGAGATCCAGTGGCGAGTGTCTTCTGCGAGCCTTGTTACAAGTGGGAAGAAGTTAAAGGATGTGTAATCGGTAAGATGCTTTGTGATACGTGTCCCAACTAATTTGAACTGTTCTGTTTCAATTTGATAAGGGCAGACTGCTTGGCTCGCCACTGACACGTCGCCTATGGGGAATAGGATGGATTTGGCCCAATTCACGCGTAGGGCGCTGAATGCCCCATATCTCTCCAGCATGTGCGTGACTCTAGGGCAGGAATTGCTTGGGTCTTTTAGATAGATGAGCAGATCTGCGTAGAGCTTTACTCTGTCCTGCCAGGTTTCGGACCTACGGAAGCCCTCCCAGAGTGGTGTTTCGCAGGAGGATTGCCAAGGGTTCAATTGCGATCATAAAGATCATGGCCGATAGTGGACAGCCCTGCCTTGTGCCTCTACCCAGACTGAAGGGGTCCGATGGCCAGCCGTTAACCCTAGTCCTGGCCAATGGGCATTTATATAGCAGTCGCACCCAACTCGTGAAGTTCCTGCCAAAGCCCATGCAGTGCATTATGCCCCAGATGGCCTCCCATCGCACTGAATCAAAGGCCTTTTCAAAGTCTATTGCTAGTAAGGCTAGTGGGTCTTGTATGCTGCCGGCTCTTTCCAGAGTTGAGTGCAGTCTGCGGAGGTTCATGCGCGTCGATCTCTATGGCATGAAGCCACACTGGTCCGGGTGGATCAGGGAGGGGATGACCTGCTGTAAACGATATGCTAGTAGTTTCGCCAGTATTTTGGTTTCGCTATTTGAGTGAAATAGGCCAGTATGAACTACAGCTTTCAGGGTGTTTGTCCGGTTTTGGGTATCACTATTATTGTAGCTTCTCGCAGATCTGGTGGGAGGATGCCCTTTTCCTGTGCATGTTGGTACATCCGCAGTAGGTGTGGGGCGATCACATTGGTTCCTACCTTCCGCCATAGCTCGACCGGGAAGCCATTTGGGCCTGGGGACTTGCCGGTTTGGAGGACGGACATGGCGCTCAGCACCTCATACTCTGTGATATCCTTCTCCAGTAGCTCCAGTTGCGCCGCGTTTAAGCTGGGGATATCAATTTCATCCATGATTGCAGTATCTGTATAAGTCATGGGTTCCTTATAGAGCTCAGCGTAGTACTCCGCAAAGCCCTGTGTTATGTCCTGATCCGTCACGCGTGGATTTGGCCCCCCTGTTTCTAACTGCTGGACATGGCTGCATCCCTGCTCCCTCCGTTCCAGCCAGGCAAGCATCTTGCCGGCTTTGTCACCTGTTTCATATATTCTTGCTTGCATCGCAGTGTGTGCGTGTCTTGCGTTGTCCATTGCTATGTTTTGGAGCCTCTTCTGTTAGAAGCGGCATACGGTTTGTGTCTGGCGTGTCCTCGGTTATATGCCTTTCCTCTGCCGGTTTCACTTGCTGCTCCGCTTCGAGTGTCTTACGTAGGTGCTTTTTCTTTTTTGCGGTTATCTAAGATATAGGTTCACCCCTTAGTACCGTCTTGTAGGCCTCCCACAGTGTCCCGGGGTCCGATGCGGTCTCCGTATTTAGCTCGAAGTATGGGTTGGTGGCCTCTTGGAGCCTATCCACTAGCTCCGGGTTGCCCAGATAGTTGTTCAGGCGCCAGCTCGGCGGGGCGGGAGCGGCCTGGATGCTGTGAGTTTTAGCTCCAGCGGGAAGTGGTCTGAGATGCCCCTGGGAAGCAGGTTTATTTCTTGTGCCCTATGCAGGTCAGTTGATGGGATGAAGAAATAATATAGCCTGGAGAGCGAGGCGTGTACCTCAGAGTGGAAAGAGTATTCTCTAGTGTCGGGGTGGAGATCTCTCCATATATCGCACAGGCCCAGTGCATTGGTAAATGTGGCAAGTCTAGTAGGTATGTTGGGATTTCTAACACGTAAATGTGAGCGGTCCAGGGTTGTGTTCATGACTTCATTGAAGTCTCCCCCCAGTACCATGATGTTAGAGATGTCATTTGTGATCAGCGGGGCAATATCAGTGAGTAGTGGCGCTAGCAGGGTTGGCGGTGCATAGGTGGCTGGTAGAGCGATAGAGTGATCCCATAGCGCGCCTGTCGCATATACATATCTGCCGCTGGTGTCTTGGGTAACTGCGTGGAGTGCTAACCTATAGTTTGTAAATTTGAATAGGGTACATTCTGTGCCCGCGAGGGGGGTCTCGGACAGAAACACTATGTCTGGTGCGTGTCTGTTTAGAAATTGCCATACCAAGCGTCGCTTGACTGCGTTGCCAAGGCCGTTGACATTCCATGTCATGAGCCTGAGAGTTCTGCAAATGTATGCTATGTGCTTGACTAGTCCCGTACTTAACTAAACTTAATAAACCCTCCAACACCCACCCTATACTCCTCCCAACTAGAAGAATCGGTTGCCCGAACATGAGAACTTAAGATGTCAACTGGACACCTTACATACAGTTCACTAAATTTAGGTACAGGTAGTACCCCCTAGCGATATTCGACCAGGGGTTGGCACCACTAATACTATTCTGTAGTGTGCCTATGGGAGGGGGGGGCCTTTGATGTGAGGTTGTGAGTCTTCCCCACGACCGCAACTTGAAGAGGTGTTACCTTGTGTTGGGTGTTAAGGTGTGTGGCATATGGTTGGGTGGTTCAGTATGTACTCACTGCTGTATTTCGGGACATTATCAGAGATGGAGGCAGGGGTCATCCACCAATGTCTTCCGGCAGGTCTTGTGCCGGTGGTTGTCGGGCGCACGCTGTTGGTCAGGGGACGGTCTGTTGTTTCTTCCCCTGCTACTATGAGCAGTCTCCCTCTATGTGTTGTTTAGCCCATCGCCATGCTTCTTTGGGGTCATTAAAGTGGACTGTTGTGCCTTTGTGGTAAATCTTGAGCTGTGCTGGAAAAAGCAGCCCATATTTGACCCCCATTGATTGCAGGTGCTTTTTGAGCTGATCGAAGGACTGCCTCGCTTTCTACACCTCCCTAGTGTAATCGGGAAAGAAAGCGATTTTTGAGCCATTAAAGGTGATTGTGCCCTTGGCCCGTGCGTGTTGCAGTAGAGCGTCTCGGTCCCTGTAATTTAGAAATTTTGCAATTACTGTGCGCGGAGGTGCCCCCGGCACCGGTCTACCCGTGGGCATTCTGTGTGCTCGCTCTATGGAGAAGAACGTGGAGAAAGAGTCTGGTTCAAATATGTCAGCGAGCCAATGTTCAAGGAAGAGCTCCATACAGGCACCTTCAGCTTTCTTGGGTATGCCGAGTATGCGCACACGGTTACGCCTCGAATGTCCTTCCCCATCTTCAATTCGGTTCTCCAGCACTTTAAGTTTCGATGTGACGCTTCTAAGCTGCATGTCACGTACCCCATCCTCTGTGTTGGAAATGCGCTGTTCGGCTTCACCAGTGCGTGCCGTTAGTTTTTGAAGGTTATGTCCGAGGAGGGATACGTCCAGATCTATCCAGTCCATTTTTTGTTCCATTGACATGCAGGAGTCCACTATGGCGGCCATGACGTCCCTCAGGGAGATTTCATGGTCGAGCTCCACTTCCGCCGGGGCGGCAGGGTGGAGGTCGGGAGCCTGTGTTGGAGGAATGGTATATTGGTCCATTCTGCTCTCCGTGGGGAGCCTCTTGGTTTTGTCTTTCCCCATGCTCCCTGTTGTGCCTTGTGGCCGCAGTTACCACACAGCGTTCACTCTGATAATTTGGGAATATGCGTCGTGACCACACACTCACACCGTGGTTCTGTCCCACTGCTTCTCTAGAGTACAGGCTATTTATGGCACCTGCAACCAGATTTGCACCAGTGCATCCCAGGCCGCCCTGGCCGCCGCTCAGGGTGCTCATGCCGTGTTTTGTCAATGGTAATCATCCTCATCTAGCCTCCTGGTGCCTTAGCAGGCCGGTGTGGTGTGCAGTGATCCTGTACCCTTTGGGGGGCCAGCTCCAGGCCGCAGTGGTGCATCACAGCCAGACATGCAGCATGTCTTTGTTGTTTATGCCCCCACAGTATGCCCGCTCTCTGTCCTTGTGGTAAAGGGACTTTGGGCTACCCCACAGGTAAATGTTTGCCCCGCTCTTCTGCCGGGGTCGGCCCACCCACTGCTGGCATAGGCCCAAGGCTGTACTGGCTCAGGGCGCCTTGGGGCTCCGCTCCCCCACCTCCAGCAGCTTAGCCTCTGTATGTATGGGCAGAGTGCCCCCGCAGCTCCTCCCCCCGCAGGGTTGGTACTGTGCAGTGTGGGTCCAGGTCTCACACCCAGGTATGTGCGCCCATAGACGCCGTGGGGAAACAAGTCCTCCAGTGCCCCCTCAATGCCAGTCCGTTGGCAGCCGCACGCGTAACACGCGGCTCCGCTTTACAGATCCCCCCCTGGTCCACTGCCAGGCCGGCCGGCTCCTCCCAGATCGCCAGCTCGCGCGGGCCGCCCTCCTTCACCAGGCGGGTCCTCCGTCTGCCGCCTCTGTGGCTCAATGTAAATTTTACACCTATTCTTCTCTCCGGTCGGTCTCAGGCAGCTCCAAGTCCAAACCAGGGAGACGCCAGCGGGGCCCGGCCCTCTCCCACAGCACCGTTGGTTCGCCCAGGCTCCCACACGGCTCGGAGCACCGTCGGAGCCCTCCAGGGACCGCGCCCCCTCTCCGCTGATGTTGGCAGGTAGGTGTTGAGCAGGGCACCGCTGTATCGCACTCTTGCACCGCGGCCTCCGAGTGTGTTTGATTTCACACGGGGGCGGCCATCTTTGGAGCGGGCAGCTCGACGAGCGTGCAAAGTTCTGTGTCCCAGGCGTCGGAGGGCAGGCGCGTTTTCCTTCGTTTCTTCGCCCCTCTTCTGCTCACAGGTATCCCACACTCAACAGGATTATTTGTACAACTTTAATTTTAAAAAAACAGGCTTTTAAAGCAGGATGAGCGTTGCGGCCACGGGGGCTGGCACCCATCACGTCTTCCCCATGTCCCTGCTGGCCACGCCCCTCGAAGCAGCCTTTGACACTGTGGATGGTTGGAAACTCTCGGCAAAGATGGATGGACACGGCTGCCCGGAGCCCTTGCTGGCCCCAGTATAAGGACTGTATGAAGGAACCACCACCTAGGTTAAACTGGATAGTGGTAGCACCATCACACGGCCCATTGAAACATACAGAGTGTGTAAAACAAGACTGTGTATTAGCCCCACTGCTGTTTAATATGTATAGGGCTGATTTGCACATTTGTCTGAGGAATCTAAATACGTGTCCCACTAGATTGGCTGGTGAAAGTGCATATGCAGACGACTTGGCTGTGTTTGATCATACCTATGCAGGTCTCAAAAAATCGTTGAATTTGGTTGGGGAGCATGCTAAAACAAATGGTTAAAAAATAAACTACGGAAAAAATAAATTGATGCTTTTGTCTAGCAAAAAAAGTTACCAAACTACCTATGGTGATTGCTGGGAAACAAATTGAATATGTAAAGCAATTTAAATGGATGGGGATATGTAAAGCAATTTAAATGGATGGGCTGTGAACTGTCCACAAGAGTTAATTATGATGCAGCCATATTGGATAAAAATGTAAAGCTGTTGCTTGCACATGAATAATCCGTTAAGTGCGTCAGCAAAGTCGCTGAATATAGCCTTCATGGAATACTGATACAAACATTGCTTTTGCCCGACCATTCTTTATGGGCTTGAGACTTTATGCATGGTAGATTTAGCCTGGATAAAAATGGTAGAATGTACATTTTGGAGAAGCATTCTGTCCTTAAGCCAGAGTACCTCGGTTGAAACAATAAGGCTGGAGCTCGGCCTTATGATTTTGAGATCATGCTGATAAAAAAGGAGATGTTTATTATTTATCAAGTCCTTAACCAACCCAGTATGCACTTTGCTAATACTATTGAATAAAGAAAACGAAGCTCACTCCGATATTGGCATTTGGAGCGTTGGCTCAAAAAGCATTCAATGAATTTGTTTGGTAGCCCGATTGGAAGGACGATCCCCATGAAATAAAAAAAACTATTCTGTGCTAAACTGGAAAGATGGGACTGGTGTGAGAACTACACCCTTATGTCCAAACTAAAAAGCTAATGCACAGTAATGCCTCACCTGATTCATACCTACAAAATACCCCAAAGATATTTAAAAATGTGCTCATCTCCTTACCTGAGTCGATTCCTACTTTTCTCGAAAATAAGTTCCCTAATTTGGGGAACTCGCGTCCCCTGTACACTGTATGTGGCTCCATAAATAAGCCCAACTTTTTAGATGAAGCTAACGCTACTTTTGGGTAGCTGTTAAACACTTTTCTTCACAGTTAATTGAGAGAATTTAATGGTATTTCTTATTGCAATTATTTAGAACCAAAATAATAATTAATCGCACATTTTATTTCTTCAGCTGTGCTCTTTTATTGCCCAACGCGTTTCGAGATTGTATTTCTCTTCTTCAGAGGCTGTTTTTAGACCGTGTACAAAAAAAAATCAGACTATATACAATTGAGGTTGTCACAATTTTCTAAATGTATCTTTCAAAATTATCTTAAATTATACTAGGTTTTACAAACTAATATTGGTGCTCCCAATTATTGGTACTCAGAATTGACTCATGCATCTAAATTGACATTGAGCAGTTGACTATTTCATACCAAATCACTTTCTCCTTTTGTGTTCTACAGATTGTTATATTCAGTAGTCGAAACAAATACACATCAATCATGTCAAATTCACTTATTATTTAGTTTTCTACAGATTCAGTAATATTCAGTGGTTTAAGCAATCATATCAGTCTTATATACTGTGTTCTTCTTTACCCTGTTTCAATGTATCATCTGGTATTTACTGTAGATTCTATTTATACATCCATATTCATAAATCCGTTGCATTTATTAAATGGTGAACGGTTGCTGACCTTAAAAAAGTGGACGATATCCTGTTATATCATCTGTTACAGGATTCCACTATGAATTACAAGACGTCTCTCTGTATTATGTGGTCTTCATTAAGTCGAACTCTCAGATGACTGCTCTAAAAAAAAAAAAAAAAAAACACACTGGCAGGCACTTTGAGTGCAAAGTGTGATGTAAGGCTTGATTAAAGCAAGCTCAAAGAGTTTCCATGAGGAGGTAGTTTGAGCAGGGAGCGGCAGGAACTGTGTGGGAATGGCCACATGGATTTGCATTGCCATGGGTGGGAAAATAACCAAGCAATATACAAGCTTTGTACCCCTCATTTGTGTCTCTATCTGTACTCAAATACAATAGTTTTGGCTTAGCCCAAACTAAAGTCGCTGAAGTAATCGCACATTGTTTTTTTTTTTTTTAGGAGCTCAAAAAATGGCTGCATTATGTGTTGCAAGCGAAATAATCATCAAAATTTGTTGAATGCTCCCCGGGCAAAAGTCTAGAAAGATGTCCCAAAAAAATATATGATCACTCATACAATCTAGAGCAATAGTACAGATAAAAGTACAATGCTGAAAGAAATCGATCTTCTATTATCTTGTGACAGGACTGAAAACTCGGTTTGCCAGTTTGAAAATCTGGGGAAATTGGTGCATAGAGCTTCCTCTGCCTCACTTGCTTTCTGCGCACACCTCACATTTCTTAATTTTTTTTTTCAAATTTGTTTTATTAACAGTTTACTTGAGCATACATATAAACAGCACGTCAGTGACCCATTGGATCGCAGGTGGAAATGACCGGGGATGTTTTGTTTCTCAAGAATGTAACATAACTTAACTTCCCCTATCCCCTCCCCCCACCCTTCCCATATCCCAAAAGACACAACGGGTTATAGATGGAATTCATCTAATCAAAGGCATATAAGGCAACATAACTTTTGGCTCTACCGCCTAGATCCAGTCATTTATAAATCTCGAGAAACGGAGCCCATTCCATTTCCCTGCTTGGGGATAGGCCGTGGATGGCTCCTGTAATATTTTCCATGTCGAAGAGTTCCCTGGCTTTTCTTGCCCATGTTTTTTCTAACGGCATTTCTTAATTTTTAGTTTGGCTATTAGGTGGTGCTTTAGTGGCACCTATAAGCCCAAACTGTTGCATTAGAGTACAGAAAGGGTGAAATGGCATATGAGGGCTCTCAGCTTGTAGGTGGTGTTTATTTGCTACTTCCTATGGCCATGCCCACCCAGTTCCTGCCCCCCCCAAACACCACCTGATGCGGAAGCTTTTGAGCTCACTTTAACCAAGCGTTACCATCAGACTTTGTACTCTAAGTGCCTACCAGTGTTCTTTTAAAGCAGACTTCTGAGATTTAATGACTTAATTGGAGCTGTAAACGCATCTACTTTGTATTAAAAATGTCTTAACCAAGTCTAGCTTCAGCCATTCTTTATAAGTGCTATGCATGTCCTTCACTGAAGTCCTGTTAAAACAAGAATTGACAAAGCCAGTAGTTTTGGCTTGTGTATTAATATTAGGTGTTTGCCAAGCAGTGCTATTAGTTCCCTGTGTACTCGCACAATTTTGCATCTGCTACCATAAATAGCTAGTTAATACCACTGCAGAAGTGCCTGTGCCTTTCCTATGCCTACATAACATCTCAAACGTGTCAATGCTTACTTAAGTAACTGCTGGCGTCATGTCCGCAGTGGAGAAGCGCTGGAGCAGAGGTGCACGAGAGACTAGGAGAAATTTCTGAGCCACACTACACCCCCTGTCAAGATTTCCCAAGAACAGCTGGTGCTGGAATATATCGATCCGATGAAGAATCTGTTTGATTAGAATCCCTAGAGAGAACAGTACTGGGCAGTCATTTTCAGATCTTTTGAAAGATTTAAAGGCTGGAGAACAAACGTTAGTTAGTTTACTACAAAGCTACACTCTGTCGACATTTCTGCATTATGTAGTAAAATGACTTACATCTCCGACAATTTCTGCACCAGACTCTTATCCCTGAACAGCAAGTTGGACAGATAGTACCTGAATGACTGGTATTTCTTTATACTGATCTCTACACAGGCAGTTTCATCCCTACTGCCTTCTACTTTGCATTGGAGTTACTTTGTTTACTATCCATTAGCTCCACTTTTGTAATCTTTGATCATTTTCCTGCACAGTCTAAGACAGAATTCATATTTTTAGTATTCTAGTGCCCTGCTATAGCTCCCCTCAAACATTTTGCCTTTTCACCTTTCTTATTTTTGCATCAGACTTATTTTTGGTGGGTGGAGGGACTTCTTGTGAAGTCCCCCTGCCATTACAACCCTTTTTCTTTCACTTATGATATATGGTCCTGAGTTGTCCATAAGGGTCTCAGTCCCAACTCTACCTATGAAGCAACCTATGTTTGCCCTAGCATCATCCTTCATTGGTTTTAGGCAGTAAGCTGGTGGCCGCTGTGCTTCAGTTTTATCTTCAACAGGGGTACAAGCCATTTTACTGCATTGATAGCCAATGTAGCTTTATTGTAGCCATTGGGATAACAATGTATTTTTTAAAGTCCTGCTTTCAGCCATTTTGCATTTTAATGCTTTCTTTGTTCAGAGCAACCTCAAAGTATGCTTAAAATGGACATTATGCCCACCTGGACTCTTTCTGAGCCCAAATGACAAGCTCCGTATTAAAGTCCCTATGTTCTGCCTCTCACATCCTGTGGGGTGTGGCCTGGCTGAGTGGCAGTTGTACTGGCTAACTACAATGGTTGGCCACCTGACCCCTTTGTTCCTAGATTTGTTCGGCTGGCTTTGGCCAGCCCCTAAGAGTAGTATTACTTAAAAGGAAACCTGGTTTTTGTTCGCTTTCTCTTGTTGCTGAATCCTGGCAGAAGTGGGTTTGCTGACCAGCTGAAGGACTTTCCCACTGATCCCTCCCGCCCCCCCCCCCATTCCTGCATTTCTAGACCCTTATCCAGCTATAATGGCTGGATCCAGCGTTTACGCACATCTTGGTTGCATTTTCAGCTCCTAGAAGTCCAGGTCGGCTTCCTGCATCATTCTGCTGACTATATATCTCTTCCTGGGACTGCCTCGAAGCCGTTTTACTGCCACTCCACCTGGGTCCCCTGCTTTGCTGCCTGTAGCTGTGGTTGCTTGGAAGGTTAGTGAGGCACCACTACCCAGCCTGATCTGCTCCTTAGACCATCCTCGGTCACCCCCATCCATAATCTCAATGCTGGGATTATATTCTGCCGTGCTGCCTCCCTAATTAGGCCATTGAGCCACTAGAGTCTGTCTTCACAGGTTGCCTTCCTCGCCCGTATTTTCACTTATAGCGTCTGCTGTCGGAAGGACCTTTGTTCTGCTTTTCCATTGTGGGGGGTTATTGGTTCAGGGTTCAAGTCGCATCCTGTAATCCACACCTAGAAAAAAACTCCACTACTTACCGGGATGTTAAGCCTCCCTGGAAATGTTCCTGAAATGGTTGATTATTTATAATGTAAAACCTTATGGGTCCTGTGGGTATGGAGTCCAATCTCTGTCAGCTGGTCTTTACCTCATTTCCCATTGGACAAAATTGGAGTCTTCCTGCTTTGCTGCATCCTCTCCTGGGGCTCTTGCTTCTCAAACTGACCTCTGAGTCTCTTGATTGGGGTCTCCTTAGTGTTCCCTGGAGGTGTTTGCTGCCAAATCGGCACCGGTGTTGGAAAACAGACTTAACTTCATTTTACCCATGCATTCAGATAGTTACTGACTTTGTCCCATTGACTTCTGTGGAACATTCAACTCACCTTGGAACTCTCTTAAACTCTCTTTATTTGGGGATTACTTAACTGCCCCTGAACATTTTTCCTGAATTTCCTTGGGGTGCAGGGAGTTCTAGTTCCAGAACTGAATTTTTAGCACGTCCCTGTGATACTATATGTATTTTTAAAGTCATGCTCTCCATTTCTTTCCCTGCGAATCTAGACGCACTGCATCTAATTTTGGCAACACTTACTATTTCTCCGAAGTGAATCGCAGTGGTAATGGTCCAAAATGAATCTTGATTATTTTGGATGCCAGTGGCTGTTTTTGAATCATTTTCCGTCCTCTAGTACCATCTTTGGTTGCGATATGATGGACTACTCATGGGCAGTACATCACACTGTAAAACACCTCACTTTTTAAAGAGTGCACTTGTTCTGTCGAACTCTAGTAGTGTTGCCCTTGCTCTGTGCTATAAGGTAATAGCTAGCAAATCCCTATTAGTACTTTGATATACAGTACACAGCGTTAAGTTGACTTGCTAATTTTATTTGTCTTTTCCAAGACCCGCATCACCACCCCATTCTGTTCTGCAAACTGTTTGGTATAAGATGGCCTTTGTCATAAATGCGTTCAGGGACAGTAAAAAGCAGGCACAACACCAATGCAGGTTGATCACAATAGTCCCGCAGCTATGCCCTGCAAATCTGTTTGTGGAATTAAAATGCCTACTGATGGTGCGTACAGAAAACTTTTTTACTAGTTCATCTGCCAGTTTGATTTGTTAGTCGGTTGTCTTTGAATCACATGCTTCCATTGACCCCAGTAAAAACATTGTTAACCAATGCCCTGATTCTGCATTTCTGACAGCATGTTCTGTGCACATACAGTAACGGTACACTTGTGTGGACTTTTTCCTACTGTATAGCAGTGTGCTGTAGCGGAGGTGCGGGGGGCATGGGGTAGGTGGCTCTCCCAACTAGTGCATATATCCTCCACTTTGTTATTGGTATGCCTCTTATGGCATGTGTTTGTGCTAAGTAATGGAAATTGTCCCACTGTGCTACACGCATTCAAGTGGTTTATTTTTTCTCTACACTCGCCAAATGTTTTGGACCGATTTTCTCATCAATCATTAACCGAAAAGTAAATGTGGAGGCCTGATTTGAGTTGCAGCTCAAAATATGTGCGACCTACAGGTAGAATTTTCAAGCCCTGCTTGCTAGCTTTGCTATGGTTACTGTATGTGTATTAATGTAAAGTGTTCTAGTAACTGTTGTTAATGTCAATTGGCAGGGGTAGAGCGGGGTCAACAGACAGTCAATGAAAAGTGGATTTTTTAAAATTTTTGTTCACACTATGGGATGCCACCCCAAATGTTTCTGCAAGCTCATCAAACTTGTGTTGTGTCTAAAAGATGCCATAATGTCCCTCATTCTTTGGGCAATAGTCGTCTAATTGTACAAAAACAAATTCAATGTGGTGCCCAACTACTATGCTGCAGTGCAAGGTCCTGTAGGCTTAATTGGCCCAGAATGGTATTCCTAGACACTGTCCGGTGCGACCGTGTGGGGCAGGAGACAGGAGCATGGGGAGGAAAGCTGCAGATGATAACCAGTTTGGAACCGAGGATCACTGAGAAGTGGAGAAAGTGAGCCCATCTGTGAGAATCTGTATATTAAGTAACCAGAAATAATCCACTAATACGTTAATAATAAAATAGTGGGAGTTATTGAAAATAAAAAATGAACAACTATTGGGTGCGAACTTTACTCCTTAGTGAGGGCATTCAAAATAGTTATGGTGAAGTGAAACCTGGGACGTAGTTGATGTTTTAGTCCCAGTTGACTAGGCCACACCAGGTTTGAACTCTGATCCCCAATCTATCATAAGTACACCAGGTAGCCGCTGGATACCTCATCCACTGCTGCACAAAGAACAGAAGAATGTCACGTCACACTTTCTCGCCCACCACGTTTGTGGCCAGGGTCAGTCTATAGGGCTGCTTCAACCCCCTGTTAACAGCACAGAGCTATCTAGTGGTGACATTATAAACTGTGGATCAGATTAATTTAGGCCTATACAAGTATAAATCTTTGCTAGTGAAGTGGTGATTTGTCAAATAAGCAAACTATATATGTACTAATGTCACTCAAGTGCAATACAGAGAAGCGCTTTGAGAACTGGAAATCACGTGCGATTATGGTGGGAGACATGATGAACACAGAGACCAGTTTGTTGTGATGCAGAAACAATAAGATATGCGAAGAAGTGTGTGTTAGGAATCCTTGAGGTTGTCACCACTGTGACATGGCCGACGTGCCTGTCTGACAGAATAAAATGCTGGTGAGGAACGAGATTGAGATAGGCTGTTCGAAGTAGGAGAGGACAACAGGAGTGTCGCTGTCGTGAGAGGCTTGAAGACCTAAATTAAATAAACAGGAATTCAATCTTATTTACTGTGCCTGGTCTTCTTTCATGGGAAAGCCTGCAACTACAACAGGTGACAAGTGGAGCCATGGAGGCGACTAGGCACGCATGCGTATGGGCATGACAATCTGACTGCAGATCAAATGCAGGATGCCTAAGCCTCACCGACAGTAGGTGCGACAAGGGCCTCCTCGGACGTGGTCCGGGTAGGTGGTATAAATCCAGCCTACCCATAATTTACTGTGTTTAGTGCATGCCCCGGCGGCGCCAGACGCAATACACAGAAGTTGCTGTCACCATGCTCTGCAACGTTGGAAGTTTGTGAATTGCAGTGGAGGCAGCGCTGATCGCAATTTTGGATTTGCAGTGCTCGGCAACAAAAAACTCTGTTGGAGAGCGTGGGAGGCGGCGTTGAATGAAACGTTAGCGTCATGTTGCACAGCAACATATGACGCTTGTGAAGTCTGTGGAGCAGCGGTTTGTAAAAGCACTTATGTGATTGTTTGTTTAACATTAGTTTGACAGAGTTTGAGCTTTGTCAATTCTGTGATGGACCAGCAGCAGGCCTACAAAGATAAAGTTTGAGATGATAATGTGGCTAATCTAACAGGGCCCTTTTTATTCCTTTCCTCTCCAGAAGAACCTAACATCAAATGGGCAGACTTGAAGGAGGGTTTATCAAATACAGGCCAATTACTCTAGTGAAGGAAAAGGTGCCCTTTTGTTTCATTGTTTAGAACCAGCAGAGCAAGTGATACTGAAAAGACGATCGGAACCCACTGAGATGGGGGGGCCATGAAATTGTTCAATATTAGCCTAGCCAAGTTGGCCAAACATTGAGGTCAAAGAAAACAGTGTTTTAGCTCGTTATCAATTTTGTCAGAGAGCAAAAACATGGTGAATCAATGGAAGAGTTACTTACGGCTCTTAGGGGTTTGGCGATAACATTTTGAGAGGGGGACATTCGCGACTAGCCAAGGATTAGGTGCATCAACAACCAAGTGCGAGAACTGTGGAGGGATAAGGACCTAATGTTGGATAGAGCTACAGAAGTAGCCAAGTGCATTGAACACAGAGTTGCATTAAAAAGCTTCATGTGGATGGCTCTGCTAAAACCTCAAAGCTCTTGCGGAAAACATTTCGGTCAATAAGCTGGATGCACAAGTGGCAACCCCTCTGCTCCAGGTTAGTACGGTCAGAGAAACTGGTGATCAAAGGAGCAAAGGCCGCAGGGAAGATAACTGACACAGCCAAAGTGAAATCATAGATCCGCAGAGATGGTTAACATTATAGAGGGGTGATGCAGTTCTGGAGGGAGGAGATGCTAACGATTTGGACCTTTGAGCCACCTAGCAAGTGACAAGGTATGCATTACAGTACACCTAGTCTGTTGTGATTGTGGTAGGGAAAGGCACCTGGACTAATTCTGCAGAACCTTCAAGATGGTTGGTGATATGGTAGGAGAAGTACTTTGATCTGTGCTGATTTTTGGTGGCCTGCAGTGGATTGTATGCTGGAGAGTTCGGGAGACTGGAAAGAGTTTTCCAGTACAAGTTGGTGCTGCATACTGTGTATGGAGAGACACAATTTGAGGTACCGAGGGGGACGTAAACCCAACATCCAGATATGTCCAGGTTGAATCGGTAGGTATGGGGTCATGCAAAATGATGTGGAAGGAGAGCAGATTCGCAAGAGTGAATTGAGAGCTAAAGTGAGGTACGATTTAAAACCTGCATGCAGGGAGATAATAGTAAAACTGGGAGATTTGGTAAAACTAAGGTTACCACGAGGAGTCGGAAAAGATGTAGCGAATGTTTCTGAGATGATGTAAGTATTGAAGGATCTAGGCTTCTCTTAGGTTGTGAGAGGTGGTGGTGCATGGAGTAAGGAGAGGATGGCATTGGTTAGGAGAGTGAGTAGAGGATGTGCATAGCATGCATGGATTTATTTGGTGTTGATATGAAGGAAGGGGGGGGGTGTTAGGAATCCGTGAGGTAACCTTGGTTGCATCAGTGATGCTCCTGTCGGATAGAATGGAATGCTGGTGAGGAACCAGAGTGAGGTCAGCATTGCAAGTAGGAGGGGGAAGGGGGCAGGAGCCTCACAGTTGTGAGAAGCTTGAAGATGTAAGGGAGTCGCTTGCGCTTTACGTCAATGCCACCCCACTCCCCAATTGTGAAGCTCTCTCCGCTAAACGAAAATACTCACACAATGACACCCTCACCCACCCTCACTATCCACCTTATCTACCCCCCACCAGGCCATGTGTCCACCTTTGAGGAGGACCTCGCCTTGCTCATCTCATCCAACCCTAAGCCCTCAATGCAGCTCCTAACCCAAGGTGACCTCAATCTGGGGTTTGGTGACCCATCTCAGTCGGACACCACCACTCCCAACTGATCAGAGTCCACTTCTCTCCCATGGCCGCATGTTGACTGGCTGTTGGACCACAAACACAATATCTCCATCCTCTCTAACTGACCATGCCCATGGTCTGACCACCACACTATCTTTCACAGTGCCTGCAAAGGAGCGACACTTGAGCCCAAGCCCTCCAACCACCATGGTCCGGGGCACACGTAATCTAACTAGTAGTAAGGTCATCCCACTCCTCAACCTACCTCTCCCTTCCTCCCAAGATACCACTTCCCTGGTCGAACATTTCAACGCCCTGCTATGCAGGACTGTAGACCACCTTGCACCCCTCAAGAGCCGGAAGACTAATAATCCAATGGACCTGGACTCTTGATTCACCCCTGATTTCTGTGCCTCCCAAGCCGCCAAAAGAGCAGCAGTAGTCACCTGGCTTAAAGTCCCGACCCTGGGCAACAAAACCCATCTCTCCAAGCTGTATCTCCATTACAAACAGTAGGTCCTTCGATCCAGAGCAGCCTCCTATAACGAAAATCTCTAAAGCTACCTCCAGCTCTCGTGAGTTTTTTACCATTCTCCGGGAGTTAGAAATCCACATCTCCCCAACTATGACCATCACGAAAGACAACGCCTGGTGCAATCTGATTCAGGCAAAATCGCACAGCTTCAAGCTAAAATAAAAGCTAACTAATCTCCGTACCAGTCGCCAATCCCCCAGCCGCTCTACTCGCAGCCCAAAGTGATATTCCCCCCCTTCCAGTTTCTTACCAATCAGCACAACAACCCTTGCAAACACCATCACTGGGCTCAAACCCTCTCGCTGCAAGGGAGGTGCCTGCTCTGCTTCTTTGGATAAAGAATGCATTCATCCTTTACTTCCACTCTTCACTGCCATCATTAACTCCTCATTTGCCTCCTTCACCGTCCCACCCACCTTGAAAGAATCCTGGATCTCACCACTGCTTCGATCCCTGCCATCCCTACCAACTATCGACCCATCACTATAGTCCCCTTCCACCTGCAAATCTTGGACAGGGTTGCATACCTTCAAATCCAATCATTCCTACAACGCCAATCACATTCTGGTGATCTGCCAATCAGGCTGCCGCCCAAAGCACGGGACCAAAAAAGCCCTCCTGGATTTAAAAAAAAAAAACTTGACAATGCCAATGAACAGGCTGCCTTCTCTTTGCTCTTGCTCGACTTTTCTGAGGTGTTGGACCTTGTATACTGAGATCCTCTGCTGTTCCTCATCTCCTCAGTCCACTTCTACCAGGAAGCTGCCAAATGGGTTTCATCGTTCCTGCCAGACAGATCCTCTCGAGTCTTCGCCGGGGATGCCACGGCCAAGCCAACACAAACCTCCTGCGGGGTACCACCTCGATGCTCTTGAACTATGCAGACAATGCACAAATTCTCCTTTCCTCTAGTGACCACCCGAAGGATACTCTCAGAATTAACTCCATCTATGCAGCTATCCAGTCCTGGATGGCCACACACAGCCTTTGCCTCAATAATGAAAAAACTGAGCTGCTCCACATCGGGCCTCCTGCCAGCCTGGTTAAACTATCTCAGGCCTACAAATCTTTCATCATTGGTGGCCATAACATCATTGTCGCTTCCTCAGTCAAGACCCTTGACGTCTACCAAGTGTATAGGCGCGTTGCAAATGCCATATCATATCATATCATAACTTGACCCTTCACTGACCGGGATGCAGCAGGTGAATCACATTGCTGCATCATACGGATATGCTACTAAGCTCATTAACGCCACCAAACCTTTCCTCTCTACTCCAAACCGACTGGAAGTTGCCTGGGCCCTCATGTAGTCCAAACAGGACTATTGCAACTCCCTACTCTGCAAGACTTCTGAAAAGATTTTGTTCAAGCTACAAACAATCCAAAATAATGCCTTCAGGGTGGCACTTGACATTGGCAAACGGGACCACATTTCTGAGGTGAGAAAAGCTTCCCACTGGCTTCCGGTTAAGAACAGAATCAACTTCAAGATTTTGTCCATCACTCACAGCTGTCTTTCCAACGATACACCACTATATCTAGCGACCAAAATAAAAAACACTCCTCGACACGGCCTTCCAGATAGCCTAGAAACACCGCTTAGTCATAAATAGGTTCAAGCGGACCAGATATCAGGTGGTTCCAACTTCCCTGTCCATGCTCCCACACTCTGGAATGATCTCCCTCCCCAGCTGTGTGACAAACTGTCCTACAACGCCTTTAGAAAACAGCTCAAGACTTGCCTGTTTAACTGACATTCGGTCTACCTTCTCCCTCCCCCTTTTTTTGCCCTGCCATCACTCTGTAACTGGCGTCTAGATGCCAGAGAGCTGTGTGCGCTGCTATAAATGTACAAATAGATTAAATAAATAAATGAAACAAACAAGAATTCAATCATATTTACCATATTTACCATGCGTGATCTTACTTGGGAGTAGCAGAAACTACAACACTGTGCATGAAGTTTGATGTTACCTAGGTGAAAAGATGCTAGGAAAGCATGAACTGTGTTAAGGCAGTTTAAATGGATTGCATTCTCCCACAGATTCCTTACCTTGATAGATCTCCATCCAGTGTCAGCTGCTCAGAAATATGTTCGGCCTGGGGAATAGTGCAGCCGACATCTCTGAACTCCCTCATGTTTAACCATGCCACTCCTCGATACCGGACGTGATGTTGATCGCTGTACTAAAGGAATGCACAATGCCCACTTACCTCAGTTCCTTTTTTTTTTATTCCCACGCTGCGCACACTACTCTGAGCACGGCTTGATCTTTCCATTTGATTTTTTTTTGCTACGCCAGTATGTTGGGGCCAAAACCATCTGGTTTTAAGGACTGCAACTCCAAGGTGTCCCTCATGGATCCACACACTATTTGTGTGTGGTCTCCCTGTGTCGGGCACGATACGAAAATATGTGGTTCTTGTCTGGCCATTAACCTAAAGGCGGTGAAGGAACGCTGTGCAAAACTGGTGCTTAGTAGACCCCCTTGGAAATCACTGGCGAATTTGTCAGTTTTCACAGCATGACACTGGTGGGCCTACCCCTGAAAAACGTGAGGGCAGTTGCCATAAGCAATCCCAAAAGCATTTGCATTCATGCAGCAAGTCCCACCACTCTTTCTCTTTATCTCACAAAAAGAGCAGACGCGACTCAGACTTTTCGACCAACTGGTAAATTCTACGCTGCGACTGGGGCATCGAGGGAGGAGTGGGAAGAGTTTAAGAGCTAAATGATGCAGGTGTTTGAGAAGGCTGCGGCTGGTATGGCTTCAGCCTCGGCACTGAAGAATAACTCTGCACTGACCGTGCCTGGTTCGTCCTGCACAATGGCAGCCAGGGGAGCTCAAATACCCTTGTGCTCTACCTAGTTTAAAGGCCTGCATCGGTACCAATGCTTCCATCAGTGCCCGCCTTGGGTCGCAAAGCCCCTCGTCCATTGGAGATACTGTGCGACAGAATCTATTTTCAAGTTTCCAGAATGGAGTTCCTCTCCACCATGCGATCGATCTTCGACGGGGAGTTCGACCCGATCACTTTCAGGATGGGGCCACTGGTTGGCATGGCCATGACCCATTGCCTGACTTAATGGCTGACCAAGCGGGCCTGGTGGACTTGGCTCAGGGCCTCCACAATGCGAGCGGACTGGACACGCCCCGGATGTCGAGCTACAGTAGGCTGCCCGTATTCACGCCCCAGTACTGCAAGGTAGTTGTGGCACTCGGTGCCCTGTTGAAACCACTGTTGCAATACGAATTGACCAACATTCTCGATCGATGAGTGCAGGCGGAAAAAGGTCTTCCATTCAACGCCACCATTGCGGACCCCGTTAATGCCTTTGGCAGCATCCATGCCAGACGCTAGCAGTCAACGCGGTAATAACCAAGAAATAATACCTGGCAATAGGCAATCTCCTGTTTCTGGAGGCTCACGCTAAACCTCAGGGGCTTGTGGTTCAGGCCACAATGGTTACCTCAAGACCTTCGACCTCCACTTCATACCTTCCCATGGATAGGGAGTTGAAGGTCGATGCTTTGGCTAAAAGGGTGTTCGTCTCTAGGAGCCTGGAGTTAAAAGGCAGCACAAGTGGTGTTGGCTAAGTACTCACTCATTTTGGAACACCATCACTGAAGCAGCAAATCGCATCCCAGTCGGTGAGATCGGAGACGGCTTCTTGGACATTTTCAGTAATGGGAACAAAATTGCATGCCAGGTGCTACAGACTGGGCTGGACACCAGACTGTGGGTAGTGCCATGGGCATGTCGACGGTGCTCTGCAGGTCAGCCTGTTTTAGGAGCTCAGGTTTTTTGCCAAATGTCTAGGCGAAGCTCCTTGAACTTTCCTTTGTTGGAGAAGATTTGTTTGACTCGAAAGCCATTGAGTCCCTTGAGAAAGATTTGAAGCTGACTGCAAAGTCGCTGGGGTTGGCACCGCAGCAGCAACCTGCTAAGCAAAGTTTCTCTTTTGGCTTTAGAAGTTCTTCCACCTTCCCTAGAAGGACGCCCCTTCCTCTGGTCAAGCAGGAGCAACGTAGATTCCCAAGACCGGGGAGAGGCAGAGAGGCATTCAGACAATCTTCCCAAGCCGCAGCGTCAGCAGCAACCTCATCTCAGAAACCTCTTTATCTCCCCCATGCATCTCCGTTTGGAGGGGGAGTCTCCGGGTTCACAGGCAAATGGAAGGAGATCACTCCTGACACCTGAGTCCTACAATTGGTCGAGCTAGGCTATTGCATGCCATTCCTGAGACATACCCCGACCACCCTCCCATCAGCTGGAACATTACTGGTAAGTAACTTTTACTTTTGTACAACTCCCATTTGAAGGCTGTACAACTTCTAACACAAGGGAGGAGCTAAAGTACCCAGCCAAAAAGGAACTCAAACCTCTCAAAGCTAAGGTAATGAAGCCAAAAAGCCTAACTCTCATGGTACAATTAGTCCATACATTTATCCATAGACAAATACAAGCAATCAAACATGAAGCCATCAACTCCAACTCGACAATCTACGCAGCATTTATTGACCTAAAAATGGCTTTTGACGCAATCTCACGCGAAAAACTATGGTCGAAACTTAGAACATGGAACTGTCCATCTGATATCCTAGAACCAATTATCCTGCTGTATTCAAAAACCACGATAAAAGTCAGACTATCGAGACAAGGAGCTACAACATCTGCCATACCAACAGAAAACGGACTTAAACAAGGCTGTCCTCTTGCAGCGACACTCTACAACTTGTTCACTGCCGATATCGAAGAACATCTAAAATCACATAAAACCAATCCCCCCAAAATCAACTCGATCCCAGTCCCAATCATGGCATACGCTGATGACATTGTGCTACTAGACAAAACACCGACTGGGCTACAAACGACACTAGCAGATCTAAGCCATTACATGAAAAAAAACGAACTAACGATCAACACGGAAAAAACAAAGACAATGACCCTCACCAAACCATCAAAAAAAAGAACAAACCAATATATCTTCACGATCGACAACTCAGAAATAGAAAATGTTACATCGTTCAAATACCTAGGGATCACAATAAACCAGTCAAAATCAGAAGAGCAGTGGATAGACAAAATCGAACAAACATCTCAAACTCTATCAAGACAAGGCTGCCTCCTTCACAGAAAATACGGCAAGTTCTCCTTTAAGCCAATTATCTCCTACTACAGACACAAGTATATTCCGATTCTCACCTACGGTACCGAAGCAATGTTGAACGCTCAGAGAGTCAACTGGACAAAATATGAAGCGACTTTTTGGCGCAAAGTCCTTCGACTCCCGCAAACATTTCCAATGCCAAGAATACGCTACGAACTGGCAACTCAATCAATCGAATCAGTCGTACAATGGAAAAGACTAGACATTTTTCGGAAAATATTGACAGATGGGAAAACTCCAGCAATTCAAATACTTCGACACAAAGAAAACACCTTCAACACGACAATATTGGAAAAATGGAAAGATACAATGAGAAAAGAAATGGATAGTGAAAATATCACAGAAGAACTGCTCACACTTCGTCCACAACACGCAAAAACAAAACTGCTGCACAACGACTGGATAAAGACCATTCAACAAAAAAATACCTACAAACAGAACCTACAATGCACAAAAGATAATAGGAGAATCCACGAACCACCGGCGTACCTGCAAACCTTCCCAGACCAAACCATTCGAGCAACATTCCTAAAAATTCGCCTAAACATTCTTCCTACAAAAGCATACCTATACACAAAAAGGCAGATCAAGCCCGAAGACAACTACTGCAGGTTCTGTAAAGACCAAAAAATCGAGGAAACCATTTTTCACCTCGTAATGGAATGCAACGAACTCGCCACACAACGCAAAGAATTCGGTGCATTCTTTCAACTCTCATCGACACAAATGTGTACGCAAGAAAGATGGACCGCTCTCCTAAGCGGCCACAACAACAAGTACACCTACACAATTGCTCTCTTCCTATCTTCTATACTCGAACTAAACAAACAAAAGTTAAAAACCGATTCTAAATCAAGTAAATGATGAAAAAGTTTTCAAATAAACTGCAGCATCAAAAAAAAAAAAAAAAAAAAAAAAAAAATACACCAACTGATGTAATGAAAAATATTATACATCTGTTATGTTACACTATAAAACTATTAGGTCAAGTATTTGAGCACATAATACTTGGTAGTCAAGTACACAGTATTTGTATTAAAACATTAACTGTCTTTGATGAGACTGCTCGCCTCTGTACTTTAATGTGTGTCTGCTATTGCAGATAGGCACACAACCTAGTGACAAGGTGGGGTGAGGTTGGGGGGCGTGCAGCCATTCTAACATAGTTGGAAATCCCTAGTTCCTGAGCAACAGTTACAATGTCCAAAAGACACAAGCCAATCTTGTTTAATATTGTAGGTCTTACACCTGGTGATGAGCACACATCTTTTAACCCCATAGGAGAAATAGTAATAAAGGACGCTAAGGCCAAAACCAGAAATCCACATTATCGCTGAGCCCCTAGGGCATAATATTTCAATAACACAAATCTCCCGAGTGGGGCGTGTACACCCAAACGTGGGTCACGTGCCTGCTGGGCCTAGAGACCCAAGTTACTCCTCACTGATGATGCCCATTGAGGCTGAACATGTCTGGGGATGCTTGTGGTCTTGTGAAGAAGGGATGTGACCAAGCAGTTAGGGCTGGACTGCCCCTTTCGGGGTCGGACCCAGCCTGATTTGAATATGGTCTTTCCACTTTTGTAATGGCTTGGCAGGTGAAGAACGATGATCTGGAGGGTTGCCCAGAGCAATGCTATAGGTTAAGATTAATTCATAACCTTCCAGCATCAACTCCGTTTTGTTTTTTCAATGGCCACAATAAATTGAGTGCGAGAGCTACCCTTCAGAATGAATGTGTAAGATACTAGTGTATAAACAGCCATTACTGTGGCTCAAAGTCTGACATTTCAACACAAAGGGCCTGATTCACAGGATTTGCACTGGTGACCCAACATCTGAGTGGGTTGCCCGATAGCAAACAAACACAGAATTAGAAATTAAAATAATGTTAAGCCATATTTGAATCAGTGAGAGTGATAGAGCTGTGGAAGACAAGTATGACTAGCAAAGTCATTGCACATGTTGGGTCGCTTTTCCCGATAATTATGAAAAAGTAACCCAAATAGGCAAAATGAAAATAAAAACTGCATACGATTTTAATTTCATAGTAATTAAAAAGTTTGACTAGTTATGGACTGGTAACTTGAAAAGGATATTGACATCATGGTGTTTGAAACCTGTGGCTGTTCAGTGTTGGTTAGACAAATGACGCCTGCCTTGGCCCTACTACTCCACAAAGGTAAATGCTGCTCCACTTCAAATGGGTCCCCAAACATCAACTGGAACTGTGGTGATTGAACTAAAAAGGACTCCTACTCCAACTTCAGATGGTTTCATTTAATTCCATTTGTGAATGGGTAAACGGGAGTAACCAAATACAGTAAACTAAAAAAACACACGGCCACTTAAAAGACATGGCCAGATGTTTGAAATCGGCCCCTCGTTCGAAGGCCATTGTCCGAACAACTAGACAATTCAACTTCATACACATGAAGGTATAGAAGTGAGGGTAAGCTTTTATACGCCTCTATATGTCACAATGCATTCAGATCGTCCAAAACATTGTGCATGGGCAGTGCTGTTTCTGTTTAGCATGTTTTTGGGAGGTGCCATCAGTTTCTCTTTAGGTCCATCTGCAATGGGGTTTGGCGGGGGGGGGAGGAGGGAAGGCAATCCCACTCTTATGCCAGTAGGGGCAAATAGGAATCCTAATGAGTCCAAATAATCTACAGATTGCACTAGGACAAAACACAAGCCCCTGCAGGGAACAGAGCAATCAAGTAGAGACATTTTCTCTGCCAATCAACAGGACGTGTCTGCAGAACAAGAAAACTTACACATCTCTCAAAAGGAATGACTGAGTGAATAGGAGCTGGTGCTTCTCAAAATTACATTCTGAATGCTATTAAAAGAAAGTGACTTGAAGCGTCGTAGACCGCTTCAGTGGGACACTAGAGGTTGATGTCAACTGTCAATGTCACCACTGTTTTTTTTTTTAAATGTGACTGGGATACGAGCTTGTGGTCGTTTCCTGGAATTGTATTATGGAAGACTGAGCACACCCCATCAAGCATGAGAGCTTTGCCTGCAAATTGTAGCCTGATGTTTTAGCAGTAGGGCTTTCTGTTGGTCAAGATTCTTATTTTCTTGGGGATTTTTTTGCAACTATTCAGATCAGAAATATCGTTGTGAGTGTGGCAGGGCTCAAATTCACCAGGGAAACATTTCTTCTCCCGTTGCCTTGACACAGACCCTTTGTTTCCCCATTTCACTGGTGCCTTAGGTTTTGCACAAGTTCAGATGATTGATCGGCTGCCACCTTATTCTAGTGCCCCTTCACTGGACGAACAGAACATGTCTCAAAGCTTCTGTATCTGGTTTGACTCTGTGATAACGCTGTCACTGAGAAAGATTTGGGCATCCCCTATCTCAGCAGAATGCCCTCCTTCTTGATCAATCTGCTGTTCCTTTCCTTGGTGCCGTGTTCCTTTAGGGTTTGTTTTGTAGACATCTGGAAGATTGTGGACATCTTGAAGGCCACTATGTCTCAGTACGCCAGCAGGTGGCTCATGTTTTTCCACTGCTTTGCTTGCACGGACAGCTTAACCCTCCTTAAGGCTTCCTTCCTTGGCCAATGCGTGGTCTTTCATCCCATCCTCGATAGTTCAGGATGCAAGCTGGAATTTAGCAGTAGCAGGACCAATTTGTCTACTTTGGGTGCTTAAACCCAATTCAGGCTCTGCAGTTTTCTCACTGGCTAATAGTTTTAAGGCACTTTAGTGGACAGCATAATTTCTTCCTGCCAGTTTGCAAGCCCCAACACTCTTGGGTCTGGACAATGGCCGCAGTCGTGCAAGTTCCCCTTGTTTTTGGCAATGTACGTCATGCTAATGTCATGTTGCCTTCTAGGGGACGAAATCGATACATCTGCAGGAAAGTGTGCTAGGAGGACAGTAGGCATCCTAAAGTAACATTTGTATATTTGGAACTGGCTGAATCCCACCATGACCGTCTGCCTTTTTACATTTCCTTTACACATCTGCACACGTCCTCTGAAAGAAACCCTTCTTGTACTCAACCTTAATTTTGTGTGCTCTCAATTTTAGCTAATCGGATACAAATAGGCATTCTTCTGAAGAAAAGATACTCTGATGTCTCCTACTCGCAAGCAAAACATGGCTCCTTGCCCTTTTCAGAGTTTCAGCCAGTACAGCAAGTCTTCTCATTCCCCCCCCCCCCCTCTTTGGGTTGCATCATCTCTGCTGAGTCTTTTCCCAACTATTATTTGAGGTAAATTTATGAACCAGCATGGTTTGCCTTTTGATTCATTAGTCCACACCAGGTATTTTCTCTGGATTCCTCACACAGGGATCTTGTTCAAGGCTCTCCAAAGATTGTTTTCCTTTACTGTGTTTTCGGGTTTGGACTCTGGTTTCTTGTGCCCCATCTTGAGATTTGCTTGTTCTCTCGTCTCTCTAGGGTTTGGTCTCGTACACCCCACTGTGAGGTACGGTATCTGGTAGATTACCGGGGCCTCTGGTTTCTCATGTGCCACGCTAGGGCCAATGGGGTGTGTTTTCTGATACCCCACTCCGGGGTATGGTTTCTTGTAGCCATCCTAGTTTATTGCTGCTCTTGCCCGACCTTATGCTTCTTCTCACCTCACCCTGTGGTATGGTTTCTTGTAGCTTGCCTTGCGCTAGGGCTTCACTTTGGGGTATGCTCGAACCCACCCTGCTCTGGGGTTGTTTGCTGAGACCCTGACTGGGGGTATTCTTGGTCTTGACCTTCCAAGTCTCCAAGAGCCACTGCTTTCTTCTACTTTGCTGCTGTGCTCCTTGGGCAGATAAGAAGCCAGTGGGGGGGCATCGCTGGCTCCTCAGCATTTTGTCTCGTCTTCATCGCAGTTAGCATGGGTGCTTCCCTCTCTCAGCCCCCCCTCGTACCTCGATCCACTGCCAGTTTCTCCACTCTAGACCTTGCAGGGTTTCCCAGTTCTATGTTGGCTGGAGTCTGTGTTCTGCAGGCTTGTCCATGTGTTGGTTCGCTACACCTGGTGTCAGTCTGCCTTTTCTGGACACACCTCCCAATTAGGAGGGTTCTCTGCCTATGCCGCTCCACAAGAAACTCATTCTCTCTTCACCAAGACAGGTTGTATGTTTTTGTCCAACCCAGGAAAGGACTGGTTTGTTTGCTCTCTCAGACATGGATGGTGTCTGAAAGGGGTCAACAGACAAGTCAACCATGTGTGTATATGCGTCAGTACAACATTCAATTCCCCTATAAACAATGAAACAGTGACCTTTTTGGGATAAGGAGGATAACAATTGTCCCTATCATGGGATTGTCTGTCCTCCAAGGGTGCCCAGGGGGATGGGTCACCCCCACTGAGATCCTGCTTGCCCTGTCCCCTAGGGGTGTTAATCTTAGCGAGTTCACCTCCCTAGTCTCAATGGGGTGGCTCCCGCTTGGGGAGAGGGGATGAAGTAACCATACACCAACCTTTAACTGAGTCCATTCAGAAAATGTTGCGGATTGAAGTTGTTTGGTGCTGATCATCGAGAAGTTGGTATTCTGATCTGAAAAATCCTACTCTTGGGAGGTCTTTGAAGATACTGCGTTTACTCTCTGGTTTAATATGGTTCTGAATACTTCATTGAAATTACAGCAGTGTACAGGTGCATGCCTGTCTCCAGCAACGCCAAAAAGGTGAGGTAGTAAACATTATGGTAGGTGCAAAACTCCAAAAGACCAAGCTGTTGTATGCTGAGAGATAACTTTTAATTTGGTTGTTGGTGTGATCTGTAGGAAATGGATCTAGTTGCTTTTTCTTTGTCAATTACGTTGGAGTTTGACTTTGCTTTTGCTATGAAGGGAGTTCAAGTTTCAACAAGGCCCATTGTTTGAGGTACTGAAAACCTATAATTTTTTTAAGAGGTTGCAATATTTCCCCTCGTGCTTCCGCCGCCTCGCTTAGAATTTTAAGACGGTGTGATTTGAATCTGGGTTTTGCTCGATTGCTTGTACCCTCCTTGTGGCCCTTCAGAATTAAGATTTTAATTTACTTAAATCTTTTGGTAGGACGTTTTATGAACAGCCTAGTTTTGTCACCTAAAACTCATTCACTTTATTTGTTTATTATGCATCGTAGCCTGCAGGCATCAGGGTGCGGTGGAAAGACAGGCTGAATATCACATATTCGGGAATGAGCAAAGGAGAAACTTAAGTTAAATAGTGAGGTTTTTAATTTGTTTGTAAAGGCAAGTAGGTTCACATCAGTAGGCACATTTATAGGCAATTTATTCCAGGCCATGGCTGCCTTCACTGGGTAGGAGCGGTCTTTGCCCTTTATCCGTTTTCTTCGCCGGCCATATCAGCCACATAGTCCTTAGATCTAGTGACTCTTGTCACATTCTGTACCTTGATGCGTTCTTTCAGGTACCCAGGTGCATTTCCAGATAAACACTTATGGGTCATAATGTTAACCTTAAAGTTTCTTCTGGACTCCATTAGGAGCCAGTGCAGCTCTCTTGTTTGTTGGTTTGTTTGTTTATTCATTTATAATGTGAACCAGACCCGAGGGTATCGGGGCGCAAAAGTACAGAATATGCAAGGCTTAGGTTACACGGTTACCAAGTGCAATATGACACAGTATATATACATTACATGGTTAAACAGTAGAATATGGCGGGATATATGTACATGTCAGTAGATAAATAGTTACATATAAGAGAGCATAGGTGATAGGCAGGTGGCTGGTGGCTGCATGTATAATTATATGCGAGGTGCCTCCGGGAGAGTTGTGTACACCAATGTGGAGCTAAGTATCCAAAGAATTCAGCCAGTTTATATAGTTGGATCTGAATTTGAGGTAGGAATGCGCTTCTCTTATAGAAGGAGGCAAGGAATTCCGAAGTTGTGCCGCTCTGACTGGGAAGCTGCTGCCCCCAGCCATAGATAGCTTACATTTTGGAATGATCAGTCTGTTGGTGTTAATTGATCTCTACGGTCTAGAGGAGATTCTCCTCTGGAATCTGTCCGTGAGATAACTAGGGGCTGCATTACTCATTGCTTTGTGAGTAAGGGATGCAACTTTTAGGTGAATTTTATTCTGGGGTAGAGAGCCAGTTATTTTGGCGCCTTATCAAGGATATGTGGGATCTTTTAGACACTCCGAGAGCCGCTCTCAAGGCGTTACTTTGGAGGATTTGAGTCCTTTGGATAGTAGATTTGTTAGCACCAATATACAAGGCATTGCAATAATCAAGCCTAGATGAAATAAGGGCTCTAGCCAAGATGATGCAATTATCAACCGAGAGAAAGGGTTTGCCTGTTATGATGAGCTTGCAGGTGTAAGCTGTAGCTGAGGCCATAGACTTCACCTGTTTGAAGAAGGAAAGGGTGGTGTCAAGGTGGAAGCCAAGTGTCTTTACCTCCTTGGCCACTTTAATAAGGTTGCCATCAATTACAAATGAAGAGTATTCTTGGCCTAGTTTTTTTAGATTGGGGCGGGAGCCTAGGATGATAAGCTCGGTTTTATCATCATTGAGGCATAGACCGTGGGTTGCCACCCATGCCTGGATGATGAGATACTCTATTTACCAAGGCCAAATCCTTGTTGTAATCCCCGGAAAATTGGAGGAGAATCTGAGTATCATCCGCATTATTAGTGTAGGTGATACCCAGAAGTTCCAGATCATCAAAAAGGGGCTTAGTAAATATATTGTATAGGCTGGGGGAGACACAAGAACCCTGTGGGACGCCACAGGTGATAGGGATTGGATCTGCCGCTGCTGAAGGGGAGAACACCCTCATGGTCCTGTTGGTTAGGAAAGACTCACTCCATGTTATAGCTTCTGTGGAGAAGTGGGCGGCTGAGTCTAGGTGACTGCATAAGACCTTGTGGTTTACAAGGTCGAATGCAGCCGAGAGGTCAAGCAGTAAGAGGAGGGCTGATTGCCCTTGATCTCGAAGCTCATCAATTTGATCCTTAAGATCAATAAGGGCAGTCTCAGTACCGTGTTGCGGTTGGAATCCTGTTTGTTGCACACCTAAGAGTTTATGGAGCTCTAAGAATTTTTTTATTTGATTGTAGGCGACCGTGTCCAGGATTTTTAACAGAAATGGCACTGTTGTAATAGGGTGGTAGTTTGTGGGTAGGAGTGGATCAAGGGTTTGCTTTTTTAGTAGAGGCAGCACCCAGTATTGTTTAGGGTTGGCAGGGACCGATCCTGATGCAAATGAAGCATTGATAAGTTTGGAAACAAATGGGGAGAGGTCTCTTGCAGCATCTTTGATAAACTGGGCAGGGCAGAGATCGCCCTGGCACTTAGATGGCTTGAGTGAGAGGATAACTTTCTCTACTTCAAGAGTGGAGTTTTTCGTGAACTTGAAGCAGGCAATAGTCATGTTCCTTCGAGGGAAGGTCGGGTATTGTTGTTGGTGTGAAGTAGATTGAGTGTGGCTTTTTTTTTGGGCTATTTTATTTTGCAGTGTGGTTACTTTGCTATGAAGTGCCTGTTGTATGTCTGAGCAGCATTTTTTATCATTGCTGCAGATGTCAGGAATGGGGGTAGGAGATGGGGGACTCTAATTCCTGAAGGTTAATAAACAATTCCCTCGTGCTGGAATTGGCATTGGATATGCTTTTATTGTATGAGTTACGCTTGGCCAGGAAGATTTCCTTTTTGTAAATGAATTTTCACAGCTCCTTTTTAATAGTCGTAGATCTTTTAATTGTGGGGTGAACCACTTGTTTAGGTGTGTTTTGGGTTTGTTCGGTCTGAGTTTATTGGGGCAATGTTGTCAAGTGTAGGTAACATCATGTTGTACACCTCAACAAGCGTTTGAGTCTAAATGCTCTGCCAACTGGTTGAGTGTAGGTAGGATGGCAGTGATTACTTTGTCCATTGTAATGCTCTTTTTATTCCTAGTTAAACATGATCGGGCAGTCAAAGGGACTGGGGGGAGTGGTCTAGTGGTGGCAAGTTCAAAGGACAGGATGAAATGATCTTGTCCTTAGATGCGGGGAGTTATTTGTGATGTTGGCGGTATAATTATTGTCCGCCACCCAGTCAAGGATTCTCCCTTTGGTGTGTGGGCCTAGTGATTTTTTTGGGTGAAGCCAAGTTCGGCTAGGGTGCTGGCGATGGAGGTGGCATGTTTGTCTAGTGGCGGGCAGAAATTGCTCAGTGGAAAATCCACCGAGCTTGAAGACGCCTATTTTGTAGTGAATACTACTTCAGAATTGGTGTTATAGATCAAATGTGTGGTAGTAGTTATGCAGTCAATCAACAAGGAAAACTGATTGACATAAACACTGTACTTAAAGTTCAATCACTTTGTAATTTATTTTCCAGATTGTAGTGTTCAATCATTTAACCGGCAGAGGCCTTGCCGATGCATTTCGGACTGTCCTTCAGGGCGGGCTCTAAAAAAACATTAACCGAATGGGGTTAACTTCCCCCCCTAATAACTTGAAATTCAAATAAACATAGTATATCACATTGCATAATCTTGTACAGAATGAAGACACATACCTGCCAACGAATAGTGCACTCTACTTGTTTTAACAATTTTACAACTCCAGTTCAGTGCAAAGTTGTTTGTTTGGTGCAAATCAATGTAGTCTTGCACTTTCATTATATTACTAATCCTCATATTTGGTTGTAGTTAAAGCACACACCATATCCATGGCAGATTATGCTTGTTCATTTCCCAACATTAATCACATGTTGCACATATCTCCTTCGAGGAGTACTAAAATTGCGTGTTCTAAAGTACTTCATCCTCCTTCATGGGATAATGTTGCATTTTAGCAATTGTTCACTTTTACACATTCTGTTAATCAATAGTTCATAAAAAACAGTGTAAATCGAGCTCTTCATTCAAACCTAATGGTGCAACAGTTTCAAGCCTGTCTATCCAAAATGCATCGCGCTATTAGAGTTTTTTTAGTTGCATTGATTCGTAGATACTTGGTTTTGATGACTTCTAAAATTTGGAACCGTATCTGTGTGAGCTTGTGCTTGTGGTCTTGAAAATGTCTGGCTATGGGTGAATGGTGGTTGTTGGTTCTTACATTGGACTTATGTTCATTCCAGCGAATACGTGCTTTGCGGCTGGTTTGTCCAACTTATGTGAGACCACATGGGTACTTGATTGCATACACCACGTTTTGAGATCTGCATGTGGCATGGTCTTTCAATTGAATTATTTCTCCTGCGCGTGAATGTGTTATGCTATTGCCCTTGATCACATTATTACAATTGTTGCAAGAAAGGCATGGATAAGTGCCTGGGTGTTTAGTGTGTTGTTTCTTTGGTCGATTTGGATTAGTCTCGACAAGAAGATCCTTTAAATTGTGGCTCTGTTGAAATGCAAAAATTGGCTTGTTACTGAAATTAGTCTGTAGTTTTGTATCACATGTTAATAATGGCCAATGCTTCAATATTGCTTTCTTGATTCTGTTCGACTGAAGGCTGCACTTGCTTACAAACACAAGTTGTGTGTCGGTGCTGGTGTCATGACTCTTTGGTATTAGCAGTTGATTGTGTTGCTTTGGATTGACTTTCTGTTTTGCTTCTTTGAGTGCAGATTCCTTATATCCTCTTGATTTGAATTTGTCAAGCATTTTGGATGATTCGGTTTCCCAGTTTTCGTTGGTGTTAACAATTCTTATGACCCTCAGTAATTGGCTATATGGTAGTCTCAAGATGGTTGAAAGGGGGATGAAAGCTTAACCTATGTAAAAGGTTATTCCTGTCTGTTGGTTTGAGGAAGATATTAGTTACAAAATGAGGTACTGATGGTGTGACTTGGATGTCTTGAAAATGTAAGCCGGGGTTTCCCATCTCTGAGGTGAATTGTATCCTTGTGTCGATTGTGTTGAGGTATTTCAGGAAAAGATCAAGAGTTTCTGCTGTATCATTCCAAATCAGGAAGATGTCGAACAACCCCACTGCTTTCTGTACTTTTTCCAGACCGGATGATTTAGAACGTAATCCTCTTCAAACTTAATCATAAAGGCATTTGCGTACGCTGGGGCCATTGTAGCTCCCATTGCAGTACCGCTTATCTGAGCAATCATCTCCAGCAACATCATTATGAATTCCTTGGATGCTCCAAAATTCTCTTTCAACAGAATCCAATCCACAGCTTTTAGTGCTAGGTCATGAGGTATAGACGTATACAGACTGCATACATCAATGGTGGCCAAAATATCAGTGTGTTCAATTTCTATGGTATGTAGTCTGTTCAGGAAATCTGTAGTATCCTTTTATGTATGAAGGACATGTTGTAAATTGTATCAATATAAATCCCTAAAGGTTGTAAAAGTCCTTCCGTTGCAGCTACGATCGGTCTTCCTGGTGGTTTCGGAAGAGTCTTGTGTATCTTCGGTAATAAATGAAAGGGAGGAATCTTGGGGTATTGTGTTGTCAAAAACGCTTTGGTTGTAGTAGAGATCCATTCATTTTCTTCTGCAGCAGTTAACATTTCTTGAATCTTGTGCTTGATTTCTTGTGTTGGATCATATGGTAAAGTTTTGTATGTTTTAATGTCTTATAATTGCTTGTGACATTCTTCTAGATAGTCTGTGTTGTTGAGTATTACCAATGCTCCTCCTCCTTGGTCAGCCGAGCCAATTATTTCCGGATCTTCATACAGTTTTCTTATTAACGCCATGTCCTTCTTACTGAGGTTTCTGTATTGTGGAGCTTTAAAGGAAACCTTTTTAAGATCTTTCAGAACTGCTTCTTGAAATACATCTATGGTTCCATGTGCTGCTGGAGGCATGTATGTGCTTTTTGGACATAGTTCTAGATAATCTGAATCTGTTGCGGCTGTGTCGAGTGTAGTCTCAGCAAAGTGAGCTTTTAATTTTAATTTACAAATAAACTTAAACAGATCAATTTTGGTCTCAAACAACGTAGATGTATAAGTTGGTACAAAGTTTAAACCTTTCTGCAGTATCGCGAGTTCTGTTGAAGTTAATATTCTCTTGGAGAGATTAATCACTAGAGTCTTCTGCTTGGATATCTGCTTTGGATCCCCGATGTTCCTGCCCTTTCTTCTTCCCCCTTCTCGTTCTTTTCTGCGATCTGGTCCTTTCTCTGTTTGTCTAGTGGATCATTAAAACCCAGGTTGAAGTCCCCTAGAAGTAGTTGAGAGGTGATTTTGAGGTTATTTGAGAGTAAGGTGTTGATATCCTCCTCGAAAGTTCCAATAAGGCCAGGGGATCTGTAGATAAGGAGGATAGTAAGGGTCTGGGAGTTGAATAACAGAAGTTTTGCTGTGAGCACTTGACATGAGTCGGTGACTAGTGAGGGTGTAATTCTCATAGCTAGCCTGGATTTAGCGATGATGGCGATGCCACCGCCTTGCTTCTTATCTCTGTCCTGTCTCAATATGGTATAGCCATCAGGGATTGCTAATAAGAGTAGGGGTCCTGCTGCTTCATGCATCCAGGACTCTGTAATGGCAAAAACATCAAGGTTATCTGCCAATATCAGGTCAGAGAGATCCGTGGCATGCGCAGTCAGGGATCTAACATTTATTAGCCCTCCTTTGAGAGGGAGGGTGGCTGCCGTAGGCGGGGTATGAATGGGTTTCATTTTGGTAGTTGGGGGTAGAGACTTTATGGTATTGAGATTAATGATAATGTCCTTCTGGATATTAGTTATTTTGTTGGCAGAGGGTAGTGATCTTGTAAGGGGTTCGAAGAGTCTGGTACGTTTCAATCAGTCTTGTTTCTGGAGGCTAGGCTGCAAGGTTGACTTTGAGGCAGGCTCGATAAGCTCAGTGCAGGGTGATCCATGATGAGTGGAATGTTTAACGAACTATTAGCCAAGTTTAGTAGGGCTCGCTCTTTAACTATTAGGTGGCTAGCAAGGCGCGATAGGAGGGTGATAAACAGAAGAGTTGTAAGTGCGCGAAGGTTATAGACTATAATGCGCATGATGTGATATAACTTTGGTTGTTCCTTACTCAAGGTCGGGGGTACTTTATGGATAAAGGCAATTAGATGCAACTAGTCTCAGTATAGCATGCAGTTGCCAAGGGGCAGTTCTTGAAGCGGATGCTAGTTCTGCTTTGTCTAGGTAAAACACACAGTGATCACAAGTGCACTTAATTACGGTAGGCTAGTTCCACTTTGACTCAATAGGGCATACAGAACTCACTAGTACAATTGATCAGGGTAGGCTAGATACATTTCTGTCTAAATGTGGTAAACCATAATGCAGTGTCAGTTACATGCAATTGTTGAAGTAGGTTGGGATCATCTGCATGCTTACACAGCAGTTGCATACTAGCTTCTGATGACCGATGGGCACACAGTACATGGGTAAATGGCGTCTTGGGGTCTGCGGGCACAAAGGGAGTGTAGCAGCTGTGGCGTTCTAGTTACTTGCCATATGCTTTGCTGTATGGGGCATCTTCAATAATAAATGGTCGGCATACTCGCAAAGTGCAACGATCAGTCAGATTGCAAAGGTGCAGCACTAGTACAGCCGGTGGATGTACTCCCATAGATTAGTGCTCCAATGTTGGGTAGATCCGTCAAATCTGTGGCATTTGAAGTGTTCTGCAAACGGTCGGTGTGTCCAGATCGATGGAGCAAGTCTGGTTTAAGGGGGCTGACAATGGTGCTCCCGGTGCGAACAGGGGCAAACGGGGCTATAGGCCTTATGTGGCCGGCAGAAGTATATGGTTGAATAGAAACACAAACACACATTGCTTAGCAACGAGGCAGACGCTCCGCCTCGTTTTCAGGCTGCAATCGCTCCCGACATTTTGGATTATTGCAAATGTCAGCGTGTGCGGTTCTGGCAAGGAAAAAGGGTTAAGCGGGGGTGATCTCTTCAAGAAAAGGTGCAGGTTATGACCCAGACAGGGCTAGGATGGATTCCTGATGGTTTCTTTCGGTCATGACGCTGATGGTGGTTCCACAGGATCAGCAGCATACGTGTCCTGGGCCTGGTCGATGAAGCCACGAGGCTTTGGCTGGGATCCTGCTCGGATGTGGGGGCTCCTGCCCTCTCCACGGCAGAGGCGTTGTGCAGGGGCAAGCAGGGCTACAGGCCTTATAGTGGCCTTAAAGTGGCTGCTGATCTCTTCTGTGCACAGAGACGTGATCACGTCTAGAGATGTTTTTTATAACCCCAATTACATAATTTTGCAGTGTCTGTAATTTCTTAATACAGGGATTTCCTTGCCCCGCCTAACGGAGCATTACAATAATCCAACCTTGGCATAACCAAGGTTCTAACCAGTGTGACATAATTCACATTGGAGATAAAGGGTTTCACCAGACGCAGGAGCCTCAGGTAATCTTGGATTTTTTTACTTAATTGTCACCTGAGCTTCGGCACTGAGTGAGGCCTCACAAGTTTTGACTTTTGCTACTGTTTTTATGGAATGTTGTCCTATAAAGAAATGTAGGTCCCTAATGTACCTCATGCTTTGGCTGAGCCGAATACCAGGAGTTCTGTCTTTTCACTATTAAGTCATAAGCCATTTTCTGTCAGCCAAATTTGCATTGCCTCATATGTGGATGACATAAGATAATTTCTCCGTCTTTTAAGTAATCGCCACTCTGCTGTCTGCGTAGTTAGTGAAGTATGACCCGAGAGAATCTAAAAGATCACATAACGGGCAGCAATAAATATTGAAAAGAGTGGAATGTAGTATGCACGCCCCCTGGGGAACGCCACATATACTAATTAGCCTCAGGTTTCGAGGAGGCGTTTCCCCAAACAATCTTTGTCATTCTATTGCTCATAAATGCCTCAACCCACTTGATCGTATCAGGGGAACATATGTACTAATTTCCTATGATCCACAAGGTCGAAGGCTGCTGAGATTGAAGAGCATCAGCAGCCCTGGGTTGCTTTCATTTACAATGTATAACATTTCTGTCTGCAAATCAAGTAAGCCACTCTGTGCTATTAGATGTTCTAAAACTCAATTGTCAGGGATGGAGAATGTAAGATCTTTCAAGATGTTTCTGGAGTTGTATGGTAGCCACTTCATCGATCAGTTTCCACAAGGTATACAGTTTTTATAACGAAACTTTTATATAGACATGCACATACAACATTATAACAAAAAATATAAAGAAAATGTACGTGGGGTGGGGGTAAAGGGTTAAATCTTGGGGGCGAAACTTTTGGGGTAGATTCTTGAGAATCAAATTTCTTTTTGCCTGGAAATATTTCACTCTAACATTTCTCCAAAGTTTTCCATTTATCTTTATTCTCTTGTGTGTGGGTTTTCGCCCAGGTTTGTGCCACTTTCCTTTTCTCTTGCTTTCATATAACAAGCTGTGCTGTGCAGTGAACATTTTTGATTGTTTTCTCCTTCTCCAACTTTCTTCTCCTTCATCAGCGCTACCTGATTTAGCATTTTATTTATGCATTTCACGTAATTAGATGTCGGCTCAAGCGAGGAGTCCTGGTCGGATGTCACGGTCTGCTAAGGCACTGCTGCGGCGCATCAGAATTAATGTTATTCAAATTCCTGCTAATTACTTTTTTCAGACCTTTGTCCAAGATTTTTAGGAAATGTGGTCTCAAAAGTCACTGTAAGGTGGTCTGACTAGATACAAGGTTTAATATGTAGCAATTTTAGATGCAGATTTTTTGCAGCAACTCAGTCCAGGACATTTCTTAGTTCATGCAGTAGTCTTTATGCAATGATTTAAAATCATGGGTATTAAGTAATTACTCCAATTCCAGGGCTTTGTGGGCTTTAGAATTTCCAAGCCATCTGTTGAAGTCTCCAAGCATAATAGGACTATGTGGTTTGTTAAAAGTCAATAGAATATCAGTATATTTTCCTGGAAAGCAGGCATATCAGCAGGGGGGTTGGGTGGGGGGGATAATGGGGGAGCTATACACCAGGACTAAGTTCAAGTAGCTGAAAACCAGCTATTTCTGGAAATGATTGCTACTCCTCCACCTCTACCGTTCTCCCTGGTCTGTGAAAAGAATGTATACCCATCTGGGGTGGCGAGATCAATATTGGGCCCACTGGAGTCTCTCAGCCACGTTTCCGTGATGCACATAATATCAATGTGTTCTTCTAAAATATGATTGTGTACATTTATGTCGTGTTTATCCAAAGATCTGGTGTTAAGTAGTCACATTTTCAGGGACTGACTCCTGAGCATTAACGGCTTCATTCGTTATGTAAGTCATGTCACCAAAGGACAAGGTAACTGTGGGTGAAACGAGCTAGATAAGTACAATTTTTGTAAATTTATTTTATTAGCATTTTTTTTCTTTTTTTAGTTCAAATCATGAAAACATTTTATTGTATTTTCAACAAAGAAAGAACTCCTCAAACTTACCCCGCGAACCAACCGTAAATATGTGGAAATCATGCAGGCTCTCTCCTCACCTCAGAAGAATAACAATTTCATACCAGTCCCAACACCTCTAATCTCTGTGAACACAAGCTTGCTCGAGAGTCGTTACGGAGGAACGACAAAACTACTTGCCAGTCCGCCTTACATTTTAGGTGATCTCACTGAATCGAATAAGTCACCCATTCCAATGCCACAAACTTCCAGATCTTGGTAATCCACTCGTGTTCTGTCGCAGAAACTTTCCTTTTCAATTTTTTTGTCACCAGTAATAGGGCTGCAATACTAAATCATGAATTCTTTTCTTTGCGCTTTCAGCAGCAGTATTTCAAGGACATCTCCCATCCCCAGTATCATTTCTACAAAGCCCCTTTGGATCTGAGATCCAAAGATCCCCTTCATAGCCATGTTAATCGTATCCCAAAAAGGCTGTATACCCATGCACTTCCACCAAATATGTTCCCAGGTCCCAATCTCTCCACACCCCATCAAACATTCATTGGGTACTGCCGAGTAGCATCTATACAATTTCTTGGGGTGGTAAAATGCCAGTGTACCATTACCTTGAATCCACAGTTCCTGGATCTGAATCACCTGTGAGTTTTGGTATTCTCATCCTTAACTGAGTACACTGCTCCCACTCTATTGAGCGACCCAGGACAATCTCCCACTGTTTCATGTATGAGCATTCTGGATGTAACAGGCTGTCGGAGAATATTTTATAAAGTGCTGCTATCGTATGTCTGTCTCCTGAATTAGTTGTAACATACTTTTCCAAGGGAGTGAGCACCCTACTCTCAGCTTTCTTGATTGTCTGGTCCATTAACCAATGTCTCAGCTGCGAGTACCGAAATCTCTCCTCTTCCCCCAGCCTGAACTGTTGCTTACACTGAGTAAAATGTCTAATGTCCTGGCCCTCCACCATGTCTCTCAGTTTACAGCACCCTGTCGCCTCCCATCAGACCAAGGCCCACTGTTCCCCTGCTGGCTTAAATTGAACATTTCTAAATAAAGGTGTCGGTGGAGAAGGAAGGGTTGTCAGCACCAGAGTTTAAGGGCTTATCCACCACCAACCCATCCATCCGCCACCATGTCTTACTTCGGTTTCCCGTAACCACTGCCGAATCACTCTAACTTGGACCTCTAGACAGTAGAGGTGTAGGTTAGGCACCCTGAATTCTCCCTTATGCTTGGGTGCCATTAATATTTTCATAGCTAGCCATGTTTTTTTATGATTAAAAATGAATACTGCCATCTGTTTTTGTAGGGTCCTGAAGAATTTCTGTGGGTCTGATATTGGAAGGGCCTGGAAGTAATGAGTCTTGGGGAGACTCACCAGTTTGAGGACATTATTCCTCCCCAGCCACGATATGGACAGGGCCCCCCAATCGGTCAGCAACTGCTTCACCTTCCCCAATAAAGGGGAATAATTGACATGATATCGGGAGTCCAAGGAGTTAGCAATTTGTACCCCCAGGTATCATATACTCTCTTCCGCCGAAATGTAAGGGATCGACTCGCGCATTCCCTGGGGTCTGAGTTTCTGGCATGGACAAATGTAACGGTTCTGATTCATGGGCGTTCATTTTTAGGCCTGCAATAAAGCCAAACTCCCTGAGCTCCTTAGAAATCGCTGGCAGTATTGCATCTGGGTCAGAAATCATGAAAAGCATATCCGCGAAGGCCATCACTTTATGCTCTTCGCCTCCAAAGTTTATTCCCCTGATTTCTTAGTGTGTTAGCAGCTCCAAATGGATCAAATACAAGAACGGGGAGAGCGGGCACCCCTCTTTAGTAACTCGAGAGACCTTTATCCCTTGAGAAAGCTGGCCGTTAATTGCTAAGCTTAGAGTAGGTGTCTGATAGCTGGTTTTAACCATCAATACAAATTTTGACCCAAAGCCCGTAGCCTCCATTGCGTGGAATAGGAAGGACCATTCTACAAGTTCAAATACATTTTCGGCATCTAAGGCAAGCGTCATCGCCAGAGTCTTGGTTTTGGTAACTTTCTTAATTGAATCGCAAATTCCCAGCGCATTGTCATACGTTTGCCTGTGTCTAATGAATCCTGAATGATCAGAGGCGATCAATTTGGGGAGTAGCTTTTCCAATGTGGTTGTCAATATCTCAGTGTATAGATTAATAATGGCAATAGGATGGCATGGCCCCCATTGTGTGCTGTCTTGTATTTAGGAAGCAGTACCACTTTTCCCTCCTCCATAGTCTTGGGTAATTCGCCCAGCTTTCCCAAATGAGTTGAATAGAGACACCAGCGTTTGGATCAGTGCCTCTTTAAAAGTCTTGTAAACAATCAAAAGGATAACAGTCCGGCCCTAGGGCCTTATTAAACGGTAAGGATAAAATTGCTGCCCTCACTTCTTCAGGTGGAAATATCCTCTTCCAGTTCCTCCCTTTCCCCTGGTGTAATCTTCGGTAAGGGGCGTTGTGAGAGATAAAGCTGTGAGCCTTTTCATCGGGGGAGACTGACAAATAAAAGGCAGAATAGAATTCCGTAAAGGCAGTTATGTCACTTGAGGAGCCCCCCAGTCCTCCAACCCGGGTTTTAATTTTGAGGATCATCCTTGATGCCTCCTTCTTTCTCACATGCCGTCTTGACACAATACCCTTGCTGTAAATATGGCAGGGATCTCTCAGCCATCCTAGTTTGATAAACCTCCAATTGGCCCTTAATCTGTCTGTATTCTGTCCTAAGCATGTTTCCTGTGTCCTTTTCCATCTTGACATTACTTCAGACTGTAACTGCTTTAGTTGTTTGTGTCTGTACTTTTTTGGTAATTTGTCCTCCCACACCCTCTAAGGGTGACCTTAAACGCTTCCCAAACGCTATGTTCCTGTGCGTCCACTCTTGCTAATTTAAAAATCCCCCAGTTTTTCCCTGTAGATCCTCACAAAACACCCTATCTTTGAGTAGATGGTCCGGGAATGTCCACTTCCAAAGCCCAGTCCCAGTCTTCTCCTGGTGTATGAAAAGAGTAATGGGTGCATGGTCCACTAATGTTATCGCCCCCAGAGCCACCTCTTTCACCTGCCCCAGTAAAGTGCTAGACAGCCAGGCATAATCGATCCTTGATAAGGACTTAAGTAAATTGGAGTAAAATGTGTATTCCTTCAGCCCCCCATGTTTCTCCCACCAGCAGTCAACTAAGGCCAATTGGGTCATATGCTCCATCAACTTCACAGAAGGGTCCCTTTCATTATGATAGATCCTCGCACTCCTGTTAGTTTGCGAGTTCCATGCCTGATTTAATATCCCCCACCAGAATTAGATACCCTGTTGCAGACCTCTCAAGTTTGGCCAATGGTGATAGCAAAAATCCATCCTGCCCTGTGTTGGGCACACATATCGATGCCAAGGTATAAGCCTCCAACCGGACTATTGCTGGAGATGTACCTGCCTTCGTCATCCCCCTCAGTGGCAAGGATGTTAAAACCAGGCAACTCCCGGATAGCTATCAGGATTTCGCCCGTCTTGCCCTGAGCCTTGGACTGAACTATCAATTTCAGCTTATGTTTATCCCTTCCTTGGACGTGCGTCTCCTGCAGTGCCACCACATCTGGCTTTCCCCTTTCCCAAACATTGCTCCACTTTTCTCCATTTAACCAAGGAGTTTAGCCCCCTGAGATTAATTGTAGTTAGTCTAAATGTCTTCCCATTACCTGTACCCATCCTGGTTTGAACCCTCCACTTGAGCCAGATGTCCACTCCCTCCCTCCTTAACCTCCTCACCCCCCCATTCTCCCTTTCCTCCTGTCCTCACTCCTTCCTGCCTCCTCCCCCAACAACCTCGGGTCAGGCTTAACCATCCTAACCCCCTCCCACCTACAAGCAACAAAACCATGTGAATTGCAACTCTGTAACAACCCAGAGATAAACTATGTGGGCCCTCTACAACCCATAAGGATAATTGCAAGATGTAAAGTACCTCCGCCACTTCCCTCCCAGCGCCTCTCCCCCTTTCCACCCCAGCCTGGTACCCTCATTAGACATAATGACCCCCTCACCCCACCACCTGTCACAGGAAGCGACATTTGTGATTTGTGGGTCCCCCCTCCGGGATGTTCACTTTTTTCAGCCAGTCTTACTGGGCCACGCTGTGCCCTATTATGGGAATGGAGGACGGTCCCAGCAAAGGGCCATAAATTCCTCTCGACGGGCTCCCTCGCGGGTCTCTGCTCCTGGTGTTGGCCTGCCTCATCCTCCATTTTCAGAATCCTCAAGCCATCCTCGCATTTGTGGTGACACGATGTTGCGGTCAATTTATATTTCACCTGCACACGCACCAAGGCCCTAACCAACTGTCCCATCTTTCTTCGTGTCAAAAGTGTGGACTGTGCCAACTCTTGATAGAGCTGAATCTCAGACCCATTGATCTTTATCGGGCCTGCCATCCTGGCGGCAGCTAGTATCCACTCCTAACCATACAGCTGCAGCGCCATCACTACGTCCTGTCGTCTGGCGCCCGGTTCCTCCCTCTTGGGTCCCACTTGGTGGATACAGTGTAGCTGTATCCACCACCAGTTAGCCATTTCTAGTGGGTCTGCAAATACTTGCTGTGCCGTCTCCCACAGATCCTTATCAGCCAACCCCTCTGATAGTCCTTTTATTTGTATATTTGATCTTCTCGAGCAGTTCTCCGGATCTTCGCTCTGGATTTCTAAGTTCTGCGTGACCTCGTTTCTTCCACCCTTTCCTGTATGGCATTTTCTGCCTCATCGGACCGCTCTTCCGAGTTTGCTGCATCTCTTTTCATCTCCTGCAGCGACTGGGATAGCTCTGCTTGTATTATACTCAGCTGTGACTGAATTGTCTCCATGATTTTTTTCACTGAATTCTTGCAAGCACTGCCTGATGACCTCCTGGGTGACAGCCTGCTCTGACAGTCCCTGGGGCTTGCCATCTCTCGGTGACCCTTGTTCGCAAACTGTGCCTACCTCCCGGTCTTTCCTCCAAAGTCTATGTAAATTGCCATCCTGAGCATTTTTGAAGGACCTGTGGGCAGGCTGCATCTCTTTATTTTTATTCTTTGACATCGGGAAGAAGCACCTTGTCGGAGGAGGGAGCCTTATCACTGCCTCTCCTGTAGCGTGTCTGAGCTACTGCCTCCTCCTCCTCCTTTCTCCTATGCCAATGTCTTGGGGTCCCCTTTATCTAAGGATGAGTCCCCTTTCCAGCGCCTGACGGTCACTCTCCACTTGCTGTGTAACCCAGTAAGTCCCCAGGTGCCCAGCTTTTGAGATATGGGAGCTCCACTCTGTGTGAGCTTGCCTAGGGGCGGCAATGACCATAGCACCTCAACTGGCCTGTCACAGGCCCTTACTCCACCGTTTTGATGCCTTTGCAGTGCCCAAACCCTCAATTTCTCTGGGTAGTATAGCCAACTACTCCTGCAGCCACTACGGCTGCCTTATCTGTTTCTCTTCTCTTGTTGTTCACTGCTGCTCCACTGTCTGTGCTACAGGCAGTTTTATTCTAGGCCAGTGCACTTACAGGTGCCTGTTGACCCCTCGTAAGGCGTATGGATCCCACTGCTCCCCCTGGGCCCCTTCCCCTATGTGTTGACTGAAAGGGGGGTGGGGCCATCCCACGCTGGTTCTACTGTCTTACACTGGAGAAGGGTCAGCCTCCTGCCCACCCAGAACTGTGTGCCCCGCTGACTGCCAGACTTGAGGAGTGCAATGTTCTGATGCAGCCACTACTCCCTCTCTTACCCTGGATAAGGGTCAGCTTCTTGCCCATCCACATTGCACTCAGGAGTGCCTCTCTTCCTGGCACCTCTACACCACCACAGGCGGCTGGATCACCAGCTCGACACGTCACCTTCCTCACGCCGTTCGTGGAGAGGACTCTTGCTCGCTGCGGCCAGTCCTCAAAGTACAGCAGCCACTAGCCGCAGCTCTTCCTCTCCTCCTCAGCCGGTTCTCCATCTGGAGATGCCCTAGCTGCGAACCTGCTGTGTCGCCAACCCTGCATGGCGCAAGGCCTGACTCTCCCCGATCACTGCAGATGAAGTCCACTAAATACACTGTAACAGACTGCAGATTCACATTCCCCGCAGCAACCTGCTCGTGTCCACCGCCTAGGGAAAGCTTACTTTCAATTGCGCCTTATTGTTTGGCGCTGCACTTTTGTAAAAAAGCATCAAATTAAAAAGTGTGTCCTTCTTTTTACACGGGATACCGCATGCGGTCGTAACCCCGCCCTTCTTAGCTCCGGCCTGCGCATCGCCCTTCAGTCCTTTACTCCACGCGGTCGGGGCTGGACGCACTTGCATCACCGGCAAGACCTTTCTCTTTTGCTGTTTTCCTTCTCTCTGCTCCTGCTCCGGTTCTGCGGTCGCGTGGTCCTTTGTCTATGCCTGATTGATTGGGGTTTGTCGCTTGTTCCTCTTGCGAACGTCGCTTTGCTAGGGCAGATCCCCATTCGCTCTGTTTGGAGTGTGTGGGACCGGATCACCGTTGGGACACGTGTTTCTACTGCGATTCCCTTTTGGTCCGGGCACTTCAGCGTCGTCTTCGTCGGTGGGAGGAGATCTTCCAGAGTTCCTCAATCGCATTTTCAACTCTTCATCTATGGAAAGAAAAGACGCCGGTAAGTTCCTTACTTTTCAGGGCAGCCTGGCCGGGGGACTCCTTCCCAGGGTCCTCCAGGTCCGGGAGGGGCTTCAAAAGCTCTGCTACCAGGGTTTCTCCTGAGGTGCCTCGCAGGCCTAATGGGCGTACTAGGGTTTTCTCTGAGGGTTCCTGCGAGGGGCCTGCCGATACCGGATCACGATCCGAGATTCACCAATCAGGTGCTAATAGCCAGCCTAGTCGTGCTGACGCGTTGGGTACCGTAGTTCGCTCCGAGGTCTCCTTGTTTGGAGCTTCACACACACACATTGGGGTGCGCCCTGAGGCCTCCGTTGAGGCTTTCTGTACTGAACCACGTTTTGAGGCCCTTCTCCGGGGAGCTATAAAGACCAGACTCTGTTCCGAGGTTCCTCTGATCGAGGCTAAGGTGTGTACCAACAGAACTGAGAGACCTGTTAAGGTCCTGTCTGTGAGGTGGATTCCTCGACTTCCCTGCGCTCGCGCTCGCGGTGTTACTGGCTCTGTTTAGGGGGCACAGGGAGAGGTTGCTGACCGTTTCTCCTCTGTTACCGGTGTTGGGGAGAATTCTCTGTAAAGGTTAATTTCCAAAACCTAGTGAGTCCCCTGGCAGCTTTGCTGGATTTTTGGGGTTTATTTTTTTCTCCTGTTAAGAGTGATACTCTTTTTCTCCCACTCTTAGGCATGATTTGAGAATGTCCTTTGACTTTGTAATGTGTTTTATGGGCTATGGGGTCTTTTACTCCATAGGGCTTCATGTGTTTTTGGTATGTGTTACACAGCACACTCAGTGCAGTAACACAGGGGTGTCATAGTGACCCCCAAACATAGACTCCATACCCTGGGACTGACTACTGTCTCCCAGGGCATGTAAAGTCACCATTGACTTTACTAGTCTTAAATTGTGAACAGAACCAGTACAAACCATCATATTGTGGAAGTACTGGTAGGGGTAATTCGATTGCCCCTGGGTCTGTTTTCCAAGGGGGCACTGTCCAGTCCCCAATATGACTTTACTAGTCTTAAATTGTGAACAGAACCAGTACAAACCATCATATTGTGGAAGTACTGGTAGGGGTAATTCGATTGCCCCTGGGTCTGTTTTCCAAGGGGGCACTGTCCAGTCCCCCCTTGTCGAGTTTCTGGCTGGTGGCAGTGGATACCGCCCGAAATATTCTACCGGAATATTTCCTATGGGATTTTCCCATTCATTTTAAACGCACCACTTTTTGGTGCAATGTTAAAGATACCGCTGGGTTATTTATTTAATATTTATTCCTCAGTTGGGTCTTTTTGCCAGGACTCGGTTTTAAAATGGCGTTTGTGTTCGCCTCTGAAACCCTAACCCAAGTCGAGCCCTTTGTTCCACTTTTGGCGGGCTTCTGCACAGAAGCCTCCAAGGTGGTGCCACTCTGTCTGGGTCTACAGGATGTGTGGGAGGGGGGGAATAGGCACCCTGGACGGAGTTGCCTTGGCAACTCAAGTCACACTCTTGTGTGATTGGCCCAGTGGTGAGCCACCCGGCTCACCACTAAGGATAATAGATTGACAGGTAAGCTGATGAATGGGGGTTTTCTGCATAAAAGCAGGGCTTTGGGGACTAGAACTTCAGAAGTCGCCACAGGACCTAAAGAATCCGAAGAGGGGCGAAGCCGAGCTATCTACAACGACGACACCACCGGTGGAGCCCTGCAGTAAGAAACTCACCACTTTCCCGACGACAGAGAAGATCTTCTTCCAGGAGAGTCTTCTTCCCTTTGAGCTGGTGGGACCAATCAGTTCGCCTTTTTCGCCTTCCTGGATCCTCTCGTGGTCGAATCGCCCATGCCAAGCACCCCGGCGGCCGGATAGCCACGCTTCACCACTACCGCAAATAAAAGCGTAGTACCTTTTAACCAGGAAACTCCGCGGCTGGTTTCTTCCCTGGCAGTGGACGACCTCCAGCTTTCCTCCACGTCGAGATCTTCTCTTCCCCTGGACGAAGCACCGACTTGCACCCGCTGCCAGGAACAACTGCCCCCGCTGGAGCTTTCTCACCATTTCAGGTACTGTGTCCCGCCTGGTCTCCCTTGCAACAGACTGTCCAAGGTGTCCCGTAAATCCTTGACTCTATCCTGGGGTGACCTCGGACCTGTTAACATTACCTTTCTAACTTGATCCAACCTCTTTTGACTTTTTCTGCAAAGACTTTGAGTGCATTTCCACTGTGTGATCTTGGGCACATTCCGCCTTGCTCTCTCAAAGAGTGGGCCTGGCCAATGAACTTTTTGCTCTACAGTAGACCCTGCCTTTCTTGACTTGCTGTGGGTTCTTAAGTGTTGGTACTGTCTGATTTTCCTATTTTGCCTTTTCTCTCCCTTTTTAAATAATTATTGGAGTGCCATCTATGGTTACGCGCTCACCTCTGTTTTGCTAAATAAGTGGTTTATTAACCTAGACTTGTCAAATAATTAATTAGGGAGGTGTATATATGTCTAGTGACTGTGTTTGAACTTGCTTGACATATTAGTGCCAGTGTATTTTTACAAGTGTGTTTTTAAATAAATTATATACTTTTATACCCAAGCTCTAGTCAGTGTTTGCTCGTGGTACTGTATTTTTAGCCCTATTGTGTATACTCTATATACTGCCTAACTCTTCTTGAGAGAAGTCTGACTGCTCAGCCACAGCTATCAGGTAAATCTGGGTGGTACAGACTGCTACCAATTGGGTTTACTACTAACACCTGCAGTCTTAAACTTTTTGCAGTGGTCCCGAAGGGAACTGCACAGGTTTCTGCCTAACAACCGGCTTGGCCGAGGTTCCTCTCTTGGAGGCTAACTCACAGGGTCCAGTAAATGTCGCAGGCCCCATAGTACCGGCTCTGCTAAGGATCCTTCTGTCAAGGCTAAAGTTTCGATCAAGTCCCCTGACCAGTCCAGGGAGTCACCTGTCTCATCCACACATGTGACAGTTCTCCTCAGATGCTCACAAAACGGCGGTCCTTCCCTCACACCCACCCTATCGACGGCAGATGCTGGGAGCCTTCTTTTTGGTGGACAACCTGGTCCACAGGATAGTGTGAATCCGTTCCGCCCTTCCTTTGACTGGCGCGCTCGGATGCCACTACCGCATACGGTCTTGCTTCCTCCTGCTTCTGCTCCATTGGTAGACCCTGTTGGTGGCGGGCCCTCTTGGCAGCCTTCCTCACTACGTTCGTGGGGGTATGCCCCTCATGAGCAGCCACTACCCATCCCAGTTCCTAAAGTTTCGGCAGGGGATGTCTTTTTTGGGAAGTTTCAGACCCTTATGAACACTGATCCCATGAGGGAGTACTTTAAAGGCCTTTTTAGATAGATCTACCCTCTGGTGCCGCATCCTGCCCCGAAAGTTCGTCACGGCACCTGTCGCTCAGGCAGCGGTACCACCTCTATATCCCGGCCCGCCTCCACCTCTTCCGCCTTTGCCTCCGTTGTCTCTGGTTGACAAGACTCCAGCAGAGCTAGATGTCAATTTGACGCCCGTCGCATCGCAACCGGCGGATCCTGACGTTCTAGACGACCCTCAGGGAGGCCACCCTGCTCTGTCAGAGCATTCCACGACCAGGTTCTGGAAATGTCACTCCTTGACATACCAGTACCCGAGGCACCCGCTCTGCAGGAAGGGGTGCTTTCGGGGGCACTCGCCTTGTTTCCACAGGAGCGCCCCGGCCTGTTCTTTCAGAAGGACGTTCTGGCCGAGGCCTGCCAAGTCTGGGATAAACCCCACACTGGGCTACATATAAATAAGAGAATTAATGCCCGTTACAGGCTTCATGTCCGCTTCCTTCCTCGATGGTTGTTGCCGCTGCCACTCTGCAATCCAAGCCAGCCTCTGCGACCTCTGCTGCCGCAGCTCAAGTTCTGGCCAAGGAAGACAAGTTACTCGACTCCTTGGCCAAGAAAGTTTTTGCCAACTCAGCGCTGCAACTGCATCAGGCTAACGCGGAGGTCATTTTGGCGGCGGCGACGAATATGAAACTGTGGAGGGACTTGGAGGACTTCCAGGAGTTCATTCCTGGGGACAGGCTGGAAGACTTTAAGGGCGGTTTGTCAGACACCAGGGTATTGGCGCAGGATATGCTGGAGGCTGCTGTGCACCATGTCGACACCTCAGCTCGAGGCCTCATGTTGAGGGTGGACACCTCGTCAAGCTTGGCTTCATGCAACAAAGTTTTCGAAGGAGGTCCAAGATAAAGTTCTGAACCTGCCTTTTAATGGCAAAGAGTTGTTTCATTCTTCAACGAATGACAAGCTTACAAAGACTAAGGCGAGCACGCAAACTGCCAAGTCTCTGTCGGTACTAGTGAAGCCACCGCTCAGAGATCTGGATCCCAGTCTCGGTCCTCATCGGGCTTCAGAGGTTTCCAGGACCTCGGGTCTCGTAGGACTGATCCGTCGAGAGGTTACTCCTGTCGGAGACAGTAATGAGGTCGGTTTTTCTCTCGGTCTTCAGCCTCCTCTTCAGGGAAAGGTAATCTCTCTGCCGAAAAAGTCTGCAAAATTATATTTTTTGGAGCTCGCACGAGACTCTGGTGGGAGGATGAATCTCATCTCATCTGGAGGCGCGCCAAACCATCACCGAAGACTGGTGGGTTTTGTCCATCACTCGGGCGGGCTACTGCTTGGACCTACCTCACCCTTCAATCATCCCTTTCAGCATCGGGGACACCCTCCTTCAGAGCCGAGGTCCAGAAGCTTCTAGACCTCAAGGTGGTGGAACCCGTTCCCGTAGTGGAATGAGGGAAGGGCTTCTACTCTAGTCTGTTTACGGTGCCCAAACCCAACTAGGCTGGCCTGCGCACCATTCTAGACCTTTCCTAGTTCAACCTTTATCTTCCCCCAAGAGAAATTCAAGATGATCACGCCCTGCCAAATAAAGTCCTCTCTTCAGAAGGGTGACTGGCTCAGCGTTGTGGACCTTCAGGACATGCATATGCATATCCTGATCTGGAGCCCGCATGGGAAATATCTGCGGTTCTCCCTGGGAGAGGAGCACTTCCAATTCCGAGTGCTGCCATTTGGTCTCAGCTCAGCACTGCGTGTCTTCACGAAAATGTCAGTCATCATGGCTTTTCTACAGCTACAAGGTTATTCATGTGTATCCGTATTTGGACGACTGGCTTCTGCGCAGTCCTTGTCTAGTAAAAGCCTCGAGCAATCTTCAATCTCTACTTCAGCTCCTGTTCAGTCTTGGGCTGTCGGTGAACTGGTGGAAATCCTCCATGATGATCTCTCAGGACCTGATATTCCTGGGTTTCCGTTGGAACACGATCGACTGCAGAGTGTACCTGACTGTGATCAGGATGGCAGATCTGTTGACCATGTGTCAAGTTTTCATTCAGTCGGAGAGCACCTGGTGGTTCCAGAGGCTTCTAGACCCCATAGCCTGGTGCGTGCTTGCTCTTCCCCTTGCCCGTCTCAAGATGCGACTCACGCAGATGGCTCTTCGGAGCTCCTGGCTTCAGGCAGTGAACCCGGCCACCAAAATGATTCAGTTTCCACCCTACATGATGACAGATCTCCTATGGTGGTCATCTTCCAGCAATCTGTCAGTGGATGCTCCTTTTCAGGAGCCCTCCCCTCAAACGACCATTACGACGGACTCCTCCCTTATCGGGTGGGGCGTGACGATGGATCATCTTCAGGTTTTTGACCTGTGGTCGCCACAGGACGGACAATTTCACATACATTATCTGGAGCTTCTGGCGATTTTCCTGGCGCTCAAAGCTTTCAAGCCAGTGATTGTGAACAAAGTGGTCCGCATCAGCACAGACAATGCGGTATCCAAGTTTTACATGAACAAGCAGGGGTGTACCAGATTTGTGAATGGGCCATTCAGCACAGTGTTTGGCTGCTGGCAGTGCACATTATGGGCCAGCTGAATGTGACTGCAGACTCTCTCAGCTGACGAGCGGTGGTCAGCTACGAGTGGGAGCTGAACACGGAGATCCTCTCCTACCTTTTTCGCCATTGGGGCACTCCAGAAGTGGACCTCTTTGCAACATTATCAAACAGGAAACTTCCTCTTTATGCTTCCAGCACCGGGTTCGGAGCTTCTTCCCTGGGGGATGCTCTCGAGATTCCGTGGCACAACATGAGGGCCTACGCCTTCCCGCCTCTTCCTCTGATTCACCGGGCACTATGCAAGCTCAGTAACACAACAAATTGCACTCTGCTGTTCATAGCGCCGTGGTGGCCAGCCAGATTCTGTTTTTTTGAGCTTCAGCATCTGTCAGTCTGCTCACGATCAGGCTTCTGCTGATTCCCAACCTGCTTCACCAGAGCGATTAGCAGATGTGGGACCCCTCCCCACAATGATTCAGCTTGGCGGCCTGGTGCCTGAGTTCAAATCCTTAAAAAGTTTCAACTTGTCCGCGGATAATATGCATATTATCCAGGCAGCTAGAAAACCTTCGAGGTCACAGTATAGGAGCAAATGGCTCTGTTTCCGTCACTGGTGTTTAGCAAAGCAGCTGGACCCCAGAGAAGCTACCATTGACACGGTCCTGTCATTCGTTTCTCATCTGGCAACTTCAGGCATACATGTCTTGTAGGACTTATTTGTCGGCTATCGCCGCTTACCTGTCCACAGACTCTTGCTCTCTTTCATTGACAAACCCTGTCATTAAAAACCAAAATGCAGGTCTATTGCATCTTTATCGACCTGTGTGCAACCAGCATCCAAAGTGGGAATTGAATGTGGTCCTCACTGCCTTATGCCATAAACCTTTTGAGCACATGGCTACGGTGGACTTGAAGTTCCTTTTGTGGAAAGTGACTTTTCTAATTGCGGTGACTTCGGCAAGACGTGTACGCGAGCTTCAGGCCTTGTCTGTAGAGCATCCATTCCTCACCTTTCATAAGGATAAGGCTGTCCTGCGGACTAATCCTTCTTTCCTTCCAAAGGTGATATCCGATTTTCATCTGAACCAGTCTATTTCCTTACCCGTGTTCTTTCCAGACCCGGCCTCAGATGTCGAGAGGGTATTGCATAATTTGGATGTCAGGCGAGCTCTAAAGTTTTATTTGGACAGAACATCTAAACTTAGGAGCTCTTCCCAGCTTTTTGTGACCTTCGGAGATCTGAAAGGAAAGACTGCCACGAAAGCAACTATCTCTCGATGGATTGCTTCCTGTATTTCAGAGGCGTATACCATTCAGGGCCTTCAGCCTCGAAAAGGAATTCATGCCCATCTTGTGCAGGGCAAGACAGCTGCCGTTGCCTTCCAGAAATATGTTCCCTGGGAAACCATTGCCGGAGCAGCTGTGTGGGCTTCCCCATCAGCTTTTTGTAAGCATTACTGCTTAGACCTGAGCTCGAGAGCCGATGCTCGATTCGGGCAGGCAGTTCTTAAAAACCTCTTTCAATAAAGGAGTTCCATCCGCCTGTTTTCCTGTGAGAAGTGCTTGGTAATCTCCCAAAAGTATGTAGGAAATGGGACGGGACGTAGGAGTATAACAGTTACTCACCGTAGTGACTACCTTACTCCTAGTCCATAGTCCCCTTTCCTCCATACGCCCGTCCGCTGTCCCCTCTAATAATTATCCTCTAGTATTGCTTAAATGGTCTCAGACCTGGTGATAGAAAAGGACTGATGGGCGATGCGGAGCTAAGGAGGGCGGGGTTACGGCTGCGTACAGTACCCCGCGTAAAAAGGACACATTTTTCAATTTGATGCTTAATTTACAAAAAGTTAACCCAGTCCCGTCTCACAGAACAGAATGTCCCAAAGGTATGTAGATGGAGGAAAGGGGACTATGGACTAGGAGTAAGGTAGTCACTATAGTGAGCAACTTTATTTACTAGGATGATTAATACATTCTTTAATTCTGATGGGCATGGTTAGCATTGTTTGGAAGATTGGTAGTTTAACACGTTTCAGTAGCAAATCTGTCCTTGTCCCCATCACACTTTTCAAATTGGTTACATATTAGGCTGGGAGTCTTACAAAGGAATGGTAAGCTGCAGGGAAATAGTATTTGTTAGATGCCAGACTTTCAGATCCTATCAGTGGAATCTTCCCTCAAAAGTTAATTCCTGCCACCATGTGTTTGAACAAGTGACTGTGAATACCTAATAGAGGCAGCATACTTTGAACCCAATGACTCATTTGAGCTAAAGGGAACCCAACAGGCAATGGACACTCTAGTGGTCTATTTGCTCAACGCAAGGTGAAACAACTTTTTTGGACTTATGAAAATGATTTCACAATAAAAATCTTGTGGCTGATAAAGTAAAAATTGGCTTGTAACCAGAATGGACAAACTCACTTACGCTTGCTGATATTTGTTCTGGTGGTTACTAGTTTCCTCTGGCCATTTTATATTTGAAATATTGTAGATTGGCACCCCAGAAATGTTTTTCCCAACATGCTCACATGGCCAAGGTTCATCGGAGATACTTTTAAAAAGAAAAATTGTTTTTATTGATTTTAACAATACAAACATCCAAAATAAACCAAACAGTCATAGGTGCAACAATAGTATAATATGTCCATCGCCCCCGTTAACCCCAACCCCAACCCCTGCCTCCCGAGCTTACTCCACTTCACCATTCTCTATTTTATCCTCTAAGGGAGTACTCACTTCTGCGCCTGTAGTCATCTCCTCCAGAGCCGGTCTGGGCCGACTCAAACAGTGTGGCCACTAAATGCCTCCAGGCCATCAATGTCTCTCCTAAGTCATTCCTCCCCTCTGTTAACTGCTTCGCTCTACACCGCTGCTCCGCATCCACCCATTTCTGCAGGTCGTACCACCACACTTCCACCCTCAGTCTGTTAGCCTTCCAGCCCAATGCAATCCTGCGTTTGGCCAGTATGTAGGCCAAGTCCTTACGTTTACTCGCAAGTTTCATCTTGCGTGGCTGGGGAAACCCCCCCCCCCCCCCCACCATGCATGCCCACAAAGATTCCACTTCCAGTTGAATCCCTTTCTCATTCAAGCGGCGGCCCTCTCCCCCCAAAATCTCCCTATTTCAGGGCATGCCCAAAATATGTTTATTGTATTTGTATTTCTTAAGTTTATATAGCGCTTTACGCCAAAGTGCTTACATTCCTGCATTTACTTCTCCACATTTAGGACATGTTTGTATCCCGGCATTCTTGAATCCTGCAATCCTCTGAGGGGTCATGTATGCCCTATGGGTAATATACAACTGGATTTGCTGCAATCTCGCATTCCTAGTCACTTTTTTGTGATACCTCTGCGCTCTCTCCCACAGCCCGTCACCCATAGGTTCCCCAGCTTCCTCTTCCCTGTCCCGTCTCCACTGGAGCACATCTTTACCCGCCCTGGGTATGAGCAGTTCATAAATTCGGGAGACCTCGTGGCCTCATAGATTGTTTCTATGCCTGTGTCGGGCTGACCCTCCAGCACTATATCTGCCCATGTGTCTTTTACCATCCAGACCAACCTGGTGTAAGTGACATATTGTCCCCGGTACAGACCAGTGTTTTCTACTAGCGTGTCGAATTCCACCGCCTTCCCCTTCTGCCATATATCCCCTCACGTTGCAATGCCATTTGGTTCCCAATGTGTACGGATTATCTTCCGCAGTTGCTCATCCACCCCAGTCAATGCTACGAACGGTATCTGTCGGGAACACAGGGCAGGGTTCTCCATAGCCTGGCAAACCCTCTTCCATATCCTCCCACCCAATTATAACATTCTCGTGCACCCCCTTCATCGTGATTTTGGCAACCAGATCTATTATTTCAAAAAGAACAGGGCACATTCCGCCTTCAGTAATCTAGACTCCGGTGTTGTCATCTGATAACCACCTGGCCACATATTGTAATTGACTAGCTAGAAAATGAATCTCAACGTTTGGAAATTGAATGCCCCCCCTGGCCTCCTTCATATGTGTTTTGCAGTTTCCATAGTGCTATCCTATTTCTAGTGTTGTGCCATATAAATCCCCTGCACAAGCTTTGGAGCTTGACAAAGAATCACTCGGGTATCATGAAAGGTATGTTCCCGAAGAAGTGCAACAACCAAGGCAACACCACCATCTTTAACAATGCACTCTCCCCATCATGGCCAGGGGGAGCTTGGCCCAGAACTCCATACTGCGTTCAATGTTGGTCACTTCTCTGTGTTATGTTTATATTCAACCTTGGTCGTATGATCTACATCAATCCCCAGGTATCTAAAGGTCAGTCTCCCATTGTATTCGGAGTATCAGCAGCTCCTCTTGTGTTATCCCTGTATATCTACCCATGGGAAATATACATGATTTCTTGGGATTCATTGTTATTCAAGAAAATGCTGCGTATCTATCCATCACTTCCAATATGTAGTCTAGATTCTCCTCGGGGTATCTTAGATACAACAGCATATCAGCATACATTGATATCAGATGTAGCCCTCCCTTCGTAGGAATTCCCACTTCTCCGTAATGTTGCCTCAATTATATCGCCTGGGGCTCTAGAGCTCTAGAGCTAGGATAAACATCGGTGACCACAGGCATCCCTGTCTGGTGCCCCTACCAAGTTGCCACCGATCAGAGATGATCGCACCCGTCTTAACTCGAGCCAGTGGCGCGCTATATAGCAGATGCACCCACCTCAAATACACTGGCCCCATCCCATATCCTTTTAAGGCCGCTATCAACCAAGGCCACTTGACAGAGTCTAAGGCTTTCACTGCGTCTAATAATATTATTGCAACCTCTTGTGAGTCCTTTTCTGTTTGTTCAATGATATGATGGAGCCTCCTGTGGTTTTCAGATATGATCATGTGCGGGACATACCAAGTCTGATCGGGATGTATGAGTCTATTAATGACAGATCTCAACCTGTTTGTCAACACTGCAGTAAGTATCTTGCGGTCTTAGTTAAGCATGGATAGCGGTCTGTACGACCCGCAATCCATGCTTGGCTTGTTAGGCTTAAGGAGCGGGATGATAATCGCCTCCCTCAGAAATTCAGATAATACCCTTTTTTCCAATGCTTTATTTAGCATCGCCAGCAGTGGGGGGGAGCAGTTCCGCCCTGTATGTTTGATAAAACTCACTGGGGAGTCCGTCCGCCTCTGGAGCCTTACTGGTAGGTAAGAGCTTGATCACTGCCTCCAATTCCTCTAAGGTAATTGGGACCTCTAGGTTCTCCCTTTCTTATGTCTCCAGTTGGGGAAGGCCAATGTCTTCCAATGTGTCTATTATATCCGTCTGTCTCCCCACCAGTATCTTCATACAGTTGCTGGTAAAACTCTACAAAGCCATTGTTCACTTCCCTTTGAGTATCGAGTGTTTGCCCATTTTTGCCCCATATTGCTCGAATTGTTTGCCTGGGCATTTCACAATTGTATAACCAGGCCAACAGCCTGCCCGGCTTATCCCCTCCTGCATGCTGTCTTTCTACATATTGTAGTTCAAGTTACACAATCTCTGCCAGTCTTGTTGCAACCGTCTAATAGTCCCAGTCTCCTCGGGGGAGGGCCCTCCCTTGTGCATAATTTCCTCTAGTTTCTTCTCTGCTTCATGTAACTCTCTAGTGATCACGCCCTGCAGCCCTTTGGATTTAGATATTGCAGCTCCCCTCACTATCGCCTTAAATGCATCCCATAATGTGCCAGCTGACTCCACACTCCCGGTATTGTGTTCAAAGTATTCTACTATCTCTGTTTTTCAGGTCCTCTCTAAACATTGCATCTTTCAAGGCCTCCGCTCTGTCCCCATGTGGGGATCCATGATCTGGGTGGCGAATACTGCCACTCCACGATCAGTGGCGAGTGGTCCGATAGGACTCTTGCTTTGTATTACGAGAGCACTAGTTCTCCTGTCAGCTCTGATGTGGCAAACATATAGTCCAGCCGTGTGTATAGGTCCTGTGGGGCCGCGTAGTAGGAATATTGCCTGTCCTGTGGGTGGTGCATCCTCCATATATCTACTAGATGAAAATCCCCCAATAGGGTTTGCAGGGCCTTGGCTGGCTGCTGAGGCGGGCTTCACTATCTTCCTATCTGATCTATCCACCTTGGGATCCAACGTGCAATTGAAGTCTTCCCCCGCCCCATATAACAGCCCCTCGTATGTATGGGCTGATCTTGCTATATAAGGTGTTGAAGTAGCCTACTGTGTCCTGGTTCAGGGTATACGTGTTGATGATACTCGACTCTATTTTCCACTGGGCCCTTTATCAGTACCATCCTCGCATCAGGCTCTATGGTGGGATGTAGATCATAGAATTGGGAGTATTGCTGTGCCATGGGTTTATGTTGTGAGAAAACAGGTGGGTGGGTATTAATCCATGACCTACCCTTTAGTCAACCCAACATTGTTGCAATCAATGCTTCGATGAATGTCACCTCTAGTCCTATTGACTAAACAGGTGGGATACCTGACGTAAGAAAAAAGAGAGAAAGACACACAGTCTGTATAAAAAAGTACAAAGCTGTTTTGTATTGGCAACATAAAACATCAAACAGAAAATTGTTTGTAATCATTAAAGGCATGGGCAAATGAAAAGCAAATGAAGAAAAACACACACCTTTTGTACATTCATATTCCTTAATCATACGACATGTAGATTTCAAATTTTGGGCGGTGGTGTGAGGTCTGAGGGGAAGCATGCATAGAAGAAAATTGAAAAAAGGGGGGGGGGGGACATAAAGTAGTGATAGCAGCAGGAGTGAGACAGAATCATTCCTGTCCTAACATGGTGCTATGAGCAAATCATTAGGCTAAACAACAATTTGATCACATTAGGGTTGGGAGTGTCGTTTTGTTGCTCCCGTCAAAGGTCTACGTTGAAAAATGCCAAAAAAATCTTGATGGCATTTTATTCTTCCTCGGACATGACTTCGTACACCGAGGCTTGAGTTTGCCAACGCTGTGGGGGAATGAGTTCACAAGGTGAGAAAAGGAAAAGCAATCTATGTGCGGGTGCATCTAAAACACCCACACTCCCCTCACATTTGGTGCGTTTCAGCGGTTTGAAACCAAAAGGTATTTGAAAAGTTGAAGTATTCCGCCTTCATCAGGGCAATGGTCGAATTCTGCAGGGAAGAAAGAAGAGAGCCCCTGGTGAAATGGAAGCTAGGGAATGCCTTGAGATTGGAAATCAATGCCTATTTTAGAGGATGTCCCAAGAGATAGTCCAAGGTTAGAGGTGAGTTTTTTTCGTTAGAGAATAGGGGAGAAGGAAGCTAAAGAAAAGAGAACTCCACTATCTGGCATGTTTTAGGTAAAAAAACAATTGGATTAAGCTTTCTACCGTGACTGCCTTAATCACTGTTGAAAGGGATAGAAAGGAAGTGCAAATATTCTATCCAAATGTTCCCAAAATAGCCAGTGCCTTGAGGGCCTCGGTCCCACACCGATCCAGTGCCATGTGGTTGGGGCAAACCCGTGTGTGTGTAGGTCTGCATACAGTGGTGCTAGGTTACCTTGGTGCTTGGAAGGTTGTGATCATCCTAGGTCACATCTGTGTGGCGGGCCAGGTAGTCTTTGGGGGTGGATGAAAAATGGCTCTGGGGTGTGGGCGTCGCTGTTTTCAAGGCTCGCTCGCTTGTGTTGAAATCCCATCAGCCTAGCTAGATACACAAAATGGGGTGAAAAGTGTCAGTGCTGGTGGGAGGCACTGCATGAGTAGTGACACGGCATATGTGGAAGCTAATGCAGGGTTGTCGTGTACAGTGCTCACCTGTGTGGCAGTTGTTGTCTGGACCGAAAACTGGGTGCGCCAAATGTACAAAGTCGAAGAATCCCCGAGCACAAGGTGCATATCGTCTGGAGATGGTACCAGGAAGTGTCTGGATCTGGGGTGCCTCCTGGACTTGACAAAAGAGAAGGGGGGGGGTTAGCGGGAGCTGGTGGGAGGGGGAAGAGGGGGCAGAGAGGTGGGGGAAACGTGATGAGACACCTGCAATTGGTGTGGGGAGTTTGCAGTCTAAATGGAGTGGATCCATAGGTTTGATCACTGCCTGAAAATAAAGAATTCTTACCTGTGAGGGCACACTGCGGCTCGCGTAAGTGAGGGCAACTGTCGCTTGTAGGCAGGTTTTGGGGCCGGTCGTTTAGAGACAGAGCCGGCTAGTGAGCAAGAAATAGTAGCGCTCACTGTGGGGCGCCGGAGGCGGCTCTCGGCGCTCGCCGTGTGCAGGTTGCTGAAAGCCGCGCCGATTTGCAGCGTCACCTAAAGCTGCCAGATCTGTTCTCCCTGCTGAGTCAGTGCAGGGGCGGGAGAGTGTTCTGGCAGCTAGGCAACAGATGCTGATGCTTGCCGAGGGGGCGTAGCATGTTACGGCTGTGTCTCGAAGGGAATCAGAGCACCAACAGGCAATGAATGAAGGGGGAGGTGAGGAGGGGAGGGTGGCAGGGAGACGAATGCCAGCGTTGGCATAATGCCGGAGCGACTACAGGCAGCATAGGTACTTTGCGTGTAGATGTGTGCTCCGTTTTGCCTTTTGCAAAACCGTGCACTTGGATCGGGTAAGCAGATAAGTCAGCAGGGTGTGTGAGGAGCGCAGGGTCACGTGCTCCTCAGTGACCCCCGTGAGTGGGGTAGTTCATGAATGGGTTTGTTTTGAATGTTGGTTGCATTGGGGGTGGAGGCGGTATTAGCACAGGAGGTGCCAGGGTGGGCCCGTGCATAAATCTTATCGGCACATGAAAGCCCCAACCATTAATTTAAAGCTGGTGGTTGTGCAACTCATTGAGGCCATGGTCAAAAGTATTTAGTCTGTGGATCCATCTGCTCTCTAGGTTGAGGAGCCTGGTCTGAACGTTATGTCCCAAGTCCACTTTTTCCAAAACCCACCATACGAGGTCATCGGGTGTATGGCGAGCCTCTACGTAATGCGTTACCATAGGTGACGTCAGGTGTTTACACCGGATCCTGGATCGGTGTTCTGAGATCCGGGTTCCCACCTTGCGCATTGTTTGGCCTATGTATCGGTAGCCAAAAGGGCATTGGATACAATAGACCACCTGACTGCTTTTGCAGTTTGTAAGATGTTTAAGAGGTCATTCCCTCCCTTTGATGTGTAAGGTCTTGATTTTATTTGTGAATTTACATACTGAGCACGACCCGCAGGGGTAGTGGCCAGTTGTCTTGCGTAAATTCCACAGATCAGTGCCCATGGATTCCCGTATGTACATGGAATGTACTAGGTGCTCTTTTATGTTTCGAGCCCTTTTAAAAGCAAATCTTGGTAGTTGTTCTTCCGGTAGTTGTAATCTTACTATCGGCCAATATTTGTGGATCATCTTTTTGATTTTGAGAGATATTGGCCCATGTGTGGTAACACACGTGATTCTGTTTGGTGCCTCCTCTCCCTGTGATGATTGATTCCAGGAGGGTGTCCCGATTGGTAAATCTTGCTCTTTTTTGGCCATTAGAGACAAGTTTTTTAGGGTATCCCCTCTGTTTCAGTCTGTAGGCCAAAAGGTCAGAGTTGGTATAGAAGTCTGATAATGATGTACAGTTTCTTCTGACATGCAGAAACTGGCCGTACGGGAGGTTAAGTTGGACATGTTTGGGATGATCACTTTTGAAATGTAGGAGAGTATTTCGATCTGTTTGTTTCCTGTATAAATTGCAAGCAAGTTTTCCTTCCGTTGATGATATTTGAAGGTCCAGGAAATGGATGGTTTGGCGGTCATATTCCATTGTGAATTGGATATTCTCATCACGGGTATTGAGCCAGGTTAAAAAAGTTTGAAAGGGTTATTTAGTCCCAGGACCACAGGAAAATGACGTCATCGATGTACCTTCGCCATTCCTGGATGTGAGCTATCCAGGGGTTTGTTGGGTTGTATACATGTTTATCTTCGAAAGTGGCCATGAATATGATGGCCAGGCTCGGGGCGAAAGTAGCGCCCATCGCCGTCCCTTAAGTTTGCAGGTAGAACTGTTTATTGAAGGTAAAGACATTTTTGGATAGGGCCAGGGTGATGAGTTCTATGATGAATTCTGATGGAACTCGAGATTGGGTGTTGCTGTGTGTGAGGTGTTCAAAGACACAATCTATGGCTGCTTCTTGAGGAATGGATGTGTAAAGTGATTTGATATCCATAGTCACTAGAAATTGAGATGTAGTTTCAAATGGAAGGCCTTCGAAGATCTGGATAGTATGGGTTGTATCACGTAGATATGCTTTGGTTTTGATACTAATGGGTTTCAGTAACCAATCAATAAATCTACAGATTGGTTCCAATATTGATCCACATCCCAATACAATCAGTCGTCCTGGGGGTTTCTGTGCATCTTTATGAATTTTTGGGAGAGCGTATAAACATGGAGTACGCTTTTGGGAGGTAGTCAGAAAAAGATGCTTCTTTGGTTGAGATCCATTCGCGGTCAGCCACAAAAGCGACCATTTCGGCGATCTCCCTCTTGATCTTGGGGGTGGGGTCCTTTTTAAGCAGACGATAACTGGTCTGGTCTCTTAGGAGGTCCATGACCATTGAGGAGTATTGTTCATTGGTCATCACGACAATGCCCCCTCCTTTATCCGCAGATTTGATTACAATGTCTCGATTGTCGGCCAGTTGTTTCAAAGCGATCCTTTCTTTTTTGGTTAGGTTCTGCCGCCTGGGGTAGTGCCTATTGCTCAGTCTCTTGATGTCCTTTAGCACACACCTCTCGAAAGTAATCGGATCCTGTGGTGACTGGTTGTTGGTAGGCGTAAAAGTGGATGGTGGTTGGAGACCTGTATCCGTGTCTCCTTCTATCTCATCGTGTTCCTTAAAGAAGACACGTAGTCTAAGTGTTCTGAAAAAGCGTCTCAATTCCACTTCGGTATTGTACCAATCAATGTTGGTAGTCGGTACAAAGGAAAGACCCTTGGATAAAACCGAGTTTTAGCTTGATGTGAGGTTGATTGCTGCCAGATTAAAAACGGGTACCATATTCTCAGAGTGATCTACCGTTGGCGTCTCCGTTGTCGGGGGCGTCTGCGTGGTCCTTGGTCCGGCATATTCCAGGGTGGGGGGTACATGAGTGGTCCCCATCCTCCTCCTGGGCTGGCTCTTCATAAAAAAGGAAACTGTGGAGGTGCTGGAAATTGCTGACGGCCAAATTGTGGTGTATACGGTGGATAACTGTAGTTAGATCCACTGCCGGACGAGCTACCGCTCGATCCTGAAAAAGTATGGTGGGCTGTAACAGCTTAAAGGGGACATGTGGTGCTACCCTAATAATGTCGAAGATTGACTATTGTAACACTCTTTATCTTGGAACCAGCCACAGAAACGTCAATAAACTTCAAGTAACGCAAAACAATGCCTTTAGAGCTGCCCTTAACATCCCGAGGAAATCACACATATCTGATACTAGAGTAACCAGCATTGGCTACCTATTGACCAAAGAATAGCACTGAAAACACTCACCTTGACTCACAAGTGCCAAGCGAACCGCGCACCTGAATACCTCTCAAACCGCTTCTTGGCACACACCTCCACATGACCACTAAGATCTACCCAAACCCATTTGCTGCGCATACCCAGATTTAAACTGCAAAAAGCAGGTGGGGCCAGCTTCCCAGTCTTGGTGGCCAAGTTATGGAACACCCTCGCTAATGCAGTAAGAGCTGTGCCCTCCTTCTATTACTTCAAGCACAAAGTCATAAACTGGCTCGCTGAACAGGACTTGGCTGCGACCCACATATAATGGCCTATCACATTCACTAACAGCACATTTGTACCACTATAAATAATTCTTGCGATTTGGCTACTGTATCTTTTGTGATTTTTCTGCTTATTTATCTGTAACTACATAACTGTCTTTAATTGCTTGTATGTAAATATGTTTGTCATCTTTATGCGCCCTGTTGCCCACTGGCCCGGATGCACTTTACAAATAAAATAAATACAAATATCCACGTAATAACTCCTCTGGCGTACGCTGAGTATGTCGCTCCTATGGTGGTGCCTCTCCATTTCCTTCCCACTGTTTCCTGGATCTCTTTCGTTAGGTGAGTTTCCTGTAATAGAGCGATATTAATTCTGTCGTTTCAAATACATCATGACCTTATTTCTCTTCAAATAACTATTGAGCCCCCTGACATTCCAGGTAGCTATCTTCAGGTCTCCCATTTTATCCATATCCCGTCCCACCCTTTTCCTCCCTTGTCATCCTCTCCATGCACAATGGTATGCAGGTGTAAGCTCGTTCCCTGACTACTGCTACCACACCAAACCTCCGAACTCTCGTCATGACCCCGACCCAGCCCAAACTGTAACACCCTTTCAAATTCAAACTCCCACCCTCCACAACCCCAACTGATGCCCAGCTCCATTCCTGGATCTCAGGCTACCCCGCATCTAGCCCTTCTTTGGCTTCTGCCAGTACTCTGTACACAGCAGGGGGATATCACCCTACGGGTGATTCAACTAATCTAACTACTGGCGGTGAAGTCGCATTACCCTTGTACCTCTCGACTTAATGCTACAGTATGCCACACACGCCTGACCCATGTCTGACGATGCTCATGTGTATATTCTAGTCCAAAAAGTCCACATGAGTGTGCAAAATGGTCAATATCTACACCTTGCTTACATGCCCAGTGTACCCCCACCAGGTTTTACCGCTACATCAACATCTGTCTAAGCATCAGTAGTGAAACGTAGGTTCACTTATCCTGTCCACCCCGATCTGGGCCATCGGCATTCGCTGGGCAGCCTTGGGCATCCAACCAGCTCGCCACCTCCTCTGGTGTCTCGAAAAAGAAAGCCTTGCCCTTGTGTAGGACTTTGAGTTTCACGGGATACAAAAGCATGAATTTAAAGCCTGATGCTTTGTCGTCTTTTCAGAGCCGCATAGTTGAAACGTTGCCTCTGTACCAGCATGGTGTAATATGGGTACGCGGTGGCAGTAGCTGATGCTCTATTTGTCGTTCCGCCCTTGCGAAAATATTCCAGGATCTTTACCCTATCTCTGTAGTTCAATATTTTGGCAATAATTGCTCGGGGAGGAGCTCCTGGCTGGGGCTTCCTAGTCAGGGCCCTATGTGCCCTTTCGACTGTAAAGCCTTGGGTGAGCACGCCAGCACCTATTTCTTGGATCGGCATGTTCTCCACATAATTCGTCAGGTCTGAGCCCTCTTCCCTTTCAGGTAGCCCCACCTCTCGGATGTTGTTGCGTCTTGCACCTGTTGTTGCAATATGTGAACCTCCTTGGCGTTGGCAGTGCTGACATCTGTGTTGGTTTTTACTGTGTTTTCTAAGCAGCTTGTGCGCTCTGCCTGCGTTCTCACATCCTGTCGTAAGAGGTTGACGTCCACACCAACCGCATCGATCTTGAGCTCCATTCGCTATGGCTGCATCCATCTTGATCCCCCATGAGTATTTCAGCTCCGTTATTGCATCTAGGATCAGATGATCGTTTTGCTTCATGTTCGGGGATTGCGATGTTGTGGTAAAGATGTCCATCGTGGGCTGTTTCCCTTTAGCGGTGCCCCTTTTGAGCGCCATTACTCTAGTCATCCGCTGGCCTGGATTGCCTGCTTCGCAAGGTCATGTGGTACCAATGCAGCATCAGTTCTTGTCCATCGGCCGCCATCCCTCCTGGTGAGGCATCCTGGGTAGGCTCCTACTTCTGCCTTTTGCTCAGGAGGGGGAGGTATTTCGTGTCACTGGTCAGCTTTGTGTACCCTGCAAGTGGTTCATTTGTGGCAGTACAAGCTGGTAGTGTAACAGGCCGCCTTACCTATGTTGGCGCCCGTCTTTAGAGTCGCCTGTGACTCTGTCTATGGGGTTATTGCCCTGCACTCTGTGTTCACAGGCTGGACATCAACCCCCTCTCAGCAGTTGTCTGGGGCCCTCAAGGGAATACAATCTTGTATGTTGTTCTTTACTCCAGTGGACAACTCCCTCATGGATTGAGTGCCTACGTCACCTGTTCTCAGATTTCCTATGACCTTGTGTGCCCACTGATCTTGTTCCGTTTGTTCCTTAGTGGGGGTGCTCAGTCACTCCTCAGTCCTATCCCCTGTTCTTTGTTCTTTCGCTAGCTGGGCGCCGTCGAAGTTCGCTGTGCGTCTGCTACTTTTTTGCTTTAGTGCCGGTATGATCTTAGTTGGCTGTGTTGTCGCGCTCATGCGCCTCATTGCTATGCAAGCCCTGCTTCACTTATCAGCTCTTGCTTGTGCCCCTGTTCACCACCTCTTGAGCTACAGGCTGTGCATCCCTGTGTTCCTCCGAAGGTGGCACTATGCGTCCTTGGTAGGTTGGTCTGGTCCGTAATTCTAAACTGCCCCTCTGTTGCGAGCTGCAGTCCCTGTGCTTGCATATAATCAACTGCGGCTGTTTCCTAGTATGCCCCGTGCCACAGTCTCTGCACGGGAACCCCTCCACACTTCGTGCTCTTGGGCTGGGTATCGCCTCCCCGCACTGATCGCCCGGGGCCTTTAGATTACCAAATTATATGCATTTCTTCTTTCCGCCTGGCAACTGCCCCATGTATGATTATTCACGTTAGCTGTTTACGTGCTCGTTGTGGCCTCTTACGTTCATTAATTAGTACTGTTCGTACCTGTTGGGGTACACCTGCGCTCTCCCGAGTGTCCCTCGACCCTTTGTCTTATCTGTGGCCGGGCGCCATCTTGATTCCGCCGTACGTGCTTCGTATGGCTGCTATTCAAGTGACTGTCCGGTAGAGTTACGGTTTTGTTCGGCTGTATTATTTCGATGTGCTCATCCCTCGGTCAATCGAGCTCTAGCTCTCCTTTGCAGCTCCTGCCCGCGTCCTCGCACTCCTCCTCCTCCTCCTTCTCCTTCCGCAGGCTACGTGTCCCCATGTTTCTTTGTCTATCTCACTCGATACAATATAGCCCAGTTTACTTCGTTCGGCCAATTCTCCCAGGCTGCTACAAGGTTGCGGGCTGCAGTTGTGCGTTTGCAGATGGTACGTCGCGTCCAACTCTCGTAGCTGCAGTCTCCCTCAAAGGAGCCTGGCCACAGTTCCGTTCATCCTTCTACTCGTTTGTCAGCGCCATCTTCGTTTTTCGGATGCGTTGGCCCCCCATCCTTCTATGTATAATACTATCTCCAGGAAGCACACATTCTCAGCGATCTTCGCTCCCCACGTGCACTGCATATTCCGCCATCGGTAACTTCAAGGCAACTGATCAGTAGCTTCTTATGTATCTAGTTTATGCAAGGATCATTGCCGGATCGCGGGAGCCCATGGGATCTGCGACCTAGTCCATGGCCCTGTAGCCACGCCCCTTTCATCTGAGATACTTAATGTTTCCTGCAAGCATAAATACTGGAAGCTAGGTCCAAGGTTTATACCAATGTGGCAAGATTATAAATCCAATGGCATGCTGCCTCAACCATTGTAAATGCCTGAAACTCTTTCCATACTTATGTCTGAAGGGGCTGAGGCAGAAGACTACTGTAAGTGAAGGTTATCCTACAAATTATCTGTCTTTCGGTTCATTCAGTGTTGTACCACACAGCCACCAATCCACAATTTTGTCATGATTGGAATATATTTCCAGGCAGAGAAAATACTAAGGTGAAAGTGAGTGTGAATGGTGGGTGTGGAGCCTGTTTGGTCACTACCATCTTTATTCCAGCATCTAATTATAAATGTGCTAACCATCTGCATTAACTGCCTGGGCAATCATATGCATGACAACTTGGAGCTGAGGTACATAGTGCTTTTACTAAATTTACTTTGCTTGTTTCACTCCATAGATTCTACATCCAGTGTGCCATGTGCGGGCCTTGCAACTTTGGACAGCTGTTTACATGCCAACATCTTCTCCCTGCTCACTTGCCAAGGACCTTTACCCACCCCCTGTATCCCAGAGCCAGGAATTTAGTGCTCGTTCGCTAGACAGGTAAGAGCAATATAAGGTTGTGGACCTGCACACAATATTCTTTGTTTCCCAATAAAACAGCCTATTATTTTGGCCCCATTGCACATCTTTGATTAGCCAGATTCTAGCTAAGTGGAGAATTTAAATGTTGGTGGGGGTTAAGATGGATTTGTAGAATCTGGCCTGGTGGATAGATTTTAGGAGGCCATCCTAGTTGTGGGAGTTCTGAGAGGTTAGCCAAAACCCAATCAAAGTATGTGGATGAGCAGTCAAGGCTTAGTCTCAGGAGAGTGAGTGTGGGGGCAGGGCCGTCACTGGGTCCACCCAGTATGGCACTCAATAATTCAATCTAAGCAGTCCAGAATAAAACTAGTTATTTATTATATGCCTTATGAACGCACTACAAAATGAATGGAACAGGTAGTATTATCGCACAACACTCTGATACAAATATATACTGTCACCATATGTTGAAATATACATCAAATAACTTAATCAGTGAGTGATGGAAACTAGATTACAAGACAATATCCCGACTTATGTCGAAACCGTACGTTGAAGGGGGCCGTGTACCCAAAAGTTACAGGAGCCACACAATGTTTCTCACCAGAATGGTTTCTCTGTAGGAAGGATTCAATAGGCGTGTGTTGGTGATAGTTTCAAAGTTCTACAACAATTTTACCAAAGGTAAGAGTTTTCTTCCAGACCCAGGGCTAACCCAGGGGCAGGATACCCGACCCAGGCTTGACAACCAAGGGTGAGTGGAATAGAATTAGGAGACAAAAGGGCCTTTTCCCAGTGTTCTCTTTTAGAGGACAGTGGGGGATAGGCACACTGATGTTTACTTCCCCCCCACTCACTCAGATTGTCCTAGATGACTTTGTGGACCGTCTAGGGACCCGGTCTTACTCAGTTTGTTCCAGTGAGAGGTGCCCAGAAGTTGCAGGTCCGAGGATTCTTCTGGTTAATTGGAAATGCAGGATACCCTTTTCGGAGAAGAAATGGAGAATCCACTGATGCGTTGGAGGAAGGCGACTTCCATCGACTATCTCCACTTACAAGCCGACAACAGGAGTCCTTCCAGTCGTAATCTCAGTAGCTGTTCCAAGCCAGGTTCCCTTGATGGTGGAAAGCTGAATTTCAAGGAGGCACATGCCTTGCTACTTGTGGAACAAGTTGATAACCACCAAAGTTAGAGACTTAAATTTGAAGAGCGATGGTTCTGGCGAGGTAGCCTATGAGAGACCGGAAACGTCCAAATTGACTGAGATTAAAAGCTGGAATGTGTGATTTAGCCGATTTTCGGCCGTTCATAAATTCGGGGGCTGGGGGGGGACCCGTAAAGTTAAAGTTTGACCAAATTGCGCATTCGGTGCTGGGGACCGCAGGGGTGTCCCACACACCATTGCTCACTATATTGTGAGCCGGGCTTGCGGGGGTGTCCCCCGCAGCCATCCCAAAAAGCCACAAAAAAAAGCAAAGGACCATGCTTTCAACCCGATCCTGAGAGAGCTAGTCAGTCCACAGGGTACACCAGGGGGACACTTCTGAAAGCTCTGAAGAGCCCGAAAGCTCTGAAGGGCTGGATACGCACAGGTGTTGAGACTATAATTATAATTGGTGATTTATAACACACTTAATACCAAGAGGTGTCTAAGCACAGCCCTGGGGATTGAACCTGTGTTGCTCCACATCGTCTTGACCCTCAGCTATCCTCCCGAGACTCGCAAGACTAGTTTGTCCCACTAGTCCAAGGGCTGAAGCAACACTCAGGCTTTTCAGAGATCAGGCGGAGGAGCAGGGCTTCACCGGGCTGGACACAGGAAGGGATGCTGAGTCACTTCAGGAGTCTTCGGATCTTCAACAGACTGCTCTTCTTCGAGGGATTCATGGTTCTAGCGCAGATCTGGAGAAATGACTGCAGAGGTCCTCTTACATAGAATCCGAGCTGGAAGCAAGTCCAAGCCTACCAGTGGTAAGGATCTGCACCATTTAAACAGTCATGAGTTGTCCACTATGGGACAACAACTGGTTTCACATTTGTCCCCCACCCAGACTTTATGGCACCAGGGATGTGATTTGGAACCAGACAGTTCAAGCCCCCTTCCTGGGTGCACACACAAAGGCTTAGCAGCCCGCAAAAGCTGCAGCTTTCCCTGGCAAGTGCATCCCTTTATAAGGACTTTCCTAACCTGAGAGGCCAGGCAGAGGGCCAAACTACAAAATGGCCAACGAACAAGTGGAGATCTTAGGTTACAGGCATTTTAGGGCCCTGGCCATATGCAGTAAATGTGAATATGCACACCATATATAATGTACAAACGGTAAAAATGTAACCGTTGCCACCAGTTTGTCTTTAGCAAAACACAAAGGTGATGGCTGGTAGATTTACACTTATCATATCCACTGGCATGGCTCTGGACAACCTTCCGACCATCCCTTCCTCACCTGCCAAGCCATTACAGTAGCGGAAAGACCATATGCAAATCAGGCTTGGTACCAACCCAAATACAGCAGTCCAGCCCAAACTGCTATATCACATCCCTTCTAGGGATGCTTGTGGTCTCGTGCAGAAGGATTGTGACCAAGAGGTTTGGGCTGGACTGCCCCTTTTGGGGTGGGACCAAGCCTAATTTGCATGTAGTCCTTCACATTCTTTAAAGGCAAAAGAACGATGGTCCTGAGGGTTGTCCAGAGCAATGCCAGAGGTTAAGATCAAGTTTAAGCCTTCCAGCCATCACCTCTTTTGTTTTGACCAGTCTGTCTTTAAGCACATACAAAAGTAACCAAAATCCTCTGTGTAAAAAGATAGTGATACAAAGGTATCTCCATTGCACTGCAAAATGCTGTGTGCAATGTTAAAAATACAAGAATCAAAAAGGGAAAGTTTGTTTTCCAGTACTGATAGTCAGAAAGATTGATCAGTTTCCACATAACATTTGAGCAAAATGCAAGAGAAGTGAAGCTGGAGGCTTCATTTCCCTTCCAAAAGTCAGGATAGTTTAAAAACAGAGGGAAAATAATGGGGTTCCATTGAGAACTATGGAGGGAAAGTTTGCAAAAAAATATTTCCTAACATTGGGGGCCTTTTAGGTTCCTTGAAGTGCCCTTTGAAATAACATCATTGGAACAGCCAAGCTGTTTTTTGGCTGTCTTGTTTCTCATCGGGTTGGTAACGTTGTGGGGGTCGAGTACTGGCTGATTGAAATCTATCATCAGAACTCTGTGTGAGTGGAGCTTTGGTCCTTAAGGGGGACTCATTAATACTCTCACTGTGGTCCCCCTTTTTAAGGGAGATCTGTTCAGGTATGTCCAACTAGCTTCGTTTTACAAAGGAATGATAACGTGGCCTTCTGTCACAGGTCTGTGTGCTCAAACTGCACTATTTTAGCAGGATACAGATCTACCTTTAGTGGGCGCATGGCAGGGAAAAGCACACTACAGTCCAGTGTCAAATTTCATTGCGATCATTTTATTCAAAACATTTTTTGTTGTTTAAATAAAGCAATGTTTTTGTAATAAGCAGAATGAATGTATTGATTCTGGCCTAATTAGGAATACACATTAAATATGGGTTTATGTTGCTTAGTCTCTTTGTCCTCCTATATATGGTTGTCGAACATAGGAATAGTAGTATGTTGCAGGTAATTGAACTTAAATGAGATGAAATTGCATCAGTTTGATTGGTGAACTGCTATATGGCCCAGTAGGAGGAGTTAAAACACGAGTTTTTAGAGAATTTAAGCAAATTAACGGACTATGTAGCCAACTGGGTCTATCGCAGTAACCCATTGATCATTGCAGGAGGAGACTTTAACTTGGAGCTTTCCATCGGTCCTACGGGTGATCTATCCAATGAGAATCAAAATCGGGCTTTTTAAATCTCGCCACCAATGATAGTGGATTCCAGAATGGATCCAACAGGTCTTTCGAAACGCAAAAGCATTATTGAATGAGAGCAGTAAATGGTAGAATAGCACCAGATAGATCCGGTCGATACACTTTTTATGGGGCTCGAGGTTATTCAATGATAGAATATTTTATGGGGTTATTAAATTATTGCCATTCGATCTTTATTTTATTGGGTATTTATAATTATATGATATGGCATTTATAACCCGCCTATACAGAAGTGTTTCATACACAGTGATCATTCCTCATTGCATTTAAGTCAATTTACCAAACCTGATTTAAACAACCAAAACCCACCTGTTGATGTAGGCAGTGTAGTTGCCAGTCGTTAAAGGCAGATTTGGAACGATCAAACAGGCACCCATAAAATAGCTTGTTTTTTAGCAGATAACATATTTATCGATACATGTTTGGTGGAATCCACTCCAGATGAAAAAGGTTCTTGGCTACAGTAATATCAAATTGTCTTGGTGTAGTTTATTCAACTACTAAATTGCATTACCAAAGACTGAGGCAACATGCATGGTTCGATACAGCTTGTAAAGCTAGCAGAAGAATTCTGTCAAAGTCACTTAAATGTAAAGACAGAGGAAATGTTATTAAGTTAAGGAAAATATATAAAGCTGCTGTAAAGCGTCCGAAACTTGAGCTAATGCAGAATGTTTACGAAGAACTGAATGCAGCAGCAGCTGACTAGAACACATGTATATTTTTGGAAATGGTAGCGTCAGACCTAAACTATTTGGGGGAGAGTCTGAGAGATTCTTTGGTATCTTGAGATGAACTAAGGAGGCACTTTACTGATCCTAATGGCAGTAACACTAATCCTCAATGTAATAACCTTTTCCCTGCTGAAAAGGATCAGGTTGTATTATCAATTCCTAAAGCTCCCGTTATCAACCTTGCAGTAAGCGAGATACAACCTCCTGTAGCTGCCATTATGGCTGGCATAAGCTTGGACTTCATAACATTTGAATTATTTATATATTGCTTTTAAAGAAATGTGGGCTCCTTTGTTAATGATAGTTTAATGTGATGGTATTTACAAGCAACTACCCACAAAGTTGAAAAAGGCTGTATTTGTCCCATATGCAAGAAATGCTTTACACTGCATCCATGTAACTATTGGCCGTTTTACTACTTCACAATTAATGTGGCTATAAAAACGAGATGTTTTGGGGGGCGTGGCTTGGAGCCGGCGGGATGCAGTCACTCCTCTAAAGCCGCCCGTGGACTGCCCGCTGCTATAGTTAAATTCGTGCGGTTCCTGTGGTTTACACGATCCACCGACGCCAGCAATGTAGATCGGAACCGATGGGGCACTAGCAGCTCAAAGATGAAAGCCGGGAGAAAGAGCACTATGTCCGTACTCGCTGCCTGAATCCCGGTCCCCCGCCCTCTGCCGCTCAAGGAATCCATGATGGCGGGCGCACGTATGAATGTGTACGCAGCCGAGAGTTGGAGGTGAGCCTCCCCGTAACACACAGGCCGGAGGGGACAGATGAGCATCCAGGCAAGAAGCGAGGACTGTTTCCGTCCGTCTGTCTGTGGGGGGGGGGGGGGCCGGTCTCCCCTGGGACCGACGGGGAGCGCCGCATGCACCAAGGATTGGCAGGGGATTCCCCTGCGGAGTGATCTCCTTGCCTGGGCCCCGTTTTGTGCTCCGTCTCCTCCCTCCCTCTTCCTCCTAGGGCGCCCCGGCCCACGCCACTTTACAGCTGCACGCCCGGCGGACGGAGACCTACGCAGGCTGCATTTGTGGCTCCTGAGTGCCCGGTGGGGCCTACCTTCCGTTCTATAGACATTTGCAACGGCCCTTAAAGCGACTCATTCCCTTGGAGCGGGGACAGGAGACCCTCCCCCCCCCCCAACGGTTGGTGGCAGGAGCCTTCAGCAGGAGCCCCTTGAGAGCACTCCATCGCACCTCACCGCCTCCTTGTGTCTACAACCAGCACCCGACCCGAATCCGATCTAAGGTAGGCATAGCCCGCATGCTCTTCTCCCTGAGCCTTTCCTGGGGTGCCCCAGCCCACGACCCTGCTGCCCACGGATAATGCCTACAACCCGCACGGGTAGCGCTCGCTAGCCTCTCGCGGGGCTCTGGGGGCCCCTGAGCGGCTCTCGTAGCAACTCTCCTTCACCGCTACAGTGCTCCCGGCGGCCATTGACCCGCGGCTGACAACCAGCGCAATGACTAAGCAGCAAAAGACCACCAAGTCTTCGGACATAGCAACTCTGCTGATCGCATCCGACAAAGCTAAGAAACAGGACTCCTGCTCCTCTATTTCACAGGAATCCCTATACAACAAGGGATCTCTGGCGACCAAAGAAGACATACGTGAATTCATGGCGGATATCAAATCAGAATTCCGCTCTTGTATGACGGAACTTACTACTAAGCTGGAAAGTACAGATAAAAGGGTCTTGGAGGCTGAACAAAGAGTGGGAGTTGTTGAGGACCATATCCAAGATCATGCCTCCGCCCTAACTGAGGTCCAACGCTCAATCAGACTTCTGCAAGACAAGTACGACATCCTGGAATACGAGCAGGAAGACCTGGAAAATAGGGCCCGGCGCAACAACCTCCGCATTCGGGGGGGTTCCTACTTCGATCCCAGACAAGGGGTTGGCTGAATATGTGGGCCTCTTCTTCCAGTCTCTCCTCCCTGAACTTGAAGATTCACAGCTTCTCCTAGATAGCACCCACAGGCTGAACCCCCGTCGCAGAGTGGAGTCAGATGGCCCCCCTGACGTCATCACTAGGGTGCATTTATTTACCACGAAGGAATCCATCTCTGCGATAAGCCGCTCCAAAGATGAAATTACATTCCAAGGGATCTCCCTCCAGATCTTTCAGGACCTTTCCCCTCTTACTCTCCAAAAGAGGCGAGCCCTCCGCCCACTAACCACTCTTCTTCAAGCCCAAAAAATCCACTACAGATGGCTCTTTCCCACAGCTTTGCAATTTTCCTATAAGGGCTCACTAAGGAAAATTAGCCACCTGGAAGATGCTGAAAACATCCTGCACCCAGATGCTTCCAAGCCTTCACCTTCCCTGCCCTCTGAGGCAACGGCTGACTCAGACCTTGTGGCCTCCCCTAACCCCACACAAAATTCCTGGTCGAGGGTTCCCAGATTCCGGAGGAGGAAGTAGCCGGATACGGTCCCATGATGGAGACACCACTTTCTGTCCCGGCTCGTCAGTCCGGCACCATGAACCGATCAGCACCCACAAGAACACAGATGAGCTCCATCCCCAAAAAGCAGCAGGCATTATTCCACGGCCCATGCCCGGTTCCAAGGCACAGTCCACCTATGAGTCCTTGGAAGGATCCACTGAGGCTACCTGTAAGGTTAGCCATGTTGGCTACATACTGTTCTATGGTCCCGTTGGCCAATGGAGGCTCTAGACCTACAAACGCTCTGCCACCCCCAGTTAAAACTCGGCCCTCCCGTTGGCGGCCCGAGCAAAAAGCCTATAGGCAGGTTCATAGGCAGGTTAATGAATGGCCACACACTCGGCAACATGATGGCTGATCCCTCTAAGTGTCCCCCTCTCCCTCAGGATTTGTCAACGGCCCCGGAACATCGGACTTTGAGGTTCATCTCCCTGAATGTCAAGGGACTGAATTCACCCGCCAAACGCAAGTCCATCCTACAAAAGCTTCAGAATGACGATGCAGCAGTAGCTATGCTACAGGAAACCCATCTGCTGTCGGCAGACCACAGCCGCCTACGCTCCCGAAACTTTCCGAAGCAACTCTTCGCATCTGGGAACTCCAAGAGGGGTGGCACGGCTATCCTATTTGGGAGGGAACTGAACCCTCAGATTCTAGACTCCATAAACTGCCTGGAGGGGCGGTACATGGCGGTGAAATGCCTGCTGCGGGGACAACTCTACTCTATAATCTCCGTATACGCACCCAACTGGAGGGCCAGATAGTGATTGGTGGGAACTTCAATGGGGTCCCGGACACCACGAAAGACAAGTCGCACCCGCCCAGTGCCGGAGACCTCACCATAGCCTTGGCTCTCCTGCAACCATTCAGAACTCCTGGGGGTGGTGGACTCATGGAGGGTACTCCACCCATCCGAAAGAGACTTTTCCTTTTATTCTTATGTCCACAGAACCTTCTCCAGGAAAGATCTTCTCCTAGTATCCCCGCAAATCTTCAAATTCACCAACAATGTGACAATTGGCTCCAGAATCTTGTCTGATCACGTCCCGGTGACCCTAGAAATCCGAGTGCAGGAACCGTCTAACCCCCGACAACGCAGATGGACACTATATGATCAGATTCTTAATGAGATGTCAATCAGAGACACGATTGCAACCACGATCACCAACTTCTTTAAGGAAAACCCCAGCAAAGACACCTCTACCGCCAACAATTGGGACACAATGAAAGCAGTAGTGTGGGGAGAACTGATTGCCGCCTATCACAGGCATAAACGACAAACTCGCCAGGGTCTTGAGGAGGAACTTAAAAATGCAGAAAGGACCCATAAGGAGAAAGGCTGGACCCCTAAAACTCAGCGGGCCATCCGGATAGCGCAAAAAAAGATCGAAGCCCACTACGCCGAACACACTGCCCACCAAATGGCAAAAGCTAAACAGTTTTATTATGCTAAGAACAACAAAGCGAATAAGTTACTGGTGGCCAAACTTGCCAAGGCAAAGAGGAACAAAACAATTGTGGGCCTGCGGGACCAACAAGGCAAGGTCCATTACGCTGACCAGGACAAAAACTACAGCTCGCAACGGCCCACCTGACCCAGGTGATGACCGCTCTGGTACAGTACATGAAGGAACAGAGGGAATACCTACGGAGTGCAGCACTTCCCCGGCTAAAAAGAACAGCCCGTGACACTCTGGAGGCGCCGATTACCGACGAGGAAGTGGACGAGGCAATGAAAGCCCTTAAATCCCGAGCCCCTCGCCCTGATGGATATACAACCAGGTTTTACAAGATTTTCAAACCCCAATTATAAGCGCCTCTAGTACAGTTGTTTAACTCGTTCAGGACCACGGGCACTATAACCCCGTCCATGCAGGAGTCAATTACGGTCTTACTACCTAAACCTGGAGGCGATCCAAAGAACCCTGCATCGTATAGACCCATTGCCCTGCTCAACATAGATGCTAATATATACTCTAAAATCTTAGCAACATGACTATCTCAGTTCTTGCCGGAGATAATCAGTGCAGATCAGAGTGGCTTTCTCAGACACCGCTCCATGGCCGACAACATTCGAAGGGCCTTAGACCTGGTGGAGCTTGCCTCCCGAGACTCCTGGGAGCTGGTACTTCTGGCCCTGGATGCAACCAAGGCGTCCGACAAAGTGGATTGGACTTTTATGAGGTTCACCCTTGAGGCCTTTGGATTTGGCCCGGAATTCTGCAATATGATGCTGGCAAACTACAAAGCTCCCAAAACTCTTCTCAGAGTTAATGGCACCCTTTCCTCCCCTATCAACCTAACTTGCGGAACCAGACAGGGATGCCCGCTGTCGCCATTCCTCTTCGCTCTAATCATGGAACCGTTTGCCCAGCGGATCAGGTTGAACCCTGCAGTCGAAGGCTTTCAATCAGGCCCGGCACACCACAAGCTGGCCCTCTATGTGGACGATGTCCTCCTGACTATCGCGAAGCCCCGTTCCTCCCTCCCTCAAGCCCTGGCTGAGATAGCAAGCTATGGAAGGGTCACAGGCTTTGCCATCAACTTCCGGAAATCAGCTGCCATGGGAGTGGGTCTGACCCGGGAAGACCGAGAAGCCCTAATCCCTCTGTGCCCAATACAATGGACGACCAAGGGAATGAGCTACTTAGGAGTCCAGATCCCGGCCAACCCAAGCGAGGACTATCGGGCTAATTCCCCCCCCCCGTTATTTACAAACCTGTAGGCAGATTTGAAGCGTTGGGCGGCGCAAGAGATATCGCTGATGGGCCGTATTACAGCCTGTAAAATGAACTTACTACTGAGATTCCTGTACGCTTGCTCCTCACTCCCGGTGCCGGTTCCGGCGCCAGCCCTTCAACGCCTACAGATGAAAATGCTGCAGTTTATTTGGAGGGGGAAAAACCCAGAATTCCTAAATCCACAATGCTGGGCAACGCGAAACTCGGGGCCCTCGGGGTCCCAGACCTACAGAAATACCAAATGGTGGCTCAGCTGTCCTGTATCCAATCCTGGCAAATCCTTACCAACCCCACTAGATGGGTGGACCTCGAACAGGCGCAACTACCCCTCCCGCTGCGCTTTCTCCCACATGTCCCCCCTCCAGAGCGGCGACAGTGGCGGAATCTTCTGGCCAGCACCAAAGACACCATTTATGGGACAAGGCGTTGAAACAGAAGAGGATCCGACAGGGCTCAGCTCCCTCTCCCGGGTGTTTATGAACCCGACCTTTTCACCTGGTCTGTCTGCCCAGAATTTTAAGTCCTGGATTGCAGGAGGCCTGGAGACTCGGACAACTTTTTGAAGGGGGCCAAGCCTGCACCTTTGAGCGATGCAAAGAACTCTTTGGGATCCAGGAACAGGATAGATTCACATATACCCAGCTTTGCCACTGGTGCACCCATCCACAGACTCGCCAGGCAGCTATTCGTCCCCCCCACAGCCATCAAATTGACCCTTAATGAGCTCCCGCCCGAGGGAGAATCTCCACTCTATATAAACGCCTCCAAACGGATTTCTTAACCTCCAAGACTCGGTACATGGCCCTATGGGAGGCGGACCTGGGCCGTCCAATTGAAGACCAACAGTGGGTTGACATCTGGTCCCGGGCTCACACCACCTCATCATGCATCACAAACAGAGGATGCGCCTACAAGATCATCCTCCGTTGGTACTACCCTCCCCTAAAACTTAACCACATGAACCCCACACTCGACCCACATTGCTGGAGACAATGCGGCCAAATTGGCTCCTTCTTCCACATGTGGTGGTCTTGCCCCAAGGCTCAAGCCTTTTGCAAACAATGCCTAGCGACGATAGCGGACATCACTCAGGTGCGACTACCCTTGAACCCCGAACCTATTCTCCTTGGAGCACCGATCCCCGGGATCTACCCAAGGTCTGCTCCTAAAGCCAAACTATTATCCCAATGCTTACTGGCGGGCAGGAACGTGATAGCCCGCACCTGGAAAACGACGGAAGGCCCGCTCATGCTTTTCTGGTGGATGAAAGTCTGGGACATCTTGATCGCTAAGAAGGTGACGGCTGCCGGGGCAGGCATTTTACATCGCTTTCACAACATCTGAGGTCTGGTTTTGGATTTTGACCAAAGGTTCCCGGCCCTGACATTCAAGCCCCAACTGGCCAGGAGAACTGTTCAGGATGGAGATCCCCAGCGGGGACGTGAAGACGGAACTTGAGACCGGAGGGTGGGGTGGGGTGGGAAGAGCGTCAAGTGGTATTGCTTTATGCTTCATGTCGCAAGTGATTAAGCTTTGTATTGTTATAACCTGCCGGTTTAAAATAAACATGTTTAAAAAAAAAATACAAGATGTCTTATCTATTACACAATTGGGATTCAGAGCGGCTATGAGCACTGATTTTCAAACCATGAATATATACTTACTTGCAGTCAAATCTTTATCTATGAAAACAAATCTATGCGTGACTTTTATTGAACTGGCAGCAGCCTTTGATTCTTTAGTTAGAATTAGTCTAAAGATTACTTTCGCGGAGGTGGGATTACCAGGAATCTTTTCGACTTTATTATCCAGATTCATGAAGATAATTGTGCTGTAGCAAGATGAAACTGAGAAGGAAGGGCAACAGACCCATTATCAGTGGCAAGGTCGGTGTGTCATGGTTGTGTCCTAGCCCACCTTCTGTGTAACCTATTTACAAATGTCAGGTGCTGTGTGCCTCTCTGGCTGATGTTCCCCATGTTAACAATATTGTGATGCCTGTCCTAACAAATCCCGAAGTCGGTGTACATTTGGCCAAAACACCCAAATCTCTCCAGATTTCTATTAACTCATGTGTTTTATATGAGAGGGGTCTGGCAGTGAATCCCAAGAAATCCACAACTATGTTATTTAGTTCAAAGCGAGCCTTGCACATTCAGACATTTTTCGCAAAGTTATAATGGAGACCGTAAAGATAATTTGGGGGTTGTTTTTCTGAAAACCTAACAAATGAAACATGTCAAAAACAAGTAGCTAGAATTACTACTGGGTGAGTTTTTTTTCTTTTGCTGAGAAATTTAAAGCACAGCACCTGAATGTTATTGTGAACCTTTATGGCAAAATCAATAGCATTTTATGGTATGGGCCTCTCAGGCCACCAGAGAGTAGATCTTTGAAAAGTGGAAAATGCCCTTGACAGAAGATTAGTATTTATTTATTTCTTGGTTATTTATATAGCACCTCTACACTTGACAGGTGTTTCAAAGCGCTCCAACACATGAAGGGTGAGAAGCTAAACAAGGATAGCATTCTTAATAGGCATTGGTATCTTCATAATGGGCAATTGCTGTGTGTTTAGTGGTACAACATAGGACAGAATTAATACAAACTGTTACAACATATGACAAAAAATGTTGCACCTGCCTGACGGTCGTTAAAATAATACAAGAGCTATACAAGGAGGGGACGGGGTTGTACAGCAAGACGGACAGAGTAATAAGTGCAAGAGACTCATAGGAGACGAGGGATCTGAGGGGGGGAATACTATGTACATCCAACGGAAGATGGCTATAGGCGTAAATTTGACCTAAATTTGATATTCAAGCAAGGCGCACTAAACGCATGGCACGCAAAGTGGCTACAGGTGTGAAGTCACTCGGGATCGAAAATCCAACCTATGCTCACCATAATGAGGTTGGCATGAGTTAGTTGGCAGATTCAATTAAGCTTGCCCCATAACAATATTTTTGAGAATATTGACCGCCAGAAATTCTAAATTGAAAAATATTTTGAATAATGTGCTAAACTCTGACAGATGCGAAAATACCCTGAGTTGCCTAGGTGTATAAAATATTCTCCAAGGTGCAAGTTCCAAGTACAGTCGCTTATTCTATTCTGAAGAAGGGAACATTAGAAATTGTTTGAAAAAATGTATATGTTTAAGTGTGAAAGAGAAGAAATTGAATGGATTAAAAACTTAAATTAAGCGATATTGGTAATTTCTAGCATTCCAGGACCCAACCATGCCCTATTCGGAGCATTTATGGAAAATATTGTTGTCTTAATACATGGATTCGTTTTAATTGTCTCAAACTAAACTCTAGATGCACCCGCTGACAGCATCGCTTGGATAGGCTGATTGATGCAACCTGTCCCTTTGGCCCAAATTTCTTGGAAAGCAGCTTTCATATCTTGTTCTTTTGCCCCAAGTACAGCGTACCAAGGCGTAAATTGCTCTATCCTATTTTTCATAGCAGAAATTTGAGGCAATGACACCTGGCATATTTTTTTTAACTTTGGGCCAATAATACAGCAACTTCATGGTCCCTTATGTATTTATTTATTGATAAATATATTGATGATCTAAAAATCATTTTGAGCTGTGTCACACACTCCACAGCGCGCCTAGTAGCCACTGCTAGATTGTTCACCTCCAGTTCTGAGCCACAACAGCAAGGTATTGTGGGTTTGGAAATTAGCCCAGATGCAAACCTTTTCTCCAGGAAATTGTCTTTGTCTGAGAGCAGTGCTATTATAGACATAGCTTAATCAACCCGAGACAGACCCTTTGCAAGGCTGTCATGACCACTACATACCTGGTTTCACCCTTATTAAGGATCATCAGTGCAGTATAGTCCTGACAGCCTTGTGGTTGGAGTATTTGGCCATGTTTTCACACCACCAAAAATCCTTTTCACCTGAAATGTGAAAGTATGAAAATCCATTTGAGCAAAATGTCACTCTCCACAGCACGTGTGTGTATATGTGTATGTATTATGTGTGTATGTATGTATGTACGTATATATATTTCTGAGGCTTGTGGAATCTGCTTAGATCACATGCTGTGCATAGGCCGACATCTAGTGGAAGCTGCGGAGTATTACAGTTTGTTTTTCGAAGTCGAAAAATGGGCGTCGACACAGGGCGTGCCAGTAATACTATCCCTAGTGTGACGTCCCCTGTACCCATGATCCCTCACGCGTCTGGGATCCCCAGATTGTTTTTTTCCGCCATTCTGGTCGGAAGCACTTCATCGGAGTTCCCTGGCTTTGCCATATTTTCACTCTAAACTAATTCTAATTTGCCCCGTTTGGCCAACCTTTCGTCGATCAACATCTCGACGCCGAACCGGGGAGGAGATCAACGTCGAATACCCGACGGATTGGGCCTTGAGGCTTCCGCCTCGGCTCGGGCCTGGGCCGCTGGCCTCGGCCCTACAAGTAGGGAGAGTGGGGGTGGTACACTTCCACACTCGACACCTTATTACCTACACACACTTGCCCGCTGCCCACAGGCGCGTATGGAGGGTACGCCCTTTCAGTTTTGCCCCAAGTGTAATAAGAAATACCCTTGGGTAGATAAGCACGCTACGTGCAACCTTTGCCTACCCAGAGACCACCCCGAGACGGGTTGCAGGGCCTGTAGCAGGTTTAAGGCAAAAACTCTTAAGGACCGCTCCACCAAGCGTTGGGCCCACCACGCCAAGCTAGCAGCTATGGAGGCGGAGGGTACCTTCAGCGACGGCAGCGACGCCGAACTTTCGGACGGCGAGGGCACCAAGGCGTCGAAGGACAGCCGAACGCACGTCCCCGGCCTCGGAAGGTCGTCCGTCCCGGCGACTATGGGGAAGTCCCCCGGCGACAAAAGCGTTACACATACACACGCTAAACACAAAAAATCCACCCGAGATTCGACGTCGTCGAAACCTCGGAAAGAGGCACAGAAGGAGCGGTCCGAAAGGACGTCCTCTGGGCGGTCCCGGTTCGAGGTCGCCGCACGACGTCAGGCAAGCCTCCACACTTGCACAGAGTGCCTCGACCATTAATATCCCGGAAGATCAATCGTCCGGAGACGAACACGACTTCCACCCCCAGCCTGCACCCCAGGAAAAGGGTACATCACTTGGGAGTAAAGAGGGGCCAGTTTCGAAGGCTAGTTCGAAAGACAGGGATTCCACCTCCACTACAAGAGAACTGACCAAGTCTCCTCAGGGCCAATCCATAGAAAGTCCCAGCAAGGTCACCCCAAGCTCAAAACTCTGGTCATGCGAGGACATTGACAGAGTAATGTCAAGGATGTCTTCCTTGGCAAATTTTTTCGAAAGACACCCTGAACAACTCCTAGCTTTAAACCCTCAGGAAGATTCTCCCTCAGGGTCTAGGGACCCTATCCCCTCAAATAAAAGACCCCGGGTCGAGACACCATTTAGGCCTTTAGACCCCATCGAGGTCCAACCCTATTCTTACCTCTTCCCTACAGACCAAGGAAACTCTTCCCTTATAGAAGGTCAGGAAATTGACACGCCAGAAGATCCTGCAGGATCAGATTATTACGGCGAAGACGAAGACGAGGATGAGCCAGAAAATAGCCCAGATATTTTCAGAATGGACTCACCAGTCGAAAGGGAAGCCCCAGTGTCTGACTCCCCAATAGATAATCAGCCCCTCCTGAATGAACTGCTCTTTCGGGCAGCTAACCACTTCCACATAGACACACAAGGTGTCCAGGAAGAAAGGGACTTTGCGGAAGAACTAATAGGGGAAAGGAAGCCAGTAGCCCAGACCATTCCCATCCTAAAATCTGTTCAACGCAGAATAGCACCATCCCTTGTCAACCCAAACCTGACAAGACCTGTAAATCCGAGAGTGGAGAAGCTGTTTAAAGCAGCCCAATCGGACCCCCTATATATTAGAGGTCAACTTAAGCCAGACTCTCTAGTAGTAACCAACACCCGCAAAAGAGCTGGTACACCATTATCCTCCTCTTCGACGGCTCCCCCCGACAAAGAAAGTAAAAAACTTTATGGTTTTGGCAGGAAAGTAGCTTCCACGGCAGCCTACCAAGCCAGAATCGCGAATTCCACCACACTGTTGGCTAGCTACAACTGTCACCAGTGGGAAGAAGTGGCAGCACTAATAGACTCTGCTCCCGAACCCCTTAAAAGCCAGCTAGCTCGCATTTGTGCGGAAGGAAGGAACGTGTCAGGCTGCACTGTAAAAGCAACTCTGGACGCCGCTGACAATGCGGGTAGACTTATAGCAGAGGGGACTGTCATCAAAAGGCATGCTTGGTTGAGGCAGTCGGGATTCAAAGCAGAAACACAAGCTGCGCTCTTAGACAAACCAGTGGAAAGTGATCTCCTGTTTGGGAAGGCAGTCGAGGACGCTCTAAAAAACGCTAAGGAAGAATTCGACACCCTCAAATCCCTTGGCCAGTTAACTACCAAACCACCTAACCAAAGAGGGAATGGCAATTTTCGTCGCCCCCGCGGCCAAAATTCCAATAGAGGAAATAGCTACTCCCACACCCAGGGGACACAGTGGAACACCAGCTCACAACAGTCTACCCAGGCGTATGGTAGGGGTAGTAAAAGAGGACGGGGTAGAGGCAGAGGCAGCCCCAGTAAAGGAGGAGGCACGCCTCCACCAAAGCAGTGACGCTCAGTTCAGGGTCCCTTCCCATGCAACCCCAGTAGGGGGACGAATATCAAGTTTCACCCAGGCATGGGAAGGGATAACATCCGACAGATGGGTGCTGTCAACAGTATCCAATGGGTACTGCATAGAACTACTGCAACGTCCCCTAAACCATCCTCCAAGACAAAAAGTCCACTCTTTACAACATCAGAAGATCTTCCTCGAGGAGATCGCCATTCTGCTAGAAAAGGACGCGATAGAACTCGTCCCGGGACACCAGGTAAACAAGGGTATCTATTCAACTTACTTCCTTGTGCCAAAGAAAGATTTAACAATGCGCCCAGTTTTAGACTTACGGCCTGCCAACAAGTATGTCAAGCCCCAAAAATTCCGTATGACCACACTACAAGAGGTAATCCCACTCCTAAAAAAGGGGGATTACATGGCAACCTTGGATATGAAAGATGCCTATTTTCATATTTCCATGCTCCCGGCGCACAGAAAATACTTGCGCTTCAAGGTGGACAGTCGCCACTACCAATTCAAGGTACTGCCCTTCGGGATAGCTTCTGCACCAAGGGTATTCACCAAGGTACTGGCGGTGGCAGCTGCACACCTACGCAGGGAGGCAATCCCAGTGTACCCTTATCTGGACGACTGGCTCATAACGGGGGAAACCCCAGGAATCTGCAGGTCAAACATTCAGAGGACCATCGACCTCCTCCACGAATTAGGCTTCTCCATCAACGAGAAAAAGTCAAGTCTGGTGCCAAGCACCTCAAAACAGTTTCTAGGAGCTATCCTAGATACTCAGAAAGGATTGACCTTCCCTTCGGAAGAAAGAATTCGGAACATACTTCTGCAAATTCCGCATTATCAGTCAGGTCAACAGATAACAGTACGCAAAGCTATGCGGTTACTCGGCATGATGGCGTCATGCATTTACCTGGTCCCCCACGCGCGTCTGCGCATGCGTCCCATGCAGGAATGGTTGGCGAAACAGTGGTCTCAGGCAAGTGGTCAGTGGGACGATCTAGTGGTCGTTTCGCCAACACTCGTACAGAACCTACACTGGTGGACAAGAGAGAATCTCGCAAAGGGGAAACCCTTTTACGATCCCGAAGTACAGGCAGTGGTGACTACAGATGCATGCCTGACGGGGTGGGGAGCTCACCATCTCCACCACACAGCTCAGGGTCTCTGGTCTCACTCAGTAGCCAAGAACCACATCAATCTGCTAGAGCTTCTGGCAGTATTCCGAGCGCTGCAGGCATTCGAGCCCCATCTACTAAACTTGTCGGTGCAGATCAGGACGGACAGCACGACAGCCATGTTCTATCTGAACAAGCAAGGAGGGACTCGTTCGCCAAATCTGTCCAAGCTTGCCCAGAAAATATGGATATGGGCACTCAGACGGAACATCTTCCTGTCATCGCAACATGTTCCAGGGGAGCTCAATTCCCTAGCGGATGCTCTAAGCAGAGACTCCCTCCCAGAAGAACACGAGTGGGTCCTTCACAAAGACGTAGTAGAAGATCTCTTCTCTCAGTGGGGTTTCCCCACTATAGACCTATTCGCCACAAGCGAAAACAAACAATGCCCAGGATTTGCATCCAGGTTCCCACAACCGGACTCCCAGGGGAATGCCCTGTGGATAAACTGGTCAGGGATGTTTGCGTACGCTTTCCCACCAACTCCCCTCATCAGGAAGGTGGTGTACAAGATGAACAAGGAATCGATGACGCTCATCCTAGTTGCTCCCATGTGGGCGAGACAACCATGGTTTCCACACCTACGCAGGATGGCGGTATGCGAGCCCATCAGACTCCCAGCCTGGTACAACCTTCTGTCCCAGCAACAAGGTCAAACAGTGCATCAGGAACCCAACTCTATGAACCTAGCAGCATGGCTCCTGAAGTCATAGAGTTTGGACATCTCAAATTACCACAGAGGTGTATGGACATTCTAAAAGAGTCTAGGAAACCAAATACAAGGCACTGTTACTTTGACAAGTGGAAAAGATTTGTTATCTGGTGCCAGAGTAAACAAATCAACCCGGTTGATTGCACTCCTTCCAACGTTGTAACATACATGCTCCACCTGCTGGATGCAGGGTTGGTTTTTAACTCTCTGAAAGTACACCTGGCAGCCCTCTCAGCCTACACCACATCCCATAACAAGCTTTCGTGGTGGAAAGTACCAGTGGTTAAAGCCTTCATGGAAGGAGTAAAGAGACTTCACCCTCCTATCTCGAACCCACCGCCAGGATGGGATCTCAATGTGGTGCTATCTAAGCTCATGGGGCCCCCCTTCGAACCCATGCATAAAAGTAGTCTCAAACACCTGGCTTATAAAACGGCCTTCTTAGTAGCCATTACCTCCATAAGAAGGGTCAGTGAAATTCAGGCTCTGTCAGTGCAAGATCCTTTCTTTACTATCCACAAGGACAAACTGGTTTTACGCACACACCCTAGATTCTCACCAAAATTCATATCCAAGTTCCATGTAAACCAGTCCATCGAGCTTCCGGCTTTCTTCCAAAACCCACAAAGCTCAGCTGAGGTGAAACTACACACCCTAGATGTGCGTAGGGCGGTCTTATACTATGTAAATAAAACCAGACCGCTAAGGAAAACAGATCAACTGTTTGTCTCCGTAGCTACAGGCAGAGAGGGGGATCGCGTCTCTAAGGGCGCTATCTCAAAGTGGATTATCAACTGTATACAGCTGTGTTACTCTCTTTCTGAAAAAACTCTGCCTTTTACGCCAAGGGCCCACTCTACCAGAGGCATTGGGGCCACTCTGGCTTTCATTGCAAATGTTCCCCTTGACACCATTTGCAAAGCAGCTACTTGGAGCTCTATTCACACTTTTACTCAGCATTACTGCATTGACACTCATTCCAAGGCAGATACACAAGTGGGACAAGCGGTTCTAAGACACCTGTTTGCTCATGACCCTTCTCACATCCCACCTCCTTCTTCTGGTACTGCTCGCTAATCTATGCACAGCATGTGATCTAAGCAGATTCCACAAGCCTCAGAAGGGATACATTACTCACCGTAATCGTATTTCTGATGCTTGTATCTGCTTAGATTCACATGCGACCCACCCTTCCTCCCCTCCGAGAGAAGGCGCATGGTTGCTTGTAGTCTTACCTTTCTGTCTATCTGCTTGGACTATCTGTACTCACGCTACTCCTCATGCTACCTCATGTCAGGAAAAACACAATCTGGGGATCCTAGACGCGTGAGGGATCATGGGTACAGGGGACGTCACACTAGGGATAGTATTACTGGCACGCCCTGTGTCGACGCCCATTTTTCGACTTCGAAAAACAAACTGTAATACTCCGCAGCTTCCACTAGATGTCGGCCTATGCACAGCATGTGAATCTAAGCAGATACAAGCATCAGAAATACGATTACGGTGAGTAATGTATCCCATATATATATATATATCTGATGCTTGTTAATCTGCCTAGAATCACATGCTGTGCATAGTCTGACATCCAGTGGTCACCGCAGAGTATTGCATTTTGTTTTTCGTAGTCGAAAAGGGGACGTCGACAAGGCGTGTCTGTAACACTATCCCTATAGTGACGTGCAGTGTACCCACAATCCCTCACGCGTCGAGGTCCCTCAGATTGTTTTTTTCCGCCCAGTTATTGGTCGCCTTTATGCGGAGCTCCTCGAGAGACATTGCGAAATAATTCCTCGACCTTGGACGTTTACTATATAATACCATATACATAGAACCCCCCCCCCTCGACGTTAAAGCGTTCTCCGCCGAGCAAGATCTTCGATGGAGGGACGAGCGGAGGAGATCCTTCGGCGCTGCCGAACACGTGGCCGGGCCTTGCTGGCCTAACACAGTAGGGAGAGCGGGGTCGGGGTTGTGTGGTCATTTCTTTGTTTCACTCTAAGAATGCCTTTCTCTTTCCCCTCCCTCTCTTTCGAGGTCGTAATCACATTTCATATCCTCAGCTATGGAGAGGACGCCCTTTAGGTTTTGCCCGCGCTGCAAGGCCAAATTTACCTGGAAGGACAAGCACAAACGGTGTAACCGTTGCTTGCCCCTCGATCACAAAGAGGACGGCTGTGCAGCCTGTAAGTTATTGAAACCCAAAACATTAAAAGACCGCAGGGTGAAAAGGTGGGCAGCCTATGCGATGTCTAGGTCTGAGTCCTCGCCAGCTGCCGCCGTCGCTGAATGTGACGAGGAAAGTGATTACACGACCTCCGCTACGGAGGTTGTAGACCTCTCGAAGGAGCGTTCCCGCTCCTCGTTGTCCGGCCCCGACAAGCCCGGCTCATGCCCCGCTTATGGGGATGAACACCCCGGCGACAAGGACGAACACAGAAAAACACACAAGCACATACCCCACGGCACGCATTCGTCGAAGACGAAGGCAGCCATAGCGTCAACAGAGGCGTCGGGTCCACCGGCGCCTTCCGCCGACCGGAAGGGTTGCAAGCCCTCCCCGCCACCGCTTCCGCGACCGGCGACTGGGCTTTCTATAAATAAGGGCGCTAACCCCAAATCCTCAGGCAACGCGCCTCGCAAGAGTGCGCACGTCGCCAGTAAAGACTCCACACTGCCTAGCGTGACGGCGCGCGATCCCTCGACGGAGAAACTGCTCTCCGAAAGCCTCGCGCGTATAGCTTCGAAGGACGGCCAGAGACGGACGGGGGATAACACGTCGAAAACCACTCACAGGGCCAAAGAAACGCAGTGGACGCCGGAGGGTAGGCTGGGACAGCTCCCACCGTCGACAGAAGACCCTAACCAGCGAGAAGGTTTCTCAGAAGGCGAAGGGACGTTATCTTTGACGCTATGGGACAGAACTAAGCAACTGCAAGTAGAGGAACCTCCCTTTTCACTCCCAGACCGCTCTGGCCTACCTTACTGGACTGTAGAGAGGTTCCAGTCATGTATGGACAAGCTAGACAGGTTCATGGCCATCCCAGAAAATAGGACACCCAAGAGGCCAAGGGAGGTACCCCAGGAGGGGCCAAGGGCTAAATACCCAAAGCACTTTAACCCCCTACAGGAAGACATGGACTCTTACGACCTCACTGAAGAGGATCCTCACTTCCAGGAAGAGGATGAGTTTGTGTATAATGAAGACCTACAGGAGGAAGAAGATTTTCATGTAAGTGAAGAGAGCTACGGGGAGGACCCAGGTGAAGGTGGCGCACAGCCCTGGCAGTCACCATCAGGGTGTACAGACCCCGAAATGATAGATATTTCTTCTCCTCAGACCACACCGGTCAGGAACCAATCTCCAGTAGACGATCAGCCCACCTTCAATGCGCTACTGAGGAAGGCAGCAGCGCATTTTGAAGTAGAAACTGGGGAGGTCACCCCAGATACTGATTTCGTCGAAAGGATTATTAAGGAAAAACCTCCCACTAGTCAAACCATCCCTATCCTCGCCTCAGTTAAGACGACTCACCCCATCGCTGTCCACCCCCGCGCTGGTAAGAGGGGTCAATCCAAGAATAGAGAAATTGATCTCACCCTCTCAGTCAGACCCATTATATATCAGGGGTCACTCAGTCCCAGACTCCTTAGTGGTTACTAACACAAGAGTAAGAGGGCTGGGGTTCCACTGTCAACCAACGAGGCACCCCCAGACAAGGAAGGGAAAAAACGTTATGCCCTGGGCAAAAGAATTTGCGCCTCGGCAGCGTTTTCAATTAGAATTGCCAATAATAATACATTGTTGGCAAGCTACGCCGATGCTCAATGGGCAAAACTCAAACAGGACATCGAAGAAGCCCCTGAACCTCTAAAAACACGCCTTTTGGCTACAGTTACAGAAGGAGCTCTGGTCAACCAGAGCATCATTAAAAACACTCTTGATGCGGCAGAAACTGCTGGCCGCTCTTTGGTGCAGGGAATTCTACTGAAGTGTCACGTCTGGCTTCGCAATTCCGCTTTCAAGGCAGAAACGCAGGCGTCACTCATTAATAAGCCAATAGAAGAGTCTAATCTCTTTGGAAGGGCAGTGGACGACTCGCTGGAAAATGCAAAGAAGGAATTAGACACCATAAAAACCTTAGACCAAATCTCAAAGCCTCCAAACAGGCGAGGATTTGAAAACAAGCACTTTTTTCGTGGCCAACGCCAACAGCAGCAGCAGCAACAGCATTACACCTCGGGCAACTGGCCCTCTAATCAGGGTTCCAGTAACCAATATAACCAAAGAGGACAACGCCGCGGCAAGGGCAGAGGCCGGGGCTCTAGCCCCAGAGGCAGCCCGGCAAGTAACACCAAATGACCCGAAAGTCCGGGTCCCCTTCCATGCGTCTCCGGTTGGGGGCCGGATAACATCATTCCTATCAGCATGGGAGGGAATAACATCAGACCGGTGGGTATTATCAACCGTAGCCCACGGGTACTGTAGAGAGTTCAATCGGTCCCCCACCTACAGACCTCCAAGGGGAAGACACCTGTCTCCAGATCACCTCGTCATCCTCCTGCAAGAAGTAGAACAGCTGCTACAGAAAGGAGCAATAGAAGTCATGCCCCTATCTCAGGTAATGGAAGGTATTTATTCAGTGTACTTCCTTGTACCCAAAAAGGACCTAACCATGCGCCCTGTACTAGATCTGCGCCCAGCGAACAAATTTGTAATTGAAATTTTGTATGGTAACATTACAGGAGGTAATTCCCCTGCTATCTCAGGGGGACTACATGACAACACTAGACATGAAAGATGCATACTTTCATATTTTAATGTTGCCAGCGCACAGAAAATACCTCAGGTTCATGATAGAGGGCAAACACTACCAGTTCAGAGTGCTACCCTTCGGCATAGCGTCTGCACCAAGGGTATTCACAAAGGTACTGGCAGTGGCCCACCTGCGCAGGTTGTCCATACCGGCATACCCTTACCTCGACGATTGGCTCATAACAGGGGAGTCCTACGAGACATGCTTCTCAAACACCCAGAAGACAGAAGACCTTTTGTTCCAAGTGGGCTTCTCCATCAACGAGAAAAAGTCCAGCTTAGAGCCCAGCCAAGTCAAACAATTCCTAGGGGCTCTAATTCGAACAAGGTACGGCCTCGTCTTCCCCTCCGAGAGGGTCCAAAATATGCTTTTTCAGATCCCTCAATATGTGGCGGTCGAGAGGTGACGGTACGCAAAGCAATGTGCTTGCTTGGAATGATGGCGCCATGTATTTATTTGGTACCTCACATGCGCCTGCGCATGCGCCCAATGCAAGAGTGGCTCAACAGCCAGTGGTGTCAGGCCAGCGGACAATGGGACGATCTAGTGGTGGTCGAAGGAAAACCTGGTAATAGGGAAACCATTCACCACCCCTGCAGTGGAAGCCACTCTAACCACAGACGCATCCCTCACAGGATGGGGGGCTCACCCATCCCATCAGACTGCTCACGGAGTCTGGACTCCTAGCGTAGCGTCCAAACACATAAACTTATTAGAACTACTTGTGGTGTTCAAGGCACTAAAAGCCTTCCAGACACACCTACAAGGGAAGGCAGTGATGGTCCTCACGGACAGCACCACAGCCATGTACTACCTCAACAAGCAAGGGGGCACTCACTCTCCAGGACTGTCCAAGCTGTCCCAGAACATCTGGAAGTGGGCTCTCAGACACAACATGTTCCTATTGTCACAACATGTACCAGGGGAACTCAATCTGCTAGCAGACGAACTCAGCAGAGACTTTCGTTTGCCCTCAGAGTACGAATGGCGATTACATGAAGACATCGCCTTCGACATCTTCACACAATGGGGCTTCCCAGAAATAGACCTCTTCGCAACTCTGGAGAACTCACAATGCCTAGATTACGCCTCCAGATACCCACAGAACCGCTCCAAGGGAAACGGTCTCTGGATACCATGGTCAGGGAAATTTGTTTACGCTTTTCCCCCTGACTCCTCTGCTGAACAAAATAGTGCACAGGATGCACCAAGAATCAGTCACCATGATTCTGATAGCCCCGATGTGGGCCCGCCAACCATGGTTTGCGCACCTGATGGAGATGTCCCTATCCCCACCAGTAAAACTGCCCTGTCCATACCACTTGCTGTCACAGGACAGGGGCAAGACACTACACCCATTCCCACAGAACATGAATTTAGCTGCCTGGCTCCTGAGGTCATAGAATTTGGCCATTTACAACTCCCTCTGAGATGCATGGACATTCTCAGAGAAGCTAGAAAACCCAACACTCGTCACTGCTATTCTAGCAAGTGGAAGAGATTTGTCATCTGGTGTAGAGGTAAGAGCATCAACCCAGTCCACTGCTCTCCCACACAAATTTTCCTTTACCTGACCCATTTACTGGACTCGGGGTCTAGTGTTCAATTCTATTAAAGTCCATCTAGCGGCACTTTCTGCATACACCACCTCTCAACTTAAGGTGTCATGGTGGAAAGTCCCAGTTATTAAAGCCTTCATGGAGGGGGTAAAGAGAATACATAATGTGGTACTTACCAGGCTCATGGGCTCACCCTTTAAACCCATGCACAAGGCAACTCCTTAAAGACCTCTCTGCTTTCCTAATAGCTATCACCTCCATTAGGAGAGTAAGTGAACTACAGGCTCTTTCTATTCTAGACCCCTTCGTAACAGTTCACAAAGATAAGGTGGTTCTACGCACACACCCAAGGTTTGCACTGAAATTCATATTGAAATTCCATGTCAACCAGTCAATAGAACTACCAACGTTCTTTCAAAACCCTTCCAATTTGGGAGAAAGGAGCCTGCATACACTTGATGTGTGCAGAGCTGTCATGTTTTATATGGAAAGGACCAGGCCACTGAGAAAGACTAATCAGTTCTTTGTCTCTGTGGCAGCAGGAAGAGAAGGCGATGCAGTCTCAAAGTCCACTATATCTAGATGGATTGTTCAATGCATCACTCTCTGTTTCTCTCTTGCTAAGAGAGAACTACTCTTCAATCCAAGAGCACACTCTACACGAGGCACTGGGGCATCCATAGCATTCATTGCAAACGTTCCCCTCGAGTCCATTTGCAAAGCGGCAACCTGGAGTTCTGTACACACCTTTACAAAACACTACTGTCTAGATGCTCACTCTAGATCTGATTCCCAGGTGGGACAAGCAGTATTAAGACATCTTTTCTCTTCTGTACCTTCTCGCAACCCACCTCCAACTCCGGGTACTGCTCGCTAGTCTATGCACAGCATGTGATTCTAAGCAGATTAACAAGCATCAGAAGACAATGCATTACTTACCGTAAAAGCATTTCTGATGGTTGTATCTGCTTAGATTCACATGCGCCCACCCTTCCTCCCCGCTCGGATGGAAGGAACATAGACATCTTTCTACATTTCTCTCTCCCTTTTCTGTACTCACTCACGTATAGAAGGCTCCCTCGGGGCAGAAAAAATACAGAGGGACCTTGACGCGTGAGGGATTGTGGGTACACTGCACGTCACTATAGGGATAGTGTTACAGACACTCCTTGTTGACGTCCCCTTTTCGACTACGAAAAACAAAATGCAATACTCCACGGTGACCACTGGATGTCGGACTATGCACAGCATGTGAATCTAAGCAGATACAACCATCAGAAATGCTTTTACAGTAAGTAATGCATTGTCATATATGTGTGTGTGTATATATATATGTATATATATATATATATATATATATATATATATATATATATATACACACACACAAAATGTCTTCAGTTGTCTTTTTCTTATAATTTTGTATGTATATGATATTTATATGGATCATATTTATGCAAAGTAAAATGCTCTGTCAGGGCAGTTGTGAGGGCTTGTAGCACTTCGGTGGTAAAAGATCCCAAAGGGTAATTTTGAATAATATTTGTATGTTGGTGTGTGGCATCTGAAGGGTAAATTATAGGTTTCAGGATGTCTAGGGCTAGTGAGGTAAACTCTGCTTCAAGAGCAGCATCCAGGCTATATGTAATGCAGACTACATGTTGCATAAGTGCTAGTGGCAGTAGCCTAACAAGTGCGCTTGGAGGTAACTGGTTGTAGTACCATGGTATCTGAGGAGCAGGCTGGGTCAATTCAAGATTTGTGTATGTTTCCTGTAGGTAGTTTGGTTCGAACTGCGAGACTAAATGCAGACAGAGTGGTCCATTGTGATCAAGCAGTTGGGGTGATTCAAGAGCCCCAGCACATTTTATAAACAGTGTATCTTCTAATCATTGGTCCGAATAATCAGCCTCGCTGTAGTGTTGTAGAGTGTTAAAGGTTTTCCATATCAACTGTGTGTGTCTCATTAACTTCTGGTTTTACTCTTTGCATTATTGCAGTTTTGATGTACAAAGTACAAATGCAGGACTTTTAAGTCCCCGAATGCTGAGGGGAAATATAATTATATTGGATTTTTTGCTCACAAGTAACATGGAGCAACTTAAGAGGCCTGTAATTGTCGGGCAAGCATGCACTATAAATGTTATTTTAATTGTTTTACCAGTGCTCAACCTAGAGATACTTTTGGTCACCATCCACTGCATACTTCCTTGAGCTGTAGCACCCATATCAACCAAAGGGGATATGCAAATAAAAGCCAACGGGTCATAGTGTTTAATTTGTTGTTTTCTCTTTTCCTAGACTAACAAAAACCCGCTCAATGGATGACCTACCCTCTGCATGCGATGGCAGTGCCCCCCTGACACGCACCTCTAGTGACCCAAACATCAACAACCACTGTCAAGATGCTAGGCCTGACCTTGAGCCTAGAAACTGCCTTGTCAATGGAATTGAAGCTGAAACCTCACACAGACTGCAGCCTCTTCATGCAGAGTCCCGAGGTATTCGGGGGTTAAAGTACCAATTTATGGAACCATTAGGCATGCAAGAAGGACCTCCGGACACAAGTTTGGAAAATGCTTTTGGTAACATGTTAAATAGCCAGTCTCCACCTCCATTCGTTTTGGCTGTTGAATCTCTTCACGGTGTTGATGGTGTGCAAAAACAGCATAGCCCTGGTGAAAATGAGGCTCCAGAAGGACCTGTAAATGTTAAAGCATGTGGTGCTGTTAAGAACGTCCAAGGAGACAGTGATCATGAAAATCTGTGCGCATGTGCTGATGGTGACAGTGTCCAAAAACATGGTGATGAGAATCTTCCAGTACATGGTAATGGCGATAATCTGTCAGGATGTGGTGATGCAGAGAATCTGCCAAGATGTGGTGGCACAGATATTTGGAAAGAACATAGTGATAGTGAGACTTTACTGGGATTTGACAATTCTGCAAATGTGGTGTCCCATGATGACAGTGTGCCCCTGTGTGATTCTGACATTGTACCCCTGCGTGATTCTGACAGTGGTGTGCACTTGCCAAGATGCAGCAATATTAAGAATCTAATGGATCAACAATGTCAACCCAATGATGAAGCAAAAGTGACAAGGGGTTTAAAGGGAGGGGGTTCAAGGGATGGACCAGAAGAGAAAGGGGTTCTGAATAAACCTGTAATCAGCGAAAGACCTGAGAGTGCCATCACAGAGGGTCAAGTTGGAGAGCATGCACCGGAAACTGGCATCCTTAAGGGAATTGTGTTGAAGAAAGAAGGTGGTACTAATGTTTTCATGGAAGGGAAGAAGTATGGAACAGCAGAGACTAAGGTTTTGAATGGAGATTTAGGTTTTGGATTAAAATGTCCAATTGGCAATTCCACTGTTAAGCCGCAATCTGCCAGTTGCTTAACAAAAGAGGGTCGGACTGCCTTAGTCACGGAAAGCCCCAACTGCACCAACTACTCAAACGATACAGAACACTCATCAGAGCCATGTAGTAAGCAGATATTTGGGAGAGGTGGAGCTAGTAGGGACTTTGTTTGTGTTGAAAGTAGCCAAGCTCCAAACCTGCCCCTTGATTTACCGCGTATTTATCATCGCCAGAGTTCTCAAAGCCAGATGAGTGAGTTTTCATTCCTGGGCTCCAACTGGGAGAGCTTGCAAGGCATGATGAAGTCCCTTCCAAATGGTGAGACTGGACAGAGGAGACTGCTGATGCATGGGTGCTGCAACAAGAGAGTGACCAATAAGCCTCTTCGCCTGGCTGGCTCTTGTGTTGGGGGACACTGGTTCCACAGAGATGGTTTCAAGACCCCATGCTATGTTTCATCTAATCTTCCATGCTCAGGGACACATATGAAGAACTGTAGGTATTGGACGCCTAGTCACTCAAAACAGCTACAGGCCAGCAAGCTTCTTGCTCTGGCCTGTCCGTCTCCAGTCCCTCCAGTTCGCTTAGATGATGATGGACTTCCGTTTCCAGCTGATGTGGTGCAGCAGAGACTAAGGCAGATAGAAGCGGGTTATAAGCAAGAGGTAGAGCTGCTACGACGGCAGGTGCGAGACCTGCAGCTAAGGCTAGAAGTTCGTCATTGCTGTGTCCCCCAGTCTGAACCAGAAGTGGACTACGAGGATGACTTTGTAAGTAATTTTCATTGCACATGTCTTAGAATTCCTCTAAACCAGAGAGCATGAAGGTGACGGACTATACCTTGGGGGCTATCTTTTCCAACTTTGCCCCTGACCAGAAATACATTCCTTATACTTATTGTAGTCACCAGGAGACTATCATTTCCTTTTTCCATTTAAAACCAATGACCAACTCACCTCACAAGCAAGAGCATTCAGTATACCAATATCTCTGCATAGTATAACATGCATTCATACATAGTCTACATAATTCACTGTTTTCCATTTACTATTGAAGTCCTATGTGTGTCCATTCTACTGTAAATATTTGTCTCCACCTCATAACTCATAAACCTTCCTTGCCCTGATCATGATCTCTACTCCTGTGTGTACTCCCATATACTCCCATATTGTTTTTCTAATAGATGCCCATGTGACAAATGAGCCGTGTCGCAGTTTTAGAAATAGCAGTAGACCGGGATTCCCTGTCTACTCCATTGCTGTGATTCCATTTGCTGGGGCTGTCTGCAGTTGAACATACTGCAAGGTAATGCTTCCTTTATAGGTTGTGTCAGGGGAGGTAAGAGTGTCAAGTAATGTAATCTCGATCTGCCTTCAGATTCTGGTTGGGAGAAGCAAGTTAGAATGCACTGTTTATATCTCCTTGTGAAATTCATGGGTGATGTCAAGTTTTCCTCATTCTGTAGGTTACTATCCAGTCTCCACACTTAACTTATTTATTTTTATTTCCCTCAGTCTGTACCCCTTCTGCCCCAGTTGAAAATTCCTACTTTACCTCTCCCAGTAAAGTGCTGTAGTTGAGGCTATGAATTGAAAGCAGGTAAGGCACAGCAGAGTAGCACACATTTGCAAAGTGACACTGGTTCATGTCGTGCTAGGTGTGTGTGAAAAAAGGCAAGGGCTTATTTGTTGGCATTAATACTCTGGGTCCCTCAATGTTGTGTGCTTCTAAGCATTGAGGTGCTAGTACCCTGGCTTTCTACCAGGGGAGATGTCCTGTTTTGTAATACTACCTGTTGTTATGCTGACAATTCGCAGGGATTTTCAAACTGCTGTATTAGCTGAATGTTTAATACAGCAAGCATATCCACCTCATTTAAGCTCTTTATTTCTCTGCCATTGAGGCTGGTAGGCCTTAGGTTGTGCTCTTGGAGGCCAGCGCCAAAAATATTGTAGCATGTTGTGCTGTGGGGTGTCTGCTTTCTCTTCATCCACTCTGATTTCAGCAGCAGAACTTGTAATTGAACAGTCAGAAAAACACATTTCTCATTGAATTAGAAAGCTTTTTGCAGATATCAAGTACCACCAGAGTGACAATGCACCAATTTAGTGTCATGGCATCACAGCTATGCTGCCTCTGCTGCTGTGCGAGTGCTGCTTTCTTTGAAGCCCCCTCCATCTGGCAGTGTTCAAATATGACTATGGGTCAATGGCCTAGACTCCCCAACTCTCCTTGCAGTGCAGCAGCCACATGACCATCTGTATTTATGTCAGGAAGTATGCTGCTGAAGGCCTTATCCATATTGCTGCCTCTGCTTCTGTGTGGATGCTGCTTGTCCTGAGACCTTCATCTGTCCTTGGTAATATCTGGTGGTGGCTCACTAGCCGAACTCCACCAACCTTCCATGGTCTGCAGTGGTCACGTGACTGGGTCACGTTACCATCCAGACCTTTTATTCTCTTCTCAGGACCCTGTTGCACTGGATGCCCTCTTCCAAGGGACGTCAATACAAGGGGCATTTCTCTTTCGGTTTAGGAACATTTGTGACTTATCTAGAGCTCTCGCACTACAGTAGTCTAGCCTTATATTAACAACCGTCCTGCTAGTGTGGTGCCGATCTATAACCATGCATTAGCATGCTTTTTTATTAGGCATTGCTTACCTGCTTTGTCACAGGCTTTGTGCTTTCATTTCTCTTCTTTGGCACCCTTTTACACACACCGATCAGTCATCATTTTTTGCTTGCTGCAATGACTGCTTCTAATCCTGTTCATCAATCCTGTTGCACCTCTTTGTGACCAAGTACTTTCTGTAGCCCTAATTTAGCCAATGTATCCTTTCTTTCCTGTTCTTCCACTCAGTCTTTTACTATTTCTGTAGGCATACTGAATGCCCTCTCAGAATGCAAAACGTCTTATTCAGTTATTGATATTTTCTTGAGACTTTACAATTTCATCTGATAATATCCCTGCAAATATGTCGCCATACAAGAATGGCGCTGTTTTATTGCAGTGGTATTAACACATTGAACCTGCAGGGGAACCCCTGCAACACCCACATTTTTTTAAATGGAGCGGGGGACACCCGCGCAACCCCTGCTGCGATTTACCCCATATATACTCTTACATCCTGTCCCCTTTCCTCCATAATGTATGGGCGTCGCTTGCGAGGGACGGGAGACGGAACCTTTTTCACCAGAAAAAATCTTCTTCCCCTTTAAATTTAGAGGCGCGCGGGGGTGTGGCCCTGGAAGCATGCACTCGCCTGTCTCTGCCCTCTGGTGCCACTCCCCAGCCCCCTTTTCCACACCGATGGAGCGGACTGAATCAGCGCTCCTGGGTTTGGCTTCGGCCATGTAATACGACGCACTCTTCCCCGGATATTCTTCCATCTTTGTCTTTTTAATTGGGTACCTGGACCTCCGACGCCACGCTCCACCCCGGCGCATGTCGACTTCAGCGAGCCTCAGCAGGTGTCCTGGCTGCAAGGGGCTCTTGCCTACATCTGACCCCCATGCCCTTTGTCTCCGCTGCCTTGCCCCCCGACCACGGAGCGGGAAGGTTGTTACTCCACTGTCACTGAAGAACAGGCTAGCTAGGTGGAGGGAGCTCTTCCAGAAGTCACCTCCGGAGGACCTAAAGGACTTCGTCAAACATCGCTCGAGGCAGAAGGGAAGGCCTCTATTCACCATCGCACCCTGCAAGGGCGACTCCTTCCCAAGGTGGGGCCCGACCGATAGGAACCTGTTGGGTTCTAGCACCAGCACACATACCGAGGCTAGTCCAGCCCATGGCCGAGGGGTCTCCGGATCCTTCCAGGGTCAGTACTGAGGGACCGCAAGGTTTTTTTTATCGGGGTTACTCCCGAGGGGCAACAGCCTAGTACCGGCATTATGTCAGAGGGGGCCCCTTCACGTTGCACTACCGGCAGCACTTCCAAGGGCAATACGCCATCCAGGGTCACAACCAGAGGTGCGGGATAGGCCTTGTGTTCCAACACCAAGCGTCTTGGACGGGGCTGGTTCTGGCGAGCCAGGCACCACAACTTCTGCACGTGGCACGCAGCTAGACAAAATGGTAACCGCGTCAGTCAAGATGGCCGCTTGTCCGATAGCCCCTCTTGCAGAGCTGGTGGAGGAAAGAGTCATAAGGTGGGACTGGTGTCAACCATGTGCGTGGCCTACAGTTTATCCATGAGCAGGACAGGACAGGTTTCCCCTGAACACCAGGCAGAGTGACCCTCGGCCCCATTTGCCCTTAGCCACTCCGCCAATATCACCTGCCACCTCTACAGCCTCCGAAGACAGGTTCTCTGAAGGTTCCTAGGGCTGATGTGAACTCCCCAGATGGGTGGCCATCCTCCGGGACGGCATCAGGGACATGCTCCCCCCAGGTCACCCCACCGGCACTCATAGTCATTTCTCCTATGGCTCTGGGGCCGCAGGCCCCAGCACAGCCACCGCTGTCCCCGCCGCCTCCTCCGATTCCGGGTTCCCTGCCTACCACAGTGCAGGTGGTTTCACACCAGCCTCCGCAGCAGCCACCGGCTCTGGTCTCCACACCGCAGCCCACGGCGCCCAGCACTCCTCCACCAGCTCTGGACCCTCCAAGCACCCTGGTGGACTTTGACGAGGAGGAGGAGGAGGACCCCGACACGCCATCTTCAGCCAGGGCCTTCTATGAACACCTTGCAGGTTTGGCAGAGTATGTGGACCTTCCTCGGCCCGTAGTAGAACACCCTGAGGAGGGGGTCTTGGCTGAAGTCCTCACCATAAGACCCCCTACCAAAGCAGAGATCCTGATTCAAAAAGACCTAGTTACCCTGGCCAAGAAGTGGTGGCTCAAGCCGCACTCGGCCCAACCTGTTAATCACTTTTGCTGTCGGCGCATCCTCAACCGCACTCTTCCGTGATCGCTGTGGCGTCACTCTAGTCCAAACCTCACTCGTCCTCGGCCATCTCGTCCTCGACGCTGCTAGGCAAGGAGGAGAAGATCTTGGAGGCGTACAGGAAAAAGCTGTTCTCCAGCATGGGGTCTGGCATGGATTCACATGCTCATGAATATTCCCCGTCGTCAGGCTGGGAATCCTCGGTAAAGAAAAAACCAGTATCAGTTTCGTTTCTGATCTGTCTTTCGTAGTAATAACCAATCACTGGTCTCTGCGTCATACTGACCACAGCCAATGACTGCCCTCTACCTAAGCACCGCCTCTGGCAGCCATCTTCAGATTTTTACCGCACGTTCATGTGTTGGGATCCTCATGCTATTGCTCTCGAGCGTTAGTGCTATTTTTTCACGTTTTTTGCTCAAAAACTTCGTTTTTTCGGCCAAAAGAGCCTCAAGCTCCACCGACTCTCCATCCGATCAACGGGGACCCGTGTCGGATTCGTCTGCGCCCCTCAAGGGTGAAGATTTCGTCGAGCTACGCTTTGGAGGACTCCAGAAGCTTCTCAGGCCCGGACATGGCCCAGGAGAAGGGAAGCTCGACGTCCGGAAAGCTGTTCAGGGTCTGCCCTGGATGCCAGCTGCAGAACGTCTTTGAGGACGAGCACTCCTTTTGTCTCTACTGCTTACATGAGGACAAGACGCACGTGGAGAAGGACTGTGCGTTTTGCGGCAATATGTCGGAGCGGACCATGAAGGACCGCCATCAACGTCTCGCCAACTGGCTGGAAGGGAAGAGCCCGTCAGGCGAGAAGAAGAGGAAGAAATCCGAGCGGTCTTCTAAGACCTTTGAGGACGCCCCGGCGACGGGGGTCCAACACAAGGCCAAGCACCGCGAGTCCGCTGGCACCGGGAGCGCCGAACGGTCGGGCTCTACGGGCGCCAGGCAGGGCGCACCCTCCCCGGCACCTTCAGCCACGAGCCAACGCTCTGGGTCGGGTAAGAGGAAGGGCGAGCACCCGGCGAAGCTCCTGGAGAGGCCCCGGTCGAGCTCAAAGGCCCCATCGGAGGGGGAGCGAGGCAGTGTCCCCCCCCCCTCAAGGATAAGGCGGTGAGCGCACCTAAGTTGGTGAAGGCCTTAATCCATCCGGCCAAGCCCTCTATCGATACTGTCGCGGCGGCCATGGCTCAGCCTGTGGAGGCTACACCAGTGGTGGTGACCTCGGGGCTCAGAGTCTCCCTGCCACCTCGGAGGGAGTCCTCTTTTGTGCCCATCGATAGGACGCCCGTGAAATCCCCGGCGGGGAAGAAAAAGGGGGGGCAGGGCGTCGTAGATTCGGCCTCAGCCTCTGAGGAAGAGCTGATTGAGGTCTTAAGCCACGGCCTTGGCGTGGAAGAAGACCGGCCCGTCGGGATGGATCCCGACGCAGGTGACAACATCGTCGAGGGTGCCGACGGGGCCCCTGTTCGCCCGTCGGATTCCCCTCTGCCAGCGCCGCAAGACAACTCGGCGGCCATTTTGTTGGCTATACTATCCTTATGTTCAGAGATAAGGACGAGACTACCGTTGCCGACGGAGGAACCTCTCCCGTCGGGGGGTCCTGAACCGGGACCTTCTTGTGCTCCCCCGCCCAAGAAAAGAAGGATTCACCCTCCACCTCCTTTTCAGCCGTCGCGCCCCGTCCAGTCCTCCTCCCCGTCCACCGGAGGGGATGATACGGGGACTGACACGGCAGCGACGGGTACGGACGACTAGGTATACGACGAGGATATACCGTCGTCACCTCCCACCAGGGCTTCTCCGCCCGACGAGATTGGATCGTTCCACTCCATGATCGCCAGGGCATCCGAGCTTTTCCAACTCTGCCCTGAGGAGAAGAAAAAGGAAGGATTCCTTTATCAACGGCGCGAGGCCAAGAGGAAGACGGTCCTCGCGGTGCCTCTGCTGGACGACATTTTGGATGAGGGCCTCGCCCTCCTCAAGAACCCTTCCACGACGCCAGCTAGAAGAGACCGGTACGAGAAGAAGTACCGGGTCCCAGACGCGGCCCCCCTGTGCCTCCGGGCGCAGCCTACCCCGGACTCCGTCGTCTCCGCGGCGGCCAGGAAGAAAGCGGGGGGGGGGGGTGCGGCCTCCACATCGACTTCCCCACCGGACGGCGAGGGAAAGAAATTGGACGCTATGGGACGCAGGGTCATCTCGTCTGCAGCGACGACGATTAAAGCGGCCAACGCCTTGGCTATCGTGGCCCGCTACGACAGGGAGCTATGGTACAAACTGGCTCCCCTGCTGGACTTCCTACCGGAGATCCTACAGGAAGGCGAGGTGGCGTCGGACCACGCCATCACTAGTGCGACGGACATCGCCGACACTGGGTTTCGCCAGTTGGGCAACGGCGTGTGCCTTAGGCGGCGTGGATGGCTCAAGGCTACGGACTTCCGTCAAGACGTACAGACCAGAGTCCTGGACATGCCGTTCGATGGGAACAACCTGTTTGGGAAAACAGTGGACAATTCCCTTCAGGCCATTAAAGCGGACACTGAGACGGCCCGGGCACTTGGGGTTCTGCAGCAACGACGGACACCCTTTCGGAGCAGCGGAGGCAAGGGCGCCTCCAAAGGTTCCGGCGGCGGTTTCTCCACCTACCGTCAAGCGGCCCGCTCGTCGTCTCAGGAGGCCTACAGAGGACGAGGCAAGTCTGGCGGACCCCGCCGTCGTCGCCAAGGAGGTCAAGGCGGCAAAGCCTCGTCGAAACAGGATTGAACCGGCCGTGAGGTCGGGCCCCCACCGAAGCACCCCGGTGGGAGGCCGGCTGGCGAGCTTCGTCAGCGCGTGGGAGTCCATCTCCACCGACCGATGGGTGCTGGACGCCTTAGCCCGGGGCCACGCGCTCGAGTTTCAAAGAAGGTGCCCGCGCGTCCCCCCCGTGGCCAGGAAAGAGCTTCACGTCCCTCAGCTTCTCCTGGAGGTAAAGGCGATGCTCAGGAAGGTCGCCATCGAACTCGTTCCAAAGAGGCTTCGGGGCTCCGGAGTTTACTCGAGATACTTCCTTGTGAAGAAGAAGACGGGAGGATGGCGCCCCATCCTAGACCTGCGACGTCTGAACAAGTTCATCAAGGCGCAGAAGTTCCGGATGGTCACCCTCCAGCACGTCCTGGGGCAGCTGGAGGAAGGAGACTTCCTGTCGTCGTTGGATTTGGAGGATGCCTACTTCCATATTCCCATCCTAAAGGGGCACCGAAAATTCCTCAGGTTTGTGGTCCAAGGGCATCACTACCAGTTCAAAGCCCTCCCCTTCGGACTACGGTCGGCACCCAGGGTGTTCACCAAGTGCCTTGCACCGGTGGCGGCGCAGCTGCGCCGCGAGGGGATCCACGTCTACCCCTACCTGGACGACTGGCTCATCCGAGCCGAGACGAGGGAGCTCGCCGTGGAGCACACGGCAAGGACCGTCCAACTTCTCACGGACCTGGGATTCTCCGTGAACTACGCCAAGTCCCACCTGGTACCCGCGCAAAACGCACTGTTTCTGGGAGCGAAGCTCGACACAGTGTCCCTTCTGGCCTCCCCGTCGGAGGAAAGGACCAGGTCCATCCTGGGCAAGGTACAGCGGATGTTGGTTTCCGACGCGGCCAAGGTGAGGTCCATCAAGTCCCTCCTCGGAATGATGTCTTCTTGCATCTACCTCATTCCCATGTGCAGGCTCCGCATGCGCCCGTTGCAGGAGTTCCTGGACGCGCGCTGGATCCAAACGACGGGCGGCTTCGAGGAGAGGATCACACTCGACGAGAGTTTCCGCCGAGCGGTCCGGTGGTGGGGCAACCGCGCGCATCTGACGGCGGGCATGGACTTTCAGACCCCAGACCACCAGGAGACAGTGACCACGGATGCCTCCCTGGAAGGGTGGGGAGCGCACACCGAAAATCTGCACGCGAGAGGCCTCTGGCTCCCGACGGAGAAGTCCCTCCATATCAGCGTCCTGGAGCTCCGTGCAGTGTTCTGGGCCCTCAGGTCTTTCCTTCCGTCCCTCAAGGGCAAGGTGGTGAGGATCTTCACCGACAACACCACCACCATGTTTTACATCAGGAAACAGGGCGGAACCAGGTCCCCAGCACTGTCCAAGGAGGCGCAGGACCTGTGGCATTGGGCCGCCGCCCAAAGGATGTTTCTGGTGCCGTTTCATCTGGCAGGGATAAAAAACACCATCGCCGACTCACTCAGCAGGGAGCTGCGCTCGTGCCACGAGTGGGAACTACGGCAGGATCTAGTGGATCGCCTCTTCCGACGGTGGGGCACACCCCAGATCAACCTGTTTGTGACGGCGACGAACTCCAAGTGCCGGAGGTTCACCAGCAGGTTTCCCCAGGCGAGGAGCATGGGCGATGCTTTCTCGTTCCCCTGGGAGGGCCTGTTCCTCTACACGTTCCCTCCTTTGCCACTGCTAATCCGGCTCGTCAACCAGCTCAAGAGGTCACGGTGCAGGATGATCCTCGTCGCACCTGCGTGGCCGAGGCAGATATGGTTCCCGGACCTTCTGGACTTGTCAGCGTCCCCGCCAATCAAGCTGCCGGTGGACGCGGATCTACTCTCCAGGGAAGGAGGCGCCATCCTCCACCACGACCCGAAATCGCTGAACTTGCAGGCCTGGCTCCTGCAGCGCTAGAGTTTGGTGGATACGACATACCTGCCGACTGCAGAGAGGTTCTTGCAAAGGCCAGAGCGTCCTCGACTCTTAAATGCTACAGACACAAATGGAAGAGGTTCTCTGTCTGGTGCCACGCACAGAAGATTAACCCTCTACGGATTACGGCTCCCCAGGTACTGCCGTACCTGCTGACGCTGGCCAAAGCTGGACTGGCACACGCGTCCATCAAGATTCATCTTGCTGCGATCTCCCGATACACCAGAACCACGGGCCGGACGTCCTTGTGGTCTCATCGTCTGGTGAAAGAGTTCATGAAGGGACTGTTCAGATCGTTCCCGCCGGTGAAGGCGCCGGCCCCGGCGTGGGAGCTCAACGTGGTGCTGACCAAGCTCATGGGACCTCCGTTCGAGCCTCTGCACTCGGCCCCGTTGAGGTTTCTGTCGTGGAAAACAGCGTTTCTTGTGGCCATCACCTCCGCACGACGGGTGGGAGAGATCCAGGCCCTTTCCTGCAAGGCCCCGTACTTGACTTTTCACGACACGAGGGTAGTGCTCAGGACGCACCCCTCCTTCATGCCCAAGGTACCGTCGGACTTCCATCTCAACGAACCCTTGGTGTTGCCTGTGTTTTTCCCGTCGCCTTCGTCGCCGGCTGAGAGGACTTTGCACTCGGTGGATGTGGCTAGAGCGCTGAAGTTCTACGTCGACCGCACGAAGTGTTTTCGGAAGACGTCACAACTCTGTGAATTTTGGACCTGTCAATCAGGGGAAGGCTCTCTCGAAGGCTTCCATTTCCAGATGGCTCTCCGGCTGTATCATGTACTGTCATCGGTTGGCAAACCGACCGCTGCCTGGCGGTCCGAGAGCCCATTCCACCAGAGCGATCGCAGCTACCACGGCGTTCCTTTCTGGTGTGCCCCTGCTGGACATATGCAGGGCTGCTACGTGGAGGTCGACGCACACCTTCACGAAATTCTACTGCGTCGATCGGGATTCCAGGGAGGAGTCCAGGGTCGGCCAAGCAGTGCTGCGCAACCTGTTTGCCTGAGGTGAGCCTGGTGAGGAGGTAAGATGCTTAATGTTGAGTTTGATGTAATGCTTAATGTTGAGCCTTTGTCACCTCCCGTGGTTGTGCATGTGTGTACTGCTATGTATTCTTTATTCATGAGCATGTGAATCCATGCCAGACCCCATGCTGGAGAAGGAACAAGTTACTTACCTGTAACTGTTGTTCTCCAGCATGGGTCTGGCATGGATTCACATGCAAACCCTCCCGCCTACCCCTCTGCGGCTCTTCACTTGGTCATACTGCCACTTCACGTGCTTCCAAATCTGAAGATGGCTGCCAGAGGCGGTGCTTAGGTAGAGGGCAGTCATTGGCTGTGGTCAGTATGACGCAGAGACCAGTGATTGGTTATTACTACGAAAGACAGATCAGAAACAAAACTGTTACTGGTTTTTTCTTTACCGAGGATTCCCAGCCTGACGACGGGGAATATTCATGAGCATGTGAATCCATGCCAGACCCATGCTGGAGAACAACAGTTACAGGTAAGTAACTTGTTTCTACTCCGCCTCCTTGCACCTACGTCAGGCCAACGCAGTTGCCATGCTGGCAGCCGCTAACCAAAGGATCTCGCTGGAAATTGCAGACTTCCTCCCAGAACTTCTGGCACAGAGCGCAGTGCGCTTCAATGCGGGTCTAGGATAATCCAGGCTGGTAGCACAGGACATGGAGTCCACCATGGCCCACATCGATACCTCTGCCCAGGCCATTTGCATTGCCACAGACATGAGAAGAACTGCCTGGCTCTGGGCTACCAACTTTAATCCCGATGTCCAGGAACGCTTATTGGACCTTCCCTTCGAGGGTAGTGACCTCTTCCACTCCACCACGGATGAGGAATTGCATAAAAAGAACAGCTCACAAACCGCAAAGTCTTTATTCTTACGAAGGCCACACCCAAGGCCTACAACCAGTCACAGCAATGCTCTGACAAGGGAACAGCGTTTGGCGGGTTCCGAGACTTCCAAGAGTGGAGGTCCGGGCAACCTGACCGTTCTCTGAGTCAGCATCGGAGGAAACAACAAGGGTGGTGGCCGGCAAAGGGTTTTTCCAATCCCCCTCCTCTGCAGCAGCCTCAGAAGGAAAGAAGGCATGACATGCCCCTTCGGGTCCACTTGTCTCCGGTGGGGGACAGGCTTGCCTTCCTCGTGTCATTTTGGCACCAACATTTTTCAGACCCCTGGGTCCTCTCCGTAGTCTCCACAGTATACTGCCTACCGGCTCCTCCCTCTCCTTCCCCTCCCCTCCTCTCCCATAGATTTGGACAACAACTCTGCTGGCGGAGATCTGGTTGCTCGTCGAGAGCCAGGCAGTGGAAGAAGTCCCAGCCTCCCTGTGAGGATTCGGCTTCTATTCCAGGATCTTCGCCATACAGAAGAACCAGACTGGCCTGAGAGTTGTGCTGGACCTTTCCACCCTCAATCTCTCCCTCCCTCTGCAAAAATTCGAGATAGTTACGCCAGCTCTTATTGCAGAAACACTGGATAGGGGAGACTGAATGTGCTCACTGGATCTGAAAGACGCTTATCTACACGTCCCGATTTGGCAGCTGCATCGTTCCTTACTGCGCTTCAGGATCATGGGCTTCCATTTCGAATACAAGGTGCTACCCTTCAGCCTCAACTCGGCACCCAGGGTATTTACCAGGCTAATGAATGCAGTGGCAGCCCTCCTCAGGGCCCAGGGCCACCAAGTCTACCCATACCTGGGCGACTGGCTCGTCCGGTAAGCGGTTCAGCATACTGCCTTTACACTGATGAACGCACTCCATGACCTGGGGTTCACTATCAATCTCAAGAAGTCTCAGCTGCAGCCGCTCGCAGAGCCTGACCTTTTTGGGCCTCATCTGGGACACAAGCTCTGAGAGAGTCTTTCCCTCAGAGGACAAGATTGCCGCCATCAAGAGAGCTACAGCTCACTTCCTCTCCAGGCCCGTGACCTCGGCTTGGTGGTACCAACAACCACTGGGTCTTCTGACAGCGGTCCTCTTGGCCGTGCCCCACACAAGCCTCAAGACGCAGAGATTACAGCTTCACTTCTCAGCCTCATGGAATCAGAAGAAGGGCCTCCAAGAGGAGCCAGTCAGCATTCTTCCCTTTCTCCTCTCGGACATCCAATGGTGGTCCGCTGACTTCAACCTGCGGCTGGGCAAGCCCTTCCAACAGCCGGCCCCTCAGGTCAGTTATTACGGACTCTTCCCTAGAGGGCTGGGGAGCCACCCAGGACAGCCACAGCATCCATGTAGTCTGGACTCGGCAGGAGTCCCACATCAATTGGCTAGATTTGAAGGCCATATGGTTGGCCCTCAAGGCTTTCTCCATCTTGAGGGCAAGACAGTTCTTATCCAGACAGATAACTCCACCAGCATGTACTATGTCAGCAAGCAGGAGGGCACCAGATCCCCTCTGCTGTGCCACGTAGCAGTAGGCATGTGGAAATGGCCTCTGGAGAACAACATATACCTCTTGGCTGTCCACCTCCTGGGAGAATCCAACCTGGAAGTGGACAGGCTCAGCAGACTAGGGGTGGACAATTACGAGTGGCAATTGAGCAACCTGGTACTGAAGGAGATATTCCTCAGGTGGGGGCCTCCCCAGGTGGATCTATTTGCCTCCCGAGACAACAGGAAATGCCAACAGTTCGCCTCCTGGCAGGGGCAGGGCTCCAGCTACCTAGGCGACTCATTCCAGTGAGACAACACGACGTCATATGCCTTCCTGCCCACACCCCTGGTCCACAGGGTGATCTGCAAAGTAAAGGAATCCCGGCACCTCAGCAATAATAGCTTCCTGGTGGCTGGCGAGACTGTGGTTCTCTGAGCTTCTCAGCCTATGGGACAGACCACCCATTCACCTACCGATGGGCCCAGCTCCTCTCCTGGCCCAGCCGGGGGGCAGGGTACTCCATCCACCTCCTCACAAACTAGCCCGCGCAGCGTGGTTCCTGAGCAGATCACGCTGAAACACTTAAGCCTATCTCCGTCTAACCTAGAGGTCATCCAGGGTGCTAGAAGCAAGGCTACTAGAAGCCAATATAAGAGTAAATGGTCTAGATTCTGTCATCGGGCCGACTCTAGGGAGATCGACCCTCTTAAGTGCACGTTGGACGACGTGCTCTCCTTTTCAGTGCACCTCGCCCACTCCGGTGTACAAGTGGATACATGTCGCACCTCGGCGAAGGCCATCAGAAAAGGCCTAAGATCCTCCCTGCAGCTCCGCTGCGAGAGAGGACTCCACATGCACCCATGATGCGCCCTGCCTCCACGGATAGAAGAGCCCCTGCCGCCATTTCTGTCCATGCAGCCTCCGCCGCAATCAACAAACACAGAGAGCCGTGTCTGAGCTCCATGACAACAGCTGATGCGGAGTCAGCTGATTCGTCTGCCGCTGCTTGCAGCCCCTCCTCTCCCGCTTTAAAGGGAGAGGAGGACAGCTGCCAGGCAAAGCCGCCACTCGGCGAAGGCCATCGGAAAAGGCCTAAGATCCTCTCTGCAGCTTTCCGCTGCTCGATGGCGCGGAAGACGCCTCTATGCAACTTTAATCAAGGTAAGGCCTTGCGCCTCAGTGCCTGTATGTACCGCCCCTCATTCAGGGCAGCCCAGATCACCACCATGCGCACTTTGCCATGCATTTACAGGAACGCATGACTTCGGTCGCGCACTCAGCCTACTACCCCCAACACCTTCACTCCTAATCCTGCATGCCGCAACCTGATGGTAGGCCTCAGATGCCCATCATCCTCATTCAGACGCTACGCCACCAGGGCCAACTTTACCCCAATGGCAGCCCGGTATAATGTAGCCATTCCACCTCTGTTTTTCGATACTTTCACCACCAAACAAGCCTCCACGGCCGCTACAAACGTAAAGCCCAATACTAACATTGACTCTGCACTACATCCCATGCCCAGGCCTAGTGTTACGCTCACCTGGTTCCCACGGGGGCGTCGACCGGAACTGGGCCGCTGTTTCCACCAGCGTGACGTGTAGCGCCGAGATGACTGACTGGACTGGCCCGCTCAGCCTAGTTTGTCTGGCTCGCAGGAATATTCTTCTGCAAAGGAGAAGAGGAATTAACCACCCGTGGAATTGAGTGTCAACCCACCTCCCCCACTCCCGTTGTCTTCCCACAGATCACTCTTGATGTCCCTTCCTTAGTCTCACCTGATGGTTTGGAAGGATTAGCTCTCCATCCTGCGTCGACCGCAGGGGCGCGTTGATGACCAGTTACTTCACTGGCGTAGAGGAATTGGTGAGTTCCAGTATTGACTCTAAAGTCCAATTGTTCATAAGAGTTCAAATGTCTGATCTTCACTCTGTCCGATTCCTTGCAGGTTGCCGATTAATCCACTCGAAGATTTCCAAATGGCAATTGGTAAGATTCAGGTAAGTCTATTGTGGTTTTCCCCTTAGGGGCCGGGGTACGGCGATGAAGCAGAGTTGACTGCGCCGACCTGAGATGAGGTGAGTACCCCCCGTGGTAAATCAGGTAAGTCCTAGGGGGTAGCTTGTATAGCCTTAGAGAGTCCCCTTGCTCACCTTGCTGTCTTTGTCTCCTTGGGTGTCGGAGGGCGGCCGCAAGATGGAGAGAGCGTGATGGAATGCTGAAGTACCGCCAAGCGGCGCCGTAGGAATGCGAAGCAATGCTTCAAAGACTTCTGTCTTTCAACTCTGTGGCGAAATGGATCAGGATTCAGGTAAGGATTAAAGTTAAAACTCCTGTTCTAACCTTTATCCTTCTTTTCTTCTTGTTTCAGGAGTCCCAGGACTGAAGCGGGCATGGCTGAAGACTGGAGCTGCTGAAAACACGGTGAGCGTTACGCTGCAGCAAGCAGAATAACGCGAAGCACGTGTGGCTGTCCGGGCGTGGTTTAAATAGCCTTGGAAGAAGACCCAGGTAAGTATTCTTCCACAGCCCCACCCAAGTAACAAAATAGTCCCTTCAGTAAAATAGTTCCTCCTAAGCCTCATTTGGCTTGAGTCTGCATGCAGCATGGTCTGCCTCAGGTGAGTATGCAGCATGGTCTGCTTCAGGTAAGTTATCAATAATGAGCCTGGCGCCCATGGCGCCAGGACTGACTTTATCTTTGAGCCTGGCGCCATAGGCGCCACGACTGCACGCAAACAGCCCCTAACTGGGGCTTTTGGGCATGCTCTAAGTGGCATGATGCCTGCTTCTGGGGCTGCTGGGCCTGGTCTGGTCTTCCGGGGGCAGGCATCATGACAGCTCCATGGTGAATGGTCATGCTGCTGGCCCCTTGACCAAAGTTGTTACCGTACTACCTGTATTGCCTACCATGCCTAGTGTTCCAATGTTGAATGATCATGCTGCTGGCCCCTTGACCAAAGTTGTTACCGTACTACCTGTATTGCCTACCATGCTAGTGTTCCCATGTTGAATGCTCATTCTGTGGCACCCTTGAACACCGCTGATTCCACACTACCCTCGCCGCCTGAGCCACCATCCATACCCACTAGGCCATCCACCTCTACACCTCCAACTGCTCACGCTCAGCTGCGCCCTGCTCAACGCCCGCTCGGTACCTGCCCACGCCATTGACATCAACGACTTGATTATCAAGGACAACCTGGATCTCCTAATTCTCACAGAAACCTGGCTCAATGAAAGTTCGGGCCCGGCACTATATCTGGCTATTCCATCTGGGTATTCCATCTTCAGGAAAGACCGCACCTCTCAGAGGGGTGGAGGCATAGCCCTCATCGCCAGGGAAACTCTTGCCATCAGGGAAGTGGTAGGGCAACTTGACAACAATAGTGACTACCTCCCTCTAAAGATTAGTGCCTCCCCCAACTCCACAATAACGAAGCACATTGTCTACAGACCCCCGGGTCCATGCACTGACTTCCACGACACTCTCATCCTCGCTCTGTCCAACAACTTAAAAAACCTCCCAAGTCATACTCTTGGGTGATCTCAACCTAGGGCTCAATGACCCTAAGGACTCACGCCTCAAGAATGCCCATTCCACCCTGGGCTTCGCGCAATCTATCTCTGACCCTACCCACCTCAAAAGGCGTACCCTCGATTGAATCAGTCACCACAACTGCTCTTTGCTTATCACTGCCAACACCCCCATCCCCTGGTCTGACCACCACTACGTCCAATTCAACCTTAGCACCAAGAGAGGGCCCAAAGCACCACCCTCCCCATCCCCCCCCCCCGTGCCCAACCTACCGCCCACCACCCTGGGCCCCCGTGCCCGGCGAATCTCGCTAGGAGCTCACGCCAACTCACAGTTGAGAACATAGCACCCTACCTCCTCACTCCGGCTCTGCAAGCCCCATTCTCCAACAACCCTGAAACCTTAGCTAACACCTTCAAAGATGTCATCACTTCAGCAGTGGACGCCATTGCTCCAATGACTCTTAAAGCCAAGAAAGGCAAACACTCCAACTCATAGTTCTCCAAAGAACTTCTTGACCAACGTGCGCAGAAGAGGATCGCCCTCTTCGCATGGAAAGCTAACCCATCTGAAGCCACCAAAAAAGTGGAAAAACCATCTTCTCCACCCCCGTCCGTCATTAAAGATGACAAGTGGTTCAATAGTATTCAGTCTGCCAAGCTTAACACTCTTCAAACTAAAATTCGTGCCCACCAAAAAGTCCTCTCCAGCCTCATAGCAAACCTGCACTCTGAATCCTCCACGACCACTAAGTCCAATTCCTCTCCACCATTTGACTTTAAAGACATCACTGAGCCCGAGGTCATCACCCTACTCAACTCCATCAAACCTTCTAATTGTAAGGGAGATGTCTGTCCAGCGAATCTCATCAAAGATTCTGCACTAGCCCTAGTTCCCTGCCTTACAGCATTTATCAACTCTTCTTTCCAGTTGGGCCATGTTCCAACTGGACTCAAGGAGGCCTGGGTACGCCCACTCATAAAACCCTCGTTGGACCCAACGGTCCCGGGGAATTATAGGCCCATCACCACTGTACCTTTCCTACTCAAAATTTTGGACAAAGCATCCTACCTGCAAGTCCAAAAGTTCCTTGAAGAAAACAGTCTCCTCGGCCTGCGGCAATCTGGCTTCCGGCCACGACATGGCACCGAAACGGCTCTCCTGGACTTAAAGAACCAAATGGACGATCTCAGAGACTCAGGCAAACCTGCGCTCCTGTTGCTCCTGGATCTATCCGCTGCCTTTGAATTGGTGGACCACAACACCCTGTGCCACCACTTAGCCACCCGAGCCAACTTCTCCCCCAAAGCCTGCAAATGGATCACCTCCTTTCTCCAAGAAAGGGCCATGAAAGTCTTTTCAGACTCAGCTTGTGCCACTCCCAACCACATCACCTGCGGTGTTCCACAAGGATCATGTATCGCGCCCACGCTCTACAACCTCTTCACGAGGCCTCTGTTCAGCATCCTTGATTCCTTGGACATCTCGTATACAAACTATGCGGATGACACGCAGGTACTCATCCCACTCACAGGTGATTACCTAGCGGACACTAAAACCCTGACCACCATCTATTCCACTATCCAATCGTGGATGGCAGAGAACTGGCTCTGCCTCAACAGTGAAAAAACCGAACTCCTCCTTATAGGGTCACCCTGCACCTTGGGTAACCTCGGGAATCAGTACGCTTCTTTCACCATTGACAACATTCCCATCAAAGTCTCCAACCACGTGAAGACACTCTGAGTCTACCTTGACTCCGATTTGTCCATAGATAGACAGGTCAATGCCATCGCCGCATCCTCAGCATACTACTCTAAAGTCCTCAACGCAGCCAGGCCCTTCCTGTCAAGCCAGAACTGCCTTACCATCGCCAGGGCAATAATCGGATCTAGGCTAGACTACTGCAATGCCCTCCTCGCTGGGACCTCCAATAAAAACATTGCCAAACTCCACCTAGTCCAAAATAATGCACTGAGGGCAGCTACAGGCACCGCAAGGACAGAACACATCTCTGAAATCAGAAGACAGGCACACTGGCTCCCTGTCAAAGCAAGAATTGTATTTAAAACACTTGCCCTTACCCACAAATGCCTCCATGTGCTTGCTCCTCCATACCTGACCCAAAGAATCATCAAGCACACTGCCACAAGACCTTTAAGAATGTGCTACTCCAACACGATTGTCATGCCTAAAACGCGCAGGGTGCGTGCCGGTGGCTCCAGCTTTCCCACACAGGCAACTATGCACTGGAACGCACTCCCACCTCACATAAGAAAGATTGAGGCCCACCAAGCCTTCCGCAAAGCCATCAAGACTAAGCTGTTTGTATGAAATGCAACATACGTCAGAATGGGTCTGTATGATTCATGTCATGCATCGTGTGTATCCTTGCCTGCATCTGTGTAACCAAACCAAAAGAACTTTGGTCAACTGTATACTTTCTGTATATCCTCTGAATCCTAAGTCCAACATCTTCTTGTAACAGCGCCTCGATGCCCTTGGGCTGCAAGTGCGCTATACAAATGCAAATAAATAAAATAAATAAATATCTGGCAGCCATAGGGGCTTACAGGAATTCAGAGGAGGGCCTCTTCTCCTCCTCCAATCCGGTGGTCCAGCGACATCTGCCAGGCCTCCACAGGCTTTACCTGCCTATAAAGAAGTCACACCGCGTGTGGGACCTCAATGTGGTGTTGGGCGTCTTGGCGCACAAACCTTTTTGAGCCTATCGCATCCGCGGACATCAGCTGGTCACCTTAAAGACCGCTCTGTTCGTGGGCATAACCTCAGCTCGCAAAGTCAGCAAGATCCAGGCTCTGGTTGCATCAGAACCCTACACCACTTTTCACGGGGACAAGGTGGTCCTGCGGACGCACCCCGCTTTCCTACCCAAGGTAACCTCCTTCCATCTCAATGAGGAAATAGTCTTACCCACTTTCTTTGCCAACCCCAAGGACGAGCCTCAGAGGGTTCTGCACGGTCGGGATGTCAGACGCGTGCTGAAATACTACCTGGACAGAACCAAGGACTTCCGCAAGTCGGACGCCTTGTTTGTCACTTTCAGTGGGTCAAGGCCCGGTTATCAGGCTTCCAAGGCTCCCATAGCAAGGTGGATGGTAGTAGCCATCAAGGAGGCCTATGAGGGGCAGCACAAACCATTACCAGCAAACTTACATGCCCATGCGGCCAGAGCCAAGGCCACGGTCTTCCCGTTCCAACGTCATGTGCCGTGGCAGGTCATCAGCAGGCCGGCTACCTGGGCCACCTCTTTGGCTTTCTGTAAAAACTACTGTTTGGACACCGCCTCTAGGTCAGATGCGGCTTTCGGGCAGGCAGTTCTAAGAAACCTGTTTTCTTAAGGAGGGTCTCCTCTCCACCCTGGGGCTACATTCAGTTGTAATCGCCCATACATTATGGAGGAAAGTGGACGGGACGTAAGGGTAATTGTTACTCACCGTAGTGACTAACATACTCTTAGTCCTTAGGACCCTTTCCTCCATACGTCCCACCATCCCTCCTTCCCCAATAATACTGGTGTCACTAGGCAATGCTGATTATTGTCGACGCGTCAATGGGGACTGAGGGGTGGCACCGGTGAGCGGAGGCAGGCGAGCACATGCTCCCAGGCCACGCGCCACTAAAAAGGGGGAAGATTTGTTCTAGTGAAAAAGGTTCCGTCCTACGCGAGGGACGCCCATACACTATGGAGGAAAGGGGACTATGGACTAAAAGTACATTAGTCACTACGATGAGTAACTATTAATTTATCCCCCTAAATAATTTTGTCTCTGCCATTTCCCAGCGACAATATGTATTGCGACATTATTTATGGGGATAATATTACCCGATACAGACTTAATATGGTCTGAAATTGCTGGGACCTATTTTGCTCTTGAGTAGGGCCTTGAAGAGCCTGGTTAGATTGACGCCAACAGCTACCAGGTGCTACTTTTTGCTCCCAAGCATCTATCTGAATATTGACTCTGGAGATTTGCATAAAGGTGAATTAGTAAACATCTAGAGGACATGTAAATAAGAATTGTCTTATGTACTGTACACAGTCATAGTTGCATCTCATTTGGAAGTTAGAAGTGTTGTATTCTGTGTATTAGTGCTTCTTTCTGCAGGAGCTGCAGAGAGTGTGAGCATGGTTGTTTCACAGAAAAAGATGTGACTGCAGGGATTTTAACGGGAATGCAGTAATGGATGTAGTCACAAAGTTAGGACGTAGCGGCAAAGATGGGTAAACACTAAAAGAGTTAGCAAAATAGAAGACATTTCTTAAAAGAAATGTAAAAAATAAAACGGAAAGCAATTTAAAGAACATGAAAAGGGTAGGCCTGTAGAGCAACATGACAAGAGACAGATGGTTCACCAGAAAGCCAGCAATAGAGTACAAAACACAACAAAAAGCCTTAGAAGGTGTTCAAGCCATGTGCACTTTTGGGTGCATGGCACAGTTTGGATAAAAAGGCAAGTTCCGCCGTCATACATTCATGAGACGGAACCTTAATAGCTCTTGGGTTATGATGAGTAATTCCTGGTTGGAGGATAATCCTGACACCAAGGACCTACTTCCAGCTTCTGCTCTGAATTTCAATTTCCACCCCTGCTTAACCTACATTTTCTCTGCTTAACTGAAACATCGAGCTCCCCAAGAAATACTACTACTAATGCAGCTCTTACATCCTCCTTCCCAAACTTTTCCAGGCAAAGACAGTGGCACTGGTATCTTATTTCTTTCTTCCCTTTCTTTGTCTTCCCGGTCCCTAATCTCCCACTAAACTCTTTTCAATATCTTTTTGCAAACATTACTCTAGCTTTTATCTGGGCCTATTTCCTCCTTTTTTTGGTGACTTGAATTACATTTACTTTCTTCTCCCACTTGAAATCACTTTTTCTTGGTGACTTCAGTCTCCACCTATCCACATCTCCTGCATCTTCCTTTTCGCTTGCTGTTTTATTCTTCTCTTTTTCAGCACTCTTCTCTTATCACTCCTATTTCCAGCTCCTCTCTTGTCTTTACTATTTTGTTTCTTTCTGCTTCTCTAATTTTTGCTCCCAAATTTACTGTTCCAATCATTTGAGTTCCCATTTCCTCCACTATTCCTTCCTCTACTTTCCCTTAATCTACAATTTCTCTTTGTCAATTACATTTCTTAGCATTATTTCCTTGCTTTCAACAATTCTCCCGACGTGATTTGTATCACCCCTACCTCCAGAGCCTCCCCTCTACCCCCAGTGGAGGTTTGTAGGGTATTTTGTATAGATTTGGGGCCTGGCGGTATTTTCTTACCGCCAAAATGAAAATAATTCAGTAATAATCACTCTTTGCATTCAGATTATATTTGATATATAGTACTACAGTATACATACATTATTTCAGCACACTGATACATTTAGTGGTATACATTATGTTGGTATGCGTTATTGGTGGTATTTCTTGTGAGCATAATTCCTTTGTTTTATATGTGGCCCCAATATCCAGAACCCCTTATTTTTGCTTAGTTTGTTCGTGTGATCACTAGAGAGGCCTCAGGCTTACATTTCAGGAACACCACATTTTCAATTGGAGTGCCACCATGGGCTGTCCTCACTGACTTATCTACGACAGCGAGCTAACATGCTGTATTTATCACCAATTTATCTACATCGGTGAACTATGTCCAGGGCCTCTCTTTCTGCTGACTCATGTACCTCCAGCAGCAGTCTATTATTTTATTATTATGATGTTCCGTTCAGAAAACATACACTTATATACTGAATGGGATCATGCACACAGCTACCGCTAAGTCTTATTTTTAGCTAGCTTAAAAATGACAATTGCACTGTCTAAACCTCTCCCCATATTATCAGTACTGTAATGCTAGATGCACAAATAAAAGAGAAAAATAAAAACACACTATCCGTCTGCTTTCAGATATTTTTTGTGTATTATAAAAAATTGCATTGTAACACGATCTTACTCTATTTACAGAAATAAATGGAAATTGCACAGTAACAACCTTATCTGTAACAAAATGAGAAGAGAGCGGCGAGAACATATTCAATTCAAACACTGGAGTTCCCTCTTCCACGCTGACTGAATAGTTTTGCACACATACACACTGCCCCCACACTCTGTAATATAATTACCAGGCCTGTCCAGCATGTGAAATTCGTCGGCTGGTCGCCTTCTGGAAGTGGTTCAATGAATTCTTCTTAAATCACCCCAGCAAGGACGAGCATCTGCCGTCACTCAAAGCGGGCCTTATTGACTGGAATTCCCAGTCTCTGCAGCAGTGCACTGGGATCTGCTTTTCAATCAGGAAAATCCCCACCCACCAGCCAGGTCTTTCTCCCAGCTGTGTAAAATGTCTTCTCCTCTCTTCTTCCCCGAGATTCATTAGCAAAGCTCTGTTACAGCCTGCCAAACGAGTTCAACCAATGAAATTCTATCATCTCCTACCCTCCTTCTCTTTAACAATGGCTTGGCTTATACAATTGCAACTGTAACCAAACTGATTTCCTGCTTATTCGAGTCTTTGCTTCCTGCAAATACTGTGGACAGAGCGCAGATAGAAGCAAAGAAAATAAAATCTGGATGCGCGTTTAAAATGACTTTCAGAGCCTGTCATTTTCCATCTCATTTTGCACTGGAGAACACATTATATTATTAATGAGTTAGAATTGTTAGTATTGTTAATGAGGTTAGTTCATTAATCCTCAAATGTGTCTCCTGCAACAGAGGAATTTCAGGTGAAAAAAAATATATATATATGCTTTTAACTGTGAAAAATTATTTGCATTTTAGATGCATAAATTGTTTTTGACTGAATAGCCTGTTTTCATTTACATGTCCATGTCACACTGGCAACACATGCCTTGCTGTACCGCATTATAGCAATTACCAAACCCATGCAGTGGTGCTGCATGAAAAAAAATGCTAAATACTCTTACATATTCCCTCCTTATTTCTGAGAATTTGGCAGTCCAAGCCATAATTGGAGGAAAATCAACTTGCTCCCTTCCTTCTTTTAAAATGTAGCAATCCAACAAAATGAATATTCACATGCAAAAACGAAAAAGTTGAAAAACCACTGTCCAATCAAAATTCATCTTTGGGTCCATATGTTCCTTCCCAATGGAAGTGTCCATAGTTCAGTGCTTCAATTTTATACTTGAAGTCAATCAAAAACAATAAGATAAAACAAATAACTAAAACAAAGAATTAACATAACAGATTAAAATAATGAATTACAATAATAAATATGTGGAACTCGATACGCCAGGACACTTGTCTGCCTCTGATATGTCCCGACCAGCGATGTCACATCATTTGGCTCATTCGGGTGTTCTTCCATCTTGGTACTCTTGGATCCTTTTCTATAGAAGTCATCTTTTCTTTGGCATTTCGGTTATTTTGTCTTCACCTCCACCCAGAGGCAGGCATCATTCGATCTTCATCCAGGGGACTCCAGGACTCCATCGTCTCCCGTGACCTCCGGTACAAATATGTTAATATTCTAAATCAAATAGAAAAGAAACAGATTAAGTATATAGCACAATATTAACTTCACCCTTTTGCCAAAAATAAAACATGCTTTGTAAAACATTTCGCCCTTTTTCTTTCGCCTTCTGAAATTAAGCACAGATTATAGAGAACAAGCATACATAAAACAACATTCAATATTTAATGCATTTTCATTCTTCACACCGACTCAATAAACTTCAGCTTCTTTTTTATATTATATATATATTTACATATATTACAGTGTTTATGTGCCATTATAATTAACCATCTTTATTTAACTTCTCTGTCACTGCCTCATGACTGTACCAATTTATTTTACCTTTTTGTGTTCAAGGGACTTCATCTGTTTCTACACGCTCCATATTTTTTATCTCATGTCTTGGATGACATGGCTTGATTTGGTTTACATGCACCAACTGTTCTGTTGCTGTTTCACCTTCAGTCTTTAAAATTTTGTAAACTACAGGAGAGACTTTATCTATAATTCGGAATGGCCCCCTGCCAGGCTGCTAGGAATTTGGAATTTTTCTGTTTACTTTTTCCGAAATGGAATTTATACACCTGATCCCCTACACAATATTCCTTTACTGTTGACCTTTTATCATAATATGTTTTAGCACCGTCAGCAGCCCTTTCCAGATTTCTCTGTACAAAAGCAAATGCATGTTGTAAATGCTTCCTCAGCTCATCAATGTATTCATGAACGGTAGATGCGCTTACAAGTGTTTGCTCATGTGTTCTGTATAGCAGGTGTTGCGGCAACACCATTTTCCTACCTGTCAAGACCTCATGTGGGCTAATACCTGTTGCTTTGGCAGGAGTTGATCTGATTGCCATCAAAACCAACGGTAAACGTAAATCCCAGCTGGAACCTGCTTCAGCTACAAATTTCTTTAAAATGTCCACAACAGACCTATAACTCCGTTCAACTCCACCTGAAGAAGCCACCCGATATGCGATATGTAGTTTCCTTTTCACACCCAGTATTTGCCATACCTTGCTCATTAGAGCACTTGTGAAATGACTTCCTCTGTCTGACTCAATTCTTTGTGGCAACCCAAACCTTGAGAACACGTGATTCACTAGCAATGTGGCTGCTGTTTGCGCACTACAATCTGGTGCAGGAATACATTCAATCCACTTCTACATCAAACATACCACACTCAAAATATAACGGTTTCCTCTGCCTGACCTTTTTAAAGGCCCTACATAGTCTATTTGCAAATCTGACCATGGAAGGGTTAGACATATTTTCATTAGTGGAGCTCTGTGCATTGGTGAAGCAGGTTTAAATTGGGCACATACTAGACATCCTCTAGTATACAATTCCACAACGTGGGACATATGTGGCCAATAAGCATAATCTTTTAGTATTTCCAATGTTTTTTGTGAACCTCTGTGGCCTGCAGTTATGGCATCATGTGCATGGTGTAGCATTAGCCCTCTAAATGAAAGGGGTACCACCCATTGTGTCTGTCCTATTATGGACTCTCTAACCATGAGTCCATCCTGTAGTCTAATTCGTTTTTTATTCTTTAATAGCACCCTCAATTCCTCTTTTCCCACATAATCATCTTCTGTTAAAGGGTTTTGTCCAGGATCTATCAAATGGTTATAATAGATTCCCAAAATTCTATCATTCTTTTGTGCCTCAACCAAATCTTGGTCTGGAGTGTTGTAACTCCATTGTACCACTGATTGTTATGTCTCCTTTGGTGCTTTAGAACGTGTTACTGCATCAATCTGTATTTCACCCAGTAAATGTTCAATAGGTAGCAATTCTCCCATCACAGCCACAATTTTAGCCAGGTGGTCTGCCTGATCATTCCCCTCTTTATCCTCTCCTGGAGTTTTTAAATGCCCACAAATTTTTCTCCAGTATATTGTCAAATTATTTTCTGACCCTAATTTGTCTATGGCTTGTATCATTTTTCCATGTTTAAGTGGCTTTTTGTTGTATGTAATAATGCCTCTCGCTTTCCAGCCAGGTAGATATTCCACAAAGCTGTTTCGTGCATAGTCAGAATCAGTCACCAGGACAATTTCACTGAATTTATTATCAATTGCATTAGCAATTGCTTTAAAAATGGCTGCCAATTCCGCTACTAGACTGCTCCTAGCTCCAATTCTCATCCCTATGCTGGGGATACCTTCACATTTCAACCAGACATTTCCTATTCCTGACACTAATTGTGTATGACTGTCATTTTCAATGTGAAAAGCACAACCATCGACATATACAGTTGGCAAGTCCTTGCATGTTTTTTCATCAAAAGCTTTGTGTGGCGATTGTTACAAGGAAAACCTTGTAATGCTAGCGTCCATGAAGTGATTCTGGACTGCGCTAGATTACCTGATCTAATTCTTTTACTCTCTAAGAATTGCAAAGGTTGATGATTTGTTTCAATAATCACCTTTTCTCCCTGAACAATAGGGCGGAAATGTTGTAGCGCGCACACAGTGGTTAATAGGGCGTTTTCACATTCATTGAATTTCATTTCAACTTGGGAAAATGCTTTACTTGCATAGGCAATGGTTTTGTGATTCACATCATGTTTTTGTGATAACACTGCTGACATACAATGTTCAGAGAAACCTATTTCTATAAGGAAATCCTTATCCTTTATGGGGTATGCTAAACATGGTGCCTTTACAAGACATTCCTTCAATTTGGCTACTGCCTCAGACTGCTCTTTCTCCCATTTCCAGGGCGTATTTAGTTTTAGCGGTTTAGTCAATGGTTGAGTGATTTCAGCATAATTTTCAATGAACTTTGTTATAGCCTGTCATTCCTAATAAACTTTTCACCCCTTTCACATTTTTAGGGTCGTTTAGTTTTTGTATGGCCTCTATTTTCTTCTTTTGTGGATTTAGTCCATGTTCAGTTACTTCATGGCCTAGAAAATTCACTTTTTTCTTGCACCATTGTGCTTTTTGTAAAGACACGTTGGCGCCTGCTTTCTGCAATTGGCCAAGCACATGCCTTATTTCATCAAAATGTTTTTTTAAGCTTTCATTTTTTATCAGGACATCATCCACATAAACTATGGTTCCTCTTTCCGCTGCATCAGGCATGGCCTTCCTCAAAAATATTCCAAATTCACTCCCACTATTAACGTACCCGAGTTCTAACCCATGTGTATTGAGTCCTGTCAAATGTAAAGGAAAATAAATTCTGTATCTCCTCTGCCAATGGCACGCACCAATATCCGGAGGTGAGATTTCATGTGGTAAACACTTTTGAACCATGTACCTGAGCTAGGCGCTGATCAATGAATGGCAGTGGCCATCTGGACACTGGTACTCTTTTATTTAACTCCCTCAAATCTGCACAAAGCCGCCATTGACCATTTGGCTTTAACACACCTAAAATGGGTGTGTTGGATGTGCTATGGATAGGCCTGATGATTCCTTGCGATTCTAAATTTTTAATAATCTCTGCCAATGATTCTAAACATGCCAGCGGTAGTCTATACTGTCGTACAAATACTGGACTTCTGCTACACCCTTCCGGAAGTGTGGCCACATGTAAATTAGTTAACCCGCAATCATAGGCATCTTTTGTAAATACATCTTTAAATTCCATAAATATCTTCCTCAATTTGTTTCTATCCTCATCGTTGTCACACGCATCCGCTAAGGAGATCTGCTCTTCTACCATTTTGGAAAATTCCGGAAAATGTTCTGGTAGTGGAATCTCGGCGCTTTCCTCTAGCTGTGTGGCTGTGTCTCTTTGTAAAGCTGCCACTTTTAAAAGTTTTGTCATGTCAGCTTCCATTTCAATGGGCTGATTTTCCATTTCATTTTCACTTAAATCAAATGTTATACAACTCTCTTGATAACAGCACACTGTCTCACTTGAATCATAAGGGTACACAGAATGAATTTTAAATATTCCTTTGGGCTGAGAGTCCAGGTATTCTGGCAACTCACCCTTGGCATCTACATACTTTTCAGGGATATTTCCAATCACCATGTTATTTAGATCTGCAGTATAATGTGATTTTTGTATGGCCATTCCTAATGGGGAGTTTTCCTCTAAGTGAATATCTTGACAACCCTTATTATTTACCATAATTCTTACAGGCCCTTCACCAATATCTACCAATGGAATGTATTCATAATCCAGGCCTTGCTGGTTTATGGATTCATTCAGGCACACAAATGCATCAGTGTCTTTCATCTATTGTCCATTTTTGCATTTCAGCGTTATTGCAAACTGTTTTGTAAATGCAGGAATAGTAGTATCTTTCCTCATTTGTAGTCCGATTGCATAAGGAACCAGTTGTGCACAATGATAAGCCCTTCTTTTGTCTTCAAATTCAGGTGCCGGCCCACCTAGGCGTGACCATATTTTTTGATTAAGGAAATCTAACACCATACACATTCTGTGCATGATGTCATTGCCCATGTAAAAATCATTTTGTGCTCCACTCACTATCCATACATTATGGTAAATTGTTTTCTGCCCAATGCTAATTTTAAGCATGCATCTGCCTGCAATTCGGTTTTCAAAGTCTGGACTGTCCAACCCAGAAACATATTGGTTTTTAATCCTAAATTTCGGGATTTCCTCCCTCTCCATTATTTTTTGCAACTATTTCTCATTAATGAAGCTCTTTTCCTGTTCAAGCGCTAAAGTGGCTTTTATTGTTTTAAAACAGTCATTTATACCAACATGAACCCATGGTTGCTCATCTTCCATGCATTTCAGCAAGAGTGGTTATGTGTTTTTCTGAATCTGCTTTAGGAGTAATATTTTGTTTGCATATCTTTTCTTTTAAATAAAAACGTAATGTGTGCTCATCTATGGCGGTCTGCCAATTTTTCCTTGGGTCCAAGTATATTTGTACAGGTAGTTTTTCATTGTCGCTCTGCATTTTGTCTTGACACATTAATATAACAGTGACACTAGGTATGCAACTATTCTGGAGATATACCTCCACAGCATCATTTGTTTTGGCTACGGTGTGACATTCATTTATGTTGCTGTTTTGTGATTTTAGTTTCTTAGGTCTCAATGGTTTTTTGGTTAAGGACCACAGCACTCCATTCACCCCATCTATGAGAGGGGACAATCTTTTCAGGCAATATGTCCCCATCAGAAATGGAATTTCACAAATAGATGTGATCAATACCTCTTGTTTCATTCTGTGCTTTCCTATTTTTATGTCAACGTCAGTTACACCTATGATGGGCACCTCCTCCCCATTAAAGTTATGCACTGGACCTTGATTTTCCTTCACTGTGATCTGATTCTGTGGGGATCTCCCTTCATTGATACTCTTTACCAGCTCCTTGGACATAATTGTGGCCTGTGCGCCAGTGTCAATCATTGCAAATGTTTGGCATTTTTCTTCTACCGTGATGGGAGCATAATACCTGTCCTCAACTTCCTCTAATTCACATAAGAAGTGTGAATTCTTACTGATTTCAGGACTCGCCTTTCTCAGGCATTTTTCATTTTTGGCTAAGCACATTGGTAAATGAAAAGACATTTTTCCCTCCTTTTTACCCATTTCTGCGTGAGAGACTTTATTCATTTCTCTATGTTCAGAGGTTTTTTGGAGTGTGGCCACTGTTTGCCTATCCATCCAGGTATCATCAGAGGCCACATTACAACCCTCCAACTGAACATGTGTAACAACATCATTCAGCAATCTGTCATTGTTTAATTCTGTGCATTTGTGATAATTTAGTGTGGTACCAGCCCTTTCAGCCTCTTCAAAAATATGTGGCTCAAAGAATTCTTCAGGTGATTGGCATGTACCATCCTTTGGAGTATTTCCTTTTTCTGCCTGTGTTTGGTTATTGTTTTGACTGCCCAGGGTAGAAATCATATCATCCCCACTTACTCCCTGTTTACTGGTATTCCCCATGCATGAGTCATTTTTCTTAAATCTGTCTTTGTTCTCTTGGAGTTTCAGGTTTTCTTATTTCATTTGTACAAATCTCCAATGTTTGATTTAGCTCTAGGTTAAACCGTACCTCTCTTTTAGAAGTATTTGCACTTTCTGTTAATGTTCATTTGCTGGCATTTTCACTTTTAAATCATTAGACATCTCAGAGTCATTATGCGAAATTACATCAGAGCTATCTGTCTTTTCGGCGCTGTAGGTATCATGAGTACTTAGTCACTTTTCAGAAGAAGCCCCCCGGTCATTGCTATGGCCATCAGCCCCCTCCTTTGATGACTGTTTTTGTGCTGTACAAAGCTTCCCTATTTGTTCAGCTAACATTTTCACTTTGGCCTCAAGGCACTGGAACCTTTCCATCTCGCTAGAATCCTCCCTCTGTGGCCTACATCGATATTGGTTGCTTTCTCCCTGATTGGATCTATTCTGATACCTCTCAGGTGAGTGATTTCTATTGGGATAGTTTCTCAACTCTTGATTCATTTGTGGAGAGGAGCGGGGTGCACCCATCCTTTGGTTGTAGTCCCCTGGCGGGGAATCATTGTACTGACGTGGAGTATAATTCATGTTCTGTCTCATGTCCTGTCTCTCATGTTGTGGGTACTGGCTCCTATGTTGATTCCCATTATCAGCAAATCGATCCACATATCGGGGTCTATCTTGATTACCATATATCATGGTGTTGGTATCAAATTTGCTCTGTGTCCCCAATGTCTGGTAGGGACCATCATTTCTTTGATCTTGATTTTGTCTCTGATTATAGTTCATACCAGACATATCAGGCCGATAGCCTGCCCGGGGCCTATCTCCTAAATACCTAGGACTGATGTAGCTCTCCCTATTACTAGGATCATGTGATTGAAACATTGGTGCAGAGTGTGATGGCCTTTGTTGATTAACCCTTTGTTCAGGTGCCGAATTATTTTTATCTGGACTTTGAGCAGACTCAAGGGACATTTTGGCTGACCTGATTTCCATCACTGTTGCTGAGGGTTCTTTATATTTAGGTCTAGTATCTTTCATTTTATCACTTTCTCTACCCTGACAATAGAGTACGTCATATAGTTTTGTGCTTTGATGCACAATCCACTCAAGGGGCTTGTCACGATCAAATTCACAAACCAATTGGGATATGATTTCTTTATGTAGCCCATAGAAGTAGGCGGTTTTAAATTCATTAGAATTGGGGTCAAAAGATGCATCAAAGCGAGAAAATGCTCTTTTTAAGTCTTGTAAAAACTGGCGAGGGGATGTATTAGGCCCAGCAGTAAGTGTGTAAGCAACTTTCTTTGCCTCCTGTAATGACTGGAAAGGAGAAAAATTACGCCTAATTTATTTTTCAAACTCCACCCATGTCATATTCTGCTGTTCATTTAATCCCCTTATGATGCTGGCCGTCAGAGCATCTAAAGTTAAATGAAAATATTGTCTGTACTGTTCCTTAGGGATCTGGAGTGCTTTAAAAATGTCATGAACCGCTTCTAAGTGATCCTCAATGCAGCATTCCCCTCCTTTTTTAAATGGTTTGATCAGAGCTTTCATAGATTTCATTATTTTTATGGGGCTACTTGTTCCAATGCATGGAATTGCACTACTTGGTGACTCAATCCTGGTTCCAGGTGTATGGGATTGGTGGCTGCCCCCAATGGGAGTATCAAATCCCCCAAAGGCGCTGCAACCAAGTTCAGTCACCGGCCCTGTCACTGGAGCACTAGCGCTTTGGGCAGAGCTAGAATTCACCTCCTCCATTGACTGTAGTACCCTGCCGCCTCTCCTGGGACCTGGGAATGCACATTTGTTGTTCTAAGTCTTTGCACTTTTTAAGGAGCCTGTGTGCTTCATTTTGCAGATAGTTGTTTTCGTCACTCATTTTATTTATTACCTCCTGCATGTCGCACATTTACATTTGGCATTCATTGAATTCTTTGTTTCTCTTGTCTTTCTTGAATCATTTTAACCATTTCTTGCTCTGCCCCTTGGAGATCACTTTCTTTTTCAAAATTTTCTTTTTGTAAAATCTGCATTTCTGAAACAATCTCATCTTTATCCTGTCTGTGATCCATTAAGGCTTTTAAGTGTACCAATTCTTGCTCACTGTCTTCAAACTGTTTCTTGCTTTTGGACAAATGAATATCAAAATCTCTGCATTTTAATTGCATGTCTTTCTGACATCCTTCTAATTCTGTTCTTAACAGCTCCTCTTTTTTACTTGCCCCATCTAAGTCAGTCTTTATCCTGTTAATTAGCTGGGTATCATGTTCTTGCATTCGCAGGGACCTATTCAAAATAAACCATATTTTGGTGCATAGCCGTATTAAACAGTTGTTCTCTGCACTTTTATCGGCTGCATTCAATAACCTTGTAAGGAAGACTTGAATTATGCTGCCTTCTGCAAAAATATTGTCTAGTTTTTCTTTCTGCACCTCACCCTGAATGCGGTCATGCCATTCTGAGGTACTGTTTGATGACCATGTCCCATGTGCAAACAACTTTGCCTCTAAATATTGCACTAGGTCTGAGAATGTGGTTTCCCTTTGTGACATTCTGAAATTCGTTTTTGGTGACACACTGTTATTATGAAATGGGTTCCCTTTAATCTACAGATAGCAGTGTGAGACACACTTGCAACGCACCATAAATGTGTAGGGTATTTTGTATAGATTTGGGGCCTAACGGTATTTTCTAACCGCCAAGATGAAAATAATTCAATAATAATCACTCTTTGCATTCAGATTATATTTGGTATATAGTACTACAGTATACATACATTATTTCAGCACACTGATACATTTAGTGGTATACATTATGTTGGTATGCGTTATTGGTGGTATTTCTGGTGAGCATAATTCCTTTGTTTTATATGTGGCCCCAATATCCAGAACCCCTTATTTTTGCTTTGTTTGTTCGTGTGATCACTAGCGAGGCCTCAGGCTTAAATTTTAGGAACAGCACATTTTCAATTGGAGTGCCACCATGGGCTGTCCTCACTGACTTATCTACGACAACGAGCTAACATGCGGTATTTATCACCAACATATCTACATCGGTGAACTATGTCCAGGGCCTCTCTTTCTGCTGACTCATGTACCTCATACCTCAGCAGCAGTCTATTTCATTATATTATTATGTTCCGTTCAGAAAACATACTTATATACTGAATGGGATCATGCACACAGCTACTGATAAGTCTTATTTTTAGCTAGCTTAAAAATGACAATTGCACTGTCTAAACCTCTCCGAATATTATCAGTACTGTAATGGTAGATGCACAAATAAAAGAGAAAAATAAAAACACACTATCCGTCTGCTTTCAGATATTTTTTGTGTATTATAAAAAATTGCATTTCAACACGATCTTACTCTTTTTACAGAAATAAATGGAAATTGCACTGTAACAAAATGAGAAGAGAGTGGCAAGAACATATTCAATTCGCAACATTAAACATGTTGATAAAACACTGGAGTTCCCTCTTCCACGCTGACTGAATAGTTTTGCACACATACACACTGCCCCCACACTCTGTAATATAATTACCAGGCCTGTCCAGCATGTGAAATGCATCGGCTGGTCGCCTTCTGGAAGTGGTTCAATGAATTCTTCTTAAATCACCCCAGCAAGGACGAGCATCTGCCGTCACTCAAACCGGGGCTTATTGACTGGAATTCCCAGTCTCTGCAGCAGTGCACTGGGATCTGCTTTTTCAATCAGGAATATCCCCAGCCACCAGCCAGGTCTTTCTCCCAGCTGTGTAAAATGTCTTCTCCTCTCTTCTTCCCCGAGATTCATTAGCAAAGCTCTGTTACAGCCTGCCAAACGAGTTCAACCAATGAAATGTTATCATCTCCTACCCTCCTTCTCTTTAACAATGGCTTGGCTTATACAATTGCAACTGTAACCAAACTGATTTCCTGCTTATTCGAGTCTTTGCTTCCTGCAAATACTGTGGACTCAGCGCAGATAGAAGCAAAGAAAAAAAAATGTGGATGCGCGTTTAAAATGAGCCTGTCATTTTCCATCTCATTTTGCACTGGAGAACACATTATATTATTAATGAGTTAGAATCGTTAGTATTGTTAATGAGGTTAGTTCATTAATCCGCAAATGTGTCTCCTGCAACAGAGGAATTTCAGGTGAAATATATATATATATATATATATATATATATATATATATATATATATATATATATATATATATATATATATATATATATATATATATATATATATATATATATGCTTTTAACCGTGAAAAATTATTTGCATTTTAGATGTATAAATCGTTTTTGACTGAATAGCCTGTTTTCATTTACATGTCCATGTCACACTGGCAACACATGACTTGTTACCGCATTATAGCAATGCACCAAACCCATGCAGTGGTGCTGCATGAAAAAAATGCTAAATACTCTTACAGGTTCCAAGACCCTCACTCCCCCAGCAGGGGCTGTGGTAGTAGTAGAGGTAGGAAAAATCATATACCTGTTACTGTGCATCAATGAAGAGAGTTGCCAACAACCCCCTGCAGTGGGTGAATACTCTCATTCATCAGCACAGGAGAGGTTTACTAATGTCTCATTATATTTTATTTATGGACGACTCCACATACCTTCCAGTAACCTTTTGTGTATTTATTAAAGACATGTATCATACATAACATATCAATACACAATACATTTAAATAAATGCCCCACACATCATGCTCATATTCAAAATGCTTCTGACAAGATTCTCAGTAATTAATGCTCTTACACTCTCCTGTAAAGTGTAATCTTTTAATTTTGAGAAATAATATTGCAATATTACTACCAATATAGTCACTAACCATAATGCATGCGATATGTTCTTGTTGAGTAAGCAGCTATCATTGTCACTGCCCCAAGATCAGTCATTTTAGAAACACAGCCACTTTCAAATGTAATTGTCTACCTCCTCAGATCTTGCTAGGCAACCTCCTAGACTGATCTGCCCTCTCAATACATCTTCTCTTTCCTAATGTGATATTACAAGATGGGTGTAAAACAATTCATATTCAATACTCCAGAGACGGTAGGGCGATTAATGGAGGCGGGAGCCCAGAAATCTGTTGAATAGGTGGCAAGCTGGTTTCTAGGAGTGGGCATATTCCACCTACAACTCAGTCAAAATAGTTCTTCCCAAAAAAATGTCTGCTCAAAAAGCAAATAGCATTCTTTCTGGACAATTTCAGAGGCTTCAAAATCCAGACACCCTGGGCAAACTACTATGCACTTGCATGAAATGGCAAGAGGGATGTTCTGGTATCAGAAGTGATGGCACAATATATTTTATAAAGAGTTGCATAAAACAAAAAATACATGAACACAGCAAAGAACATTTGACTAATTTGTTTGCGGCAAAAGATCATACTATATTTTGTGAATACATTTTGAAGAAAGACATAAAGCCTCAATACTTAACAGCTTACCCAAACGGTGCCATAGCAAGGCAATATATAAGGCTCAAATTCAATGTAAGCTTTGCTTTATTGACCCAGGGCTCTCAGTTTGGGATACCGTGTAGCAGATGGTATTGTAGGCTATGTGGAAACGATACTCTTGAGTCTTGAACACTTGATGCTAAACTGTGAAAGCCTTGACCAGCTCGTTGGAAATACTTTAAAAAGTATAAAAATGATATTTGCACAGATGACCTCTGAGGTATGGCCTGCATTTCTCAAAGGTTGTGATTTTAATCTGATATTTCATATTGTAAGTTTATATTGGAAATGCACTGGCATTATGAAGATACTGACAAAAACAAAACAAAGTGCAATATTGACTATTTACCCTCAGCTTCCTTTTATATTCTTAAGAATTTGTCAATACATGAGAATTTTAAATGATGAAGTAAAACGTGTTTTTATGGAATGTTGGATTTGAACAAGATTAATGTGGTATTGTATGTTTTGTATGTTGTATACACAAAGCTTGTTGCTAAATGTGTATTAAATAAATAAAAATCCAGACAGTAAAAAGAAGGAAGATTCTTCCCTCCTCTCTGCATTGGTTTGCATGATGGGAGCTTCCAGTCTGCTGCTGGGTGTCCTCCAACCTCAGGTCTGCCCACTCTTCCTCATCAGCCTGCCTCTTCAGGTCTGCATGCAGTTCATCTCCTCCCTACACCCTCTGAAATTTGATTTGGCATTTATACCGCGCCAATACCCAAGTGTTTCAAGGCACGAAGCCAGCCTTTTTGTAGTAATTCAGCGTCTGTTCTACCTATTAGTGTCCAGAGCAGAACACTGCTTGGATAATTTTCTACCTACCAACTCCAGCAGCAGGACGCATCTTGGGTCATCCCTTAATGTCAGCATTAAGCAAGGTCTACAGTGATTGACTTCAACCTTTCACCCAGTAATGAGTTGTTACAGCCTCTTCATCACAGAAAGTGCTGTAGGTCTTTGTAGTGCTTTCAAGAATTGCTATTTTAGATTTGTTTTACTTTTACAGAGACAATTGGCACACTTCTAGTAAGTCTGTAGTGTATCCAAGTAATATTGTTTGCTGTGTTCGTAGTGTTTGATAACATTGGCGTGCATCCTAGGAAGCTAAACTAAATGTAATTCCCTGTTCTTCATTGTGCATTGTGAACTCTTTTGCCTCGCCGGAATGTAATTCAGATGCATTTCAAACAATGCTTGTATTTAAAAAAAAAAAGAAATATGACTTTACAGTTTGGAATTATGCTCAAACATCAAGCTCTACACATGGCTAAACTGGAAGTACATGTCACTTTCTACACCTACTGCATTTGCATATCTGTAAACCGATTCCACCCTCTCTTCTCTTAATTTGATCTTTTCTCTACTTAAAACCTACACTATTCTGCTCAATCTTTCTTCCCCTCTTGTAAACCTTCCCAGCCTTAGCTTGCTTCTTAGCTCCGTTCCCTTCGGGTTTCACTGTCGTGCTGAATGGTGTTGGTAGAGGGAAAACATTTTCACCCCTGATCTTATTTTGCTTTCTTCCTCGTCTTCCTCTTAGCTGACAAAATAAAAATATTTTTCATCTCACTAACTTTCTCCCCAACCTCACTGCCTCTTTCAACTTCACATGGTGTCCCCTCCCAACCTGATCCTTCATTCAATAATAACTCATCTGTATAGCCCTTTTATCCAAAGTGCTTTACATGAAACATTTTTGTATGCAATTATTATAACCCAATCGCACTTAGTACTCATTTTATTGACCTCAGAAGGATGAAAGGCTGAGTCAGTCGACCTTGCTGGGATTCAGACAGTCAGATCGCACACAGATCGCAGCAGTGATCGCTTAATCCACTGAGTTAACTTCAACTTTTTCTCCACCTGACTTCGGTTATTATTTATCCACTAAGATCTCTGATCTATGCCAGTCTCTCCCTTCTCCTCCTTGTCATGCTTCACTCGCACCAAACATTTCTTTCTTCCTGTTTCTCACATCTCTCGGATTCTTATACTGCTTCCCTTATCCTGTGCCAAACTTACAGCTTCTCCAGAACCTTTACCCTCTTCTCTCATCCCTATGGTTTTTCCCCTGCTTTTTTGATTCTTGATGTCATCACTGCTCTATCTCTCTTTTATTTTTCCCTCTGAGTTTAAAGAGAAAGAGCGCTCAAAAATGGTATTGTCCCGATCGCTCGGGTATGTATTTTTAAGCATACTGTAATCGAAAAAAAATTCCTATGCATCTTACCGTAGTTTTCCTCACTTTTACAAATGCAAAAACTGGTTGGGCGCAGCCCTCTTGTGCTAATCTTATCCATTGAGGCATTGCATTAACTTCTAGGGCGCTCGCGGCAAGAATACAGATCGCCCGACCCTGAAGCTAACATCACTATTCCAAATGATATGCTCCACCTATTTTCATGACGTAAGTGGCCAGCGTAGCCAAACGCGCCCAGTCATCAACCACCCTGTAACGTCAGTTAACGCAGAACCAGGAAATAAACACACACATCCTCTTACAGCGCGTCCCAAATCGGATAGAAAAACAATATTTTTAAAGAAAACATCATTAGTCTGTAATGTAGCAAGTGCTTTTATTTATCAAAGAACGCTCCAAAACCACATTAAGTCCATGAAATTAACTATGTTTTTGCCATACAAGTTATAGCTAGCGAACATTGCATGCTTCGAATATTGTTTGTAACGTCCTCATGATCCGCTGATTGCGATCAATGACCAATTGTTGTGTGTCCTTATGTTACACCAGCAAAACTTTCTAATGACTCACATGGTGTTCCTTTCGTCAGAAGATATGGATTCGATGCACATTCAATGGCAAAGCTTTCGCATCAGCATCTTGCTACACTGGAAACGATGACAGGTTGCTCATTGTCGCTGGTGTCCGCCAAAGGGCCGATCGCTCCCTGTCTGTCGCCCCACATGACTGTAATGCAAAAAGTTCTGTTTAGGCGTATCTGCCATTGTTGATTGAAGAATCCATCCGGCGGTAGCTGGAAACTATGGCATTTGCAGAACGCTACAATATGTCTGTGTAGATAACAGAATACAAATATATATTTTAGTAGCTGGTCTTTATTCGAATGTATGCATTTAACCTGTAATTCTGCACCAGTTGAAACCTAATCATGAACACAAACCACACATAATGAACACACACATGACAACATGGGGGAGTATTTGAGACCACGATGTACATGAAAGATTAACGCTGTGAAGTAGGTATAGCTCCCAATGGGATGGGGAACCTGACGGATATTGGGAACCACAGACAGATGGCATTATAACAGAAATGGGAATATTATTGATCGAAAGCGATCCAAGTTCTCTCTGGAAATGTTCAGCCCCCGGCACTTCCACCCCACACCTACTTTATGGTCATCAATAATGCAACGTTGATGGCACGCACAGATATTCCACGAGACAAAGTGGTTTAGATATCACTTGCCTGCATTCAGGTTGTGGTTGGGGGTCGTCGATGAATAATCATCACAATATGCTCCAGCTAACAACCCATAACAATGTCAGTAAACAATACCACGAACAAAATAAAACGTCTAATCACTCCTCTTTGAAATATACACAAATAACAATTATTACTGTACTTATAAACAAACCACGAGTTACACACTTGGTTTTTTAAAAATGGTGCGGTATAAATATAATTCATCATAACGTATTGTGTCCATTATTTTCAATCGCAAAAATATTATATGCAGTTGAACTTAATGTTGGGGAGTTCCATTCGCTCGGTGTAACGCATTGTGTCCGCCCTGCACAACAGATTGTAGAAATTGAAACTAAATGTTCCAATGTCCACTTTCAAAATAGTAAATATATTTATTTTTGCGGTTAGTCGACACCTTGTGTCCTTCTAGCCTAGCGGTTGCTGACTTTTGCTCAAGGTCAAATAACGATAGAAGCTTGTTTTCTGTGATTGAAGCCAGAGACAAGTAGGTTTCAATTTTGTGAAAGAATGCCACAATAATGAAACAGACCGGACAAGATGTGTCGGTGTGACTTTAATTTCTTGCAATCCACAAGAATCAGTCCATAACCTGACCTTCACTCCATGGAGAGATGAGCCAAGCTGACCCACGTGGTATTTGAAATACGCCTGAAATATAAACGAATTGTAGGCTAGCATGCAGCACGAACATGAAATCTGTCTTACCAATCACAAGTGCGGGTTATGACCCTATATGTGATGTCATTACTGACGCTGTGGCCATTCAAAGAGCAAAAACATTCATTTTGGAGTCTCAACTTTCTCGAACAGCAGACCCCTTCTGCTGATATTTTTGAATTCGGTACAATTAAACCTTGTTTAACCCTGCAAGCTATCTCTTGGATTCCTTCCAGAGAGGGTTGTATTCATTCTGTTGCAAGCATAACGGGGGACAGCCTTCAATTGTACGCCACCTACTATAATTCATGCATGTCCGTTCAGACTGTCTATCGCACCTGAGGCAGCCGTGTCTACATTCATGTGAGATAGGTGAAATTGCGTGCCCATTCCAAGTAAGTTGCATTCATGCTCCGACTAGGCCTTGTGCCAATCGGCCGTGCGTTTGCATAGGGTAAGAAAGGATGAGCATTAGACAATTTTTCTGAGTTGTTCCCTAACTTTCTAGTGCGGCCCTGAGAAGTGGGTTGCCGTGTGCTCAACTTTGCAGTAGTGCGTGAAAGCGCACAATTGCGCCGGTGAAGAAAAAAGCGGTTCTTCTTGGGAAGGCCATAGCAAGTCAGGAAGGGGCCTGAGGCGATGAAGAATTGTTTCCCACTATCCGAGTAGGATGCGCCCTTGGCAGCAGATCAGTTTTCAAAAGGTGAGAATAGCTGGGAAGCTCAGGCTAACCCAGCCAACATTGAATTCCTTTACGGGATATCCATGCGTCAAAGGTATCGGTTGTGCCGGTCCGAAACAGTCAAGTGATGCAATGTTTTGTTCCATGTAGCCAAATGGAGCCATGGGATATATTGTATGTCTGCGAGGACATGCTTTTTACCCCTTTCAATTACCCTTTCATCACACTTCTTGTCGATGTGGCGCACTGCCAACTCGTGCATATATAAAATAGATACCTTATTGTAACTACTTATTGCATCTTCTACGGGGAGGCTGTTAGGACTGTTTTATCTTCTTACTCCAGCTCTTTCCTCCTCCACCCACAACTCCCTCAGGGTCAGTCCCTTCTCCAAGCAACAAGTTGGTGGTTGATCTTTCTTCGGCTGGAGCCTCCCTTGGAGCAGCTTCCCTGCCTCTATCATATCATTTCAGTAATACCATGGATAGTAGACCCTATCCGTTGGACCGTGACGCTCAGCAAGAAATCACATGGTGTAATGAACTGGACAATACATTTTCCTGATCTGGTGATACTCAAATAGGCACAATATAAACCTATAACTTGATAAGTCATTCTAGGGGAGTTGGACCTTGGGTCGTGATATTGAATTATAGTTGCTTTTCAGTTCACAGACTAGGGGAAGCAATTACTTCAACTTAGGTTTGGATAATAGTTACACTCAAGGTAAGTAAAACCGATATTACAAGCTACTGAAAGGCAGGTGTAACCTAAGACTCTTTTTGTGTCTGTCTAAAACAGACCATGCAAAGCAAAACCCAGTGTTACACTGTATGAGTGACCCAAAGTTATGTCGGCAAATCCTAAGGCAGGCTTTATCTGGACAGGCTAACAGCATGTCAGGGTAAGCAAAACAAAGTTATACAATTATTGCTACAGGAATAATAAACTCAAACCAACAACATTACTTTTGTGGAAGAGGCACAACCAATTCACAGGCGAGCAAAATAACCTTATATATACTTTCGAGGATAGCCTAGCATTTCAAAGGTAACTAAACTAAACTTGTATATCCTTAGCAGAAAGGTGGCAGCATGATTTATTGTGATATGAGGACAGTTTGAATCCTCTAGTGAAGTCTTGGTGGGCCTTTCACATCATTTGAATTGTTCAACAAATTACACCCACCTGCCATTAATGGTAAGTTTTTCAGTGTAACTTAAATGTTACGTTTATTTAAAATGAGACGGGGGATACCATCACCAAAAGGGACCAAAGGATACTTTTTCTCGCCTTTGCGAACTGTTCTGTCAAGTTTAGCTATCAAAAGTTGAAAGTGGTGCACCTAGGGTAACCTAGCAACAACAGGCACTTATTGCCAACATGTAGCCATTTGAAAAGACAATATGTGTGTGTGTTTGTTAAAAAGGTGGCCACTCACTGAGGTGTAAAGCAAAACATTCTGGAAGTTATGGGGTTGACACAGGGCAGGTGATTTGTCATTAGTATGAAAATCTTACCCACCATAGGCCATCAACGCTAGTGCCATGCACTGCATGTGTGAATGTGGTTTGGGTCTAGCAGTGGGTTTGACAGACACCAAGTCTCGGTGTACCTTTGACTGATGGCAAATATCCATTTGAATATCACATTTCTGCCACCCAAATGGACAGTGCAGCACCAATGTGCTAGGGCAGTTCTCTTCGGACATACAGTACCAATAGCAACCACAGACATGTGTCTTATCGATCGAGGACCAGTAATATAAATGAAGGGAAGGTAAAAGATATAAATGAATGAATCATACACCCAATTAAATCTGCATAATTAAATACTTTTTATTACTTTTTATAGCATTGAAATTCAGTGCAATAGCATTCGATTTTTTATGTACAGTGCCCAAACATTGGGGAACATGGGGGCGCTGTTGCGCACGACTGGAAATGGCCGCTCGTGTGTAAGCTCCGGCGAGGACGAGGGCCGTAATGCCGAGATATCCGTCGATATAGTCCGGTTCTTCACAACAAACCCCAGAGACGTGTGGCAGGGTATACAGAACCGCCCGGCGGGGTTTCAGGACCCGGGCTGGTGTAGGGCCGAAGCGGCGGCCACACCACCGACACACGCGCCGAAGGACGGAGCAGCCTGAGGCGCGGCCCGGAAAGGTGGGAGGAGCCTGGCCCCAATCTACGCGAGCAGCGGCCGGGAAACAACCGACACAGCCGCGTGGCAGACGCGCCGCGTATGATCCGAAAGACGAGGAGTAGTGGAGAACTCCTCCTGATGCCACCGGCTGCGCCCAGATAGACACGAGAAGAGGACCGCGGGCGCTGCAGCGGGGCTGACATACTAGCACCCGCACTGGGAAACAGCGAACCCCGAGCAAGGTGCACACGCTCCCACGGAGGGGGTTCGAGGACGTTCTCGAGCCTGTTGGAACCAGGCGGACATCTCAGAGCCCTGCAGCGGCTGCCTGGGGAACTTGCAAGGTAGGCGGACAATTGTAGGAAGCCGGGCCCCCCCTGGCGGGTACCCCATCTGGCGACAGCCACTCCGGTGAGCGCACCGAGGCGCTGGGAGGTGGTGATAGTCACAGCCCTGTGGCTGGTCCCTGGGCCCCGCGCTGGACTGGGTCCTCCCAAACTACGCATTAAGCTGGGCAAGGCCATATGGGCAGGAACTGAAGGAACACTGAACTGTGCCCTGATCCCGGGACCTGGGAATAGCAGCCTTGGCGAACAGACAGGAGGGGGCTTAGGAAAACACATTGAAACGGCGGAGGTCTCATGATATAAAACACATCCTGATTCACCCCATGTGCGAGGCCTACGGCAATTTCGCCCGCGAAGAACTGTATAGTTAATGCATTGATTAAGCGATACCACCGTCAGTAAAGGGCCCCCGAAATACTGAGTATTGTGCCGAGGAAAGATTAGACATTGCTCACGCCAACCCCTCGGGAAACATAGGGCACCCTCTGACCACAGTGCAAATCCCAAGGCGATTACTTGTTGGAGTTCGCTGACCCGGGGCTTCTGACAGGGAGGAAATAAGAACGATGCCCAAAGGTTTTGGACCAAAGAAGGGAACAGGAGCCATTGACAGATATACAACGACAATGCGGAAGGAGTCCGAGCGGACGTTAACAGAGGAGGTTTCCCCCTTGGAACAAATGGCTCCTCCACCACCGATGATGGACCCCCAGGCGGTCTTTTTAGCTATGCAACAGGGCTTCTCCTCCCTAAACGAAAAACTCGATGGAATAACAGCGAACGTTGCCACTATCAGATCACAGCTGGATAAAACTACATCACGAATGACCGAAGCAGAGACGAGGATATCTGGCGCGGAAGATGCACTTGAGACCTTGAAGACCACAGTTTCCACGATGGCAATCGAACTGGGAACAGTAAAAGCTAAATGCGAGGATTTGGAGGCTAGATCCCGGCGAAATAATATCCGCATTATCGGAATACCGGAGGAATCAATAAAAGGATCCATGGAAAAGGCAGTGGAGGACCTTCTTCGCAATCTTCTGGGGGACCCTGGATGGTCGGCAATGTTCATTGTAGAACGTGCACATAGATCGCTCGCCCCAAAACCGAAACCGGGTGCATACCCTAGGCCTATAATAGCGAGACTGATAAATTATCGTGACAGAGACTTAATCCTGAAGGCTGCTAGAGAAAAGCAAGAGTTGAGATGGGAAACCAGCGTTATCCGCATCTTTCCAGACTTCACGCTGGCGGTTCAGCAAGAGAGAAAGCAGTTCATAGAGGTCAAGAAACTACTCCGGGCCCGTCAGGTACAATATGCAATGCTCTACCCGGCAAGATTGAAAATCCAGCATCAAAACAAAACATATTTCTTCACGTTCCCAGATGAGGCGGCAAATTTCATTGAAACCCATATACCCGAGCCAACCGCACAAAAGACGAATGGAAATGTCCCCTGAACTAGAGGGTTATCCGACAACAAGCACGTCAATGGAGAACATTAGACTCATGTAATAGCAGGGCCCCCTCCAAGGGAGCCGGAAGTAATAGGGAAGAAATATCGACCATTGCAAATCACGAAGATCGGAGAAAGTCCCGCATGTGTCATCATCAGTGAGAGCAACATGAAGAACCTGGACTGAGTTAACGAAACGAAAAGACATGGGCACTTGCACTCGCCACAGTTCCCCCTGTAGCAGGTGCACAATACGTGGGATGGGAGGGGGTGGGGAAACATTGAAGTACATAGTTGGAGTTCGGGGAACTATGAGGGAGGGGGGAGGGTGTGGAAAGGTTTTGCGGGAATTGGTTCTGCATTGGGAAGTTTAAGAACAAAAAGCACGTTGGTTCATAGCACTTTGGTTCTAGAGCACGCACTACACATACACCATCAAACACATGGCCACACCTGTGTTATAGATAATGGCTGAACACGACACAGGCACTATTAAAATGCTGAGCTGGAATGTTAGAGGTTTGGGGGCTCGAGTCAAGAGGAGGAAAATATTTGCCTATGTCAACAGACAGAACCCTAAAATCATCTTCCTGCAGGAAACACACATAGGGCCTGAGTATGCGGGTCCATTGGTTGCACATTGGGGGACGCATCAGTACTACACCAAATATTCCAAAAGGGCTAGAGGGGTGGCCATTTTAATTCATAAAGCCCTCCCGTTTACTTGCAGCACCGCCGATTGTGACCCTGAAGGAAGATACGTACTACTTCATGGCACCCTAGGTGACAAAGAGGTGGTCCTATTAAATGTATATGGCCCCAATATAGACGATGCAGAGTTCTATACAACATTATTTGGAAAACTTGCATCTTATCCCACGGCCAGATTGTTAATCGGGGGGGATTTTAACACGATTCTTGACACACATCTAGATCGTACCTCAACACAACAGAGGGCATTGTCGAGAGCGGCGCAGAATATACTCACCCACATGGCTGACCTGAATGTGAAGGATGTATGGAGGGTGTTAAACCCGCTGAAAAGGGAATATACATATTACTCCACTGTACATGACATGCATTCTCGAATTGATCTATGGCTGGTAGATGATGAGGTGTTAACATGGACTGAGAACGTACACATCTATCCCAGAACATATTCTGATCACTCCCCGATACAGATAACGCTGTGCATTCCAGATGCTAAAGTGGGGAGAGCACCATGGAAATTCAAACCGGCGGCCCTACAAGACCTGGTGTACAAAACTGCACTGACAAGATACATACAGGATTATTTTGACATAAATGAGAATTCAGTAGCTAGCCAGGCCATATTGTGGCAGGCGTTTAAAGTCTGTATTCGTGGTAACTCAATCTCCACAGAGGCGGGAGTCCTCAAAGATATCAGGGGAAGATTGGCGCGCCTGGAAACACACATAGCCTCTCTTCAATCGTTATATGCACACACATCATCCGCACAACTGAGCTTGGAGATTAAGCTAAAATTAGACGAATACAAGGAAGAGGCGGACCGTGAGATCCGATATTTCGACAGGCCAAGAGCTGCCCGCAGATACGGGGAAAGTGAGCGCCCAGGTAAACTATTAGCCAGAACAATAAGGGGTGAGGGGGGCCATGCAACAATACCATGCATAACGCTAAAGGACGGCACAGTTACCACCGACAATGCTAGAGTACAGGAGGTGTTCTATGAATACTATAAGGCATTGTACTCCCCTCAATGTAATGCAACGGAAGAGGAGATTGATGAATATCTCTCCCGCATACCAACAACATTATTAGCAGATGTTACTAGAGAATCACTTGAGAATCCGATAACGGAGGCAGAGATAGCAGAAGCTATAAAAGCCTTGCCTAACGGTAAGGCCCCAGGGACGGATGGCCTCGGAGCAGAATTTTATAAGGAATTCAGTTCTATCTTGGTTCCTAGGCTACACGCCGTCTGGGTAGAGGCCTTAGACAAAGGGGAATTACCTGAGACCACCAGGGAGGCGGTGATTACACTATTACTCAAACCAGGTAAATCACCAGAGGAATGCGGCTCGTATAGACACCTGTCATTAATTAATACGGATGCGAAGATTTTTGCGAAAATACTGGCAACCCGATTATCATCACTTATGCCCCATATGGTCCACCAAGACCAAGCGGGGTTTATCCTGGGCAGATCCACGGCAACGAATATTAGGAGATGTTACAATATATTGTCCAAATTAGCCCCCGAAACACAGGGAGTGGCAGTGTCTCTTGATATGCATAAAGCATTCGATACAGTTTATTGGCCCTTTCTATTCGGGGTTATTAGAAATTATGGGTTTGGCCCTTATATCATGAAGTGGATACGGGTACTATATGCGCATCCCTACGCCAAGATTAGAGTCAACGGCACTCTGACGGAGATATTAGAATTATTCGGTGGAACCAGGCAGGGATGCCCTCTATCGCCACTGCTGTTTGCCCTGGTGATAGAGCCACTAGCGGATATACTGCGGTCACGCTACAGCACATTTGGTCTGAGGGTAGAGGGTAGACTCCATATCATCAATCTTTATGCTGACGACATCTTGTTGTACTTACGGGATCCAGATCGTACGCTAGCCAAAATTCTCGCTGAAGTTAATAAATTTGGAGACTTCTCGGGCCTGCGTCTTAACCGATCCAAATCGGAGATCTTCCCGCTTACAAAAAATACCGTGGTACCTAATGATCTACATGGCCTCATTTGGAGCCCTGTGCATATCAAATACCTGGGGGCACACATAGCCAGAACAGCACAATTGACACGGGCCTTGAACTATAGCGCGCTGGCGGACGCATTATGTATTAAGATAAAGCGTTGGGACGCTCTACCAATCTCGATGATGGGAAGAATAGCCCTTATTAAGATGATAGTGTTACCAAAACTGTTTTATTTGTTTAGCACTGTGCCGGTTTGGCCGGGCCGAGCCCTGTTTACAAGGATGAGTGGTGCGTGTATCTCCTTTGTGTGGGGGGGGGCACCCCAGGCTGAGCTGGAGGTTGTTAACAAACACATACACCAGAGGGGGGCTAACAGCACCTGACCTAGAGTTATATTACTTATCAGCACAGGCGCACTACGCAGCGCAATGGGCCGCTGTCTTCATCGATCCAGGTACCCCATCGCTAGGCACAACTGAACAAGAGGCAATTACCGCACTACACCAAATGACCACAACATCACACACACATCATAACTCCATAGACCCCACTAAGGTGACGGTTACGGCCTGGGTCAAGCTGGCAGACATATATGGTAAAGACAGGCTATATCATCCGAGTATGCCGATTTGGGGAGATCCTCGGACACCATTTACTCTAGACGGGGAAGTGGCCACACACTGGTCTTCCAAAGGTATATCCCAGTGGGGACAACTATTCTCAGGAAAGCTCTTTGTAAAATGGGAAGACATCCAGGAAACGGTGGGAAGGTCCAACTGTTATAAAAAACAATATATGAGGGTGAAAGCAACGATGGGAAAATTACTCCCCACCTTTCCCAATGAACCGGAGATTAATATGGGATTAGGGTATATGTTCACAGGGAGGACACAGAAAATCACAGCCTCAGCACTGTACAAAGTTATAATGCAAACACGCCCGATACCTGAAAGCGCATCCAAAGCCAAATGGGAACAGGATCTCGAACAGCAAATCGATGATCACGAGTGGGCTAAGATCTGTGAACTCACTAAACATATATCCTGCAACGCCAGGTATAGGCTAATACACTACAAAATAGTACACCGCACCCACTACACCCCAGCTAAGCTCAGATTAATTTACCCCGCTCTGTCGGGGGAATGCCCAAGATGCGGGGCTGAAGACGCAAACATTCATCATATGCTATGGGCATGTATAAAATTAGGCGAATACTGGAAGGAGGTGTGTGCAGCTCTAGACGAAATGGCAGATCAACCAGTAGAATGGTTACCACGGTTATGTTTATTGGGCGTGACAGGGAAAATGGACCCAACCTGGCGAAAGCTGCTAAACCTTGGCTTATTGATTGCAAAGAGAGTGATACTTATGAGGTGGAAAAGTGCAACCCCCCCCGACGAAGGCAGATTGGGACAATGACATGCTATGGACTAAAGATACAGAAGAACTGTATATTGATTCGGTGCTGCCCTCCTCAAAACCGAGGAATATATGGGCCAGGTATAAGCAATATTTAACAGACAAGGTGGAGAGTGAAAATACCGAAATTATGGTACCATGATATGTATGCATGTAATGTGCTAAATATGCTGTATGATTTGTATGTGCTTACCTCGTGCAACGTTAAATAAAGTTGTTAAAAAAAAAAAAAAACATTGGGGAACATATTGAAAATGTTATTGTGAGCACATTATGAAGACAGCTAAAAATCATTCAAATCTGGAAGTCAACCTTTCAACAGGTTCCGCTTTAGGTGGACAGGGCTCGTTTGCAATGTTTTGTGCCATTGTATGTGTCCTAGTAACAAAATCAGAATCGATTCCATGAGTATGCATGGCTAGCACATTCAATGTCAAATCTTTCACAAATTCTAATTCCATTTCCTGGAATATTGGCTTGTCCACCCATTGTTAGCCTAGTTTTGTAGAGGTCATGAGGTAACGAAGCATCCCGAAGGTTCCTTAATTTTTCGCTTGTTCCCTACCAACATTCTCGTTGTGCCCAAGTACAGCTAGTCTTGTTCTGGCTTCCATACTGTCTATGCCGAAATGCATCCTTTTGGGCCTGGACTTTAGGCACATATTGTGCAACACCGCCAATTCTCCGGTATGTCAGAACTCTGTGAGTTCCTTCAGGTCTCTTGAAAGCGTTGGATTGTACCCAATCTTCTCAAGCGCTTTGTATGAAGGGGAACATGGCACCAACCACTTCTTGCGTTCCTGCTCCTTCGATAAACATTCGTGGAAATGTATGTTGGAATAATGACGCATCAATGAATACCATTGTTCAAGTAGAACTTCTACAGATCCATGACGTTTTGGAGTTCCACCAAAAATGGTTGCTGATAAACTGACACCACTTTAAAAAATAAATCCGGACTTTTCTTTATTTTTTTTATTTTTTTTACCAGCACCTGTAATTTATTTATTCACTGATTTGGCAACGTGCCATACATAAAATTGATGCTGAATGTGTGGAAACTGCTCTTGCATGGCCTTGGCTATTGAAACGTGCATGTCAGTGGTCGTCAGGTCTATTTGGATTCAAGATGTTCAGATTTCTTGAAACAATGTTTCTCCATGGTCACAGAAGATGTACATTCACCAAACTCACAATTACTTTACTTTCCATGTGTTGAAAGTGGTATGTGCAGTACTTTGCGGAAAATCGTGGACTGTCGCACTGTCTGTCGCCAGCTAGCCTGAAACGTTTGCCAGAGAATGTACTTTCAATTGAAATCTGTTCGATTTTCCAGGCTTGACTAATATCGGGGAATAAGAATTCCCTTTGAAATTTGTAGTACTGGATTTTTTCTAGGAGACATGCACTGGCGTTGTGAAAAGGGGCGTAAACGTCCAGTGATGTCAGTTTGAGGGGCGGGCGGTCTGTATTCTTGCCGCAAGGGCACTTGATCTTAGGGCGATGCCTCAACAGATAAGATTAGCACAAGATGGCCGCTCCCAACCTGTTGTTTTCACATGTGTAAAAGTGAGGAAAACTAAGGTAACATGCATAGTAAACATGTTTAAGATAGATTACAGTATACTAAGAAATACATGCCCGAACGATCGGGACAATAAAACTTTTGAGCGCACTTCCCCTTTAAGCATGTCATTTATTAGGGTGAATTCTTCTTTTGGGGTTTCAGCAGTCTCATTTTATGTGACACAGTACTCTATTTTTGCTTTTTCCCCCCTTTTTAGTTTTTAACTTTTCTGATTTATTTTGGTGATCAGAGGGACTTATACTGAAGTCTGTACCCCCCAACCCCCTTACTGTACATCCCTTTTCGGTTTTGGTGCAGTTTGATGGCCAGCAATTATCGCCAACACCATTGCTAGAGAAGCGAGATGGAGTAAAACGGGCCAGAAAGCCAACTTTGTGGTTGGCATGGCAACGGTAAATGCTGTGGCATAATCGCCCGATGCACTAAATAGTCTTTCTTCCATTAAATCCAATAATGACTTGTTTAACAAATGTTGACCAATCTGGATTACTATACCATGTCATGCGTCGTGACTTCCAAAGCTAATGCCGCTCAGGGACCTTTCCTTTCACCCCTGGCATTGCCTGAGATCAGACCGCACACTTCCAGTATTGTGGGGCCTCTTAAATAGTGTCACTCAATTGGCTCCCCTTTTTGGGTGCCGGGACCATTTTTCTTTTAGTGCTGCCTTTCTCTTCGCCAGATTCCTATCCTGTTCTGCTTTCATGCAAACAGCACTGCTTGGGCATGGTGTGGAAGATCATGGTGTCTACACCAGGCCATTTTCATGGGTTGTATTGGACAGTGTTGGGAAAACAGTACGAGAGGTCTCTTCGGAACAGGATAGTGGCACTCGGCTGTCCGGAGTCTGAGCAGAGTGCTACCTGCATTCGTGGGCATTGAATCGCTGTGGTTCGCGTCTCTGTGGGATCTGCCATTGGTTGTTTCGCTGGTTACAGAGCCATTGTGTAAAATGTGATTTTACAAGCGCCCACCTTTTTGTTACCATCGGTCGGGGTTAATGGTTTTGGATTGGTACGATCTTTGTGCGAGCCGTTGGTGGTAGGCCTTGAAGTGAAAATGCAAGTCATGCCAGAGTGATTTGGGGACTGGGCATGTGAGCGGAATTAAAGTTGAGGCCAGGTTAAGGGTTGCCGGTTTGTGCGTTGAGACAGGCATGGTATCAAGAGATGGCACAGACAACAGATGTAACAGTTTTGAAAACCTTTATTAAAATATCAGGATAGGTGTAATGCTTAACTTGCCCTACAGTTCTGATGGGAGTAACCCTACAAAAAGAAACTAAGGAAAAGTCAACTCTGTAAATTCATCTCGAGTCGGTCTTTGTCAAACCAATGCTTCCCCTCGCGTTGAATACAGAAATGTAGTGTGGGGATATTCTAACGTAAATAATGTTCACCATAAAGTCTGGTGCAGTCTCTAGCCCCCTTCACAAGTTCAGGATAGAGTTCGTGCCACAAAGTTCAAAAAGGTGCTCAGGGGTTCCCTTCCACAAAGCTTCAAGCATTGATTTCCAAAACAAGAAAGTTGCAAAGGAACTCCGGGGTTCCCGTCCCAAACTTCAAAGCGCAGTGTTCAAATTAGATTCTCACTGTTCACTGGCAGATCAGGGATCCCTTCCCCAAGCTTTACGCACTTGTTCTCAATGTTCAATAAAATTCAGTGTTCAATAGCATTCGTTTTTCAAAGTTGATTTCACACTTCTCCTTGTTGGGGTGACCTAGTCTAGGCACAGTTAACAGGCTGCACAGGCCACCCATTACAGGTCACGCAACCAGTTATCCTTACCCAGCTTTCTACCATGTTGGCGAGTTACAGGGTTTCACCAGCTCTTAGATTTAGGGTGTGCCTTTCTTGATACTACTTGGGTTCTCCTTTCTACTTCATTTACAGGTTTGTTTTGCCTGAATGGCATTTTGCTCACACTTCGTTCATCGCCTTCACTCAATTAATTTATAGTATTCCGTGACACAATGTTTCTGCCAAATCCAATTCAAGTATTGCATTAGTCTTAATTTGTTCTTTTACTTCACTTGGAGGATTTCGAGAACATACAGATCACACGCAACCACTCTGCTACAATGTTATACCTTCACTTTCATACGCGCACCCCGTTTCATGCATTCTCTTGAAATTCACAGGCTGTAACGTACTTTTCTTTGGTTTCCTCGGTAAGATACTTTCTGGGATTTGAGGTCCGGGCCTCACCGCCTGCTCCTCAGACACCCCTGGATAGTTACTTCCTTTCAGGGGAACAACCTTCCACTGTTCTCTTCTCCCTCCTTCTCCGACTCCTTGGAGACACTGCTCCCTCCCCACGCAATGACTGCTTCTCTCACTCTACAGTCCTTCAGTGTCTCTGCGTCCCGTTCTCCTCTGGCTTCCCCTGGGCTGAAGTGGCTCTCCTGCTTTTTGCTCCCTCCTTCTCTTTGGTGTTTGTGAACTCCACCTTTTATACACTTGTGGGCCTCTAACAGGCTGCAGGTGTACAGTCTCGGGCTCAATTGCCTGACCACAATCGATCCAATTAACAGGACATGTCTGACCTTCAGCCCTGTAATCTTCAAACCCCCTCTTCTTTGTCCCAGTACTAAAGTGATGTTTCCTATGCGTGTTAAGCAGTTTACAGGGAAATGGGGCGTGTTCGTAGTGCATGTGGATGGAATCGTTGCTGTGAAATGCAACGTCTCATTAGTCCTGACAAAATATTGCACTAAACTCCTGTGTTCTGTATGAATGTATTTGTAATTGTATTGCATGTAATATGCTGCATGCATGTTTTTATACTGCCCTTGCTGGCACTGACACAGCTGCCGTGAAGTGTCATGCTAACAGCCGAGTTGGAGCCCGTTTGGCTATTTATTTCCTTTTTGTTTTATTATGACGAGGCACTGTAGTGGCAGAGTTCCACAACTGGCTCGGCAAGCTTCATATGGAAGGTACACCTTAACCATTCCTGCACTTTGGTGTGAGGTAGGGTGAGATTTGTAGTTTTGGCTGCTTCCAAATACGATATGGCATTGAATGCTAAGTTTCACCTTCATATTTTCATTCTTTAGCTTACTCCCAGCAGTTTCTGTACCTAATTGTGGACTTTTGAACCCTGGTTCTACTGCCTTCACCGGCTCTGTTCTGTAATTGCACTATCAATCCTTGGGTGAAAGGTATTTCTTTACTTCCCCAACACATTTGGTATGGTGAAGGGTGATCTCTGACGCATCCTTTTCGAAGGGTATGTCCTATTGTGTTGACACTCAAAAGGTTGAGAACCTTGTTTTTTCGTTCGAGTTATAGTTACTGTAAATTGATGGCTTTTACAATGTGCCTTATAGCTGGCGGCTAATAAGGAAATATTTTTTCTTATGATTTTCTGCTATTTAGAGGGTTTTAACCGGATGATGGGTTACTGATGCCCCGCAACGGTTAGAATCTTAAAACACCACAGCCCTCTTGCTATTGCCACCCATGTTAAATTGATTTGGAAATAAAATAATAGTTTCTGATTTTTGTTAAATTGTTTCTTTTATGATGAACAGCCATGGCGTTTACATGGCTTTTATTTGTTGTCAAATGTGAAACATGATTTCTATAAATCTGTTTTGCTTAATTGATCACAGGATCGTAGGTCCTGTAGGAAACTGTTTTGTATTTATCTTATCCTTTACCGTTTATTAAATCAAGGTTTGCTTTAACTAACCTATTCAGTTTCATATTGTGGTTTCAACTTCTCTTTAAGGTGGACTTTAAGGTGTGATCATAATATGATTTAATATACTGGAACCTCCTGGTCCAAATTTGGGAAGAGTGCAGTTTGTGCTGTGAGCAGGTTCTGCTCAGACATTTGTTGCTGCAAAGGGCACTGTAGTTGTCCCATGGCAGGTGATCTATTTTGTATTTCACAGGTATTTAACCCTTCCTGGCTCCATCTGCGAAGTAAGCACCCTCTTGAGTCAAGCTAGGGCCCATCAGTGTGTACAGTTTTGCAGTGTGGTACTAGGCTGTTTGAATGTTTTAGTGGAGGCCCTGCAGGCAGGTCCTGCATCCAGTCGTTGTGGCATTTGTGATGAATCCGGTAGAGTCATCGCTGATCTCCCGGCGGTAACCCCCCTCATGTATCCAGGGAACAGCCGCTACCTGATCCTGACCCTGGGGGTATTTAAATGAGGAACCAATCACATGGGAGGAGAACGCTTCGGGAGAGATGTCATGACGCAGTGGATGAAACATGGTATCACCATTTTCCCTTGAGGATAATCTTCCCATACCCAAGACCCTTATGGCTTATTGTCATTCATCTACACCCCCACCCCCCTTTGAAGCGTAGGGAAAACTTTTCCCCACATAAAATGAGCCAAACCTCCAACCTTGACCTATCTGGTAGTAATTACAAGCCCTCCTCCTCCAGGTCCAATTTTCTATCATCCAACAATATGTAATTTAAAACTGTTGCAAATGATCATTCAAGCTGTAGAAATCGACTACCATCAATGCACTTCTTGTCCCGTAATTCCTCAAGTACTGGGACGAAGAAGAGGGAAAGAGTAACGCAGAGCCAAAGAAACCAGAAGCCCAGGGAGCGTTCTACTCTTTCCCCGCAAATACCGGTGCCCAGGAAATATAAAGGCCAGACCAATATGCTAGACACTACTGTTGGCAAGAAGACGTTTCACTTTTCTGCAGGGCTCGCGGAACAGAAAAGCAAAAGCATACATGGTGGAGCTCGGCGGCTCACCAGCAGAGGAGAGGGCAGATGCTGACAGAAGGGATTATGCTGCAGAGACGCCAGGAGCCAGGCGAAGACCACTGGTTGTGTGCTGACTGCCACAAGCAACCCCTTGCTTATGGGAGATAGAGATAAGGCGGACATGTGGAAGAGATGCCACGGGAAACAAGAAGACGAACAGGAAACCACAACGAAGGGAAACGAAGCAGTGTACCTTCACATAACGACCGTGAACGAGCCTGAGAACGCCAGCGAGTCAGCCCAAAGGCAGTGGGGACCCCAGGGTGTATCTGCAACTGTGCCAAATACCACTAACAGTAACAAGAACCACTGAAAGAGAGAAAACAAAGGAACTAACTGTAAAAAGGGGAAGAGATGCAAAACCCTTATCTGTGAGTGAATGTAAGGAATGTAAATACATGGAAGCACCAAAACTAAATGTATATCAAGAGGATGCGATATCCAATTAAGTGAATATTCAGTTCTGAAATGGTTGGCAAACCCATGTGAAGGCAAGAAGCCCTAGAGAGATAAAATACCAGGCAACTGCAAGTATGCAAGAACAAAAGCCCTGGCATGAGTTTACCAGGCAAGTTATAAATGTGAAACAATGAAAGTCCTGGTAGGAGAGTATACCAGACAAATTACAAGTATGCAACAGCATGAAGTCCTGGCATGAGAGTACACCAGGCAAATGGCAAGTGATTTAAGAACTTCCAAGTACAGAAATAACAGAACTGTGTTAGCATATAGCATATAAAGCAAAGCCTAGTTCTGGCAAAAATAATTACAAAGCTGGAAAACTGTGTCTGTAACAGTGCTGTTGTGGGCCAAATAAGACACAAGGGACTGTAGTATTGAAGGAAGAGAAACCCTGGGGAAGGCAACCCCATTATGGAACAAGAGTTCTTCAGATATTGAGAACTGTTTGTTGGAACGATGTATTATACTTTTATGAACACATTTGCAAAAACTTCAAAGTTTAAAGACATTTCCCTTTTCCACCTTTATTATTATTTTCAGTGTGAGGGTCAGAATAGAACTTTTGGACACAAGTACAGTTTCATTTTGACATCCTGACACAGGCGGATCCTTAGTTTTTGGTTTCCGTAGAGAAATTCCGCTTAGAGCAGGGTCAGAAAGACCTTTTCCCAACCCTTTTATTTTCAATAAAAGTCTTTAACCCAAAACATGACTAACTTGTGTCTGAGTTTCATTCCTGACTCCTCACACTTTCAAGCAAGAGGGATTGCTCGTGTTTGCAGAAAAGACTGATGGTATAGATTGGCACAAGCCCCTATATGTGCTACCCTAGAACAGTTGGGGAAACGCTGTTTTATTCTGAAAATGTTGTACGATTGACTTTTGCTGTGACGATTGGAAAAAGCACAACCAAGGGTGCCTTTCGTGTTCCGGGCAATGACCCTTTGACAGTGGAATTGTGCTGCAAAAGTGTATTGTGTTTCCGGCCTGCAATAATTACCTGTAATGTTAAAATCCTGCTGTGTCCACAAGGTTGGGTGTTTGTCAGATGAGGCACTGTCTCCTAGCATGCAGTGGCAGTAACACCCCAGAATGTTCTATAATAATCTGCTTATGATCCAAGCCTCCCGTTATGAATGTTTGTGTTCATGTGTAGTGGACCGGCGATTCATCTAGCAAAGTTCTTTCACGGCCCACCCCATCTTCCTTTGGGATTATATTTTGAGCAATTGATGCTTAAACGTTTGATTTGATTACCATTGCGTGTTGCGATCCTTCTATGCTTGATCGGACAAATCACTTCTTTGAGTTGCCATTTCATTGATTCTGGAATGTCAGCAGACCACGTACCAGCTTAAGCCTGCTGCTCCTGCTCCTTCCCCGACTAAGGATTTATCAAAGATTCCTCAAACTGCTGCAATGAGTAGCATTAGCAAGAAGAAGATTGAGGTTCCCAAGAAAAAAACAAAGCTGAGCGCTGAACCTGGGGCCAGGAGCATCCTCCGGGACATTTACACTGTCTTAGTAAAGGTTGCTCAGGATGTTGGAGAGATTACCTTTTCCCTCACAGGGTTAACCTCTAAGGTAACTTGCTTCAAGGGGCTTGGTCAGAATTGGCAATACAAAGACATTTGTTTTTTCTGCTTCTGGTTTGGTTATTTTTGTTTTATATTTTCTCCTGCACCACCTCACTTATGTTTCAGGTTGGTTTACAAAGGTTGTGAATATGAAGGACCATTCTAAACAAAGTTTCAGGGTTGTCTCTAGGAATGTTAATGGTATTCATTGTCCTAATAAAAGGAAGCAAAATTGGGCCATCTTAACAAAATTGGGGTGGATGTGGTCCTTTTACAGGAATATCACCTCATTGAATCTTGCTGAGATCAAGGTTTTCAGTTAGTCTTTCTCTACGTATTCAGGTGGGGCGGGGGGTTGTATTATAGTTAGGATGAACCTGCTGTTAATGTTTCACTCTTTGAATAAGGATCAAGAGGGAAGGATTTTGCCAACAACTCTGAAGGTCCAGGGTTCAAATATTGTAATTTGTAAGTTTTTTTTTTAAATTTTATTTGGTTTTGGTGCAAAAAAAAGAAATTAATTACACCTTTACAAATATACATACAAAAATATATATATATAGCTAAAAAGATTCCAAAAGCACTAACTTGCGCATTACTATGGTCAATTCATTTGCAATGTATTCAATAATCACTCCACTATTTGTTCACATTGATGGTCCAGGCGTTCTGTTATTAAATAAGATTCATCACTCAATTCACCACTAAGTTTTCTGGTTGAAGGATTTCCTTCACTAACATAAATAAATCATCACAACAAATTTTAAAAGTATATGATGATACTAATGTTGATGATTTGCTTAAATCAGATCTCAGACATTACAACATTTCAACATTTCGATTTGGGTGCAGGTTTGTACTAAGTCATGCATGTAATACATTTGTCTATGTTGGCCCCACCAACAACAGTCCAGAGACAATACCTTAGTTCAGACCTAAAACCTAGAACCAACACAATAAGGAAAAGGGATGTAGACAAAGAGGTTAAACTTCCCAGGAAATTATCTAATGCATCTTATTGTGGCATATTCCCAAGACCCCGTTTTAAATAGGGCACATATTTGGCGACATCATCTTTTGCACTCGGAATGGGGACTTCCCCGCTTATTAGTGGGTATAACGGGCAGCTGTTGCACCTCATCATTTGCCTTTACTAACCCTATGTTTCTTTTAGGGCAACTTCTATCATACGCACAAGTCGGACTGTACCTAATGTGATTGAGTTGGTAGTGCCCCACATGCAATGTTTCCAGACAGCATAGCTTGCCTGGTTTGTGGCATTCTCTATGTAAGCGCTAAGACATGTCTTTCTCTCACACTCATAATACAGACAATACGAGAATAAATGCTGCAACGTCTGTTTTGTTTGAATTTTGGCAAAAGCAGCATTTGCGACCGAGATCGAGAGCCTCGTCGCCATACCATTTGCACATTCGGAGGCCAGTATGGATTAAGTTGAGTCGAAATCTCATGTAAGTTGCCCAAACCTTATCGGGGAAGCACAGGAGATATGGACTCCGAGGTTTCTGTGCAAGTCTGAAATTAGCATAGTTACTAAAGGTGGGATACCCCTTGATTGTATCGGAGTTGTTGGCCCAGGAATTCAGGTAAAATCTGTTTTTTTTTTTTTTTTTTTTTTTTTTTAACCAGGCCCAGGCGGTCGATAATGTCTTCTTTGGTCAAGTTAAGAGAAAGCACCACCTTGTTCATACGTGCATGGAAAATAGAAATAGATACTGGATGGTCACCAAGCAACATCTTGTTCTGGTCCTGGTATAAGGAATTGGGTGGAGGTGAGACCATCTTCATGAAGTTGCTTAACCTTTGCCATTCAAGTCTGTCAAAGTGGCCATAAGCCCAGTTTGTGAATTAGAATGGGATTTAGAAGGTAGCCAGGCAGCCCCAACACTGTTTCCAACCTTTTCCTTGAATTTTATTTAGTGCTGGACCGATGTCCAAAAAGTCCAAGCCATACAATAATGTTGACTCCACTTTCAACTCTTAGTAATCTATCAGTGGAAGCAAAGAGAACTTACAAGTGCGGTGATGTCTCAATTTCATCGGCGCTATCATTTGCACCACTTTCAGATTTAATGTGGTTTGCCACTTATTGAGTGAGTTCCTATTCGATAACTGGTAATCCAAGTATGTCATCTCGCTCTTAATAGTTAGCTGCTTAGTGTCGACGTAGCATTTAAATCTGGGCAAATTCCTCTTGACTGTGAAGACTAGGATGTTTGATTTGCCTGAATTAATAGTCAAGTTGTTAGCTAGACAATATTGGTGGAAATAATTCAGCTTATTTTGCAGCCCAAAAGGTGTTCAGTCAAAGAGGATTTCGTCGTCTGCCAAGGCCAGCCAATTTATGCAAAGTTTCCCCAGTTTAACAGGGAATATGTTGTTCGCATCCCAAATTGTGTCAATGTCTGCAAGGTACATATTAAAAAGTACAGCAGCAAGATTGCATCCTTGCTTAACAAAGACTTTTGTCAGGATGAAGTCCGACAAAAGGCCTGCAGAGTTAATGCGAACCCAATAAGATGTCTGCTTATGAAGGAGCGCAATCAGCGCTACTGTGTGTGCCGGAATTCCATATGCCAGCATTTTCTCTCATAAACGGTTTCGAAGAACACTATCGAACGCTGATGAAAGATCAAATGAGGCCATATATATGAGCCCATTGGATGCGCTATGGGATGACATTAGTAAGTGAGCGAGAATAGTCACATTCAAAGGGGTACCCATTTCCTTGCGAAACCCAACTTGTGCTTTTGATAAAATTGGAGAAGTTATCATAAATGCTTCCAGGTCGTTTAATACAAGACGGGAGAAGATTTTTGCCGCTACGTCAATTAAGGCGATAGGCCTGAAGTTGACGGGGTTGTCCAATGGCCCTTTTTTGTGGATGGGAATAATTATCGTGGTCAGCCATGAGCGAGGGATTTCTCCTGACTGGAATATTAGTTCAAATCGTGAAAGCAGTTGTTTGGCCCAAAGGTGAGGGTCATCCTTAATGACGCATCGTGGAAGCCCATCCCGACCCGCCAATTTGGAGAATAATTTGGAGATTGCCCAAATTACATCCTTCAATGTCCAGGGGCATGTGGATGCAATGTTGATATGAGGGACATCAATTTCCCGTTCCACATGCTGGAGGGGCAGGACATATTTCTCCTTAAGGTAAGCTTGCCAGGTGTCCCCATTTATGGCTGTAACCAAACGATTTGCTGGCGTGCACAGTGGATTTCTGAGCTTCACCCATAGCTCCCTTACGTTGCGTTTACATAGTACATCTCTGTCTAAACATATTGTCTATGCGCCCGGAAGCGCGAGAGCTACCGGCGCGATACAAATAAATAAAATAAATAAAAAGCAACTCAATCATTCTCTGATTATCAAGTCTATGACGCGCATAACGTAATTCTTTAAAGCGTCTCTTGTACGTGGCCAGAATAGAATTTTTAGATGTGTGTGTATGTGTGTGTGTGTGTTTGTGTGTGTGTGGCAGTGGTTGAATGCAAACATCTCACAGCTCTGAGATCACGATTTTTGGGTGCGTTTCAGGACTGATCTTTCATGCAGATATTTCAAGGAACTGTGGGAAGTCGCGTCCCTTATAGGCTGTTTGGACAGCATTCTAAGGTGTTCTTAAATCATCTTTAGATTGATGGTCATAACCATTTCAAAGTAGAGTGATGATTCTGTGTTGTCCCAACTCACCAAGATGTCCCTATTGACCAAAAACATTAGTTTCCTACAGGTGCTTGGATTCCATCGAACTGAGAGGGCATATCGATCGCTCTAAACAAGGGCCGTTTGAGCCAGGGTTTCAAAAGTGTTACAAGTCAGGTGGAGGACGGTGCTCAGTGCACCGTGATCGCCCAAGCCAGAGGGGGTGATCAAGATTGGATCTTGATAACCCGACAACTCACTTGATACCAGAAGATAGTCAATGAGAGAAGAAGAGGTTCCATGCTACCAGGATGTTTTGCTACTGTGTGGAGCCAAGGACAGTGGCGAGATATTCCAAGCCTCAAAAAAAACCCTGTCCAAAGCGTGCCCCTGGCACCAGCCTGCTTCTCATTGGACGTTGGACGTTGAGTCAGACGAGGCGGATCTAGTTCCTTCCATGTCTAAATTCGCATTGGGGTCGCCATCAATCAATATTTCATGCGTTGGATATTGCAGCATGGCATTAGTCAAGGCCTCATTCAGCAATTGGAAAGCTGTCTCTATGGATACTCCCATAGGGTTCCAGTAAACTGATATGAGCAGTATTTTGTGAGTGGAGACACCGGTAGTCGTCAAGTCGACCATCAAAAAGAATTCAGAGTGGTCACGTAATTTAGCTGTAAATCTTAAGCAATTCTTGATAAGAACAGCTAAGCCACCGCTAGGGCGGCCGACAGATGCACGACGAGCTGGAACACAAAATGATACAAATCCTTCCAAGACAATATCCGTCATTGACATGGTTTCCTGTAATAGCAGGATTTCGGGAACATGAGATGGCTTCAGCAGTTTGTGTCATGCATACGTTTTTTACCCCACAACAGTTCCAAGAAACTATTGCTATTTCTGATAGTTACGAGGTGGAGGTACTTTCTTTCACTGTGGCTGCCGCTTTAATAAGCGGCTCCAGCCAACTTAGACCTTTTAGAGCTTTAGTGAGCGAGGCAAGTTGCGCCAGTATTTCACTGCTAGGTTCTATGGCTGCATTCTGGACTGGGCCTTTGGGGGCCCTGTCCAACATGGCCGGCGGAACAAATTCCAGAAAAGCCCATGCAGTGTCCACCTCTCCAAAGAGAAAGGGATAGAGGCTTATGGTCTAGGATGAGCTTAGTGATAATTTGAGACTGAAATTTACATAGCCCTCTATAGTTCGGGTTCGCAAATTTGACACAATCAATGTCTTTTGTAGCTAGATTCCGTAAAGGTGGAATCTGGTAGAAGGCATTCATCAAAAAGGATCTATTGATCCATGATGTTCCATTGATGTTCGAATCACTTCCCCATCCAAGAATATGTTTAATCTTCTTGGGCAGTTCTGAAAACACCAAGTTCTGGTCTCTCAAATCATCCCAATCCACCTCGAGATTTTTTTTGTGAGTTGGCCAAAGATTTATATTCTGCTAGGCGGCGGGGGGTCGGCGGGGAGATGTTCAATGCGCTGGCTTCATTTGTTGAGATTTCTTGGTCCACGCTCTTTGCTTTTCGGGATAGTCTGTGTGGCCACCTGGTCGGCGTCCGTAGCCACCTGTTGGCACCCATTGGTGGACTGAGGAGAAGATGCATCACCTATCTGACCATGGTGGGTGTGGGCCTCCACTATTTCAGGGTTCGCCACCTTTTTATTGAGTACAATTGAAAAAAAATTGTGAAGCTGAGATTGCATCGTTTGAGCGGGTTTTACCGGTGGCCTTGGTGAGAGAACTAATCTATCATCTTCGCCAGTGGCTTTAATCTGCAGGAGTTTTTTGCTCTCTTCGTTTAATTCCACTAGGTTTAATGCTGGCTCTTCCACACTTGAGTTGGGTTTCAAGTTGGACGCTGCGACAGTGGTTTTGGTAAGCCCACTTGCAACAATTTTGCCGGTCTTCACCAAGGTGTCTTTGTATTTGGCTTTGGCGAGATATAATAGTTTCTGGGCTCTTTGGAACGATTTCTTCGCCTTACGAGACAAAGTGGGATCCTGGTTGCCCAGCATCCTTGCCGGCTACCTGGTTCGTAGACTCAGTTTCCTGGCACTTTAACGCATCTTGAGAATCAATGTCTGTTAATGCGGTTGGACTGTGGGGTGATGGAGTTGACTAGTCATCAAAAACCAGCAGTCCATTTGAGGCTGCGTGTGCTGTAGAAACTTGGGTTTTTGAGACAACATTGAACAAAAGCTGCTCAACTTGTAGAAGCCGATCGTGCTGGAGTTTGGGCACTTCAAGGAAATTTATGGTTTTGTCGTCTGACGTTTCATCTACATGTGAAGGCAAGCCCTAGAGGGCCTGAGAATATGATCTACCAATGTGACGCAGGTCTTTCATCACTGTGTCCGTTTGAGAACCCTGTGATGTTAATTTTGGGACAGGCTGCTGTGGAACTATAGCTGGATGGTTCAGGGTCAACATTTTCTCTAAATGTGTGACGTAGAAAGAGTGTGCCTGTTCCTGTGCCAGTATGTAACCTTCTATTTTACTGATTTTTTTTTACCCTTCATTTCTCTAAGACAGCAATGAGTAAGGTCGTGGCCTTTGTCAAGGCTGTTGAGTATTCTCGTGATAACGGGAAAATTCTGCAAGTCATGATCATCAATATTAATCGGTGAGTCTTCCAGGGTTGATGAGGGAACATTCACTGATTTAGAGAGATGGAGGTCAGAAGAGACTGACCTCTGATCATGTTCATTGGGTGAGTTTGACAAAGGGGAGCATCTACCTTACTGCTGAGGAGGAAATATAGTGGTGCCAACATTGTGGAGGCTACGTCCCAGACGTTCCCTTCCTGGTAGGTAGTGTAGTCCTTATATGAGAATTTATCTGCTAAGTGTAGATGGACTTGCTCCAGAAACGCGTAGGACGTGGAAGCTGGCGAAGGACCAATGGACAGCCGAACCTGCTTTCCCAGCTCGTTCATTACAGCAGGAGCAAGCATCGAGGTGTCCGAAATTGGTGCAAAATCCTCCTGTCCATCTTCGTAAGAGTGACCTGGAACATCCCTATAGGGTGCTTAAGTCATTAAGATTCTTCAGTCATTGTCTGTTCACAGAAAAGGAGGGCATAACCTGATCTGGAGTGTTTTTGGGGAAGAAAGATCCTTCCCTGGATTCAGAAGGAACTCAAGGTGCCAAGATTGGAACCCCCTCTGCGACTGGGGGACTGGACACTAGGGGTGGGATATGAACTGACATTGAATGCAAGGACTTTTTGATTGAGGGCAACAATGGGACTGTGGCATTTGGGGATTTATTGGCCATGTTTTTAGTAAGCTCAGAAGGGGCTGCACACAAGCGATTAGCACTTTGCAGATTTCGGCTCATGGTCAAGGAGGTCCAATACAGAGTCGACACAAGTGTCTACACACCAAGGAGATGTATTCAAGTTAAGGGACTCAAGTAAAGGCCTATACTACTATTTAGCACCTTTAACTGCTGGGTAATCCAGCAGTGAGCTGAGGAAGTTTGTTTGGCAAAAGTGAAGGGTGACATACAACACCAAAGAAAGCAATTCCCCACCAAGCAGCAGGGATGGTTGCCCTTCAACCAAATTTATCCAAGGACAACCACACTCAGAACTTTTTCAGGACTGACTACAAGTGCCTGCCAGATCTTGAATTCAATTCAGAGGGGGACTAAGACTATGTGTGTGCACCCACCCTTACAGCTCAGAGGAGGGTGCCCCCACTAGTTTCATCACTTCAAAGCTCACAGTGACCCGCCTATAATTGGGACCAGGTAGGTGAAAGTAGGGCGAGGGCCCTCTGTAAGGTCATGGTCCAAGGCGCAGAAGCCAACAGACTTTGTGGCAGGAGCCAAAGGATTTCTGCAACCCACGCATAAAAGGGTAGTGAGACAGACGAGTAAAGGTTTGAACAAAAAGTCAGCTCACGTTTGATGCGAAAGCACAGTAAATCTGATCCACAAACTTTCAAATATGCGTGGTCTTATCAGGCGCTCCAGTGCATGCGCATTTTGTATATAGGCTGTAGGTCCGGCAAGCAAAATGGTAGAAGGACTCAAAGGAAAAAAGCAGTCCCAACGTGAAGCGGCACAAATTTATTAGCTCCATCCACCTTAGTAACACCTAACACACTGCTGGGCACACCGCGTAATGCAATGTTTACACCTCTAATGGAGGTGCTGTCTCTTTTAGGACATTTGGCTTCGTTTTTGCACAATATTGGACAGAATAAAATCATTCTGGGAGGTGATTTCAACAGAACAGTAGACCCAATTTTAGATGGAACTGTGCCTAGAAATAATATGGGAATCAGGAATCACAAGGCCTTGGTTTATTTGTTGGACGAATTTCAATTATTGGATGTTTGGCGACTCTCCCATCTGACTGATAAAAATTATAGTTTTCATTTGGGATGTCACTATGTATATTCTCATATTGACATGCTTCTGACTGCGGGCCTATGCACTCGTAACTTCTTCTCGCGGGGATATTGGGTGGATTCATACTTCAGATCATGCCTGCGTGATGATAGATATATCTCTTTGCCATTTAAAATTCAGAAATCATATTGATGGAAGATGAACACTTAACTATTGGAAGATGGTGGGGACAGTCGATAGAAGTGTGGGAGGTCGAGTACTTCATTGGGAGAAATTGGAATGGGGGGAGGCCAGTGTAGAATCCACTTGCTAGGCATTCAAATGCTGTATGTGAGGTATGTTGATGAACCTCTTCAGCAAAAGGCAGAAATCACGCAATATGTGCTCACTAGAATTGGAGGTGCAGGGCTTCGGAAAAGATTACATGTTGTACCCTTCTGGTGTATAAGAAGATTACATTTAACAAGATGCTATCTGAGAAGTAGGAAAAGCTCCTATTTAGGACCAGGTGCAAATACTGTGAAGCAGGGGAGAGGTGCAGCCATCTTCTGACGCATCGCCATGAGGATTCAGAAAAATGGATGGTCAATCTGTGCCATCGAAGTGGACTCTGGTCGTTTCACATATGATCCTCTAGTAATCATTAGAGAATTCCGAACTATTATGCGAAGGCTATACTCTACAGAGAGAATTAATAATAGAGCGGATGTTGGCATATCTTACTGGTTTCTCCTTCCCGACGATAACACAGACAGAGAAGAGTATCTTAGATATTTAGCTTAGTGTTGATGAATTGAAAAAAGCTTCAGTTCATTTGAATGGTGGAAAATGTCCAGGCCCTGATGGACTTCCTGCTGAATTCTATAGCAGGCTGGATGCTGTGTTTAGATTGATGCCTAAGATGTTTTGCTCTTCCTGAGAAAAAGGGATCCTGCAGAGTACTACCAGGCATGCCTCTGTCACTTTCATTAAAGGAGGAAAAGCGCTCCACTGTTTTGACTAGCTATAGGCTTATTAGTTTAATCAGTACTGACAATAAGATACTTGCAAAAGACTGCAATTGGAAAAAATACTGCCCAAACATGTTGATGCAAACCAGGCGGGTTTTATAAAAGGAAGACCTGCTTTAATCAACATGCACAGACTGATTCTGACATTGTTTGGAAGTCAGACATTATCTTCAGAAGTGGCATTCCTTTCATTGGCTGCAGAGAAGGCCTTTGACCATTTTGAGAGGGAGTTCCTTCTTAAAGTTTTGGAGTGGGTTCGTTTTTGGATCCAAGTTAATTAACTGGATTGCATTGTTATACACCAAGTCGGTTGCTTTACTGTTGACAAATGGTTAGTATTTGGATATTTGAGAAACCTGAGTGGGGCACTATGCAAGGTTGTCCTCTTTCTCTGCTACGGTTTGTACCTGAGATGGATCCCCAGGCAAACTCGATCAGAAAAGATGCTAGAATAAATGGTGTGTAATGGCTACCTCCAAAGCTATCATCATAGTCACAGTACCGGACAGGATAGTGAAACATGATTGCGACATAAAGAGGATAAAATGTCACAGGTCTGGAACCCGCATCCTTCTGTGAAGAGTAACCCAAGTCATCTTCACAGTCACAGTACCTGGCAGGGTAATGAACCAGATGGACTGTGAGAGAGCACAGGGGAAGGGAGTCATTCCACCTACCAGTTGGGAACATTGTGATATTTTGAACTGAGAGCCCTGGGGAAGAAACATATCCCCCGGACATTGTGAATTGTACAAACCTGAGAAAGGCCAGGGGAAGGGAGTCATTCCCTGTCGTTGTGAACTGTGCAAACCTGAGAATAGGCCAAGTGGAGGGAGTCATTCTCTTGGTATTACAAGAAGCCTAAGATAGGCCAGGGAGAGCAAGTCATTCCCCCTGGTACATAGGAAGGAGAATGGTGATTGTTCATTAATACTGTGATGAGGGCGCTAGAGGGCCAACCAAGATGGACGCTCCCCTGTAAGCTCTCGGCTACCTCACGCATGAATCCTGTTTAATCGTGGCAATCCTGTGGCGAAATCACTAAATACGCAAGAAATACACTATTCTAGCGCAGCACCTCATCCCTGCCGAAAATCAGGAGAAAATCGGTCTCGCCTTTCGTGAGATACCCACAGCGTGGTACGGGCTGCACAGCCACGAACCGCGTGGGCCCTGGATTACTGGCCCGTCTGGCAGCAGTCCTCAACAGACCGATAGGAGAGGCAGCGGACCCACCCGTGAGCGACAGCGGGGAGGTGACACTGGAAAGCGGCACTGCAAGAGTCGCTTGGGACCGTGGCGCTGATTCACCGGCCCTGCGGAGCAGCTACAAGGCTCACATCCAGCAGAAAGATGCTGTCGGAGCAGACACCAGCAGGTGAGAGGCGGGAAGCGCGCTAAGGCACACAGATGCACGCAAAACAGGACGGCAAGCCTACGCAGCGCTGGCAAGAAAGGGTCGCTCTGCGGCTCCCCCGCCCTTTCAGCCAAGTAACGGCCCATAACGTCTCTCCACGCGGCCGGGTCCCAGCTCCTCCTTGTGCGACACGAAGCTGCAAAATTAGAACTTGCGCCGAAGCTGGATAGCTACTAAGCCCCGGCACGACTGCACTGCGACCCATCATCCGTGCACCCTTCGCCAGCGACCTCACATAAAACCCAAAAACCGGATGCTCCGACACTGCCATCCACAGCACGGGACAGCCAACCGAACGGTACCCACATATCCGCCAAGACCAAGATGGGGAAGCCCGACAAGTACCAGAGAAGACTCAATTTTGATGCGGGCCCAGCACCCAAAACGCCCAGACCGGACCACCGCCCCGAATCCCCAAATAACCCACCGGAGGAAGAGCAACTACAACAACCAGACATTAGGGAAATCCTAATGGAACTAAAAGCTGCGATAGGTGGCCTCGACAGCAAGATAGACTCGCTCTCGTCCAAGGTGGACCTGCTGCAACACCGCCTCGATAAACACAGTGACAGGCTAGACTCCATCGAACAGAGGGTATCGGATCTGGACGACGGTGCATCGCCACTCACCACCCGAGTCTCCACGCTCGCGGGCCAAATGAAAACCGTACTGGCCAAAAATGAGGACTTGGAAGGTTGCTCCAGATGAAATAATAGGAGGATAGTCGGAGTCCGAGAACAACAACTACCAAACAAAATGGAGGAGCACATCGAGAAACTTTGCACCAAGCTATTTAGCCCCGCTATTCTATCGCAATTACTCGTGGTGGAAAGAGCCCACAGAATCCCTGTAACAAGACCTGTTCCGGGGACTCCTCCCCGCCTGATTATCGCCAAGCTCTTGAGCTACAAGGACAGGGACGCAATCCCAAGAATGGCAAGAGAAAAGGGCAAACTCCACTTCGATGGCGACGACATTCAGTTTTACCCGGACTTTTCCCTATCAGTCCAAGCCCAAAGGAGGTCGTTCACCCATGTGAAACACAGGCTGCGCGCCAACAAAATCACGTATTCGATGCTCTTCCCAGCGAGGCTTTGCATTCAACTTGAGGGAGATAACCACTTCATCAACTCCCCCGAGGAAGCCACACCGTTTCTCGATAGGCACGGATGTAAATCTGCAAACCAAATGTCCGGAGCTACAAGCAGAGAAAAAGCGGGGAGAGTCCCGCCTTGATGAACACCTGCACCACTGATCCAAAGCAAGAAGGAAACAAGCCATCAGGTCAATCTTCGCAAACGGGAGGTTGGGGTCTAAGCCTTGGAAGGCCACCTGCGCCCCGTGCACAGCATGTCTTGTGTTCTAGTTGGGGGGGGTTCCAAACGGACGAGTTGGGGGTTGTCCGTGTAAGGAAAATCATTTCACTGTTGTTGTTCAAAGTGCGCGCCACCGCTCATCCGCAGGCCTCACCCCGGACCGTGCCGCCACCCTTCGCACGCCCTCCCGCCTGATGCAACCCAGCCAGCCAAAGTGCTGGGACACCACTGAGGGGTGGCCCACTGCTACTCCCTCAAACGGGTTCCATATAAAACACTATCGTACCAAATCAAAGTAGCAACCTGGAACATTAGAGGGGACAATAAAAAGAAAGATCCTGCAATTACTCAGACAACACAAGATGGAGGTGGCAATGATTCAAGAGACCCACCTTCTACCTCAAAATGAACACCTGTGGGCCCGCAGTTGGGAATGCCACCGCTACTTCTCTTCATATTCATCCTACGCCAGAGGAGTCGCAATCCTCCTTCATACTTCGCTAGGGTTTCGCTTGATCAAAACGGAAAGAGACAACGATGGAAGAGCACTTCTGGTTCGGGGCATTGTGGAGGGAGAGGAGGTGGTTTTCGTCAACTCCTATGCCCCTAACACAGACGGTGCAAACAACTTTGACTGGGCGCTGTCCCGCCTAGCGCAAGTGCGCAACGCAACCATAATCTGGGGAGGCGATCTGAATACACATCTCGACCCACAGAAAGACAAATCACAGCCAACAACCGCGCACCCGTCCAAGACCAGTCTACAAGTGCAATAGATCTGCAAAGCATTTGACTTATCTGATATATGGAGGATCCAGAATTGGGAAATCAGAGAATACACATACCACTCAAGCGTACATAATACGAACTCCTGCATCGATTATCTGCTAGTCTCCGCACACAGCAACTGGCAATGGGGCAGCTGCCAAATACTCCCCAAAACCTTCTTGGATCACGCCACGGTAATACTCGACTGCTGCTTACCGACTACCAGACCACGGGCCCCCCCAATGGCGCTTTAATCCCAGATCTCTTGCGGATCAAATATTTGCCACTGAACTACGCGAGGAAATCAGCACCTTCCTTGAAATCAACCATGGCACGTCAACTCTGCCGGGGTGCTGTGGGAATCACTCAAATGCTTTGTAAGGGGCGTCTGTCTAGCCAAAGAAAACGGAATTCTAAAACTTATCAGACGAGATCTGGGGACCAGCAAAGCCCACCTGAAAGACCTGGAAAAACAGCAAGCCGCTAACAACTCAGACCACATTCAGGCAATGTTGAAAGAAGAACTTCTCAACTTCAGAAAACTAGCAGAACGGGAGTTAAAATTTCTGGGCCACAATCATAGAATTAGACAATATGGCGAAGGCCAGAAACCTGGGGCCCTTCTTGCACGGCTCATAGCTGCAGATAGGAGACCAACAAGGGTGGACAGTATCCGAGCACCGCAAGGAAATATGCTGCACAAAGAGGAAGACATAGTCGAAGTGTTCAGGGCATTCTACCAAGAACTATACAGCGCCGGGTGCCCAGCAGATACCGAGGCGATCCGGAGCTACCTCAACGAGACAGAACTGTACTGAGTGGAGAGGGAACCCTGCGAGCCACTGAATGATCCCATTACTCTAGAGGAGATCCAAGAAGCCATTAAAAGTCTACCGCCATCCAAAGCCCCGGGGCCTGATGGGTTAACTGGCGAGTTCTATAAACACTTCGCCTCTCTCATAACCCCCCTTCTCCTAAATGTCTTCGAAGAAGCGATAGAGTCTGGCATTCTGCCACAAACGCTAAGGGAAGCCAACGTAATCCTTCTACACAAAAAAGACAAACCACCCGAAGAATGTAAATTCTATTGCCCAATCTCACTAATCTCGATAACAAAATCCTGGCAAAGATTCTCGCAAACAGACTACTCCCGCTAATGCCAGCACTGGTACTCGCTGACCAGGTGGGATTCGTACCTGGCCGAAACACTACATTTGGGATACGTAGAATGTTCGGGTTCTGGCAGCTCTCGACCCCGAACAGCAGGCGGTGGCGGTGCTGCTGGATGCCGAAAAGGCGGTCGACTCCGTCGAGTGGCCATTCTTGTTTGCTGTGCTGCAGCAGCTCGGACTTGGGAAACAGTTTATTAAGCTGGTCTCGCTTCTCTACAATCAGCCCCTATCAGCAATCACTCTCAGGTCGACTCGCTCAGCATATATTAATCTCCAACGCGGCACCAGGCAGGGATGCCCACTATCCGCCATGTTATTCGCCCTTGTGATGGAACCCCTAGCAGCGGGCCTCGGAGAACGCCAAATTCAGAGAGGGCTCAAAATAGGACCTCACCGTCTGATAGTATCCCTCTATGCTGACGACATAGTCCTGTACATGCAAAACCCCAGTGAAAACCTTAACCCGATTATGCGTGAAGTAATAAAGTTTGGGTTAGTATCAGGGTTGAAAATCAATCAATCTAAATCAATCGTATTTCCCTTAAACACAAAGTCCAAAATATTTAAAGATGATTTCAACTTACATTGGGAAAAAACTCACGTCTGATACCTAGGAATCCTGATGTCCCTGAACCACCAGGACATCTTCAAAGACAACTACGAAAGCACACTGAAGACACTATGAGAAAAGTTGAACAGGTGAAAAACTCTTCCACTCACCCTCTGGGGAAGAGCCTCACTGGTAAAAATGGTAATTCTCCCCAAACTCCTGTATCTAATTTCCAAAATCCCCATCCTGTTGACACGGCGCTTCCTGGGAAATCTGAGAAGTCTGGTTCTAGACCTCATCTGGTCTGGCAAACCCGCAAGGGTGGCATACACGACCCTCGTACTCCGTCACCAAGGGAGGCCTAGCTCTACCCGATTTAGAACGGTACTACTGGGCAGCACAAGCCCTGTTCCTTAGTCACTGGTATAAGCCCCAGTTCGTAAGACTACACGTACAGGTCGAACGGGCACTGGCCTCACCCAACTTGCTGAGGGCCGGGATCATCAGCAAACAGGCCATACCACACACGACACTGAATATAGTGCAATCCACTTACACAATATGGCGGAAAATGGCCCAAAAGTATAAGATACAGTTCAGATACTCTCCTCTACTCCCCGTTAAATTCATCCCCGGGGTCCCACTCACTGCTGAGAAAGTGTTCCTGAACTGGGCAGACAAATGCAAAATAAATACACTAGGTGACCTTTTCACACAAGATACCTTCATAACACCACAGCAAGCGAAGGAGAAAGGTAGCACCACCTCGCTTGATATTTTTATGTACTTCAGAATCCGGTATACCCTACAGGCCCTCATTCCATCATTCCCACAACAACCACCCACTTGGCAGCTGCTGCATGGAGTAATTCAGGCACAAGGGGGGGGGGGCAAATTGGTCTCGTCTATCTACAAAGCCCTGCTCATGGACACTTTACCATCAAACCCCAAAACGAAAGCAAGGTGGGAAACCACGCTACAAACGCCCATCCAAGATAAAGACTGGGACTATATCCTACAACAGACCCAAAAAGTGGCACTCCACTCCCGCTTTAAACAAATCCATTTTAACTTTCTGCACCAAACATATCATACCCCCAAAAAGAGAAACAGATATCACCCGGAGTCAAACGCATCTTGCGAGAGATGTGGGACAACTGACGCTGACTTTCTGCACCTGGCGTGGAGCTGCCCGACAGTGGCCAAATTCTGGTCAGATGTGCTTGGTGAAACTGAAGCGATAATCGGTGAGAGGGTGGAGCACACCCCACTAGTGGCACTCCTAGGGCTAACGAGATCTTATCCTTGCACGTTAGAAAACTTGCAGGCATGCTATTGGTACTGGAACGTAGAAGATCGGCCATGGCGTGGGGACGTGGTGCACCCCCCACAATAGCGAACTGGAGGAAAGACATTCTCTATTGCCAAGAAACGGAATTCATAAAGACACTGCCCCTCCACGCGAGACCTCTGGACATTTGGGGCCCGTACATCTCATACCTCCCCTCCAGCGCCAGGCCACCTGATCAGCCGCTGCAAACTGCACCATAGTAAACCAAAACGCAATAGAACCTCGATGCATATTGGGACTGTCAGGGTTGAGGGGGTGGGCGTGGGGTGGGGCAACGGCGGCAAGTTTGCAACCCACTGTTTGGGCTTGTTTGTATACATGTCTCACTCAAACGCAAAAATAAAGTTTAAAAAAAAATAATACTGTGATAAAGGCCAAGGGAAGGGAGTCATTCTCTTGACATTACGAGAAAGCCTAAGAAAGAGCAAGGGTAGGGAGTCATTCTCTTGACATTGGAACATTACCTTATTTTGTGAACATTGAGACAATCCTGAGGAATACCAAGAGAAGTGAGTCATTCTCTTGGTAGCAAGGTTTCTGAATTGGAACTTTTGCTTTAACTTTGATCTGAGACTTTTCAATCTGGAACCTTATGTGATATCTTTGAAAAGAACTGCAACCTGGGGAAGGGAGGCACTCCCTCAGGAAACAACCTCTTAAGACTGCTGGCACGGTAGTTCGCTCCACAGAAGAAGGGAGCCATTATTCTGGCCAAAGAAGACTTGCCAACCTTTTTAGTTTATTTATAAGTGTAAAGAAAGGAAATAGGTTTTGACACAGGACGGTGGACTTATGGTTGCAAACATTCTGGCACTTCCTTAACTTTGAGTTGAGGGTGGGAAACCCCAGGTAGGGGTTTTTCTTCATTTCCTGTTAAAATGTGTCTGTAGCAACAATCATGCCACCTGTGTCAGTTTCCTCCTTCCACACCCTTACAACTACCTTATTCCCAAAAAAGACTAGACTAAATGTCCAGTGCTAGATGTAAGACCTGCGAACGCATATGTCAAACCAAAGTTTCCAAATGGCAACATTCCAGGAAGTCATTCCTTTACTGAAGAGGGGAGACTACATGGCCCACTGGATATGAAAGATACATACTTTCATATTTCAATGTGGCCAGCTCGCAGAAAGTATCTAAGGTTCAAAGCTGGATGAAAACACTATCAATTCAAGGTAGTAGCCTTCTGGATTGCGTCTGCCCCTCAGGTCTTTTCAAACGTAGTGGCAGCATGCCTGCACAGACAATCCCAGTATACCCTTATCTGGACGGTTGGCTCATTAACATGGGACACACCACACATGTGTCAGCAGCACACACAAGAAACGATAAACCTTCTGTATCAACTGGGGTTTTCTATAAACGAGAACAAAATCAAGCCTACTTCCCAGCCAGGTTAAACAATTCCTAGGGGCAATAATCCGAAGAGAATACGCATTAGTCTCCCCCCTGCAATGAGAGGGTCCAGAACATGCTGCATCAAATCCCTTATTATACAGCCGGTCATCAGTTAACAGTCAGGAAAGTGATGCGTTTTCTTGGTATGATGGCATCATGCATCTTCATTGTGCTACATGCAAGGCTACAAATGCGTCCAATACAAGAATGGTTAGTGACACCATGGTCTCAAGTGCAAGGAGACGATTTTGTGGTAGATCGCAGACTAGGGTGGCACTTTAGTGGTGGACAAATGAAAACCTACAGAAAGGGAAACCTTTTGTCACATCGCCAGTACAAGCCACAATAACGGATGCATCGCTCTCAGGTTGGGGAGCTCATTACCTCCACCACACTGCACATGGCATATGATCACCTGACAGAGGCATATCAATGTCTTAGTTCTTAGTGTACCAAGCACTACAAGCTTTCCAGCATCAACTAACTAGGAAGAGAGTACTCATTCTAAAAGACAGCACAACTGCCATGTTTTACTTCAACAAATCGGGCGGGGCACACTCACTAAATCTGTCCAGACCAGCACAGAAAATCTGGAGATGGAGCCTCCAGAGAAACATCTTCCTCGTGCCACATCACGTTCCAGCGGAAACGCAACTGCTTAGCAGATACACTAAGCAGAAATACAGACCTTCTCTCAGAACACTAGTGGGAGCTACATCCAGACATTGTGAACAACATTTTCTTGATTTGGGGTCATCCAGACATAGGGCCTCATTACACGGATGGAGGTAATGGTTAACGGTCACCGTTAATGGTAACGGTGACCGTTAACCATTACCGCCTTACTACGAGGTCCCTTAGCGGGTTGGTGCTTTAACGCCTGCTTTTTGCAGGGACCTTGGTACAAAATTGCGGTGCCGTAATTAGCACCTTCCCCATTCCCATTATGGGAATGGGGAAGGGCAGTGGTGGAAGGGGGAATTACCGCCCCGCCAACCTTGGAATGGGGCGCTAATTCCCCCTTCCACCAAGGCGGTGCCGATATTTTACCGGCATGGACCAAGGTGCTAATAGCACCTTGGTCCATGTGCTAATACCGCCATCCGTGTAATGAGGCCCATAGATTTTTTTGCCACAAGAGAAAACGCGAAATACCACACCTATGCCTCCAGGTTCCCTCAGAGGGAATCCTAGGGTAACGCAGGGAATGTACTGTGGATCAATTGGTCAGGGATATTTGCATGCGCTTTTCCTCTAACCTCGCTCTTGAAAAGAGCAATCCACAAAAGGCATCAGGAACATTTAACTATGATCCTGGTTACTCCAATGTGGACACGTCATAACGTCTGTATACTCACAAATGAAGCTGCTTGGCACTTAAAACATTTCTCGGAACAAAGGGTAACCCTTCATCCTCAAACAACCAATTTAGCAGCTTGCCTTCTAAAGTCATAGAGTTCAGGCATCTTAACTTACCTAGCAGATGCATGCACATGTTAAAAGCAGCATGCTTTCCTATGTACTGCACTGAACCTTCTCCCCCCCCACACTTTTCCCCTTCCTCCCCCCCTCCCCTGCACTTGCGCGATCTCAATGCCACCTGGCCTAGTAGAATCGTTCTGTCTTCCCTCTGTTTCCTCTCCCTTGCCTTGCCGTAAAACACTTGTGTATAGTCACGTTATAAATGCCATATTGTATCATAAACCTAACATTGCTACTTTCGCAAATGGAAAAGATTTGTAATAACGTGTAGAGTCTAATGTACATTCCATTGACCATTCACCTTCTAACAGTGCACTATCTACTGCACTGTCTACTTCACTTGTTCAACTCCAGTCTAGCTTTCAATTCCTTGAAAGTCTATTTAGCTGCGCTTTCTACATACACAACGTCTCAAAGCAAGGTTTCATGGTGGGAGATTCCTGTTGTGAAATACTTAATGGAAGGGGTGAAAAGAATAAATCTCCCAATTGCAAATCCACCCCAGGTTGGAATTTAAACAGTGTCTTAAGTAAGCTCATGGGTGCCCCTTTCGAACCCATACATAAGGCAAGCCTAAACGTTCTCACCTATAAAGCCCCTTTTCTTATTTCACATCTTTAAGAAGACTAAGTGAGCTCCAAGCATCATCAGTTTCAGAACCTTATGTCACAATACATAAAAACAAAGTAGTATTAAGAACACACCAAAGGTTTGCACCCATGTTCATTTCTAGATTTAATGTCAACCAATCTATTGAACTGCCAGCCTTCTTTCAAGACCCACAAAACTCTGGAGAGATAATGAAACTACCGAAGGACAAGTTAACTTATTTTAGTAGAGGCAAAGTCCGGTAGGCAATGTTTTTTTTTTTTCTCAAATTCAGGCAGAGGCGGAAATTCCAGTTTATAAGAACTTAATTGAGTTTATCACTGGTAAATACCAAAAGGGTTTTAGTTTTCCTTCACACCGTCGATTAGACAAGCGCAAAGATGCTGCTTGGTTCGACTGCAAATGTCAAACTGTGGGCTACTTTTAAGAACGGCAAACTGTCAGCGGGTCATCTGTATAAAATCAAACAAGGGTATAAAACGTCTTAAGGAGAAAGTATTTTCTGTGTTGCAATGGGACCTTCTGGAAAAGACTAATGAAAATAATGTGAGGGGATTTTGAAACTTATTTTCCCACAGGTTTTCAGATCGTCCACAAGTGGACAGTAGCTTAATTTCAGCATTAGAGTGGGTATTCCACTATAAGGCTATTTTGTTTAATGCGGTAGCGCCGGCTCCACTTGTGGTTTGGCAACTGAGTGGTTCCAATTGTGAAATTACCTTTTCATTGCAAAAGATTTTGTGCACTATTAATAGTAAAATGGGTACAGCCGTTGTTGGGTCCAATAGCTATATATCGTTTCCAGGCTGGTGGGCCCCAATCCAGCAGAAACTATTTAATGTTGTAGTTTGCACTCTGGTCTTCACTGCTACATGGTATAGGAGAAGTATCACCCCTGTTTTTAATAAAGGGTCACACGCTGATCCACATTGTTTCCGTCCCATTTCTTTGTTGTACGGCGCCTCAAAGATCTTTGGTAGCTGTCTGGCAGTTGGACCTGCTTCTTGGGCAAGGGATAATGATACACCTCCTCTCAAACAGGTTTTAGAAAAGGTTTTACTACAATTGATCATGCTTTGATCATAAAATGATAGCTGAACATTTTTTTTTATTAGAGGTGGTCGAGTATATGCAGCCTTTTTAGATTTCGCTTTTTACTTTTGTGGAGTAAACTCCAGAAACTAGAAGTACCTGTACCTCTTTTACAGACAATAATCAGCCTTTATTGAGATTCTAAGGCCTTTGTTGTTGGCAGTCTAGGTCAGGGGCCATCTGAGGAGTTCACAGTTAAAGGGGTAAGGCAAGGTTGCCTAATGGACCCTTTGCTTTTGTTCATTTTCTTATCTGATTTTAATCCCTGACTTTCGCATGATGTATTAGTGCCGCCAGCTTTAAATGGCATTAGTTACACTTCACTCCTATGTGGTGATAACACTATATTACTTGATTTAATTCCAAAAGGCCTTAATTGCAGTTTCTTATGCTGCCAGTTATTTGAAACAAAACGGGCCAAATTTAAACTCTTCAAAGACCAAGATAGTCTCCTTTGGCGGTAATACATTGAAATCTACTTGGTCAATCAGTGATGTTATAATGGAAGTAGTGGATAATCATCGATATCTGGAGGTGGTTTTTGCAGGTCTCCCCATCTTGAGCTGGTGGACAACAGTCTTCGGACAGGCTTGCAAAGCATGTAAAAATGTTACTATAAATTTGGTGGCCATCATCTCAATAAATACATTCAGGTCATGGAGGCTAAGGTTCATTCGGCTGTTCTATACAGCAGTGAGATTTGGGGTAGTATGAACTGTCTTTCCTTAGATAGCATTCAACACATGTTTCTCAGGAAGCAATTGGGTGTAGGTCCGATTGCCTCTGGGGCAGCCCTGAGGATGGAAACTGGCACTGCCTGCATCAGTGTGCAGATAGAACTAAGATTTTTAGAGTTCTGCCATACATTTTTAAGCAAATCAGAAAATCCATAGATCAAAAATGCTATGGGGGAGATGTTGTCCAAAAGCTTGCAGGTTACCTATCCTTACCTGAAGGGATGTACCTCGATATCTAGAAAGTGGGGTATAAACATTGAGCAACTGAAGAAGGGTAAAATTAATAAACAGCTCAAAACAAAAGCTAAAGAACTAGAGCACGATCTGGCTTTAAATATCATTATGAGCTTGTGACATTGTTAAGTTTAAGCAGCTTACGACTGAACGCTTGTATGTCCTGACAGTTTTAGGAGAAGTACTGTTCGTGTGATGCAGGAGTTGTCGAGGATTTACGCCACTTTTTTTTATATGTAGGTTGTTGTTAGATCTGAGGAGGAGGCATTTGCGCTGCCATTTCATTTGTAAGAACATTAGAACAATCTCGGAGGCAATGCAGTATATTGTATCAAGTACAGAGAGTAGCTTTGTTTCAAATCTAAATGTACTAAATGTCAATGGTGAAAGCCGAATAAAGTATTACCTACCCACCTGGGGAGATAGTCCTCCATTCATTAGATTTTAATAGAGCTGCCATGTACTATCCAAATAAAACAAAATATATCCTGAAAATGGACCAGTTATTGGATTCCTTGGCTGTAGGGAGACAAGGGATCCCGTCTCCAAAGCAACCATCTCTATAAGGATTGTGAAATGCATACAACAGTGCTTTAAATTAGCTAACCAGGAACTACCATTATCGCCTGGCGCACTCTCTACATGTGGTAATGGTGCCACATTAGCCTTCATTGCAAAAGTGCCCTTGGAGTCAATTTGTAAAGTAGGCAACGTGGAGCTCGCTTCACACATTCCCCCATCATTACTGTGTGGACACTCCAACTAGGAGCAACTCTCAAGTAGAACGAGCGGTTTCAAGACATCTTTTTGTCTCTCTTCTAACAACCCGCCTCCTTTGCTTTCTCATGTTTGCATCTGCTTAGATTCACATGTGGACACCCTTCCTCCACTTGTTGGAAGTTAAAGGTACATAGACAGCTTTTCTTCACTTCTCTTATACTGAACTGTACACTTTATGCAACGTCGGGTCCAAAACAAAACAATCTGAGGACCATGACACATAAAGGACCATGGGTACACTACATGTCACAGTAGGGATAGTATTGCAAACACAACCATTCAACGTCTCTTTTCGATTTAAAAAAACAAGACATGTAATACTCCACCAACCATATATGTCGGCCTATGCAAAACATATCAATCTAAGCAGATAAAAGCATCAGAAAGGCGCGTCTGTGTATATATTCAAAAACATTTAAATGTACAGGACCAAATGGTTAGTTTAAATGGCCACTGAAATATTGCACTGCCTTGCACTGTCACTTTCTGCTTGTGCCATCGCTCTTTTTCCTTGCGCCATCGCGCTTTCTCCTTGCGCCATCACTCTTTCCGTGCACAGTCTTTTTCTTGTCTCCATTCCTCCTTGCCCCCTTACTTACCCTTCCACTCTTGAAGATATCCCCTTTGCACACTCATTCCATCTTCTCCAACTCTCAAATTTAATCGCAGCCCTTACTTTTTCTCTCATCCTTTCTACCTTGCTTTTTTTCCACACCCACTCACTTTTTCTTGCTCATATCTCCTCTTGCTTACCATTGGTGACTCCCTCTTTCAATGGCTTACTCCCTTGATCGCTTATTCTCTTCCATACATGCATCTCTTTTCATATTCTCTCTTGAAATTGTGCACTCTCCTCCTTCCACACTGGTACCTATAAATACAAAATGCAAAGAACAGCAGAACATGATGTATCACGTTAGTTGCATAGTGTACCTTTTTTGTAGCCGTTACGATGATTTTATAGTATCAGCAGATTCCGAGAGGTCACCCTATTCTGGTGAACAGAAAGACGCTAATGTCTAGCCAAATTGTATCAAGGCACTGTGATTGAGCAGTAAGTCTAATACTTATGTGTATCCTTTTAAAAATAAGGCCCTGTACTTCAGAGGTTCTTCTCTTGCTAAAGGCGATGGGCCCTGGTGTCCTAAGTGTCACACGTCCCAAAGGTAACCTTTTGCCTGGCGCTAGGAGTCGTTTAAGACTACTGAGCAAGTTTTGACAAAGCATACATATAGGTAGGTGTTAAGTGTCCCAATTAGTGAAGAACAACACAAGCAAAGTTCTTAGGCGGCCGCCTACCAATTCCACCACCTTAGGGAAAGCCCGAGGGGGGGACCCTTGGCTAGAACTCCACCGATGGGTGGGTTCAGGTTAGGACTTTGCCCCTTTAAACCCGATGGAAGGGATGGAAACGGGTATGTTAAACTCACACCTGTACCTGTCAGAAACCACTTTCATTGCTTCTGAATCCTCTAGGTCCACTTACTTCAGGTGTAGGTCTCAATGGTGTAGAGGTCACTTTTGGTGTCGAGATTAAACTCCGGGTATATTGTCCTGGCACTGGACAGCTGGTTCAGCATGGCACAATGAAGAAAAGAGCATAACTATAGAAACTACCTGTGCGGATCCCCAAGACACAATGCAAACGGTAGACAGTGGTGAAAACAGCGAACATGCAGTGGAAGATGATACTTGTGGTGGAGACAAACATGCTGGTCCTCTTATGTGCACTAAAGAGATGCAGCTGCTAAGTGTTTTTTTTCCTCCCCACACTCCCTCCAGCACTATCTGAAATGTTGTCAGGCCTAGTATGAGAGTCGCTTGTTTTGTTCCTCCGCTACCTTTTTGCACCCCTCTCCTCTTGTTTTTCTCTGGCTCTACCAGAAATGTCATCAGCCCTAGTACGGTAGTCGCCTGTCTGTTTCCATTTCCTTCCCACTCTCCCCCTCCCTTCCTTATCTATGTCTTAGCTCTTGCACTATCTGAAATGTCGTCAGTCCGAGTATGATAGTTAATTTCACATCCTTACTGTTCATGGCCTGTAAGAATATCATTGTATTTTCCCTTGTTCCCTCCCTTGCCTTGAAGCGCTGTGAAACACATTTTGTATAGGCGCTATATAAATAAACTATCATATCATATTGATCCATGTCCGGCCTGGGTTATTGATCCACTTGGGTTATTGCTCATGTAGATCATTTCTTCTTGCATCAGAGAAGGAGTGATTCCTGATGAGCTTAAGCAAGCTTGGGTTGCCGCTATATGGAAAAAGCATTCCTTAAAGATCCTAATGAGTTTGCTAATTACCATCCAGTTATGGACACACCATTTCTGTCTAATATTCAATTCGTCTAACACTCTTCTCATTTGGAATCTCACCATTTCCTATACGACTGCCCATCAGGATTTCGCCCAGGTAGAGATACTGAAACAACTCTTCTAGATATTAGTCTCCCTATTGAAAATAGCGAATCAATGTCATGCCTAATTACTTCTCAATCTCTCTGTGGTGTTTGACGCCATTGACCACGCTGTAGTATGTCAACATTCTAGAGAGGTGACCATAGCATCGAGCACCATATTGATAAAGGCTGTCATCTTTTCTAAGCAATTGTATTTCTCAAATAAAAGTGGGTTTCTAATCCAGAACTTTTGACAAACCTAGGTGCAGTGTTTGAAAATTACGCTGAGGCGAGTCCGCGCCTTGATCGAGACCTTTAACTGTATTGAACTCTGGATGGCCAAACATTGGTTATGTCTAAATCAATGTAAGACTGAAGTGCTGCTCGTCTCATCCCCTTCTGTTCTTCCTAAATCTCTCCTAACATATCCAGACTTTACCCTATGGGATCACACTATCAATGTTCAAACTAAGGTCAAATCCCTAGGTTTGACTTTTGATTCTACTTTAACATTGTTGCCCTACTTAAATTAAACCCTTAAGAATGCGAGCTACTATCTGATGTTGCTTGGACAAATCAAGCCTTTTCTCTCTCTAGGTCAGCGATCTATTCTGGCTAGTGCCCTCTATATTAGATTATTGCAACTCATTTGTACGCAGGGTCTCCTCTATCTTTTATCCATAAACTTCAGGTTTTGCAGAACTCCCTGGCTAGAAATGTATCTAAAATACCCAAATCCTCCCATATTTCCCCCAATCCTTCGAAGTCTGCACTCCCTTCCCGTGAGGCACAGAATATCTTTCAGACTGTCGACCTTTGCACATGCAGCCTTTTGTGTCTTTCATTTTGTGCATCAAACAAAGATCTAAGTGGCTGTTATCTTCTTGATGCATTCATTTACCAGCCACCTCATGTTCACTGCTTTAAACGATTTAGAACATACGGCAGGGCTAATGTAGTCCTGGATGCTAAAAGTTGGACTCTTCCTAAGACAGACAGATGTCTTTTGCTTTGAAAAAAATTGAAAACTCTTCTCTATAAACACTGATCTCTCATTTATGCATTTAATTTCTGTTATCCGTTAAGCACTGTGAAAGCTTTAGGTAGAAGTGCATCAACGCATGAAAGAAAGTAGAAAATATTTTCACTAGTCTTGGATTTGCAGAATCCCAAATCAGCACCCTGGTCAGTGGCCGATCTAGAGATGTATCCCAGGCGGGAGCTGGTCAGTCCACTGGGAAGTCCTGGGACACTTCTGAAGGCTTCCAAGGACAGTCCTCGAGCAGGGTTTGAGACTGGTTGGTTGTTCCCACTGATCCGGGATTTGAAACATCAATGAAGGCACTCAGAGGATCGGACAAAGGTGCAGGAATTCAATGGGATGATTGCTGAAGGCAGTGCTGGTTGGTTACAATGACGAACCACAGATCTTGAGTGGGATGCTCCTCTTAAGTTTCTTGCCTCCAGTGACGCTCTGAAGAGTGGGTACAAGAGTACTGTTTTTATCCTAAATCCGATCGCCTAAGTCGCCCCAGAGCCCATCAATGGTAAGGTTCTGCACCATTCAAACTGACAGGAGCTGCCCAATACAGCCACTGCATATGCCCAGAAACAAACACCACACTCTGACCTGGAATTAGATAGGACAGATGATCACAGTCCTTACATCCCACCACAAATATATACCGCCACTTTGCCCAGGAATTGCATTACGGTATATGGCATATTCGGAACATAGTGCAGAAAGGCAACCAAGGCAAAATCTCGTGGCCCGGCCATTTTTTGTTTGTTGCACTCTAAAAGGCATTATGTTGTAAAATGCAAAAGTGCATCCAGAAAAGACCAAATAAATCACAGTAGAAAAATATCTGCTGGCACCACCCGGCCCTGGGTACATCATGCAAGTAAGCATAAGTCACTAAAACAGAAGCGAAAGGGATACACAATACCCATGTGGAAGTGTACCTAAACCTTTGGTGTTTTTTTGGGGCCAACCTGATTGGTGGGCCACCACAACCTTGGTTTCGATTCCACATGTTATTAGAGGGCTGCCTGTGCCAGGCCCATTGACCTAAGGGTATATATTGGGGAAACCCTATCCCAGCCTCATTTCTGCTGGGTTTTTCTGAGAGTCTTACTGGGCTCTGTAGAGTTCCTGCTATTTTCAAACGATCTCCTTATTTTGAGGACCATATCTGCCCATACTGGATGGACCCTGTGTCCTGGGCTGATCTGCAGTTTGGATTTTTGGCTGCTAGAGAACCTTCCTGAACAGCTCTCGTGCCTCCCTCTCAGTCCGCCACGTCGGATGGATTGGGAACTAGCTGCTGGTACTGTCTGTAATGCCATTTTACTGCTGCTTCACTGGTTTACCTCCTTGGAGTTCAGAAGCTGTCGCAGTGCAGAAAGGTGTGGGGACACCAATACACTGCCTCCATTGTTTGTCTGGGTCATCCTATCCACCTCCACTGGATGGCTTCCGCAGCTCTCCATTCGAGCTGCCAGAATCTGCGTAGTCGGGTGGTTCATGGTAAGTCTCACCACTGGATTCTCTCCTGACTGGTGGGTTCTACTTCTGTGAAGGCAGTTTGTTCTTATTTTACACTTTCTGATCCTTTGTTGGTCTTGGTTCAAGCCTCTTGCTGTTCAGTTCCGGTGAACTGCACCTGTAAGAGCTGTATTTGCTGTATAGTTTTCACCTTATTACCTACCTCTGGATCCTGTGTCAGTGGTTTATTCAGCAACTTACCCCCAGGCGTCACCTAAGTATATCTTCAATACTCCTTGGAGGTGTATCTTAACTGCATTTGCCCAATTACTTTTTGGGGTCCTTTGTGCTGCATCGCCTCCTGGTGCTGATGGTTATGATATATTTTATTTGTATCGCGCTCATACACAAGTTTCAGAGCACGAAAAGGCAAGGGAGGGGAATAGGGGAGAACACAACAATCTTACTAGGCCCAGTGACAGAACGCGCAAGTGCATGGGAAAGGGGAAAAGTGCATGGAAGGGGGAGAGTACGGAGCAGAGGAGACACAGATAAATAAAAATAAATAGATAATAGAGGCATTTAACAGTGGTAGTGCAGCCAGCAAGTAGCAAGTGCTGTGTTTACAGCAGCAGACTGGATAAGTGCAGAAAAAGAAGAAAATGGGGTCTGGGGGACTCTATGGGTATATATACAGTCCCCAGTGCAAGGGGTGGCCAGAAGGCACTGCAGGAGGGTGGCAGGGTGAGCAGGTACTTGGGCCCAGGGGACAGAGGGTGGCCAGGTGCCCAGTGCCAAGAGAGCAGAGCAGCAGGGGAAAGGGGAACAAAAGCAGAAGCAAAGAGGAAGGTCTTGAGGTGCTTCCAGAACCTGAGATGGTTCTCCTCAAGTTTTAGAGTGACAGGGAGGCTATTCCAGCGTGAGGGGCCAGCCGAAGACGGAGATCTACCACCAGCTCGGTTCTTTGAAAAATTACTAACTCTGAAGTAGTTGAAGGAGGGAAGAGCTCGAGAGGGGGGGTATTTGCGGAGGGAACCCTGAAGGTATTTTGGACCCAGGCCCCAGAAAGCCTTGTGGACAATGCAGAGGGTTTTGAATTTAATCCTTGCATCCACTGGGAGCCAATGGAGAGATTTCAGAGCTGGAGAGATACGATCCCAGGGCTTGAGGCCAAGGACAAGTCTCGCAATCCTGTTCTGGATTAGTTGCAGAGGGCGGAGAGTAGAGGCAGGTAGATTTATAAAGAGGCTGTTAAAATAGTCCAACCTAGAGAGAACCAGAGCTTGGGAGACAGTGAGCCTCTGGGGGAAGGAGAGGAAAGGCAGAGTCCCACTGAGGATGTGCAGTAGGAAGTTTGACTTTTTAGAGACCTCAGAGATGTAGGCGGAGAAGGAAAGTGTGGAGTTAAAGAAGACCCAGAGGTTCTTAGCCTCGCAAGTGGGGGTAGGAGTAGGGCCATGGGAGGCCGGCCAGAGATTGAGGGGAAAGGATGCTGAAGGTGTGCCGATGAGGAGGATCTCTGTCTTGCTGGCGTTCAGACAAAGATCATTGGCGGCACACCAGTCTTAAATGGCAGTTAGTCAATCAGAGATGGGAGAGGGAGAGGAGGTGGCCGAGGGCAGCCTGAAAATGAGTTGTCATCAGGGTAGCACTGGAAATTCGAGCAGAAAATGGCAATGCAGTGGGCGAGAGTTGCCAGGTATTGGTTGAAAGGCCAGGTCAAGAGGTTAGACGCCTGGGGAACACCTCGAACCTACCGCTGAAGTTCTTATTTAGGGTCTCCATGGGTGTGCGCTGAGGTACTACACCGACATAGCCACATCTCTAGGGGTAACAGGGACTTGCCTTGCTTTGCATGATAACTAGAAAGCTGACAAAGATCGACAAACTGGCCAGATCAGGGAACCTGGTTAAAAAAGTGTTCATTACTAAACGTATACCAGTTTAGCCAAAACAAATTGTGTCGTAATTAAACTAAAAGTTGTCAGGATTGTTTTTCTCCTCAATGGGGTTGTGCTCAGGGAAAAAGTATCCAAAGAAAATGTCTCTCATGAAAGTAAAGTGTGCCATCAAAAGTTCTGACTGTACTCCCAAGTCCAGGAGCTGAATATCCCGCAACAAATCCATGTGATGCCTGTGAACTCAGGCATCAGTTTTAAGGGGTTGCCTCACCCTATTTTCTCCCATTCCTGGGAGTTGGGGGATGAGGGGGTCTTTTCACCTTTCTTCTCAGTCTGGGTTTTAAAGGTTCCCGCACCCTATTTCCACAGTGCTCTGGGTCTTTTCTCCTTGACTCTTAGCACTGTACTTGAAGCTTGTGGTTACATCCCATAAGTGGGGTCATGGGAGGCAGGCCTTCTACAATTGATTTGAGCTGGAAAATGACGGGAGGCTCCCCTAACTCTGGGACCAGGTTCTCCCAAAGATCCCAGCATCCTTCCTTTCTCAGGGTTTAGCTCCTCCAGCCACCTGCTTCCGTCCCTCTCGCCTTGCGTCGCTAAACTCCTTTCTAGGAATAGCCCTATTTGTGTTAGTCTACTAAGGTTTCTTCACAATAATTCCCCTATACTAATCCTCCTTTATCTCCTGGAGGATACTATGAACGAACGGATAATAATCACACAATCTCAAGGAGTGAACCATCTGCATTTGAAGCTAAAATTGTAAAAGCCCAACTTAAATTAAATGCCCGCCCAAAGAAGCAGCACTGCTCCCAACTCAAGGCTTGAAATTCACCACAATTTCCACTCAGGACATGTTTAACATGCTGTCCTCCATTTGACCCACCTCTTGCCCGCATAATTTGCTACCACCTAAACTCATCTTGGAACACAAGGAGTTGTTTGCTCCCTTCTTGACTCACCTAGTCAACGTTTCCTTTAGGGACTACCATGTACCAGATGCCATCAAAAAGTTAGTTACTCCTATCCTGAAAAAAACAAATATTAATCCCGGGAACCAAGCAATTTAAGACCCATTACAAATTGCCAATTTCTCTTAAAAATCCTCTGCAAATTTGTCACCACCCAGCTTCAAGCCTTTTGTAGAGATTAACGGAACCCTACACAATCGACAATCCAGTTTCTGCCCTGCTTTCAGTACCGAGACAACTTTGATTGACTTGCAGGCCCGTATGCTGTGGATTATGGACAGAGGAAAGGTCAGGATGTGGGATTTGTTTGATCTTTCTGCAGCGTTCGAACTTATTGATCACAACCACCTCCTTTGCCGCCTAAAAGACAAAGCCCTCTGCTCCTTTATGGCTCTGAACTGGCTCTCAAATCTTTTCTTTACATCTAGAATTCAGTGGGTTTCTGCTTTTTCGTCTTCAGCGCCCATTCACTATGGTGTGCCACCAGAGGCTTCCATCTCCCCTGTTTTATTCAATCTCTATATCCGGTCTCTCTGCACTCTCCTCAACTAGCTGGGTGCCATTTTTACAAACTACACCCATGACACCCAGATTGTCTTGGAACTCTAAGGGAATTACGAGATTCAGTCAAACATCTACGATCACTTTGATAATTGGATGGCTGTGCCTAAATAGAACAAAAACTGAACTTATGATTTTCAACTCCAATCAAGTTGGGGATAAACTGTGCACAGATTACAGCAGTTTCCCGCTAAAAGACAACAACCTAAGGGGTATACATGGAAGCTTTACTAAGTTCAGTGCCCACACATCTCACGTAAAACTCTGATGTAATTACTACCTCCGCCTCCTAAAGAAAATCTGCCCCTACATATGAGAACTGTGCTACAATTGCTAGAGCCACCATATTAACTAGACTAGACTAATGCAATTCCCTTCTCATTGGCGCTTCTTCCTCCAATATTTCGAGATGCTAGGTAATACAGAATAACACGGTAAGAATTGTGACTAATGTCACAGCAGATCTCATATCTCTGATCACAAGAGGATACTGCACTGGTTACCCATTAAGGAAAGGATTGCTTTTAAAGTGGACACGTTGGTCCACCGCTGGCTTTTTGGCTCCTCTACTGACGATCTTAAATCTTTGGCCCTCCATTATCGGCCAGCCAGATCCATTTGCTCCTCAGGCGTAGGGTTGATCTAGGGTTCTACATGGAAATGTACTAGGGGTCTTGGTACATCCTTCCCAGTCAAAGCAGCAGACCTCTGGAACGACCTGCCTCTGGCACTTAGACTTGACCTGGATCTGCCATTGTTTAAGAAGGCCTTAAAAACCAGCATTTTTAACTGCTTTTGTCTGAATAGTATTCCGGGCCTTTCTCTGTCTTGTCTCTTGATGTCCTGTACTAGCATGTACTCTTACGTCCCGTCCCCTTTCCACCATATTGCATGGGTTGTCCCTTCCAAGGGACGGCAGACGGAACCTTTTTCACCAGAAAAAATCTTCTTGCCCTTTAAATTTAGATGCACGCAGGGGTGCGGCCCAGGGACCAGGCGCTACCCGGACTCTGCCCTCCGGCGCCACATCTCAGTCCCCTTTTCCGCACCGACGGGAACGGGACGAATTCACCAGCGCTCCTGGGTTCGGCTTCGGCCATGTAATTCCACACGCGGATAATTCTTCTTTCTTTTGTTTTTTTTATCATTCAGGTACTCTCTCAGGTGCCACACTCCTACCCGGCGCATGTCGACTTCCACGGGGTTCAGCAGTTGTCCATCCTGCAACGGGCTTTTCCCAACTTCAGACCCCCACGCCCTCTGCCTATGTTGCCTTGGCCCAGACCACGGTTGGCAAGCTTGTTCAGCGTGTGGCTCGTTGTCGTCGAAAGCGCTGAAGAACAGACTAGCCAGGTGGAGGGAGCTCTTCCAAAAGTCGCCTCCAGGGACCTCAGGAATTTCGTGAAACAGCGAGCCGGGCCCAAGTAGGGGCCGCTATTTTCCATTGCACCCTGCAAAGGAGACTCCTTCCCAAGGACTCTCCCGCGTGGGAGGGACCGTTCAGGTCCTTGTACCAGCACGAGCACCGTGGCTACTTCAGCTACTGGCCCTTGGGCTGGGGGATCCTCGGATCCTTCCGGTGGCAGAGTTGAGGGACCAGAAGGTTCTTGTACCAGATCGTCATCCGAGGGGCTATGCCCTAGTACTGGCAATAGGTCTGAAGGGGCGCCTAAACGCAGCTGTACCAACGCCCCCCCACGGTCAAGGATGTCACACCTACCGGGCCTAGGCCCGAAGAGCAGGGTAGGCCTTGTGATCCACATACAAGAGTCCTGGAGGGGGCTGGGCCCAGCGAGCTGAGAAACACATCGCAGGCAGCTCGACAAGATGGCCGCCGCACCAGACCGAGGCACCCGTCCGACGTCATTCCAGGAATTCGGCGAAGCACAAGTGTCGAGGTGGGACTGGCCACAACCATGTACGTGGCCGACAGCCTATCCTTCTTATGCGCAGGGCAGCTTCCCACTGCGTCCATACGGGCAGGGTAGGCAGCGGCTCCAGCAGCCCCCGGCTACCCTGTCAGTACCCCCTACACCTCTCCCCCCACCCCCCAGACCAGTGAAGAGGGTTTCTTCGAGAGGTTCCTCTGACTCGTGAAGTCACCTCGGATGGGGGCTATCCTCAAGGATGCCATCACGGAAGTCCCCCAGACTATGCTAGCGGCACCACAAGTGCCTCCACCGATGGCACTGGTACAGCTGCTGGTCCCGGCTCCACGGCCGACTCCTCAGACGGTTCCGTACCAGCCTCTGCCGCCTTCTCAGCCCCCGGCTGCGGTCCCTGTGCCCCAGCCTCCGGCACCAACTACTCCACCACCTCTGCAGGATCCTCCTGATCCGCAGGACATGGATGATGATGAGGAGGATCCAGACACGCCGTCCTCACCCAGGACCTTCCACGAACGTCTGTCTGGGCTGCTGGAAAAAACCTGGACCTCCCCCAGCCCGAGGTCGAGCAGCCGGCAGAGGGAGTTCTGGCTGAAGTCCTCACACGACGCCTCTCTGCCAAAACAGAGATTCCTCTGCAAACTGATGTAGTATCCCTGGCCAAGAAGGGTTGGCTTAAGCCCCACTCAGCCCAGCCGGTCAATCTACGCCTGGATGCCAAGTACAGCCAGGTGGAGGGGGATACACTCTTGCTCTTAGCCCATTCTCAGCCACATTCCTCGGTGATCGCTGCAGCATCACTATACTCCAAGACTCGGTCGTCCTCAGCCGTCTCCTCTGCGGCTCTTCTAGGAAAGGAGGAGAAGATCTTGGAGGCGTACAGAAAGAAACTCTATTCCAACGCGTCCCTGCACCTTCGTCAAGCCAATGCCGATGCCATGCTGGCTGCCGCTAACCAGAGGTTATGGCGGGAAATTGCAGACTTCCTCCCGGAACTCCCTACGCAGAGCCAATCCCATTTTAAGGCAGGGCTGGCTGAGGCCAAGCTGGTGGCGCATGACCTCATGGAATCTGTGTCCCATATCGACACCTCTGGCCGTGCCATCTGTATCGCCACAGACATGAGAAGGACAGTCTGGCTCCGGGCCACAAAATTCAACCCGGACGTCCAGGAACGCATATTAGATCTACCTTTCGAGGGGGTGTTGTGTGGGGGGGCGACCTCTTCCACTCCACCACGGACTAAGAGCTGGACAAAAAGAAAACCATCTCACAAACGGCGAAGTCTTTTTCCAAGTCGTACACCCAGTCACTGCAGCACTCCGACAGGGGGCATACGTATGGAGGGTTCCGCGGCTCCAGGAATGGAGATCCAGGCAGCCGGAGTACTTGCCGTCTCAGAACCGGCACAAGCAACAAAAAGGGGGGTATGGGCTTTTTCCAGTCCACCTCCTCCACGGCAGCCTCTGAGGGAAGGAAGGCATGACACACCCGTTCGGGTCCACATGTCTCCGGTGGGGGGCAGGCTTGCTCTCCATGCACATTGCTGGGACCAGAATTTCACGGACCCCTGGATCCTCTCCGTAGTATCCACAGGGTACCGCCTACCCATCCCAACCTCTCCTCCTTCCTCCCCTCAGGTTGGGACAGCAACTCTTCTGGCGGAGATCCGGTCGCTCGTAGAGAGCCAGGCAGTGGAGGAAGCCCCAGCCTCCCAGCGAGGCTTGGGCTTTTATTCCAGGATTTTCGCCATTCAGAAGAACCACCAGCCGGGCCTGAAAGTTGTGCTGGCCCTTTCCACCCTCAACCTCTCCTTACCCCTATAAAAATTCAAGCTGGTTACGTCAGCTTTTATAGTGGAGACATTGTGCAAGGAAGACTGGATGTGCTCCCTGGATCTGAAGGATGCGTACCTACACGTCCCAATTTGGCAGCCCTATCGTTCTTTCCAACGGTTGAGGATCATGGGCTACCATTTTCAATACAAGGTCCTTCCTTTTGGCCTCAACTCGACCCCCAGGGTCTTTACCAGCCTCATTAACTCGGTGGCTGCCCTCCTCAGAGCGCAGGGCCTCCACATCTACCCATACCTCGATGACTGGCTCATAAGGGCTACATCTCCGGAAGCGGTTCATCACTCTTCCGATGCCCTTATGAACACACTGCACGATCTTGAGATTGAGCGAGAAGCCCAGAAGTCGCAGCTGCACCCCACGCAGACTCTGACATTCTTGGCCCTTATTTGGGACACATGCTCCGAGAAGGTATTTCCGTTGGAGGACAAGATCTCGGCCATCAGGAGGGCCACCTCAAACTTCCTCTGCAGAGAAGTGACCACGGCATGGTGGTACCAGCATCTCCTGGGTCTCTTAGCGGCAGTCCTATTAGCCGTTCCACACACAAGATTGAGGATGAGGAGGATTCAGGTGCACTTTGCGGCCTCATGGAACCAGGAGGGGGGCTCTCAATCCGAGATGATCGTTCCTCCATCTCTCCACCCGGACCCAACATGGCGGTCCAGGGACTGCAACCTACCGACGGACAAGCCCTTTTGCCCGCCCACCCCGCAGGCTACCATCACCACAGACTCCTTGCTCGAGGGCTGGGGAGCCACCCTGAACAATGTCGGCCCACAGCACCTGGACTCGACAGGAGCAGGAATACCACATCAATTTGTTAGAGCTGAACGCCATCTGGCCAGCGCTTGGAGCATTCCTACCACTTCTCAGGGACAAGGTTATCCTCATCCAGACAGACAACTCGACCAGCATGTAATACGTCAACAAGCAGGAAGGCACCAGATCCCCCTCCTCTGTGCAGACTGGCAATCAGCATGTGGGAGTGGGCCCTGGAAAACGACATCTACCACACGGCAGTCCACCTCCCGGGGGAATCCAACCTGGAGGTGGACAGGCTCCGCAGGTTGGGAGTGGACAATTACGAGTGGCAACTAAACAACCTTGTTAATGAGATCTTCAACATGTGGGGTCATCACCAGGTGAATCACTTTGCCAACTGGCACAACAAGAAGTGCCCTCAGTTCACCTCCTAGCAGGGACAGGGCCCCGGCTCCTGGGCAATGCATTTCGGCTTCAGTGGAACGGCATGAAGGCTTACGCTTTCCTGCGCCCACCGCAGACTCTCAGTGATTTGCAAGATCAAGCAGTCTCGCTGACTCAACATCATTCTAATAGCTCCATGGTAGCCGGCCAGGCCATGGTTTTCAGAGCTGCTCAGCCTCTCTGAGATGCCTCCCATTCACCTCCCGATGGGCCCAGCACATCAAGTGCAGCAGGGGGACAGTGTCATCCACCCTGCACCACAGAAACTGGTCCTCACAGCATGGTACCTGTGCAGTTAACGCTGCGGCACCTGAGGTAATCTGGAAATCATTCAGGTCGTAAGGAGCAAGGCTATCAGGGCCCAATATAAAAGTAAATGGACCAGATTCTGCCACTGGTCAGACTCCAAGGGAATCGAACCCTTGCATGTACGTTGGATGGCGTGCTCTCCTTCTCGGCGCACCTCGCCCACTCCGGTGTACAGGTGGATACCTGCCGCACCTACTTCGCAGATCAGGGCTTACAGGAACTCGGAGGAGGGATCTTCTCCTCCAATCGTATCGTCAAACATTTGACTGGGCTCGCAAGGCTCTACCCGCCAAGAGGCCACACCCCGTGTGGGACCTCAACATAGTCTTAGGCGCCCTGGCGGACAAACCGTTTGAGCCAATGGGGTCCGCGGACATCAGGCTGGTCACCATCAAGACGGCCTTACTAGTCGGCCTCGCCTCAGCTTGTAGAGTCAGCGAACTCCAGGCGCTGGTCGCCTCAGAATCATATACTACCTTTCACAGGGACAAAGTAGTCCTGCAGACACACCCAGCATTTCTGCCCAAGGTGCTGTCTGCTTTCCACTTTTACCAATGAAATAGTCCTTTCTACGTTCTTTGCCGATCCTAATGACGAAGCACTCAGAGTGCTGCAGTGCCCGGATGTCAGGCATGCCCTGAAATTCCGCTTGGACAGGACCAAGGACTTCCGCAAATCGGGCACCCTGTTTGTCACTTTTGGAGGCTGAAGACCTGCTGGATGGTCCGGCCATCAAAGAAGCATATGAGGGGCAGCCTAAGCCGCTCCCGGCCAGCATGCATGCCCACGCAGTCAGGGCCAAGGCAACGGCCATCGCATTCCAGCGCCATGTCCCTTGGCAAGTCATAAGTAGGGCGGCCACTTGGGCCTCTCCCTCGGCTTTCTGCAAGCATTACTGTTTGCATGCCGGCTCTAGATCTGAAGCGGCTTTCGGACAGGCGGTTCTCAGGAACATATTTGCTTAAGGTCTCCTCTCCACCCTCGGGCTACATTCAGTTGTAATCACCCATGCAGTATGGAGGAAAGTGGGCGGGATGTAAGAGTAATTATAAGTTACTCACCGTAGTGACTAACGTACTCTTAGTCCATAGACCCCTTTTGTCCAAACATCCCACCAGCCCCCCACCCCCTAATAATACTGGTGTCATTAGGCAATGTCAAATCTATTGTCGACACGTCAATGGGGACTGAGGTGTGGCGCCGGAGGGCGGAGTCGGGGCAGCGCATGCTCCCTCGGTGTCATGATGCCTACCCCCGGGGATCCAGATCAAGTCCAGCAACCCCGGAAGCAGGCATCAAGTTATTCCAAGCAAGCCCAACAACCCCTGCTAGGGGCTATTTGGGTGCAGTCCTGGCGTCTATGGCGCCAGGCTCATATGGAGAGTCAGTCCTGGTGCTATAGGCACCAGGCTCATAGATTAAAACTTACCTGATGCAGACCATGCTGCAAACTTGCCTGATGCAGACCATGCTGCAAGAATTCCAAGTCAAAAGAGACTTGGAAGGGACTACTTTACCTAGGGACTATTTTTTACTCGGGTGGGGTGTTAAGACGGATTTCTGAACTCTGTCCTGGTGGCGCAGAAGTTCAGAAGGCCAACCTAATTACTTGGAACAGGGTAACCTCTGGACAAGCCAGACCAATCAAGGTAGCGATCGCGGCGGTCAAGACTAGGTCTCAAGAGGGGTGAGGGTGACTGAAAGCCCGCAATGAGCACACAAAGCAAGAGCGCTTACAAACTACTCCAAACAGTTGTTTATATCAAAAATAGATACACATTTATTATAAGGCCTTGAAACTAATAACCACAGTAAAAGCAGCAATATACAACGATATTAAACCAACACATACACTATCCACCCAATATATATACAGAATACACAGTTTCACAGCATTAGCAGCACGAAATATGTTATCCACCTGCAGGGGAAGGAAAACAGGCAGTGCGAACCAATGCGTGTGATATGTCCGCCTTCTGAGGCCCCTAACTAGATGGTAGTCCAATCCCTACGAAGAGTGGAGCCTAGCGCTCAAAAGTACCTGCACACGCCGGTGCCAATGGGCAGAAGGTGAAGCTCTTCGGAGGACGTTGGACAGCTCTGTAGGGTGCCCTAATGAAGGAGAACACGGTCCGCGACTCTAGCGCAGCCTCCACTGTGAGGCAGAAGTAGGGCGCGAGTACGGACAAGGGGAGCTGTATTTACAGCGGGGAAAAGCAAGGGGCACTGCAGGAGGGTGACCAGATCCTAGCTAATCTACTCACCGGTCCCCGAAGCAAGCAGGCCCGAGCTTCTCCTCGATAGATGCAGCTTCTGGCAGGTTCTGAAGAGCAGGGAACGTCTCGTCGTCGTGCAGAGTAAAAAGACGTCCCGATCGAAGAAACAAGCACAGTTTTGTCGCCACGGCAGGGCAACGGAACGGCCGGGTGTATTCAAGCCAAACGAGCACTGTTCACCTCTAGCTTAGGGTTGCTAAGCAAACGAAGCGTGTGAGCGTGCCCCGGACTCAGAATACCACCCAACCTGTCGGCGATTACAGAGCAGGACTCCTTAGTAAGCTGGTCAGTCAACTGGATGGCCCAGAGACACTTCCGAAGGCTTACGGCAGGAGTTGATGAAGGTGCCGGGAATAGCTGGTCCTGCTATTCCAATAGGTCGAAGCGCCAGTACAGGCCTTCTTGTTCGATCTTAGGTGGAAAGGGCTTCACCGGACGACAGCAATGAGGAGCAGAAGTTCTTCAGGGGGTCACCAGCGATTCCTCGGTCCAGCCTCGTGTTCGCAGGATACTTGGCTCCTGTATCCCTGGGTTCGTAAGAACTCAGGAGATCGACATGGTAGTGGTGTTTCCAGCTCCCTCTTATCCACGGTTCCCTTCGCGCCAAAACGGAGGGGAGCCAATGGGAGATCCGCTCATCAACACACATACCATACGTGGACCAATCACGGACCACAGTGGTCCCAGGCATTCACACCACCCTAGACTCTCTGGCACCCAGGATGTGTATTGGGACCAGACAGCCCAGCCCACATCCTGGGGGCACTCAAACGACATGTAGAAGCCCGCGAAAGCAACCGTGTTTCGCGGGAAACTACATGCCCAAATAAGGAAGGCCCCGGGTCGCCTGACCCGGGGGAAGGTAAAGGGAGCAAGACGGACAGTGGACGAGACAAAGGAGCCTCGTGGTCCGGCCATTTTGGGTAGCCGGGCCACCCTTTTGTGTTCGCGGCAAAAAGGTGCTCAGAACGGCAAAAGGAGCTCAAAATAAACCAAATGATCGCTGCCACCAGCCCAGTCCCTGAATGACTTGCACCGATCCAAAAACCATCCTACAAGAGTGTCTAGGGTCTGTAGAAGGCTAGAGACCCAAGAGAGCTGTAACTTAGCTTACAGTGCCCTCTTGTGTCGTGTTGCACTAAAATGGCGACACGATAAAAGAAACTACGGGAAACAGCGTTCCCCGGTACTGACTGTCTTAAGGGCATGTCAGTTTCCCCGTAAGAAAGGAGCGAAAGCCCAGAGGAGTACGGCAGAAGGCTGCACTTCTCTGGCAAAGTCAAGAAAACAGGTTGAAAACAATAGCAAAAAGTTTAGGGGTTGCCACATGGAAGGAAAGTTCCCTACAATAACGAAATCTTTCCTAACACTCGCCCCTCCCAGACTATGGACAGGGGGAACTAATCCACCCCTGGATGAGTCTCTTGTTCAGGTCGGTAAAACATTCTGGACAACCCATCAGCATTGCTATGTTGGACACCTGGCCTATGCTCAATAGTGAAGTCGAAGCCTTGTAGACTTATGGACCACCTAAGCAACTTTGGATTCTCCCCCTTCATGTTCATTAGCCACTTTAACGGCTTATGGTCAGTCTGCACAGTGAAGTGGGTCCCATAGAGGTAGGGCCGCAGCTTCCTTAGGGCCCACACAACAGAGAAACATTCTTTCTCTACCGTGGACCATCTGAGCTCTCTGTCCTTAAGCTGGCGACTAATAAAACCGATAGGGTGTTCCTTACCCTTCTCATCTACTTGTGATAGTACAGCTCCTATCCCAGTGTCAGAGGCATCCGTCTGCACGATAAAAGGTCTTTGATAATCAGGGGCCCTGAGCACAGGGGCCTGGCACAAGGAGTCTTTCAAGCCATTGAAGGCCTTCTCACACTCGTCAGTCCAAGTTACCTTCTTGGGTTTCTTCGGAGTTGTGAGGGCAGTCAGAGGAGCAGCTATGGTGCCATAGTCTGCCACAAAATTGCGGTAATAACCCGTGAGTCCTAAGAAGGCTCTCACTTGGGTTTGCGTAGTGGGGGTAGGCCAGTCTTGTACCGCTGGTACCTTACTGGATAGAGGCTGTCTCCTCCCTCCACCTACTTCATGTCCAAGGCAAACCACTGAGCCTTGTCCATTTTGGTGAGGGGCCACTCGGACACCCTCAAAAGAGCTTTCTGAAGGACTGCTTTGGAACAGGTCAGGGAGAGGTTCAGACTCCTCTTCCTCAACGTCTGAAGCCAATAGCAGTGCTGCGATTTCGCCGCTTGGGACGAAAGCCTTCAGCCTATTCACGTGAAACACTTTTAGAGCCTGTCCAGGCCTTCCAAGGTCCACTGAATAGCTAACCTCACCCAGGGGCTCCACCACTGGGTAAGGGCCTGACCATTTGTCCTGTAAAGCTCGAGGCCTTATGGGATTCACGATCAGGACTTGCTGGCCATGTGTAAAGTTGATGAGGGAAGCTTTCTGGTCGTACCAATGTTTCACCAGCGCTTGCCCTGCCTTCAATTTAGCACTAGCCAAGCCCATCAGAAGTACCATCCGTTTTCTGAGCCCTAGCACATAATCAACTACATTGGTAGTAACAGGGGGAGTGGGCATCTCCCATCCCTCCTTGACAATGGCTAAGGGTCCCCGTACGGGATGACCGAACAGAAGTTCGAAGGGGCTGAAGCCAACACCCTCCTGTGGTACCTCTCGGTAGGCAAACGGTAAGCATGAAACAAGAAGATCCCATTTTCTTCTCTGAGGCTCCTCCAGAGCCCCAATCATGCTTTTTAACGTCCTGTTAAGACGCCCCCCCAGACCATCGGTCTGGGGGCGGTATGCAGAAGAGAACCTGTAGGTGACCCCACATTCTTTCCACATAGCCTGCCTATACTTCGACATAAAGTTGCTGCCATGATCCGACACAACTTCTTTAGGGAAGCCAACCCTAGTAAACATGCCGAGTAAAGCTTCTGCAACTGGCTTGGCAGTTACAGTTGTAAATGGGACGGCCTCAGGATACCTGGTTGCATGGTCGACCAGCACCAGGATAAACCTATTGCCTGAGGATGTTTGCGGGTCAAGGGGACCAACGATGTCGATCCCTACCCTTTCAAATGGTACCCCCACAACTGGGAGCGGTACCAACGGAGCTTGGATTGTCGCGCCAACCTTACCAGACAACTGGCAGGAGGCACAACTCCTGCAGTGACTTTCTACTTGCACCCCCATCTTGGGCCAGTAGAAGTGCATAGATAACCTTTGCTTGGTCCTCTTCATTCCAAGGTGACCAGCAAGGGGAACTTCATGCGCCAACTGCAGGAGGAAGGGTCTAACAGAAAGGGGAACCACCAACCTCCTATGGTCTCCTTCTGTAGACTCTGTGGGCTCACTGTACAGGAGTCCACCTTCCCAATAAATCCGATGCTTCCCAGGAGGTTCACCCTCAAGCTGGGAGCAGGCCTGTCTCCTTAGGCCTTCCAGAGATGGGCACTCACGTTGGCCCTTACTGAAGTCGTCCCTATCAGGACCTCCTTCAACTAACAAGTCTTTTAGTTCAGGATGGTCGTTGGGGTCGAACACTTCAGGCATCGCCACCTCCTCGTCAGGCTCGGGCGATTGACCAACTCCCTCCACCGCAGTGGTAGGCGAGTTCGGGGGAATATTCTCTTTCCCCCGTCGGGACTTGTTGACTCCTTTCGCCTTGGGTTTCCCCTTCGGCCGGGGCGGCGTATTGGACTTGGCCAATGCTGCCCGTGCTTGAGACCGTGTGTAGGGTCTTTCGGCAGTGTCTCCTACGAGCCCTAGAGCTCTGAGATCATTGCCCAACAAGACCTTTCCCGGGACGTTTCTCTGAATGCTCACTGGAATCCTAACTGCTGTACCATTTAAAGTTAGATTAACAGGGATCACGGGAAACATACGGAGGGGGCCGTCAGCCAACTTAGTGGGCATCAGAGTAGCTCTGGCAACTTCCTCTGAGTCTACCAAGGTAGAATCCACTACAGTTCGACTGCACCCACTATCCCTAAGAGCTGGAGTATCCACTCCATTGATCAGCACACTGTCTTTAAAGTAGTGCTTGGTATTATCCGGAATCCTAGCATACGCCTCTGCGACTTTAGGCTCCCAGGAACCCAGGGACACTAAAACTACCTCAGCCTCTATTCCGCTGGGAAATGAGTCTGAGGAGAAGGATGCTCCTGTAATCTCTTCTTCCTCGTAGGAGGAGAAGGCCAGATTAGCGGAGTGGACCCCCAAAGGTCTAACCTTACAACGGGGATCCCCCTTCACATGGTCAGTTGCTCCACAAGAAAAACAAGCCCCATTGGGTCTGTTTACGTAGGGAGGCTTATTATAACCAGAGTTCTGTTTCGGAGGCGAACCTCCACTACCCTGTGAGTTCTCGGATGGCTTACCCTTATTTTTCTTTTTGTGGCCCTTATGGGAAGAAGATTTAGCAGATTCCCCACCCTCCATATCTTTGGACTTTTTCCCTTCCTCCTGCTTACCAGGATGAGTTTTGTCCTTATGGGACACTCGATGTGACACCCATAAGTCTGCTGCAATGGCCAGCTTCTTAGGATCTATCTCCTTCGAATCGGCCAAATGCTGCTTAAGCTCCGGGGAAGAAGAAGCAAAAATGTGTTCCAGCATGACCAGATTGATCATGCCTTCGAAGGTAGAAACCTTATAACCTTCAACCCAGCCAGTCAAGTTTTTCAGGGACTCAGCTACATACGACACCCAAGTACCACCTTCCTTTTTCTTATACTCTCTAAACCTTTTCAAATATTGGGTCGGAGTCTTCCCAAACTTTAAAATGAGAGTCTGCTTCAACATTGCAAAATCAGCGCGCTCAGCCTTCGACATTTCCATAATGGCACTGCAACCAGAATGGGGCAGTCTGCTGAGTAACCATGCAATCTTATCCGCATTATCAACCTCTTGAACCTCGCATGCATACTCAAACGCATTCAACCAGTCCATAATGTCATTTCGTTCCTCATACACACTGAGCAGATCTTTTGGAAACCGTGGATGAGAGGAAGCCCCAGAACCATGTCCAGGACCCTTGGACCCATTTGCGAACTGAAGCTTGGCCAGTTCCAACTGGTGATCCCTGTCTTTTTGTTTTTCTGCCTGGTCGATTTTCAGTTTGGCTATGCTGAATTCAAGCTCCTGCTGCCTAAACCGCAGCTCTTGCTTCTTGAATTCAAGCATAGCCTCCCCATCAACACTGGCAGAGGAAACGTTAGACATTACATCCTCCCTGTCCTCGTGGTCGTGATGGATCAGTGCAGCGGCAGAACCGTCGGTTCTGCCAGTGAGAGCAGCCCCACCACCTTCTGCACTGTCCTCGGAAGTTATAGCGTCAAGCTGCGCTTCTTGCCACGCCACGATTCTCTGGATCATTTCCAATTTAGTGCCTTGAGAGGAAACCCCTCTCTCCGCACACATCTTCTTCAATGTTTCAGATTTCGAAGCATTTAAGGTTAATAAAGTATTCGTTTCCATACTGTCGATAGGACTATGGCCTTTTTAACGTTATATTCAATACTTTACTGCGTGTCCTGGTTGGAATAACCTGAAAACGCCTTAGCTCGTGCGCAACACTGGATACCTTCAGTCGTATCCCACCGCTGTACACCAATTTGTTAAGACGGATTTCTGAACTCTGTCCTGGTGGCGCAGAAGTTCAGAAGGCCAACCTAATTACTTGGAACAGGGTAACCTCTGGACAAGCCAGACCAATCAAGGTAGCGATCGCGGCGGTCAAGACTAGGTCTCAAGAGGGGTGAGGGTGACTGAAAGCCCGCAATGAGCACACAAAGCAAGAGCGCTTACAAACTACTCCAAACAGTTGTTTATATCAAAAATAGATACACATTTATTATAAGGCCTTGAAACTAATAACCACAGTAAAAGCAGCAATATACAACGATATTAAACCAACACATACACTATCCACCCAATATATATACAGAATACACAGTTTCACAGCATTAGCAGCACGAAATATGTTATCCACCTGCAGGGGAAGGAAAACAGGCAGTGCGAACCAATGCGTGTGATATGTCCGCCTTCTGAGGCCCCTAACTAGATGGTAGTCCAATCCCTACGAAGAGTGGAGCCTAGCGCTCAAAAGTACCTGCACACGCCGGTGCCAATGGGCAGAAGGTGAAGCTCTTCGGAGGACGTTGGACAGCTCTGTAGGGTGCCCTAATGAAGGAGAACACGGTCCGCGACTCTAGCGCAGCCTCCACTGTGAGGCAGAAGTAGGGCGCGAGTACGGACAAGGGGAGCTGTATTTACAGCGGGGAAAAGCAAGGGGCACTGCAGGAGGGTGACCAGATCCTAGCTAATCTACTCACCGGTCCCCGAAGCAAGCAGGCCCGAGCTTCTCCTCGATAGATGCAGCTTCTGGCAGGTTCTGAAGAGCAGGGAACGTCTCGTCGTCGTGCAGAGTAAAAAGACGTCCCGATCGAAGAAACAAGCACAGTTTTGTCGCCACGGCAGGGCAACGGAACGGCCGGGTGTATTCAAGCCAAACGAGCACTGTTCACCTCTAGCTTAGGGTTGCTAAGCAAACGAAGCGTGTGAGCGTGCCCCGGACTCAGAATACCACCCAACCTGTCGGCGATTACAGAGCAGGACTCCTTAGTAAGCTGGTCAGTCAACTGGATGGCCCAGAGACACTTCCGAAGGCTTACGGCAGGAGTTGATGAAGGTGCCGGGAATAGCTGGTCCTGCTATTCCAATAGGTCGAAGCGCCAGTACAGGCCTTCTTGTTCGATCTTAGGTGGAAAGGGCTTCACCGGACGACAGCAATGAGGAGCAGAAGTTCTTCAGGGGGTCACCAGCGATTCCTCGGTCCAGCCTCGTGTTCGCAGGATACTTGGCTCCTGTATCCCTGGGTTCGTAAGAACTCAGGAGATCGACATGGTAGTGGTGTTTCCAGCTCCCTCTTATCCACGGTTCCCTTCGCGCCAAAACGGAGGGGAGCCAATGGGAGATCCGCTCATCAACACACATACCATACGTGGACCAATCACGGACCACAGTGGTCCCAGGCATTCACACCACCCTAGACTCTCTGGCACCCAGGATGTGTATTGGGACCAGACAGCCCAGCCCACATCCTGGGGGCACTCAAACGACATGTAGAAGCCCGCGAAAGCAACCGTGTTTCGCGGGAAACTACATGCCCAAATAAGGAAGGCCCCGGGTCGCCTGACCCGGGGGAAGGTAAAGGGAGCAAGACGGACAGTGGACGAGACAAAGGAGCCTCGTGGTCCGGCCATTTTGGGTAGCCGGGCCACCCTTTTGTGTTCGCGGCAAAAAGGTGCTCAGAACGGCAAAAGGAGCTCAAAATAAACCAAATGATCGCTGCCACCAGCCCAGTCCCTGAATGACTTGCACCGATCCAAAAACCATCCTACAAGAGTGTCTAGGGTCTGTAGAAGGCTAGAGACCCAAGAGAGCTGTAACTTAGCTTACAGTGCCCTCTTGTGTCGTGTTGCACTAAAATGGCGACACGATAAAAGAAACTACGGGAAACAGCGTTCCCCGGTACTGACTGTCTTAAGGGCATGTCAGTTTCCCCGTAAGAAAGGAGCGAAAGCCCAGAGGAGTACGGCAGAAGGCTGCACTTCTCTGGCAAAGTCAAGAAAACAGGTTGAAAACAATAGCAAAAAGTTTAGGGGTTGCCACATGGAAGGAAAGTTCCCTACAATAACGAAATCTTGGGGTCAAGGAGGAATACTTACCTGGGACTACTCTGGAGGCTATTTAAACCACACCCGAAGAGCAGCACACGCTTCGCGTTACTCTGCATCCAGCAGCGTAATGCTCACAGTGCCTGCAAGTCTGCATCCAGTCTTCTGCCACGCCCGCCCCGAGTCTGGAGCTCCTAGAAAGAGGGAAAAAAGGTTGGAACAAGAGCAATACCTTTTAATCCTTACCTGAATTCCCGATCCACCGCGTCTTCGAGCTGAAAGAAAAGTTATTTTATGCGCGTCGCCTCGCCTGCTGCAGCGCCGCGCTGAACTCACCAGCCTTCGCAGCATCTTCAATATCCACCGCATCCTTCTGCATGTTCCCGCCGCACTCCGGCACCTAAGGGGAACACAAGAACAGCAAGGTGAGCCAAGGGAATAAACAGAGGCAATATTACCCCCCAGAGACATACCTGATTTTACCGCCGGGGGTACTATTCCCCTTCACGGTCGGCGCAGCCTCCACCGCATCTTTGCCGCACCCCGGCCCCTAAGGGAAACAAAAGGACAGCAAGGTGAAACAAAGGGACAAACAAGGGGAATCCTTCTCACCACAATAGACTTACCTAATTTTAAAGCCGGAGGCATTATTCCCAGAGACTTCATAATTTCTCTCAGCACTTGAATAAGGGAGAAAGCAACAGGTTACATACTGACATTATTTCATCGAACTGTGTTGGATAATACAAATCCTTACCTGAATGTTACGGGTTGCCACGAGGAACTCTTCGCTAGGGTCAAGCTGCAACCTGCAAGGAATCGGACAAGAGTGAAAGCCAGACATTTGAACTCTTACGAACTATATACTTACTGCGTCTCGCCGGAAATCTTGGAGTCAATATTGTTCTGGAACTCACCAATTCCTTCGAACCAGTGAAGCAACTGGTTATCTACGCGCCCCTGCGCTCAATGCAGGATGGAGAGCTCATCTTTCCAAACCATCAGGTGAGACTATAAGAGGGGACATTAAAGGTGATCAGTGGGGAGAACAGCGGGGGTGGGGGTCAACACTCGACTCCACGGGTGGGTAATTCCCTTTCTCCATTTGCAGAAGAATACTCCTACAGGCCAAGCAAACGAAGCTAGGTGGGCCTGTCCAGTCTGTCATCTCGGGTCTACGCGTCACATTGGTGGAGACCGCAACTGTCCAGTTCAGATCGACGCCCCTGTGGGAGCCAGGGGAGCGTAACATTCGGCCGCACCCCTGCACACCTCTAAATTTAAAGGGCAAGAAGATCTTTTCTAGTGAAAAAGGTTTAGTCTCCCGTCCCTTGGAAGGGACACCCATGCAATATGGTGGAAAGGGGACGGGACGTAAGAATACATGCTAGGATAGGACATCAAGAGACAAGACAGAGAAAAGCCCGGAATACTATTCAGACAAAAGCAGTCAGTTAAAAATGCGGGTTTTTAAGGCCTTCTTAAACGACGGTCGATCCGGGTCAAGTCTAAGTTCCAGAGGCAGGTAGTTCCAGAGGCCTGCTGCTTTGACTGGCAAGGATGTACCAAGACCCCTAGTACATTTCCATGTAGAACCCTAGATCAACCCTACGCCTGAGGAGCAAATGGATCTGGCTGGCTGATAAGGGAGGGCCAAAGATTTAAGATCGTCAGGAGAGGAGCCAAAAAGGCAGCGGTGGACCAACGTGTCCACTTTAAAAGCAATCCTTTGCTTAATGGGTAACCAGTGCGGTATCCTCTTGTGATCAGAGATATGAGATCTTCTATGAACATTAGTCACAATTCTTACCATGTTATTCTGTATTACCTAGCATCTCGATATATTGGAGGAAGAAGCGCCAATGAGAAGGGAATTGCATTAATCTAGTCTAGTTAATATGGTGGTTCTAGCAATTGTAGCACAGTTCTCAGATATGTAGGGGCAGATTTTCTTTAGGAGGCAGAGGTAGTAATTGCCAATGTAGTATGGAGGAAAGGGGGCTAAGAGTACGTTAGTCACTACGGTGAGTAACTTATAATTTTTTGTTGCACCTCGATTCCTGCGGGCTGTCTGGTGCCTTACAAATGAATAAAATAAAACAAAGGCCTTTTTAATTCCAATTCTTGCAAAAAACAAAACGTATCATTCCACCCTACTCCCCAAGCTAACCCGCCTAACTGCTCAGCTCACTTCTCCTTATAGTCCCAAAAGGCTCAATCCCATATGTTGTCACAAAACATCTGGTCAGTTATTCAAACCCCCATGGAACAAGGAACCTCTTTCATAAACTGGCTTAGTCCATCATTCTTCAGTATCTACAAATCAACACGTGCCCATATCCTTTCGGTTCACCTTGATCCCGTTGTCGACTTCCATTATGTCCACAACCCTTTGACTCATTTCCTCCTGAAAATGAATTCATTGTTGGAACTTGAAACAACCAGTGCAGTTCAAAGATGGCACCTGGATGGCCTTATGCCTAAAAGTGCTGGCCCTGTGGTTTTCACTCACCTGGACTTTTAAGGCAAGTATTACCAATGCCAACAATTTGGGGAATACCTTTAACCAATGTCCGCTGTGATTTGAAGAAAAACCAAAAAAATACTCTGGCTCATGTAAAGACTGAATATATTAAGGCATCATAAAACAGAAGAACAAATTACTTACCCCTGGTAATGTTCTTTCGACTGGATGTTCCTCCGCATTATGTGTAGGAGGCAGGGGTAATAATTTTACCTATTAATGATGTGAAGTACAGCCTTCCCAAATCCTGCTTCCTGTCCCGGCGCAGATTCCAGACAGTAATGTTTTGAAAATGTATGCAGAGAGGACCAAGTGGCAGCAGCAGAACTCACACCCCTCTCTGTAAAGCCGATGAAGTGGCCACACGCCTTGTACAATGCGCCTGTAGCCTACAGGAACGTCCTTAACCGCTGCATTATAGCTTTCAGTAATGGAAAGTATAATCCAGCGGGAAAAGGTTTGTTTGGTCACAGCCAGTCCTAGTTTGTGTCCAGAATAACCCACAAACAATTGGTCGTCTTGCCTAAGGTTTGCCATCCTAGCGATGTAAAAGCTCCATGCCCTCTTAGGATTAAGACAATTAAGGTGGATAAAAAGTAGGCAGGACTATTTTTTGAACAAGATGAAACTCTGATAGTACCTTTGGAAGAAAGATGGGACGGACACTCAAAACAACCTTTGCCTTGAAAAAGGTGTTAAACAGCAGTTCACATGAAAGAGCCTGAAGTTCACTGACCTTACGTTCAGATGTAATGGCCGTGAGGAAAACTGTTTTGAGAGTGAACATCCTTCTAGAACATTAATGTAGTGGCTCAAAAGGAGCACACAAGGTATTTTAGTACCAAGTTCAAGTCCCAAACAGGTACAATAAAAGGGACTTTGAAAACAGTGCAATGGTGTCAGCGAAGGGAGTTGGTGCACAAATTGGAGTACAATAAATGTAAATGTACAACAAACGTTAAATGCAGTTAGTGGCCTAAAATTATTCGTGCTAACTGTATTTTGCAAGAGGACATTGAACGATTAATCTCTAAAGCTTCTGAATCTACTACAGCTGGCCCTAATGGTCTATCTAATACAATATTAAAATTAAATAAAAGCTTATGATCAATTTTATTACTCTATTCAAAGACATTATTAGCCAACATGACATCCCACAAACCTGGAAGGAATCCATTATTGTCAACATTTCAAACTGGTTTCAGGAAGAACATTTGCAGTACATTAAATGGTTTAATTATTTCAAGCCTGAAGGGTAAAATAAAGGCAAGTGAGATTGGGCTGCATACTTCATTATATGTAGCATTGATTGATTTTTCTAAAGCATTTAACATGATGGATCGTGCACTTCTATGGTGAAAATTGGGGAATTCTCTTGCTCCTTTTGGCCAGTAAAGGTACGTTGTCGAACTGATAACGATCACGGGAGGTTTAAGGTACGGTTGCATTTTGGCACCTTATCTCTTCAACCTTTACTTAGGTGACCTTAAGGATACGTTGAACAATGTACGACTATGTTCCCAAAAATTGGTGTCCAATCAATTGATTGGTGAGCTTGCGCTGAGGACGTCGCTCTACTTGATAATACTCAAATTGGTCTCTAACTTAGTTAACTGAGTAATAATACAAAATCTTATCATTTTGGTCATAGACCAAGAGAAATGTCAAGTTATTCGATTCTCAAAATACTAAGAGTTAATTTTAAATGGATAGTTCATGAGATTGAGATCGAAGAACTTAACAAGATAATTTATCTGGGTTTTTATTTTTCTTCAAAATCAAGTAGGGATGATGTCATCAAGCTCTTTCAGGCCAAAAGCGACCAATTGATTTTCCAAATCCATTTGAAATATTTTAAGTTTCCCATAAAACAGTTACTGAAGTACTATGTTGGAAAAGTCATTCCGAAGATTTTATACAGCCTAGAAATTAACCTGATTGCTGTAAAGCTCCCTAGGGATAAACCACACGGCCAAATTTGGAAAAATGTCCTCAACCTCCCTCCTTCCGCTGCAATGCCTTCAAGTCGCTACGAACTGGGGTTGTCATGCCTCAATGTTTGGTTTCAGTGGAGATTAATCGCATTGATGGGCAAGATATTTTTTCCCATGAAGAACTCTTTGTATAAAGATCTATCTACCAAGGTAATGAGTACCTTGGTTGATCTTGAATTGTGCACCGATAGCTTGTTGGCACTGTGGGAAACATTGTGGTGATATAAGGACTAATCTATTGGGAGTCAAAAAAAGGTTAAAGGAAACAGACTGGATCAACACCATAACATGGGTGAGAAGTTACAAGGTTTTTTTTCTACGTTTCTGATATGGATGGACCACTGGAACTCTCCCGACATATCTGTTCTGTTTCCCCTGTGCAAAAGTTAGAAATCAATTTCTGCATTTTTGATTAAATCTTTTGCCAAGCAGTGAATTTCTATCTATTCGGGATAGAGGCTGTAATCCTGGTCATTTGGTTTGTCAGTATTGTAAAGAGCCAGGCATGATCCAAATTTTAATACCTTTTTTGTTGAAAGCTCTAGGTTAAAAGAAATCAGGACACACTATCTAGGTCTACTTTTCTAAATTAGCGATGTCTCCACACAAGATATTTGGAATCAAACAAATATGGGCAATGAAATATTTTTAACTATTTAAATTATAAGATTGCTCGATGACTTGAGTCTTATTTTGAAAAATTGAAGTATGTGTCTTAATATCGATTACATTTTATTATGTTATGTGATATTTATCTGACTGTATTGATGATTTTACTATGGACATTTTGTAAGGTTAATTGGTTTTATCTAAAAATAAAATGTATTTTGTAATTTGTGAAAGATCATTGTATTGATCAATACAAAATAGAAACATTTTAAAAAGGACTGGAGGGAGCACACTAGTGAACCCTTTCAGGAATTGTACAATGATAGGTATTCAGAAATAGGATGTCTGCTCTGCTGCGTGCTTAAAGATGGACAGAGCCACCAACTGTCCCTTTGCAGTGCCAACCTGGAGCCCCTGGTTGGCCAAATGAAGCAAAACGAATAGCACCATTGGTGTGTCTCAAAGCATAGGACCTACATTCTTATCTCTGCACCAGCTGCAACACTTGTTCCAACGACAGCAGTACAGAGACTTCATTGCTGGTCTTCTGGCCGAAAGCAACAACTCCATTACATCATCTGGGAGGTCCCAATCCTTTTATCTCAACCTCTCAGAAATCAGGCATGAAGGTTGAGCAGCCTGACTTCTGGATGGAGAACCTGATATCCCTATTGCGAGAGTAGGCTTTGCAGAAGATGCATTGGAGGGCAGATGTACATGCCTAGAAGGTGTTGCTACTTCCTCCTTAACTAATCCGGAACAATTGAGATCATGGTCTTCCTCAACCTCCTGATGACGTGAGGAATGACAGGCACTGGAGGAAACACATGCAGGAATGGAAACTCCCAGTCCACTAAGAACGCATCTCCTAAAGCTCCTCTGTGAGTAAATTTCCTGTAGCAGAATAGGTTGAACTTCCTGTTGACCCTGGATGCGAACAGATCTACTTTTGGGGTTCTCCAAAGGGGGAAGATCGCTTGTGGGACTTCCTGAGCTAGTTCCCACTCGTGGAAGACTGTGCTCTGCCTGCGCAGAGCGTCTGCTGCTGCATTCTCCTCCGGCTATGTGAACGGCTGCAAGAGAGATTCCTTCTTGCTTTGCCCAGAGCCAGTGCTGCATTGCCTCTCTGCACAGTGGTAGTGACCCTACACCTCCTCTCTTGTTGAGGTAGTACAAGGCCACTCTGTCGTTCGTTATAGGGACATTCTTTCCCCGTGCAGAGGGTAGAAAGGCCATCGGCGCTAGTCTGATTGCCCTCAGCTCCAAAAGGTTGATGTGTAGTTTGGACTCAGATGGAGACCAATGACCGCTGACTGTTAGATCGCTGGCGCGTGCTCCCCAACCCGTGAGGGAGTAGTCTGTTAAGACCATTCTCTCCTGCCATGGTTTCCAAAAGCGTTCCCCCTCCACCACAGGAGACCCTGCGCAATCTTGCTCAGGATGTGAAGTAGGTCTGTCATTCTTCCGGAGCACTGAGACCTGAGGGCCCAGGCCCATTGTAGAGACCTAATTCTCAGATGAGCCTCTGGCACCAGGAAAATGCAAGATGCCATGAGGCCAAGCAACCTCAAAAATCGAAGGCCGGAAGACGTTGGGCAGTCTGAAACTTGTTGACCGTCTGAATGTGTTGAGCCCACACCTCGGGTGGCAAGGCTTTCCCTGAGGAAAAATCCAGCACCGCTCCAATGAACTAGAGCTTTTGAGAATTGTGGGAGAAGCCCATTCCTTCGAGCGGGTGGCAGGTGATGCTGAGATATTTCAGGACCTGTTAAGGAGAACGAGCCCTGATAAGCCAATCGTTCAGGTAGGGGTGGATGTGAATCCCCCACCCACTCCAGAGACTTGCTGCCAACACCGCCATCAACTTGGCAAAAACACTTGGGGGCGGAGTTGAGCCGGAACGGTAGAACCTGAAACTGATAATTGCCAGCAGCGAACCTCAGCACCCTCTTGTGCTTGTGATGAATAGGCACATGAAAGTAAGCATCCTGATGGTCCAGTGATACCATCCAATTCTGGAGCTGGTGGGCCTAAAGGATCTGAAAAAGAGTAACCATTTTGAACTTGCCATTCCTGAGAAACGTGTTCAAGAACCTCAAGTCCAAAATGGATCTGAAACCTCTGTCCTTTTTGAGGATCAAAAAGTAAGGGGTGTACCAACCCCGTTTCTTCTTAGCCACAGGTACCGGCTCTATGGCACCTTAGTTATGCCCCGCCATTCTTCCAAATGCTGACTGAGCCTGCCCCCACCACAGTCCTGTGGACTAAGGCCTTAGAGGTTTTGGGGCTGTTGTGGCAGCGGCTGATGTTAAGGTAGATACTGCTTGGGTGGACCTTTCACCACAACCTCGTCCACCCCAAGGAAACCTCCTCTGCCTCCTTTGGCTGACTTGACCCATCGCCCTTCCGAAGGATGTGTAATAACGAAAGGGCTGACCCCTCCATACTTGAGAAGCCCCATGTGTCGGTTGTTGCTGCCACATTGCTGCAGTTAACGATTTGGCTGCCGCTTAAGAAGTCTGTTTTTCGAGACTCATCTGCCTTCTTTCCAAAAAGATGAGACCCAACAGGCAGCTGCCATGGATGTGGACGTTGCAGCTTGCACTACCAAACTCTCAGGAGTCAGGTGCTTTGAAAGAAAGTCTGTATCCACACTAAAAGGTTTATACTTCCTAGTGAAGCTCTTATTCACAGCCAGATCCGTATCTCGAGTCTCCCAGTTTGCCAGAAGCATTTTCTGCAAAGCTGGATGGAATGGTAAAATTGGATTCTTCTGTGGTCCCTTCTCAAAGATGTCAGTGAGGTTGTCCAGCTGTGCTGGTAGACCGTAGCAGGCAACCCCATCCCAGGTACTCTGTGGCCTTATTCATCAGTCGCCTATAAGAGGCCTCAGCATGTTCCGAAGGGTTAGGTGTTGCAAAATCTATCTCAGGAGCGGTATCTAGACCACTTGCATCTTTCAATAGGTATCAAAGAGGTTTTCCATTTTGGATTCTTCAGAAACCAGAGCCTCTAGGACGTTTGGTGCCCCATATTCAAGACCAAATGGTGGTGTATCCTGGTCAGAAGTCTCTGCTTCCTCAAAAATGGATGACAGCGACTTGAAGTAGTTTTTAGGTAAGGGCTTGTAACTCTTGTCAGATACCTTCGATGGCTTTGTTGACGTCGAAGGCCTCACCTTTGACGGACTCAACCTATGACTGTGAGTCGCAGAGGAAAGGGGTGTAGGCCTCTCCTCGAGCTGAGGCTTCGAATGCACTCGAGGGGTTGACAGTTCATGGCCCGGGATCAGTTGTGCGTGGGCTGAAACCTCTAATAGACTCCTGATCGGCCTTGAGGGGTGTGACAGGGTCGTGGGCCCTTTTCGGCTCTCTCAAAGGGGCCCGAGCCACCGTCTCAAAGATTTTAAGCATTTGAAGGCGAAACCTCTGCCACTTAGTGTTAGAGGCCGACCTACCTGGACAGGACACCTTCTGCTCGGGAGATGACTCGGAGGACGTCGAGCTGGACCTGTGACACCTTTTCTTGTCTCTTTTACGAGACATGGAAGAGGGGAATTGATGGGAGCTACTACGAGATTGTGAGCGCTTCTTGTAGCGCTTTCTCAGAGGACTCTCCCCTCAAACTCCTTTTGTGAGAAGATCTTCTTTTCAACAGATTAGTCGATGGTGACTTATAAAGGGGTCTACCCACAGCGACTTTCCCCTTCCTCTCTTCTAGCACCTTTCCTGCCATCTTGTGTTCGAGCCCGAGACAGCAAAGGCAAACAGGGTTTTGGTCTGTAATTGACATCTTGGCCCCACAATCCACACATTTAAAAAACATCCTCTTAGCAGTCGACATATCGAAGAAATAGTCCTCGAACAAAGAAATTGCACCGTAACCAAAGCAAATTGTGCAGTGGAAAAACTGTCCTCAAGTAACGGGCGCGGTGCATTATATATGTACCGTCAGTGACGTAATGCCTGTGAGCAGACGGAGACCGTCGATGGACATCGAGTCAACTATGCACAGCTCCCTCTTAACGAGAAAAATGTTTTCCGAAGCAGCTGACGCTGCATGAAGATTATCAAAGATAAGGAATCTGTGCGAGGCCACAATCCATTCGAAAGGGCCATAATGCAATACAACACCATTCCTTTAACCTGTTCCTGAACACAGGGATTGGGTCCTATTCATTCACTTGTCATAGACCAAGTTTTCACAGAAGACTATTTTGCACTACTTAACTAAATCTGCACTCCTTTCCTGGCTGCTTTTATCCCAATTCACCTATTTCCCTTTGCATAAAGGGAATTCTATTGCTAGCACTTACTGTTTATTTCCCTGCGTTTCCTTTGTGCAGGGAATTATCTGAGCCTAAATGTAACATGCATAAATTCAGTTGAACAGGTTTGCTGTAAGGAAAATCATGGGAAATGCCATTCACATGTATCAACTGTCGAAGTTCTTGTTCCAGCACTTTACTTTCTTGGTGCACTTCCAAAAGCTTAAAAGATGCATAGTTGTCGGTAGTCAAGCAAAGAGGAGCTGAGCTGGAGGGTGATGTATTATCACTACAGCGTAATTTCTATAAAAAAAACAGGAAACTATTTCTGCTAGAATGAAAGAGAAAAATGGTTGGACACACTGTGCTAATGTAAGGTTGTTTAGACACTAATTGGTGAATGTACAAAAGAGATCTCCAAGAACACACAAAGGAGCAGTGTGATTCACAACTTCAAAGCACGTTTCTACTCATTGCACACAGTCTTTAATATTTTTATTTTTTATTTTATTTGAATTTAATTGCGTACCAATTTTTACAAAAGGACAAACATACATAAAACTAAAACTCCATATCCACTTTGGCATTTCATACACCTATTTGGAGATGTTCTAAGAGTTTCCAGCCTTAAAATAATTCTTGCTTTCTTAATTTACGTGTTTAGGGAGAATAGCAATAGTCGGTGGATGTACTTTCCGAATAAATCGGACTACTGCAATCACCCATGGCGTTCATCCAATGTTTGCAGAGAATGGAAAACAGGTGTTAGGATTTGCTGGCGCTCTGCAATCAAGCCAGGGCAATTGATCATCACGTGATGGATTGATTCTTTCTCTGTCGCCATCTTAAAAATCGGCAGCCAAGTGATTGGTTCAAGCATCTTATGGTCAGGATTTTGTTGGTTTGGATAAGGTTAAGACAGGTTCTCGTGAACGTATACCTGAAACGGCGATCTGGAAATTTAAGGAGGTAAGGCTGCAAGACATTTAGCTTCAAAGCATGATGTGGTGTCTCTTTAACCATTTTAGAAGCGTTTGCCTTCTCCAAAGTTCGAATCCACTCCGCACGGAACAGTTTTTCCTTCAGACGCATTGAGTTTAGGATGAGATCTTCTTCCGAGCAGCACAGGTCTGCCAAAATTGTCTTAAGATGGGTAACCCAATGGGAAAAACGTGCCGACGGTTTGTTCATGATTTCTCTGATTAGGCCCAAAACCTTCAGACCATTTGGTATCATTATTTTTCAATACAGAGAAAGCCTTTTCCAGTCCACTGTTACTTGAATCGATGATAATGATAGTTCTCTGCACAAAACGTCAATCTGGAACATTTAGTGTTTTTTTCCAGATGATCTATTCTAGGTGTCCCCAGATCTCTACAGGGATGCCCAGGATACCGTTGGTACCGTATGTTAGAGATGGAATGATCTTCCCCTTATAGTACGTTATAGCAGCCGCCAGGGAAAATTGGCCAAATCGAACGTCCATGATTTTTACTTGGCTGGCCGGTTGTTTGGCTTTGGTTTGTAAGTCTTCAAGAAACGGGGTCTCTACCGGGCTATTGTTAGTAATGGTTCCCAGGTATTTTAATATCTCGACTTTTTCAATCGGATTGAAGTCAACATACCATGTGAAGGGCTCAGTTTTCTGGTTCCCTCGTTTGAATCGCATTTTCTTGGTCTTCGCTTGGTTTATTTCAAGTTGATTCAAGGCGGTATATCTGTGCAGGATATCCAGCTGTCTTTGCAAGCCGATTCTTGTTTGGTCTATTAATGTGAAGCCATCCTCATAAACCAGGTGCGTCACTTTCTCCCCTCCAATTGTGGGTTGAAATTATCTCAACATTGGCTCAAAATGATGGATATCCGAGGTGAAAAAGTTATACATGGCCGGAGCCAGGCGGCATCCCTGCTTTACTCCTCGTTGTGTTGGGATTTGAGATGACAAAAGCCCTGCGTGGATCAGCTGGACTTGGATTTTAGTATCCGTGTGGAGCGCTTTTAAGGGGCCCATTATTTTTCTGGGCATCCTAAGGCTTCCAGCTTTGTCCAGAGAAGTCGGCGATCAACTGTCGAATGCTTGGACAAGGTCCACGAAGGCTATGAAGAGCTGGTCTTTGCTGGAATGAGCCTTATCTTTCAGCATGCCAAGGAGCATAATGTTTGCAAAGGTGCCCACAGTTTTAACAAATCCAGTCTGGAATGGATCAATCGCGTTGCTGATTACAGTCCAAGCCGAAACTTTTTCCAGAAGGAAGGTTCCAAAGATTTTTCCTATCACGTCCAGCAACACTATCGGTCTGAAGTTCTTCGGGTCAGACTTGTCCCCTTTCTTGTAAATTGGGACCATTACCGCTGGCTTCCATGGAGATGGAATTAGCCTTCCTTTCGAGATGTCACAAAAAATGTCTAGGATGAAAACCGACCATTCCAGTGGGTATTCTCTTAAAATGGTGTTTGTCAGGCCGTCCGACCAGGTTCCCTTGATCTGTTGAGTTTTCAGTTTATTTTTTCTATTATATCAGATGCTTCGTCGTCACAGTCCCATGAAAGATCCATTTCGTTTGGTTCTTCATGTTCACAATGGTGGTTTGGGTCAATGAAGAGAGAGGAGAAGTGAGTTATCCAGGCCCTCTCGTTCACACTATTTGATATTACCTCAAGATTTGTCTTCGGGGCGCCTTTGATCAATGACCAAAATTCTTTGGGTTTTTTTCCGCTAAGAGTTCTTAACATTTGCTCAGCCTCTTGCTGCAATAGCATATTTTTATGTTGTATTATCCAAGATTTATACTCTTGGATGGATCTGGCCGCTTTTTCTTTAAAGTCAGTTGGTTGATTTTGCAGCCTGCCGTTTGATGCGCCTCTTTGACCTTTTTTTTCTCATGTACAATGGGGTCAAATGTATGGCGTTGTGTAGTGATGTTACTGTTTGAAGAGCTGCTGTTGAATGGAAGAAGCAGCAGCCTGTAGTCGATAGTTTGAGATTCTTTGCCTGGGTTTCACACTTCGAAGTAAGATTTTGTGAGAGCTATTATATCTTCTATTGCCAGCGTTTTGTCTCTACGCCCGCTGTCATGGTAGAATGCCAGGTGGCATTTACCTCGGGAAGCGTTAGCTCTACGATGTTATGGTCGCTGTTAATGGTCCTTCTGACACTGATAAAGGAGACTAGTTGATCAAGACCTTCCTTTTTTTTTTACTTGCTGAAGGCCTCTGACCTTCATAAATCTTGACCACAAATTAAGATGGAGTCAATCCCGTTTTCTGCCAAGGCGTTGTCAAGTATTAAAGTAACCAGGTCAATGAATTTGACATCTAAAATCGCTGATGGATTCCAATAACATGTCGCTAATAGCAAATTTCCGGCACTTTTGATCTTGCTGGCTTCGCAGTTCGTTGGCCATTCAATGATGGCTGCCAAGCAAAGAGATCTGAATGGATGATTTTGGTGACAGACAGGCCCACTCCAGTTCTAACGGCTATACAAAAACCTGAGCAGGGGTGACCCTTTTCACCCTTTGCTGCATCGGCTGCAATTACTTCATATCCATCTATGTGAGGCTGGTTAGTTGGCCAAGTCTCTTGTATGTAGAGTATATCGTAATCGCCCAGGTTTACATCACTTGCGGACGTTAGGTGGTAAAAACCTCTGGTGTTCCAGCATGCCAACTTCAGTGGTTTCACTTTATTTTGTTGGGCGCAGCAAAGAGGTTCCGAGGTGGTCTAGTCTGGGCTTCCTGGGAGGGCAATTGCCACGTGCTGGATGGCTATGCTTTCCTTTTGCAGTGGGCATCTTGAATCCATGACCAGTCTTCGGCTAAGGTTTCGTTGGTTTCCTTATTCTCCGGTCGCCCTGATGTTTGGCAGTCTTGGATTATGATCTTCTGAGTCTCAGTGATCGTGATGGCTGATCGTGGGCCGGACGGCTTTCTTCCTATGTTCAGTGGGTCAAGATAGATCGGTGATTACAGCGCCGTCGCGTGCTTGTTTTTTCGCAGAGTGGGGTTCCCGAGCTCCTTGCAAGTATTTTCAGGCTGGTCAGGCTCTCTTTTTGTTAAACGTTCCCTTTTGGGGGCTGGAGAGATTGTTTCTTCAGCAAGGGTTAAGTCGTATCCCAAAATTCGAAGATTTTCTGTCTCATTAAACCGCATTGATCGAACCACTTGAGATGGTATGTGAAGAAAGACACAATCAGTCCGATGTTTTGTACCAAATTCCACGATTCTAATGTCTTCAGATGCTAATTGACGCAGGTTTGGGATACTGTGAAGGATCTGTACGATTGTTCTACGATTCAGGATCAAGTTTTTACTTTTGTCCAGTATGGATACGAACTTAAACAACCTGTTCCCTCTCTGATCGATTCTCTGATAGCTGGCCTTTTGGATATGCCGGGTGGCTCCGTGCCTGCGTCTAGAAGGAGTAGGACTTCTCGAGCATGTTTTAAATGAGTGGTGTGTCTGAGCACTGGTGTGGCCTGGTTTGTTAGTGGAGGTGTCTTTGTTGCACTGGGGCAAAGATGGAGTGTCGAGCTTTGTCTGCTCCTTTGGAGGCCCCCCTTTAATCCCGTGCGAGGGGATTTAGTCCTGCGAATTGCTTGTCTGTGATTTTTGACTGGCCTTGTTGAGAACTGGAAACATGTAACTGCTGCTGTTCTATAGCTCTCTTCCTTTTTTCAGATAGTGTTAAGAAGTTAGGTGGGTGGGGCATGCCTGAGATTTCCACCCTCCTTGTCGCTGTTTTTGAGTTGTCCTGATGGGCCCGTTTACCTGAATTTAGATCGGGGGTGGCCGAGTCGTCCTAGTCTACCTCCACGATTGGTTGTTGTGAGAGATTGATCAGGTCCGTCAGGGTCTTTGATGATTCACTAGTGTGTCTAAGGGAATCAGGACTTGAGTCATCGTTATCACAGAAGGCTTTGAGTGGAAGGTGATGTTCGATAACCAGGAGCTATTCCTTGGCCCGTTTCGATGGACAGTCGTCGTGGATGGTCGTTAAATCCACTTCAAGTCTGTGGCCTGGAGTAGTACGATGCTCTGTTGGGCGGGTTACGGTGTTGGTCTTTAGCTCGGCGAATTTAGGGTTTCTTTTCTCAAAGATCCGATAGTCTTTGTTTGCAGGCTCGTTGTTAAGACGGATTTCTGAACTCTGTCCTGGAGGGGCAGAGGTTCAGAAGGCCAGCCTAGTTTCTTGGAACAGGGTAACCTCTGGACAAGCCAGACCAATCAGGGTAGCAATCGCGGTGGTCAAGACTAGGTCTCAAGAGGGGTGAGGGTGACTGAAAGCCCGCAATGAGCACACAAAGCTAGGACACTTACAAATTACTCCCAACAGGCGTTATATTAAAAATATATACACATTTATTACAAGGCCTTTGTAACATTGACCGTAGCGAGAAATCACAATAAAACTCAAGTAAAACAACACATACCAAACCAATACAATATATATATATACAAATACAAACAAGTCTAACGAGTTAGACGCACGAAATGTGTAGACCACCTAGATAGGGAGGAAAACGGGCAGTGCGAATAATAATTAGACCCAGTCCGCCTTCAGAGGCACCTAACTAAAAGGAAGTCCAAGTCCTACGAAGAGTGGAGCCTTGTGCTCAAAAGTACCTGCACACGCTGGTGCCAACAGGCAAAAATGGGAGTCTCTTCGAGGGAATCAGGCAGTTTAGTTCGATGAACAATTGAAGATGAACAGAGCTCCGCGACTCCAGCGCAGCCTCCACTGTGGGCAGAACAGAGCGCGAGTACGGAAAGGCGTGCTGTTAGAGCGGGGAAAAGCGATGGGCTACTGCAGGAGGGCGACCAGTTCCTAGAGATGCTATTCACCGGTCCCCGATGCAGGCAGACCCAGGCTTCTCTGCGTCAGTTTCAGTGCTGGCAGGTTCAGATACGAGCAGGGGACGTCTCAGCGTTGTGTAGATTCTGCAGCAGCAGAAGTTGAGTTGAGGATGTCCCAAACACAGTGAACCCGCACAGTTTGTTACCACAGCAGGACAACTGAGCGGCCGTGTGTATTTCAGCCAAATGTACACTACTCACTTCAGACCTGGGAATGCCAAGTGTACGAATCAGGTGAGTGTGACAAGGACTCGTAATACAACACAACCTGACGGCGGTTACAGAGCAAGACTCCAGGGTAGGCTGGTCAGTCTGCTGGATGGCCCAGAGACACTTCCGAAGGCTTACGTACAGGAGATGGTGAAGATGCCGAGAATAGTTGTTCCCACTATTCCAAGGGGTCGAAGTACCAGTCAAGGCCTTCTAGTTCGATCAGAGGTAGAAAGGGTTTCACAAAGCGACAGCAGTGCAGAGGAGCAGTCCTTCAGCGGGTCACCAGCGATTCCTCGGTTCAGCCTCATGGTTGCAGGATACTTGGCTCCCGTATTCCTTTGTTCGTGAGAACTCAGGAGATCGACATGGTAGTGGCGTTTCCAGCCCCCTCTTATCCACGGTTCCCTTCGCGCCAAAACGGAGGGGACCCAATGGGAGATCCGCTCATAAAACACTCACACCATATGTGGACCTATCACGGACCACAGGGGTACCAGGCATTCACACCACCCTAGACTCTCGGGCGCCCAGGATGTGTATTGGGACCAGACATCCCAGCCCCCATCCTGGAGGCACACACAAGGCCTGTACAAGCTTGCGAAAGCATCTGTGTTTTGTGGGAAAGTACATGCCCAAATAAGGAAGGCCCCGGGTTGGCTCGACCTGGGGGAGGTGAAGGGGACAAGACAGTGAGCGGACAGGACAAAGAGCCTCGTGGTCTGGCCATTTTGGGAGCCAGGCCACCATTTTGGGCTAAGGATGAGAAACGCGCTTAAAACACCAAAAGGAGCTCAAAAACACAAACGATCGCTGCCACCAATCCTGTCCGTGATTCACTTGCACTGTTCATTTACAATCCAAAGAGAGTATCTAGGGCCTGTAGAAGAGTAGAGACCCAAGAGAGCAGTAACTTAGCTTACAGTGCCCTCTTGTGCCATGTTGCGCGAAAGCTGCAACATGATAAAGAAACTACGGAAAACGTTTCCTGGTATTGACTGTCTTAAGGGATGTCACTTTCCCCGTAAGAATGGAGCGAAAGCCCAGAGGAGTGCGGCAGAAGGCTGCACTTCTCTGGCAAAGTCTAGATCATGGTGAAAACACCAGCAAAAAGTTTAGGGGTTGCCACATGGAAGGAAAATTGCCCACAATTAAGAAATCTTTCCTAACACTCGTCACGACTATTCTCAATTGACACGGTCTGAATATGATGGCGGGGGGAGGGTTGAATGCTGCAGTTGGTCTGCTAATTTCAGGACTACACATCCGTTGCTAGGTCCTCTTGGGAGCTGCCAACGGCGTTAAGCCTTTTCACGCCTGAGAGCTTTGTTTTTTGCAGTTCAAGGGCTTGTAATGAGTTTACGAGGCCGGGTGTTTGCGTTGAGGATTCAAGTGTGTCTTTTTTAAGATCTATTTGGGAGGACGCTGGTGATTTGATAAGAGGCCGACCTGTTGTTGACCAGCTGATCCGGTTTGTATACGCTTGTAGTTTGGCAGCCCATATCCAGGAGAACTGGCTTGATCTTTTGAGCCAGGTGGGATGGTTTCTCTAGGGCTGTCACAAATCCTTCTAGGAATATTAATTTGGTGTGCATCATGGCTATGAGGTGTGTATGGTCTCTCAAGGTGTCGTCTATTCCTTCGTATAATTTTGCAAAGGGGGCGAGAGCGATGGTAATAGTGGGCAAGATGGACATCATGTCCAGTTTCTCTGGAGTGGTGTTTGATCTCTGGTCCAAGTGGCCCTCAGGACCTCTATCACCTCGTCGAGGGGAGTTTATTATTGACTCATGGCCTTCCAAATTAGACAAGGTACGAAGTGGTAAGATAGAGTGTCTGCTCTTCCTGTTGGATATGGACACCGGCGGTGTCTCGTTACCCGTCGGTGAGTTGGTGGGTAAATCTTTCGCCATCTCCTGGACTGGAGGATTCGCATCTTTTAGCGAGCTGGACTAAGAAGGGTTCGGAGAGCCGGTACTCTGGTCTAGTGTGCTATGCACCACTTTCTCAGCCAGGACACGGTGTGGATTTGTTTCGCGTGTCCGGTATCTTTTTATTTGGATTCTCTGGTCTCGAAGTTTCCCGACCAGGGACGGGTGGATCAAGTACTATGTCAGCTGGCACTGAAAGGGCGGGTGAATTCCAGGCCTGCTATAGGTTGAGCCTGAGTGGAATGTAGGTCAACATCTTCCATGGTGCTGGTTGCACCCTCCAAGAGCTCAGCATCCGAAAGGTCATGGACTGATGTACCCATTTGCTCATTAGCCGTCAGTTTTCACTTCAAAAAGAAGTTATTCAGATCTGCCGACAGCAGCGGGTGATATCCTTAGATCTTTCTGTAAACCCTCTTCGGGAGGGGTAAGAGGATTTTGTTTTAACATCACTTGAAAGTTTTTGTCAAAAATTTTTTCATTTGCCTCACCCCAGGGTACGTGGTGCGATGGACGATTGGTCTGGATGTTTTTCCACAGTCTGACGCCCCGGCTGGGCTTTGTGATGTAATTTCCTTGACGGCGGCTTTATCCTTGTTTTATGGATGCAGAAGCGCTGGGCATCATTTCTTTTTTTACCTTGGGTTTTCTTGTTCACAGCGGCACCTGCCCTGTGGCGAGATGGCCCAGCAGACGGCGGGGAGAGGGCTCCCCCCGCCTCCACCGAGCAATCCAACCCCCACTGGCCCGCCCTGGCCAGGCAAGGAATCCACTCCGATAGGTTCCACTCCAACCTCCGGCGCAGCGCCGCCCACACTCATTCCCGAGCCAGGCGAGAGGCAGGTGCGGGGAGCCTCCATCCACGCCGAGGTCCACCGCAGCAGGGGCGACCGGCGAGTCCCCTCCAGCCGGTAAGAAAGCCTCATTTCCCAAATCACGATCGGCATGGATCTGGGCAGATATTGTGGTGGAGGACACACAGCGGTTTACATTTGGATGGCCGGCTGGGAGGGCGGAAGCCCCGCTTTTGGGTGCAGTAAAACATGTTTTTTCCGAGCAATACGTTCAGTAAGTTCCCGTTTGTTTTGAGGTGGAATGAGTGCAGGAAGAGACGATGGCAAAACAGAGTACGTTGATATGTCCGTGTGTGAAATTTCTGCACATTGATCACTTCGATCGCTAGGTACAGGGCCCCCGATGGTGTTGCTGCTTCCGTGGTCAGGAGACATGGATATCGTCACGCTTGGCCGTAAGGGGGGAGGGGGTAGTGAGAGGAGGCTCTATGGATGGAACTTCTGGGGCGGGGAGTCTTATGGCTCTTTCCTCCTCCTCACGCCGACGAGCACTTCGCAGCAGGCGACCTTCCTCCGACATTCCTGCTCCAAGTAGGTGCTATAGAGTTAGAGTAGAACAGTCCACAGCAGCCCAGCAGCCCAGCAGGACTGCAGGGCTGTTACTCTACGTTACTCCGCAGCCGCTCTGCGGCACAGAGGGGTTTTTGTAGCAGCAGTCAGTGGGTCCACCAACAAAGGAGACAGTAGAGACTCCAACACAGTCTACTGCAGGACTGTTACTCTACGTTACTCCGTCTTTAATATTTGCAAGCTCAGTTCTTCATAAACTCTCTTTAGCTCTTCAAACCTTTGTGGCACTAACTTTGGCCAATCCTTCAGAAATTATACATGCAGTTTTACAATCTTCCTTTCTGCACTAGGCCAATTAACACTAAATTGTCTAGTCTCGGGGTGTACTGAAAAGTGTATATCGTTTTCTGGTAGCAAAACATGCTCCACACATCTTCTATCCCTCCCTCAAAATAATCTTCTCCCTGCTCAAATGAACCCTGATGCCTCACCTTCACAACTTACCTGTTTCCTACTATTATACTACAACAATCCAATTTATTCAGACAATGCAACTGCTGGGTTAGAATTTGAAGGGAACTTGGAGCTTTTTAGCTTCTTATTGTAGCATAGAAGTGCCTGTTTGCTTGACAACAGCTACCCGATATACTTTTGGCTCCCCAGGCCAACTGATGAAGAACAAAAACACCTTTGTGAATTTAGCTGTGCATTTGGGACAGCCTATAAGTAAACATCAGGACAGATCTTTACAACATTTAAGGTATAACAGTTCATAAATAATAGAAACAATGATATTTTTCCTTGTTATGTGAAAGTTAGATTTACGGAATGCTATGTACTAGCTCCTTGTCCCATTGTGGTAGCTCCTGGTTAATGCTGGACCACCAGGTGCTCCTTTTAGCTCCTGCTTATCCAATTTTAATTTTGATCCCTGCAACTGTGGTGGTCGTAGAGGCCATAATTCCCAATTGGAGCCAATTCCAAACCACAAATTGGGTGTTCCTCCCAGGGCAGAGATCAAAGCAGCACTATTGGGTGGCTTTATTTCCCACACTTTTCGATGAGTCATCCATTCCCAATTATATCTCGCCCATGGACCAAGAAGTATCAGGCTGGCTAGGGCTCACAGTCCTTTGATTGGTGTGGTGAAAGAGCAGTCCATCTGTTTACAGAACCACCCGCTATATCTCTAGGGACATAGATACTCTGGTCCTCCTGAATCATTTCCGCCAGTGTCAGCCAGCTGTTATGTTGGACATTATCTCTTATGGAATGCAGTTGGGAGTTCAGACCGTCTTGCTTCTGGTTACATTTCATATCCCATTACAGATTCTTTCCAGCAGTCAACCCGCTGTTCACCAGTTGCTGCACAGAATCCCGTGTTGGTGGGCTAAGGTTGCCAATCACGTGCAGACATGTGCCTTATATTGGAGAGCTCTGCCCCAAATATAAGCCTGATGCCTTCCTCAAGGCTGTCCACTCAGGCATCCATATCTATACCTTTATAGATAGCCCAAGCAGAGTGTTAGCCACACTCCACGTTTTTTGTACTACTTTCTTTTTCTGTCCTCCAAGTAGTTCCTCTTTCTGTTGCTGCAGCCATATTCCAGTGCCTCCCGTGCAGTTTCGATAATGGTTGGTGACCTGAAAGGCAGTAAGTAAACATGGCTTTAGCTAAAATTGCATTCAGCACCAAATGCTGATACCTTGTTCTATCCAACTTCGAGATGGATTCATACCACAGTCATTGACCATACTACACAAACTCACTGAACCTAACCTCTGGCGATTTCAAATGCTGTATCATGATGCAAGTCTGATTATTCAGATCCCCAGAGAAATGACAACAGTCATTAGCAGAGTCAGAACAAATCTTTATCATTCTAATATCATTTTTTCAATCTCTTATACTGAGTAACTCTCAACTGTATCGGCCACCCTGGGATCTTGCCTAATATCTAACAAAGTTAATCTCACAATACCCTGGCACCGCCACCCAGCGCATGTTAAGATCACTGTGTTTTATGTTAAGCTTGCATTGCCACCAAAGTGTCTGGGTGCTGTCACTACTGTAGTCCCTGGAACTTGGGAGTACCAGTAAATCAGTTTGGAGACCATTCTGTTTCTCCTCCTGGTGAAAAGAACAGAGTATCATTAATGGATTAAGTTGGAGATATGGGAATGTTCTTGGTATTGTACAGCTATCTCTGGTGTTGGTACAGTTTTAGCAACTACAGATTCAGTTCTATTGCTGTTTTCTAGTAATTGGGTTATTGGTTGAGTCTGTCACTCTGCATTCAAAGCTTCACGGTAGTCCTCTGCACTCATCCAATTTAATAATGCCTCACATGGATAGTTAACAAAACCAACTGAGCATTCCCCTGGCCATGGGATAAATCCCAGCCATAAATCGACTCCACATTGCCTGGTTCCTCCCAAATGACCTTTTCCCATTTCCCAATAGACAATTAACCCTTCTTTTAATCCATGGCCATCCTTTTATAGCAAAAATGCTACGTATTGGCCTGATTATAGTTTTGTGCTGGTTCAGGAGTAAAGGAGTTGGTTATAGCAGAGGTCAAGGTGTAATTCATCAAGATGAGAAAGCATGTTCTAACAGAGTTCATTCTGCAGGGGCTACCGCTCACTTGCAGTTGGACACATGCACCCATGCCTGGTACTCCTGCACTTTTACAGGGGAGTTAGATGTCAGGAGGACAACGAATATCCCCTTCCACCTTGGGGTGAGTGCAGACTTTCGTTGGTGCACTTTAGTGGGCTTGATCTACCGGGCTGGAAGGTAATGAGACTGACAAAAGAGATTAAGGTCTTAACATACTGTCAGATGCAGATTATTAGACATATATGAAGTGCCCAACTGACTGTGTTGTTATGAGTCAAATGTAAAAAGGAGGAATACTGTTTCACTAGTGTAAAATTAACTTACTCCAACCCTAATTGGAACACAGCAGAAGAAAATGAAATGAAATGCATTTGCCTCGAATTATCCTTGTTGCAGCCCTACTATTGTGTGACCATGAAGAGCATCAGCCATTTTTGCTAACAAGTTGCAGTCATAATATCACAGTTCGGATACTCATTAAGATTCCTCTTGCCTAATCTGTTTGATTTTATTTATTGGGTATTTATAATGCACCTATACTCCAAGGTGTTAAAAGGCGCAACAAGACAAGGGGGCACAAGGATGAAAAACAGAACGGTCCTACTAGGCGTACGTCATTCGAATCGAGCAATTGCAGAGAAGTGCCTGTCGGGGCAGAAAAGGTCCATAGGTTGTGCGAGTGCTAAGGGGAGGCCAGGTGGACAAGTGCAGGGTCAGAAGGTTCACGTACTAAGTGAGAGGGGCGGGGCTGGAAGGGCTCAATGGGTTCAGGCCCAGCCAGGCTGGCCCAGGGAGAGGGAGCCCAGGCGGGCAAGTGCAGGTATTGCGGGAGGGTGGGGGGGTTGTCATCAGAGGAGACAAAGTGCAGGGGTAGACAGGTCGAGGACTCCTGGTTCCATGTAAGAATCTGAATGAACCAGGCAGCCAGTCAAGAGGCAAAGCAGGGGAGAGGGGAGGAGGAAGAGAAAGGGAGGCATTTGAAGCTTCCGGAGCTTAAGGAGATCCGGCTCAAGTCTGAGAGGGGCAGGGAGGCCATTCCAGAGGGAGGCACCTGTGGATGAGCGATCTACCCCACTCTGCTTGGAAAAGCGTCTGATCAGCAGAGAGTTGGAGCTAGAAGACCAAAGGGCTCTAGTAGGCAGGTATTTAGGGAGAGACAGTTGAATGTGGCGGGGTCCCAAACCCCAAAAAGCCTTGTAGATGATGCAGAGGGTCTTAAACTTGATCCTCACAGCAACCGGGAGCCAGTGGAGAGATTTTAGGGCTGGAGAGATGCAGTCCCTGGGCTTGAGACCAAAGCTACGTCTTGCAGTCCTATTCTGGATTAGTTGAAGGGGCGAAGGGAGGAGTTTGGCACATTAAGGAAGAGGCTGTTGCAGTAGTCCAGCCCGGAGAGGACCAAAGCTCTGGAGCCATTGAGTTTCTGGGGGACGGTAAGGAAAGGGAGAATGCCTCTGAGGAGGTGGAGCCTAAACTGGGCCTTCTCTAAGGTCCGTGATGTGAGGAGAGGAGGAGAGGGAGGAGTCAAAGATAACACCAAGGTTTTTTGCCTCACAGGAGGGTGATGGGAGGGGGCCCATGGAGGGCTGCCAGAGTTTAGGAGGGAAGGAGGGAGCTTGGGTCCCAATGAGAAGGATCTCAGTCTTAATGGTTTTAAGGCAGAGATTGTTACCAGTGCAACGTGCCTAAATAGCAAACGGACAGGAATGAGAGCGAAGAGGAGGCAAGGACAGGATGTCTTGAGTTTTAGCAATGAAGTGAGAAGCCAAAGCACTGCAGAGGGCTAGGGAATTCCAAGGAGAAATGTAGACTGCAGTAGGATTGGCGAGTTCCTTGCAGTTTCAGCCATGGTGTTAGTGGCCCCAGAGATGCAGGCTTGGATATAGGCCCTCTTCTTCAAGCGGTTAGATGTTCTGTATCCCCTTTGGAGCAGGCGGCAGGCCAGTCTGTCAGAGAATGTGCTCAAAGCCTGCCCCTTCCTCTCGGCAGCTCTGCACTTGTGTTTCAGAGAAGCCAGGTCGGAGTCATACCGGGTGTTGCGGTTTGGACGTGCTTGTAGGCAGGCATCATGCGGATCTTCATGACCGGGCCAAGGTTGTCAAGAGTGTTGGAAATGGAGAGTTGAAGATTAGTAAAGGCTGTGTCAGAATGAGTCTGTGGCAGAAGTGGGAGTGGGAATGAAGGTGGCAGCCAAAGCAGCAACGGACACTTGCTTCATGGGTCAAATGACTGAGGAGGAGACTGGCAGTGCGGGCGGGGGCTTAGCTGTGGGACCCATGAGAGTATGATCAGAACAGGAGAGAGGTGTAGTGAGAGGGATGGAGATGGGGATGTCTGCTGAGATGAGAGTATTCACAGTGTGTCCAGCTGAGTGCATTGGACTTGGGGAGGAATGGTGAAGTAAAGAGAGTCAATGATGTTGCGGACGAGTGCAGAGGCAGGATTCACTTGCTCAAGAATATCATCGGGCTGGAAATCTTTGCTAAAAGAAATAAGTTTCACTTTCACTTAGAAACTGTATTTCTACTCTAAACCAATCACTGTCCTCTGGGTCATACTGCCCACATCCAATGCTAGTACTCTCCCTAAGCCCTGCCTCTGGCAGCCATCTTCAGATTTTTACCGCACGTTCATGTGTTGGGATCCTCGTGCTATTGCTCTCGAGCGTTAGTGCTATTTTTTCACATTTTTTCTCAAAAAACTTCGTTTTTCGGTCAAAAGAGCCTCAAGCTCCACCGACTCTCCATCCGATCAACGGGGACCCGTGTCGGATTCGTCTGCGCCCCTCAAGGGTGAAGATCTCGTCGAGCTACGCATTTGGAGGACTCCAGAAGTTTCTCAGGCCCGGACATGGCCCAGGAGAAGGGAAGCTCGACGCCCGGAAAGCTGTTCAGGATCTGCCCTGGATGCCAGCTGCAGAACGTCTTTAAGGAGGATGAACACTCCTTTTGTCTCTACTGCTTACATGAGGACAAGACGCACGTGGAGAAGGACTGTGCGTTTTGCGGCAATATGTCGGAGCGGACCATGAAGGACCGCCATCAACGTCTCGCCAACTGGCTGGAAGGGAAGAGCCCGTCAGGCGAGAAGAAGAGGAAGAAATCCGAGCGGTCTTCTAAGACCTTTGAGGACGCCCCGGCGACGGGGGTCCAACACAAGGCCAAGCACCGCGAGTCCGCTGGCACCGGGAGCGCCGAACGGTCGGGCTCTACGGGCGCCAGGCAGGGCGCACCCTCCCCGGCACCTTCAGCCACGAGCCAACGCTCTGGGTCGGGTAAGAGGAAGGGCGAGCACCCGGCGAAGCTCCTGGAGAGGCCCCGGTCGAGCTCGAAGGCCCCATCGGAGGGGGAGCGAGGCAGTGTCCCCCCCCCTCAAGGATAAGGCGGTGAGCGCACCTAAGGTGGTGAAGGCCTTAATCCATCCGGCCAAGCCCTCTATCGATACTGTCGCGGCGACCCTGGCTCAGCCTGTGGAGGCTACACCAGTGGTGGCGACCTCGGGGCTCAGAGTCTCCCTGCCACCTCGGAGGGAGTCCTCTTTTGTGCCCATCGATAGGACCCCCGTGAAACCCCCGGCGGGGAAGAAAAAGGGGGGGGCAGGGCGTCGTGGTTGATTCGGCCTCAACCTCACAGGAAGAGCTGATTGAGGTCTTAAGCCACGGCCTTGGCATGGAAGAAGACCGGCCCGTCGGGATGGATCCCGACGCAGGTGACGACGACATCGTCGAGGGTGCCGACGGGGCTCCTGATCGCCCGTCGGATTCCCCTCTGCCACTGCCGCAAGACAACTCGGCGGCCATTTTGTTGGCTATACAGTCCTTATGTTCAGAGATAAGGACGAGACTACCGTTGCCGACGGAGGAACCTCTCCCGTCGGGGGATCCTGAACCGGGACCTTCTGGTGCTCCCCCGCCCAAGAAAAGAAGGATTCACCCTCCACCTCCTTTTCAGCCGTCGCGCCCCGTCCAGCCCTCCTCCCCGTCCACCCGAGGGGATGATACAGGGACTGACACGGCAGCCACGGGTACGGACGACGAGGTATACGACGAGGATCTACCGTCGTCACCTCCCATCAGGGTTTCTCCGCCCGACGAGATTGGATCGTTCCACTCCATGATCGCCAGGGCATCCGAGCTTTTCCAACTCTGCCCTGAGGAGAAGAAAAAGGAAGGATTCCTTTATCAACGGCGCGAGGCCAAGAGGAAGACGGTCCTCGCGGTGCCTCTACTGGACGACTTTTGGGATGAGGGCCTCGCACTCCTCAAGAACCCTTCCACGACGCCGGCTAGAAGAGACCGGTACGAGAAGAAGTACCGGGTCCCGGACGCGGCCCC